>NC_088981.1:29797132-30407132 GCF_963932015.1 Anas acuta
GCCATGTAGGAGAGCACAATGCCAGGGCTTGCTTAGTCTGTGAGTACAGACAGATTGACAAATTAACATTTTTTCCTAGAGGCAATAAAATACCTAACCTATCTGTATAACCCAAGGGACGAAACTTCTGTCAGGATTTCCTTAAAGACCAGATCAATCTGCTTTCAGATTTCTTCCCCTTTGCTGCAACTTTATGGTGCCTTTTTAGATCCCAAATGCAAGTTCCCATATGAGCAGATACGCCTTTTTTGTTCAGTGTTTTTTTTTTTTTTTTTTAAGTTAGCAGAAATAAGAGATTTGATTACTTTCTCCAAAAGAGTAACCCAGAGGCAGCACAGAGAGTACAACACATCTGTGTGACTTTTTAGCTAAACCCAACCCAAGAGCTCCCAGCCTACCTGCAGCTTCCTGTTCTTGCAAATACTTCATGAGGGACAGCCTAACACTGGCATTTTCTTGTTACCAAATTACCTAAGGACAAAAAACAACTGGTAGCATCAACTTCAAGTGTTTGGAGAGGCTTTTCTTCTAATTTATCAAACATGACAGTGCTTAAGGCATAAGTCAAAATATTTTAATTAAATTTATACAATATAAACAAACCCACATCACCACAGTAGGTATGCTCTGCCATATGGAATTACATTAAAGGAGATGAAGAGCTTCTTCAAGAAGAGCACTACGTTTTGTTCATGTGCAGATTTAGGCTGAACTAAAATAAAGCCTTTACAAACAGTCCTTGAGACAAGTGAAGTAGTTAGCTCCTAAGCTGAGGAGCAGGGAGGAGGAATAGTGCTGCCTACTGAAACTACGGCAGCGGTGGGACACAGGAGAGGTCCCTGCCTCTTCAGCAGTAGGTGGAAAGCCCAGCTTGAGGAAAACAGCAGATTGAGCACTACTGGGTTTTTTGTTTGTTGTTGTTTGTTTGTTTTTTAAGGCTAGTAGGACAGAAAGCTTTAAATGGATGCAACTTCCATGCTCAGTCAACTTTTAGGCACTGGCATTTGTGCTACAGCTTCAGCATTAATGCTGTAATAGAAGAGGTTCCATTGATGTACGATAGATTAGGCAACAAAACACAAGCTTCACTGAAACATAATATTGTGACCTGATTTCAATCCTATGACATTAGCTATAAATACAGGCTTGTAAACTAAAGAATGCTGAGTTATCTGCGGATATTTCACATCCTGTTTTGTTTAGGAAGCTAGCAGAAGTTACACCAAATCAAGAATTATTGCAAGTACAGACCAAGTTTTCACCAGACAGATTTATGAAGACAGCTACAGACAGCTTCTGTACAAATCTCCTGGCAAAAAGACGTTGTTTTTACAATCAGCATCATCCACTGCAGTAAGCAAGAAGGAATCCTTCCATGTTAAATACACGCCAACGTTATCCAATGAATCAGACACCTGGCAGTCAGGCACTTCGGTTCATCACCTCAATTTACAGCTGTCAGAGTACAGGCTTTGTGGCTAAGCCAACCTAGCACATCTTCCCCACAGCCAAGCTCACCTTGTGGGATGAGACTGAAGCGCTCCTGTGCCACGTGGCAATGCAGCACGCTGGAAGCTCGGTAGCAGTGGCTGCTGTGGCCAGAGAAATGCAAAACCTGTCCAGGCTGCTGGGCCAGATGCGGTGCTTGCTCTGAACCATCGTTCTCAGTGAACGCTGCTTTTGTTGGACGAGCATAAAGCTCAACCAAAATTCTGAGCAGCACCTGGGAAACCTGCTCGGAATCTCTCAGCTGCACGTACACAGCACTTGCAGCAAGGCAAGCAGTGGTGGAACACAACGATAGTAATGACTTTTTTTTTTTTTTTTAAATGTTCTGTGCTTTGTTTTCAGAAAATGGCGAATAACCAAAATGCAGAGCCTGTCCCCAGCTTACACACTTCCAGCTGGTCCTCATCTAATTATCTGCTACTCTACAGGAACTAACAGTTTTTTCTGCACCTTAGTCCTTGTATCTTTGCTTTACCTTTACCCATAGATGAGGAAGTCTACGGCTTAGAAGGATTTATAATACGTATCACAGCAGATATACTTGTTAAGTCTTCGGAATTGGGAGGTGTTAGAAAAAGCAAGGTAAGTAATAGCAAAACCTCGTGGGGCGAGCACACATTACTTTCATCACTGGAATTACTTTCATAACTGCTGGCTCCTCAACTTTGAAGAGGAATACATAACATTTAATTGACTTGGCAGGCAAACTGCAATCTGAAACATGACAGACGGCTAACAAGTTTATCATCATAGTTAAAACTGAAGAAAATACAATGGTAGTTTTACAGAACACAGGCCCCACTTGAAAAAAAAAAAGAACTCGAAAAAAAAAATGTTGCAGTTTCTAAACTGCAACAAAGGCCAAATCCTTGAATAAAGAGCAAGCTTTGTATGTACAAAGACTAGGATTTGTCAGGAATAGAAAATGATTTTCAAAGATTCCTGTTGATGAGCACATTCTCTGCTGCTGCCATATAGGCTCTTCCAATCCTGAATGCTGATGAAACAGTGCTATCAGCCTAAAAGCAAAGCAGAAGCTTACTTACGCAAACTACAGAACTGAAAAAGAAAACATTAAGATACAAGTGAAGATTATACTCAGGCTACACAAACTCCTATTACACACATTGCAAGAAGAACATAAAACAGCAGGTAATGCTTGAATGAGGGAAAATAAAGCTTAAGCTGTAACAAAGCATTGAAACCTGCTTTGGTGGCAGTTCCCACTAGCCTGTCCCAGTTTTCCTGTATTCCACCAGCTCTTCAATTGCTTTTGCTGAAAGCTATTGGGAAATAAAGTCAAACACTGCCTCCCATCCGCTATGAGCATCGGCCAACACGCACCTCCACAGCTTTATGAAATACCTTCCTTCCTTCCCAGTTAGGCCATTCCGAGATCCAAACCAATGCCCTTCTGCTTTGTAGCTCCATCAAAGCAATTTGGGCTCTAATGAGAAAATGCTTAGGTGATAAATGCAATCTGAATTTGTCAAAGTATTCGCTAGGTGATACTTGCAGGCCTAGTTTAACACCATTGGGAGCACGCCAAACGTGAAGCTCTTTTTCACTTTCAGTTGTACTGCAAAAATTGAATCCACATTCTTTACTTGGAGTGTCTTGCTTCCAAGTGTATTTAAGTGACTCATCCAGAAACAATAGCCCGGAAATTTTAAATTATTTTGGTATACTTTTGCAGTATACAATGTTGAATAATACAGTTGCATATTAATGTTGTGTTCCTTGATCAATTTGTGAAAGATAAAGCAGTGACGCACTTTCCACAGGATTTCAAAAAAAAAAAAAAAAAAAAAACACAGAAGGCCAAGTGGAGAAGAACATAATGCTTATTATTTAACCTTGCAAAGCAAATAATTTATATATTCGCAAGACAGTGCAGTTCGTTGTTGCAAGGTAAGAACACTTGTGCTTGGCTGTATTTGAAACACCCCAGCTAATATCACAACATTACAATTTTGTGATCAGTGAATTAACAACCTTGCTCCTGCACAAAGCTCCTTTCACTAGTTCTCACAACAGGTCGCTGCTCCCTCTCATTTCAGTGACCCTCACATGCATTTTGTATTTATTTTTCTGGATCCACCCATTCAAGACCATTCACAAACATCACGGTGATGAATTACTCCTACATTACGTTTATGAATGAGCCTTGATGAGTTATTCCAATTTGTGGGAATGTGCCAGGGCTCCTGGCACACCAGAGGTAAGGACTTCCAAAAAACTTGCATGAAACAGTGTCCATCTTCCTCAACGCCCTTCCTGCATCTGTGTAGGCTCAGACCCAACACTCTACAAAGGAGCGCCTCTGCGCTGAGCTGAGGTAGGATGCCGCAACTCTGAGGGTCAGCAGAAGACATCCCAACAGCAGCATTCACCCTGAAATTGTGGGCAGCAAGCCTGCTGAGAGGACAGCAACTGTACCAGGGCAGAAGGTGTTATATACCTACTGTGTATTGTGCGTTCAGCTTCCTCTGGGGCACGTAAGCCAAGGCAGCAGTAATGAGTACTGTGAGGTTTAACCTCTCTTCAAACATGATCTGTGTGCAGACAGAACGCTGGCTTGGCTCATCACACCAAACTCTCTGGAAGACAGTAAATGCAACGGCCTTTCAAGCCAGTACAGCAATTACTCTGACAACTGGTGTTTGCATCGATAAGCATATGGAAATTGACTTTCTCTGAGGTCAAAGGCTACCAGAAAGCACACCTCTGACCACTAAGGCTTAGTCACAGAGATCAGAGAAATAAACCATACCAACGACAAACTCGTTTTCCAGGACATATTTCAGCCCGTGCAGTAGTGCTATTCACACACTCAGTTGGATTTTGCTTGTGTGATCTGCAAATGCTTGCTAAAACCCTTGGTGTTTGTCTGTATCAGCACGCCACTGACGGGGAAAGGCTGCGACAGGACTTCCCAAACACCATTAAGCAGCGCTACAGCACTTGGTCAGCGCCTCCAGGAGGCAGGTGAGGCAAGCCAGCTGCCTTGGGCACTTAACCAAGCACATTAAGTGCCCTAACGTGTGATATCTCACTTGTGATGGCATGCTGTGCACGGAGTAAGGAGAAAAGCGAGGTGGATACACACACGCTAATAGTTGTTGTTGTTTCTTCAATGCGTGGATCAGTTCCACACAGAACTGGCTCAATGCTTACAGCACCTACTTGCAGGAAGGAGTAAGCTGAGAGAGAACATCCACACCATCCTGCAAACAGCCCATATTCAGGACAGCGTGCCATGCCTGTTACACTTTAGCTGCTCCTTTTGTATCTAGGAATGCATCTGTCCCGAATTTGAAGCCATGGGAAATGATACCATTTTTGTTTCATGTTGTCCTTAATCTTCTCCTTCCCCCTGCTGGTCAAAATCAATTTCTCAAGAGGTCTGGATGATAGGTGGTTGAATTACCCCAGCAGGATTCTCTTCCAAAAATAAATCAGTGTAATATTTTTCACCACAGAGCGATGATATTTTAAGAAAAAATTCTATGTGAGATCAGTGCAACAGGTTGATCATTTCCAGAGTATGCTTCTCTCATTTCTGAGAGTGTTTTCAGCAGCTGCCATATACCAGGTTGCTGTGCCAGAGAAGCAGTGGCCTGCCACAAACCATTTTAAACCTTTTTTTCAAAAGCAGACACATGGCTCAAAGCCTGCAAGTGAGAAAATAGGTTATTTAGACCAGTAGCCTACTATTGGCAACAGTCATATCACTATTTCAGTCTGGAAGCTTACCTGTAGAGCTTCCCATTCTCACTGCTGCGGAGGAGGAGGAGGAGGAGCAGCACCTCTATCTGTCTGACCGAGCTGACCTCTGCAGGGCCACATCTGAAGCCCACTGACACGCTACACAGACTGCTGTAGCATCAACACGCACTTCCCCACACCAAGAGTTCTTTCTACAAGAGAAGGTCTGAAAAATTCAGCCAAGACTGCCAACATCCTCAACTGCAGAACCTTCCCAAGCAAGTTCTCCCTTACAACAAGGCGTTCTGGATGAAGAACACACAGGAAGCCAAGCGATACCACCACTGCAAAGCAACTTCATCAACGAACACAAGTCGGGAGTGCTTTCTACCTGGGCCATCACTTTCCCTCGTGTAACCAAGTTGTTTACTTGCAGTAAGTCATGACATGCTAACATGCAGATGTGCCTGGGTGTGCTTAATTACGCAGCCAGTCTCACTGGCTCCGAGAAGTTTATTAGCATCATGTAATTAGGTGATGTATTCTCACTAGAGCACAGTGCATGTTTATGTTTTCCAGTGCAGAACAGCTCGAGAGTGCCTATCCCATCGCTGGAGAAAATGGAAAGGGGAACGAGAGCCTCCTTTCAGCAGAAGCAATTGCTGCCCCACAAAAACGATCAGCCTCTAAAGACAAGGGACAGTATTTCTTGTAAACCCTTCTACAAGGAAACAACAAGAAAAAAACACTCCAGGACTCCAACAAAACGTCCAGGGTGATGCCTCAAGTTCCACCCTCGGGTACCAGGCACCTCCGGATGAGCTGCCATGTAACTGAGGTCATCCTCACACAGCCTCTTCAAAATGCTTTCAGATGTAATGATTTTGAACACGTGCTTCAGGAATCACATTTCTTATTGCCCTTCTGGGCAGGCGGAGAACGCTAATACAGTCATCTTAGCTATGTAGCAGGATGAGGGTTTCCAGAGCATCTGCTTGCCCTGTGTAAGCAAGCTCAGCTCTATAGAAATAGAACAGTTTGCTGCAAATGGGAAGCTTAAATGCTAACTGGTTTATATATAAAACCCATAAATCACTTCTGGGCCTAGATGGTAAGCACAAAGAGAGTAGGTAGGAAGACTTGACAAGATAGTCCCTGGAGAATCACAGGAATGCACCCAAGAACTATTACAGCTCCAACTCGAATCCCCGCCTCAGCTGCATCCCTGGAGCTACGTAGGTTGAAACCACATGGTAGAATGCAGACTTTCCCCAGGCAGCAGAGTTGAGGAAACAAGCCCATGTTGGGCTAAAATACAGGATGCTACATCACGTCTATGGTGAACAGATGCCCTCTTGGTCCTCTTTTGTTCCCTCTTCAGTTTTTATGGACCCTCCCTAAACGGCCCTCAAAAACGAGTCCACCAGCAGCACACACCGGGCAGTCCCCTCGCGGAGCGGGGAGGGCTCCTGCTCTCACATACCCTGTGCTGATGGCACGTGATAGCTTTATGATGTCTCTTCCTGTAGAGCTGTTTTCTTGTTTAAGGAAAGCCCTACACAGGAAAATAACACCTCCCAAAGCTCCAGCCTATGCAACGTTAACCACCCACCCCAACCACACACACCCCACAGTTACCATTTACCTTATTACAAGTACAGTCACCAGAACTTGTTACAACATGATTCAGTTTAATATTGTGTTTTGTTTTTTTTCCTGTTTTCCTGCATCGGAGGTGCCTGGGCAGCCACCTCACACCTCCTTGACGAGCAGTAACCAGAAGGCAGCCCAAAAGCAACCAGAGCAAGGTGCTTCTGGCTGCCCCATCGCAGACAGGTCGTACTGGCCAAACAGGTCACGCACACTTACCATGGGGCAGCCTCACGGAGCTGGGCACTGAATTAGTATGGGGAAAGAAAAAAAAAAAAAAAAAAGAAAAGAAGAAAGCACAGTGCCTATGCTTTGTAAATGAATTATGAAGAAACTCAAGATCTTGTTTCATTTGCAGTATCTTGGTATGAAGTCCAGTACAAAAAAGACACAGAAGTGTATGTAAGGTCATTTAGCTGTTCCACTGTGCAAGGCATTTAGCTGCCATACGAATAAACGAAGATGGAAATAGCACAAAGGAGCTTGGAAGTTCTACCACGAAGCCTTCGCGTTTCATATACCCTTGCATACGTTTACATGCACCTTTGGCACGGCTTTGTCTGCTTGCTGTACGGAGCGCTGCCTGCCTCTCCAGCCGGCTGGGAGCCCCGTGGCGATGCAGTGCGAGGAGCAGCACAGCCCGGCTCGCAGCGCCAGGCCCCGCAGCCCCCTCCATTGTTGCCTCCAGCCCGCGGAGCCACCCCCGGCGGCCCGGCCCCTCCCGCAGCAGGACGAGCACCCCTGGGGGCTCCTTCGCTTCCCTTCCCCATTCATTCCTCGTTCTTTTATTTCCCTTCGCACCTCGCCCATGGCTGTGCCGAGCCGGGCTGCGCCTCCTGCAGCCAGGCACCGACCCCTGGCCCTGAGGCGCGCTGGCAGCGCCCAGCTCCACGGCCCCTGCCCCGACACCCCCCAAATTTCCCCTAAACCCCCCCAAACCCCCGGTACCTGAGGCTGTGTACCAGCTGCCGGCGTGGCTGGCCTCCCGGCAGAGCACGCGGTTGGACATCTTGCTGCCGGAGCCGCCTATGGTGCTCGGGGGAGGCGCAGGGGGACGGGCCCGGCCGCGGCGGCGGCGGCAGCGGCGGCGGCGGCGCTGCTGCTCCCCGTCCTCCCCCGGAGCGGCCCGGGCCCGGCGGGCGGAGGAGGAGGCGGCCGGGGGCGGCGGGCGGAGGGCGAGGGGAGGGGAGGGAGGGGCGGAGCGGGGCCCGCGCGGGCCCGGGGGGGGGGGCGTGGGGACGAAGCCCGGGGCCGCCGCCGCCGCCGCCAACTCCGCGCCGGGCGGGTGGGGGACGCGCAGCGAACGAGGCCGCGGCCGCCGCTGGGTTTGGCCCCGCTCGGCTGCCGTGCGCTAGGGGCCGCGCGGCCGCCGCGCCCCCATTGGGCGCCGCAGCCCAAGGAGCGCTCCCATTGGCTCGCCGCGCCGCGGAGGCCCCGCCCAGCGCCGTGACGGGGCCGGGAGGGAGCGGCGGCGACGCGCGGGGGAGGGGGGGGGGAAAGGGGAAAGGAGGCGGGGTCCGGCGGGGAGAGCCGCGCTCGGATTGGCTGGGAGCATGGCCCTGCTTGCCGCTTCTGGCGCGCTGATTGGCCGGGCCGTGTCTCCGAGCGGCAGGGGAAGATTCCGGGCGGGGGTCAGCTGAGGGGAGCCCGGGCGGGGGCTGAGGGGAAGCCCCGCCCCCTGCCCCCCCCCCACACCGTGCACGCGCGGCGACCGTTACCGTTACCGTTACCGTTACCGTTACCGTTACCGTTACCGTTACCGTTACCGTTACCGTTATCGCAGTGCCCCGCCCCTGCCCCTCCGTCCCCTTCACTCCCCTGTATTTCCCATCGCCGCAGCGGGAGCCAGCCCCGTGCCTGTGTTCGGCGCCCCGGAGCTCCCCGTGCCCGAGCTGCCGCGGCAGCTCTCTGAGGCGATTCGTGCCTCTGACTGTCCCCTGCTCAGTCCCTGCTGCCCCAGCCCGTCCATGTTGTGTAGGCCCGGTGAATGGAGCGCTGCCATGGAGACGCCAAGCTCAGCCCCAAACAGCTAACAAGGCGGAATTGGAGAGGGGAGCGCGGCCGGTTCCACAGGGGGGAAGGGGAAAGGCGACTTTAGGCAACGCATCCTCCCCCTCTGCCGTCCCATGTGCCGCTGCACGGCCTCGGAAAGCCTTCCAGCCGAGGCCATACACGCGGAGCTGCTGTTATCTGTCAGAAAGCAGAACAAAGGAAATGCAGGGACAAAGGCACCGGCCTGACACCAGAACGGCTGGTGCTGCAGGGTGAGGGAGGATCCACCCATGACACGGGCCTCCCAGCGCAACTGGGGGGCGATAACTGGGGTCCCATGAACAGCGTGTGTGACGAGGAAACGGGGACTGAACAGCCCAGCCAACGTTGAATGGTTTCAGTGGCCTTCACTGCTCTGCCTGTCCTTTCATTATTCAGTTGTCATTTTAGAAATAGCGCTTTGAGAGAGGTTAATGTGAATTATAACCGCTGCCGAGACCAGCAGCATTATCCTGCCTTACTGAGGTAACGTAAAACTATTTTGGCCGTTAAAATTCCCATTTTTATAAACGGGAGTTAATTCTCAAATCTTTTACACAAACTTCAGCACCGAGAATATTTCCTGACCTGACTACTAAAACCTCAATAAACTAAAGTATAATCTTTACTCTGGGTGGGGGGGAAAGTAAGAGTTGTGATTATATACCTACCAAAAAGGCCATGCCAGGGGATAATTCAAGTTTTCGATGCACTGTTGTCCCACCGTCCCCCAACAACAGCTTGAGGAGGCTGCTAGAAGGAATTCTATTTCAGAGGAATTAGAGGTTATTATTTTTTTAATTATCTGCTATTTCTTTCTACCATTTAGAGGAAGAGCTTCCACCTCCCTAAGCAATTCCTCTCCTTTAAAATTGAAAGATAAGAATTTCCAAGTGGTAATCTAGAGCGCGTAATGAGTAAAAACATTGCTATCAGATTACAATTTCTGTATAAGAAGAGGCAAGCACCAATGCCACATAATCAAGCGCCTTGTGTATTTCTAGACATTCAAATACACCCACATGCACTCTTGAGAGACACCATTAATGTAATCACAGCAAGCAAATTATTTGCCTTTTCTTTACTGTAGGTCATAGATCATCTATCAGAGCTCTGCTGCCATTTTCTGTGCCATTTTTACAGTCATATTACAGTTTTGGTAAGTAAACACCCTTCTCACAGCCTTCTGAGTTTGTTTTGGGTTACAAGCATACTAGTTTTTCTAAGTGACTTTTTTCTGGTTTTACTGCATTTCTTTATGTAGTGTTTTTTTGTTTTGTTTTGTCTATTTTCTTCTTCAGCTTGCCTTTTTAAATAATTCTTGGTTTTATCGTTGTCCATCACCTTGGGATGGATTCCTCTTTATGCTTTCTTTTTAAGTTTCCTTCTCCCTTGCTTTTCTCATAAACCTTTACTTCCTTTAGTGTAGATGAGGTGTAGACTAGGATGAAATCTTTACATAACATGAACGTAATATCATTGTAGATGCAGAGGAATAAGTGCAGCTCAGTGTTAGCAGGTCATAGAAAACAAAGGCTATTTTACTAATACTTTGCTTGTGGCACATGCCACAAACACTACAGTAGCCTGTTTTCTGGTGAATATTTGTCCTCTATTACCAACTGGCACTGTCCATTCAAAGCCCAGTGAAACTGGAGGACATCCTCCTCAATTTGTACTTTTGCCTGCCAAAGCTTGGCATCTGTAGTACCACAGGAGGAATTTTCAGTTTCCACTGGCAAGGCTGAAAGGAGGATTATTTTTTCCATCATTCCCTATCACAGGTGGGCATAAGCAGCATTCAGTGGTTAGTGTTCTGATTTGTGGTTTCTTCATAAACTTTTAACGATCACGTCCTGATCATGAATTGTTTGTTCAACAGCTCGTAAAGAGGCAGAAACAGACAAGCAGGCAGCTCTTCAGGTAAAAAGAAGAAGGCAGCACTCGGCTTCCGCCTGCTCAGGACTCAGAGGTATGAAAAATGTTCTAGCCACAGGCTGAGAAACTGGCCTCAGCTTTCAGGGAATGCTGTTGGAGCACGGGTTAGGTTGAGAGATACTCCTGCTTTGTCTGCAATTATTTTGAGCGCTGTTTGTAGGAGAAGTAACAGAAGCACTTGCCTGTTAGATCAGTTTCAATCATTTTTCTCTGATGTGCAGGGCAGAGCAGACACAGTGCACAGGCAGATCCCTCAGGTCAGCACACCCTTTGAGCACAGACAACCGCCTCACATGTATTTCTGCTGGCAGCTTTTTCCTTACCTGGAAGAAAAGCCTGAAGGCAGTTGCTGCAAGAACAACTTACCATTTAGAGTGCCCTTAGCGTGCAGGGTTTCCTGGAGTAGCATCCTGTGCTCAGCGTGGGTGGCAGGCACAACAGGGTTTCAGCTGGCCCAGCCTTCTGTGTCTGTTGCTGTCCTGTTCCTTGCTCTCATTGTCCCATTGCACATGCTTCATTTTGTGTTCTTTCCTGTCATGCTTTTCACAACGTTTACTTCCTGTTTCCCTTCTCAGGAACCTATCATTGCTACTCTATTTTATTTTTCCTCTTTCCAAACTGTCATTTCCAGCTGTCATTCTCCACCCAAGGAACCTGCTGTTCCTAGCAGTCCTTCCTTCAGGTATTAAAAGCAGGCCCCCCAAACTTCATACCCCTTGCAAGGGAAACATTACCATTTCCCATGTAAGCAATAGCATCTCAGCTCGTGTAAGAGGATAATATCCATCTTACAGATGCCTCTAGGTACACTACAGAAAAAGGAAGACCACATGCTCTCCAGCAGAAACTTCACAACGATCCAATAAACTGAATATTTTAAGTTCCTCACAGAGACTGGTTTATCACACTCAATTGCAAAGCCAGCTCCAGGAAGAGAGACAAAAGCACATTGGGAAGAGGGGTTTGGCACATTCCAGGTCAACGTCACAGTGGTACTGCTGTAAGCTTTCCTCTAGCTACTCACACACTACTTATATTTTAAGTCCTCACTTAAAACTTTAATTGAATAGCGAACAGTAGCAGACACTGTGCTGATGCTCTTTTCATCGTAGTAAAATACCTCTTGCTATAATATCTGGCATTCTGTACTCCTGTGATCTAAGCTATGTAGTCACTCTTAAAATGAATTTTGACTACATTAAATTGAACAGGGAACACAAGCTAAGGCTTGGCTAGGAATAATTTGTTACATAATTAGCACCATGACATGAGTAAATCAGAACCTGTATTCTATCAAGTTTGTTACACGTAGGGATTGTTCTTGTGTTTCTTTTCCAACCTACCATTTTCAGTTGCTTGCAACTGTCAGAATTTTCCCAATTTTTCATTTGTTTGAAAGCAGTTCTTTATTTCTAGAAAGTCTGATGGGGAGAGAGCCTTGGATATTCTTTTGATCAAACTGCATTCGCAATAGCTACACAACTTCAGAAAACTAGATAGCTCTAAAAGCTGTACTGATTTTGGAGATAAGTTGGAGATGAAAAAATATTTGGCAAGTCGAATTGCATTTTCCGGTGACAACATGTTTCAGGATTCGAGAATGGAACCCTGCGATCAGTAAATCTTTTAACGTCATCACCTTGTGAGCCTGGCTTTTCCATTCTCTTGAGCTAGCCTAGATGGGAAAACAACAGCAGGTGACAACCAGCACATCAGACAGCAGGTACACCAACAGCAGGTGACAAAAGCAGTGTACTCAACAGTGCTGGTGACAGCTGAATAGCTGGTGCACTGCTGTCAGGAACAGCTCACCTGAAGACTTGCACTAATGCGTAGGGATTTTAGGTCCATCCAAGAGCTGTACAGAAAGCCAGAGTGTTTTAAAGCTTTTGTGCAACTCCTAGAGGATCTTAATGCAAGCTGAGAAATCTATTTGCGTTCTGAACTCAGGCAAGGCTGGATGTTCTAAGCAAATTGCTATGTCTGCAGAAAACTAATGATTGAGCTCCTTCTTTTTGTAAGGCCTTGCATAAATTCTCAACATAGAAATTTGCGATCAGCATAGATTTTTTTTTTCAGATTTGACAAGTCTTACAGTCTTGAGATGTTGTTACCAACAGATCAAACTCTGGAATGCTGCTTTAGCAATAAAAATAGCAGTATCAAGCCTTTATGGTGTCTCCTCATCTTCACTTAAATGGTAGTATTCATTCCAGTAAGTCAAAACACTGTTAAAATCCTTTCTTTCAGTGTCTTTAAGTGTCAGCGTTTGACAGAGACTGTGTTCACCATAACACGATAGAATTAGTAACCTCGTTCCACAGTTTTTATGTGTTTTCCAAAATAGGAATGGGTTTGGGTTTACAGTTCTTTCCATTTTTTGCTTCCCAATTTTACTCCTCTTGGACTACACTAATTCTGCCACTAGTGCTGCAAATACAATACATATCTATAACTTGTCACAGGCCCGATGTGAGTTCTAAGCTTCTCTTTTGTCAATTTATGCATAGATTACTAAACAAATTATGCAGTCTTTAATCTTACACAGGAAAACCTCTAACTGTTGCAGCAGTAATTTAATTTATAAGGTTTTATGTTTGCTACATTAAATCAATTAAGTAAGAAACACTGAACAGTAAGATGTCAATGTTGAAGTTTATTTGAATAAAAATCAGGATTTTGATTAAATAAACAACTCACAGAAACCAAGTTTACTGTTCTGATGACCATCAGACAAATTACGGTCATTGTGGTCTATGAAAAGCTGGCCTATACTAATCTATTTCTGGAGTCTAATGCCAAATGCTAATGAACATATGCTCCTTGTTACATATTTCAGAAAAGAGAACTAGGAATTCTGAGGGCTGTCTAGTCCCTGCACACATTGCCAACAACCTTGTGAGCCTGTTTGCCAGCTACAATATTCCTATTTTCATAGCTTTCAGGGTATTTTTCCCATTTTTTTTTTTCTATCTCTTAAGATCTCTACTTCTATCTCAGAAGATAAGTTAAGAATGGGAAACAAACAAAACCGCATTAGTAAACCTAAAGAAAAAAACAACCCAGGAGATTCAGTATTTTACTGGGTTAGATCAGGATTACATTTGACAAAGAAAGAACGCACCAATTAGGATTAGCAGTACAGATAATTGAATTACAGAACCAAATTACAGAATCTTAAGTCCCTTCAGACTTTTTTCTATATTAAACTGTTAAATCCAGCACACCACGCATGGGAGATCCATGACAAACGCTGTACAGCAAACCTCATTAATAGAAGCACCTAAAATGATGGACACTGCAAGTGATCTGCAAGTTCCCTCCTCTCTACTTAATCAATCCATCTTCAAAATCACTTTTACTTTTAATGAGTTTGCATTCTGTTTAGGTACCTTGCACAGGAAGGGTGCTAAATAAAACCAAATTAAGTTATAGACAAGATCACCAGCATGATTCCCAAAACCAATTGTTGCTTTCTGTTTCATGCATTCGGGTGATGTATGCCCCGGGAATTATTCAGACGTTCATCCAATAGTGCAGTTTCAGTACTTTATTTTCAAAGTCTTTTACCAGCTAGTTTAAAACAAGTGAACAAATGAAATGTAAAGTGTTCTTTATTAAATAACTCAGAAGGTAAAGCAAATTGGGCGATTAAAAAAGACGTCGTGTTTCTAAAGGATTTTTACAGCAGAAAATAAATTGCGACCAACAAGCATTTCAGTCTAGCAGCCACATTGTCCTCACTTTAGTGGAGTTAATTTCGGTCCTCAAATTGTGACTTGTTTTTTAAAAGATACGCTGCTAGAAATTCAATAGGATTTGGCGGTCTGTAAAGAAAAGTAAAGAAGTAATTATTTTTTTTTGTTATATGAAACTAGGTAACTGAAGAACTAATTACCTTCTGTGAAAAGCAACATTAACTCTTCTCAAACACTTGGAAGCACTGACTCAGGGATGGCCAACTACCTAGACAAACCCAGTAAGTTTCCAGTTTACATCTGATCAGTAGGTTTTTAAGAAAGAACTGCTGGTTCCTTATTAAATTCTGTAAGTCCTCAACCTGAAGCAAAAAGTTATGTAGCTTAATTATGTGATCTGTGAAGAATCACCTCCTTTTGTTCATTTTGGATTTGCTACCTAGTAGCTTAATCTGATTACCGTATAGAAGAGATTACATAACAGTAATAATCCATTGCAATCCATCGCCTCCATGCTATTCATGATTTAACAGATTCCTAATACATTGTCGCTCAGAAATCTCTTTTCCAGGCTACAGCACTGTCTGTCCAGCCACTCTGTACGCAGCTGTCATTCCATACTTCTCACCACCTTGTCACTCCTTTCTCTTACTTTTTAACACTGTACTAGAATACAGGAGAATTGCAATTACACTTAATATTCAAAATTAAGAAAAAAATATATTTAAATAGCAACATGCTTGTTTGTACCCGTTCGATTTCTAAATCATCGCATTCAGAATTTGCTTTGACTAAGCAATGCACTGACATAAAAAACAATTTAAAGATATTTTTCACAAGGGTAACGGTCACTTTATAAGTTCACAGACAATTATTTACAAATTGGTCAACTTTGAAGAACAACAGAACAGCATGTTCTGTAAAAACTCCACCAGCATCATTAGCAGGTTTTGGCATCAGCTACTTTTTCAAATTTTTACAAGTGATCCTTTCCTTGACTATAGTGCTGAGCTTTGTTCACCATGGAAATGCATCATTTACTTCTACCCTAGGTCTTGTATAGCACAGCGAGTTCCTCATCCATATAAAGGCTTTTTCTTTAGTCCCACAACAATTTACTCTCTTTAAAAGCCTTTCGTGACAGACTGTGCCAGAAGACTTTTGGAAATTTACATAGACTGTCATTTGGACACCTGCTTACAGGTGCCTTTTGACTCCTTTAGTGAACACCAAGAGACTCATAAAAGTGGTGCTGATGCCTCCCAAATGGCATTCAGTCTGCAGGACAACTCCCACAGCTGGCAACTGAAGATGGGCATCCTGCCTCTGGGGCAGGGTGTACCTTCCTAAATGCTCTTTTGCCTATTTTGCAGCCTGCACAATTAGTTCAAATTCACAACTCCTTCTGAGGTTAAGACACTGCTGGTTGCTCTTCTGGCTATAGGTACAGCGAGGTGGTTGTGGTCATCGCACCAGGTTTTGATGGTATTTCAGCAAAATGGAGAAATGGTTCATATGCCATGGGACTTACCAATAGTTCAGACAAGTTCATTTGGATAAGGTGAACACCTGTTTGTTACATTTGAAGAATTCACCTCTCTATTGACTGATGAGAAATATGGGGCACCTCGCAGAAGAGCCTTTACTGAAAACATTAATCATCAGTTTGCTTCTTATCATGTTACAGACACAGCAGGGTCAGCCTCATCCATTAAAAAGTGTTTTAAATCTTACTAAGATGCACGTCAGGCCACATTTGTCTTTGTTTCTTTCTTTTGAATGGCAAATTGAACTCTTTTTCATCAAACACTATTGAAATCTTGTTCACAACTAGAACAACTTCTTCCCTTATAAGGTGAATTACATGACAAGATAAATGAAAAATATTCTTCTCCCTCCAAAAACTTTGCAGTAGCACACCTCATTGGAAAATAAGAAATTCACTGAATAACTCTTCTGTTAAGTGAGAAGCACATCCTGCTGTGTTCACCCATGGTATTTATGAACCTGTTGTAAATCATCTCTTACAACCATGATGCTAACAAGACCATATCTGGTGTATGAGATCAGAAAAAGTTACATACTGCTTATGTCTGAGACCTACCTTCTTCCTAAGAACAGACGGAAGACTTCAGGATCTTACCTCTCTTTTGCAAGAACAGCAAGTCCCTGTAGCAAGATTGGTACAACCGTCTGATCCAAGTAGGCACGCGTGGGTAACGACTGGAGATCCACCTTCTGCTTTGATGTCTTTTCTGCATTTATTTTTTCATTTTCTACTATCCTCTGGAGGAGTAAGAAGTAAATGAGCATTGGTAACAGTGGCAAGATCTACTTTGAAGCACAAGTGCAAACAATACACATTTCTCTGCAAGTTCACTTAAGTTTTAAAAAAGATGTAAAGAAATGTTTTTAAGTGCGCAGTTTTCCTTGAACAAACCTAAACCAGAGGAGCCTTCTGCTTAATTCTTACATTTTGAGAAAGTGTTAGGAAGTCCTAAGTTTAATATAAGCAGTCCCAGTCGAGTATTTCCTGCACGCATGCACTTCCAACACAAATGCTAAAAGGATCAGAAATGTAGCCTTAGTCTGACAGAAGAGACCCCACTCTATTGAAGCACAGATGAATACTTTAAGATACACAAAATGCTTCCAAGCCTTTTGGTCAAAAGCCACTGAATTATCTTGAAACTGGTAACTGTGGCTAAAGAAAGGATACCCTACCACTGCCAGTGAACCAAATGTTTTCAACACAACAACCAATGCAAACAATGGATAAGGTTACAATTCAGTAATGGAAACTGAGGTATCAAGGCAAACAGTTCTCAGGGAGATCAGTAAAAAGGACATGTAAGAAGTTTCTGCATGATCTTAGCATACAGGATGAGGTTATAATGGAGGAAGACAGGAGGCATTTCCCTAGCGAGCAAGAAACAAACATCACAGAGTAAACAAACACCTAACCCACGCGGCTACCAGGAGCAGCCACACTGGATTGTGTCTACTCTCAGGGTAAGTAATTAAAGCCGGCCTGAACTATTCAGATCCAACATCCTTATTTACAGCAGGACTAAAGGAACTCCTCCCTTTGATAATTTCTTAGAAATGCCATCAAATGCTCCTGCTCCCCTCCCTGCCGTAAAAGCCTGTCTGGCTTTTTGTGGCATAACATGTTTACAGAACAGATAACCATCACAGCAGAGTTCCCAAAGAAATCCCATTGATTCAGGCATCACCTCTGCAGCATCTACCACATAGGAACCTGCCGCCTCCCCCTGAGGGACATTACGCTTTAAGTTTAGCTCCAACAGCCTCACTGTCGATCAGGATTACGACTCCCGCTCCCCCCTTACCTCCACGTTTTCGGTCAGGCCGTACTCGGCGTGGGGGTTTTCCGGCACCTGTAAGACACGGGGGGCTCAGCGGGGCGCACACCGGCCCCACCCGCCCCGCCCAGCCCAGCCCCGCGCTATACCTGCGGCTGCCCCTCCATCATCTGCTCCGCCTCCATGGCTGCAAACGCGAGCGCCGCTCGATGCACGGGCACCCCGGGAGGCAGCACACGCGGGCAGGGGGCTCACACGGGGCCGCGGCCGCCCCAACCCAGCACGGCCCCGTCCCGCCCGCACCGCCGGGCCCGGCCCCCGCCCGCCGCGGCTCCTTTCGGCCTCACGGAAACTGCCGCGCCGCCGCCACGCGCATGCGCAGGGCTCAGCCCCGCCCACCCCCAGCGGGCGCTGCGAGGGGCGCGGCCTTGGGCGGGGTCTGCTCCCCTCACAGCCCCTCGTGAGGGAGCTGCCCGCTGACCGGCACCGGCACCGGCAGTGAGGGGAGCCACGCGCGCTCGGTCGCTTAGGTTCTAATGTAACTTAATGGTGCTTCATGGTGATGAATCACGGAATCACCTAGGTTGGAAGAGACCTCCAAGATCATCGAGTCCAACCTCTGCCCTAACACTAAGCAGCCCTCTGAGCCATATCCCTAAGCTCTACATCTAAACGCCTTTTAAAGACCTCCGGGGATGGTGACTCCAACACTTCCCTGGGCAGTCCATCCCAATGCCTCACAACCCTCTCAGTAAAGAAGTTCTTCCTAATGTTATAAATGAGGTCTCAACTCAATCTGAATTTTGTAATACTTATAAAACAAATATTTCTAAAAGGTATAAAAGCTATAAAAGGTATAAAAGGCAAGTAAACAGCGCTGGGTGTGCGGGGAGTCTATGCTCCACCAACACTCACACACAAACATCAAATGCTCTAAATATACAGAACATTGCTTGACATACTAAACGCAAGTATGCCTATGCATACGTACAATCAGGAAAGGTAACAAACAATCCTTTAAGTTCCACAACTCAACAGGCTCCATTTTCCACTCCTTTTCTTGATTACATACAAGTCTCCATTTTCCATTCCCTTTGAGCAATATGTCTTGCTTTAAGTTGTCAAGCAACTTGGTCTTCAGGCCTTATGTATCCCGTTCTTCCCGGATCGAAGAAAAGCACATCCATCTCCTTTTCAAGGCCAATAGGCCTGGGTCAAAAGGCACGTCCAGGTCACCAGGGGGCGTAACAGCAAAGGCCTGCGATGGCTGTAGCAGCAGAGGGGCCCATGGTGTAGCAGTCGGATCAGTAGAGGAGCCCGCAGCTCCCTCACTATCTGGCAAACCACATGCTTCTGACTGTGGTCCCACAGGGCTCTTTAATGCCTCAGAGACTGCTCACCAGGTGCAGAGCAATACCACTGCAACCTTGTCGTTTTTAGTTGCAGAGTCCCACACCTTGACCTCAGTTTGGTCCCATATTTCAGGCTCATAACCTGTCTGATTGTTAATAAGGAGAATAAGCTGTGAGGTTACCAGGACAGTCTCTGTTCCTAAGGACGTATGATTCCCCATAATGCGCAACTGCTTACCAGCGAGAGGCAGTTGTGTGCACAGGTCTGCTTCTCTCAGCTCGAGCTTCTCTCCAGCTCCAGTGCACCTATTCCCAGTGACTTTCTGTCTCTGAGCGGTTTGCTGAGTCTGGCCAAACCTATCTTCATGAGGCAATCAATGTGCCTGTTCCCGTCCTGGTCTCCATTCTGCCAGCCTGTTCCTCTTCACTTCCTTTTCCTGCTTCTTTATCAATGTAACTTCATCGTGTTGCCTTTTTTTATCTTGAGGGCAGGCTCCCATCTTATACCCTTCTCTCCACAGCAGTTCTTTTCAAAACAACTTTTCATTGGTTAAACAACTTTGAAGGTAACAACAAAAGCAAACACCCAGAAACATCCAGGCCTTAAGGGCTGGAGAACAAGAGAACCAGCTGGAGAACAAGAAACCAGAGACTGCATGGAGTCTCATGAATCACCCTTCTTTGTTCCCTCTAAACTCTTTTATATTCCTGATGTCCTCCTCCTTAAGAGTCTAATGTTATCTCAGCCACGGGGCTTTCCAACCCCCATGGCCACATTCCCAAATCTCCCCCTTCTTTATTAATATAAACCATTTTCTTGACACGAATTACCACTCCATATATAACACTAATATCCAACCTAGACCTCCCCTGGTGCAACTTTAGGCCATTTCTCCTTGTCCTGTCACCAGGCACGTGGGAAAATAGACCAACACCCACCTCGCTACAGCTTCCTTTAAGGTACCCAAAGACTGTGATAAGGTCACCCCTGAGCCTCCCCTTCTCCAGGCCAAACAAGCCCAGCTCCCTCAGCCACTCCTTGTAGGACTTGTTCTCCAGACCCCTCACCAGCTTCGTCGCCCTTCTCTGGACTCGCTCGAGCACCTCGATGTCCTTCTTGTAGCGAGGGGCCCAAAACTGAACACAGTACTCGAGGTGCGGCCTCACCAGAGCCGAGTACAGGGGGACGATCACCTCCCTAGCCCTGCTGGTCACACTGTTTCTGATACAAGCCAGGATGCCGTTGGCCTTCTTGGCCACCTGAGCACACTGCTGGCTCATATTCAGCCCACTATCAAACAATACTCCCAGGTCCTTCTCTGCCAGGCAGCTTTCCAACCATTCCTCTCCCAGCCTGTAGCTCTGCTTGGGGTTATTGCACCCCAGGTGCAGGACCCGGCACTTGGCCTTGTTGAACTTCATGCAGTTGACCTCAGCCCATCGGTGCAGCCTATCCAGATCCTCCTGCAGAGCCTTCCTGCCCTCGAGCAGATCGACACACGCACCTAACTTGGTGTCATCTGCACACTTACTGAGGGTGCACTCAATGCCCTCGTCCAGATCTTCGATGAAGATATTAAAGAGGGCCGGCCCCAGCACCGAGCCCTGGGGAACGCCACTAGTGACCGGCCTCCAACTGGATGTGACTCCATTCACCACGACTCTTTGGGCCCGGCTATCCAGCCAGTTTCTAACCCAACGAAGCGTGCGCCAGTCCAAGCCAAGAGCAGCCAGTTTCTTGAGGAGAATACTGTGGGAGACGGTGTCAAAAGCCTTGCTGAAGTCAAGGTAGACCACATCCACAGCCTTTCCCTCATCCACCAAGTGTGTCCATTTGTCATAGAAGGAGATCAGGTTCGTCAAGCAGGACCTGCCTTCCATAAACCCATGCTGACTGGGCCTGATCGCTCAATCTGCCTAGTGCCGTTAAAGATAACAAAAAATCTTTTTACAAATACATCAATGCAAAACGGAGGACTAAGGAGAACGGTTCCTACAATGCATTGAGGACAATTTTCTGATGGATCTGGGAAACTGCAGGTCAGTCAGTCTTTCCTGTATCCCTGGAAAGGTTGGGGACCCAGGAACTGGGGACCCAGGAACTGCAAGCTTTGTCTTTTAGTCGTTCTTCAGCTTTCCCCGTCTCCTTAGTCTCCTGGCCAGATACCAGAGACTTGCATAGTGTCCCATGCAATAGTCATAATAGTTAGCAGCTATTCTGAACCCCCCCAGGTATCAGAGACTTCAAGTAAAAGCCTACAAATACATTTCCCTTCAAGCTCTCTATTGACACGAATTGCTAAAACATTCCTTTGCAAGGTACAAGAACTACATACATGTACATTAACCACTCTGTTTTTCTTAGACTTGTGCTTATAGAAGGGTCTGTAGGACAGAAGGTCCCATTCATCATACCATTCAGCCCTAGCATTGTTCCATACTGCCGCAGATCAGATGAACACATTTCACACCACTGCCACTGTTGAAGACAGGGAAAAACTTCTGAGCTCTCCCATAGGATTGTCTGAGGGCTCCTCAGAGAAGGTAGCGTTCCCAATCCCCCGTCCAGTATCCTCTTCTTGCATCCCCCCGGGGTAACTGTACCTGCTGCTTCCCTAAAGTGCCTGTGCACGGAGCGTGGGAAATAAACAGGATGAGCTCAAGGTCTGCGTTCAGACACAGGGCCACGATCTCATTGCGATCACACAGATCAGGAGGAGGAAGTCGACGAGGCCTTCTACGAGCAGCTGCTAGTAGCCTCACAATCACGAGCTCTGGCCCACATGGGGACTTCAATTACCCAGACATCTGCTGGGTAAGCAATTCGAACGGGCACGAGCAGTCCAAACGGTTCCTACAATGCGGTGAGGACAATTTTCTGATGGATTTGGGAAACTGCAGGTCAGTCAGTCTCACCTGTGTCCCTGGAAAGGTATTGGAGCAGCTTGCTTGGGATGCCACCCGGGACCAGGACTGGGGACCAGTACCGCTCCCCAGTCCCGCTCTGAATTTTCTCAGGAAGAAAGTTCTGTGCACCAATTTTCCCATTTCCAGTGTTAAGGGTTGCCAAAGCACGTCTCTGTGGTATATAGAGTTTGTACTGGTTGCACTTCACCCATTAGGAGAGATGTACTGAAACTCACTTCTTTTTTTTTTTTTTTTTTTTTGATAGAAACACATCATTCTTTTACTATACAGAAAATAAAATACTTAGTGAACATTATTGTGTTTTTTTGCACTGGTGGGTTTGCTGAGAGTGTCACGAATATGTTGTTGCATGTGTTAATTCTATGCTTTGTGTGCTGACAGAACTCATTCTTAAAATAAAGCTGCCCTCCTCCTTTGAGAAAAGTAATGCATATTATCAGGGGTGGTTTTCTTTACTAGGAATGTTTGTCTGTGGCATCAGCAGGCACTGAATGCCACAGCTGCTGCACTGAGCTGATTCCCATATTGATAAGCCCCGTGGCCAGACTGGATCACTGTGTACAGTTTTGGGGTGTGGAAGGGCAAGTTCGTGCCGCAGTGCTGTCAGTGGTGCTGCTGGGGCACCGAGGTGCGTGTGGTGGCAGCGAGCACACGAACAAAAACCTCGCTGTGGGGCGGCCGCTCCCGGGCCCGCCCTCCCCCCAGCCTACAGCTCCCGTCAGGCCTCGCTCCGCCCCGCGCGGCGCCGCGCCCTTGTTTTGCTCCGCGAGGCATGCTGGGAGCTGTAGTCCCTCCGCGGCGCCGTCCCCGCCTCCTATTGTGGCCCGGCCCGCGGCGCGCCGGCAAGGGCGGGCGGGGAGCAGGGGGAGGAGGAGGAGGAGGAGGAGGAGGGGGCGGTCGTCGGGGCGTCGCCGCCGCCATGGCCGGTTGTTGTCAGTCGCTGGCAGCGGGGCATGGCGACGGCGGTGAATGAATTCCCCGGGCGGCCGAGGGAAGAAGAAGGGCTCAGGCGGCTGCGGCTCCGCGGCCTCCCCCTCCCCGCAGCCCGGGCCGGCTCCCCCCGTGCCGCCGGCGGGGGCGGCGGCGGCTGCAGCGGGGTCCCCTCGGTCCCCCCGGTGCCCCCGGTCGCCGTCGGCGCAGAAGCGGAGCCTGTACTACTTCTCCTACCCGCTCGTCGCCGCCTTCGCCCTGCTGCGCTTCGTGGCCTGCCAGCTGGGGCTGCTCCTCGCCTGGCTCTGCGAGCGCCTCTCCCGCGGCGCCCTCATGGCCGCCAAGGGCGGCGGGGCCGAGCCCGGCGGGGCCGAGCCCGGGGGGGCGGCCGAGAGGGTGCGGGCCTGCCACAAGCGGGCCTTCGAGTGCATCTCCCTGGCGCTGCGCATCGACGAGGATGAGAGAGGTGAGGCGGAGCTCCGTGCCCAGCGGCAGGCCTCGGGGTGCTCCCGGCACGGCTCGGAGGAGGAGGAAGGAGGCTGGAGCAGTGTGAGGGGCCCTCGGTGACAGGGGCCATAAAAGCCAGTGTGTGAGTCTGGCGGCGCCTCCACAGCTGGGGAGTGGCGGTGGAAATCCCTGGGGAGGGGGGAAAAAAAAAAAAAGAGCGTCATGTGCATCATGGTTAGCTGCCAGGAGATGCGCGGGGTCGGGGCGCTGAGGCTTGCAGGAGGTGAGGTAGCGCCGTGCCACAGGGGTGGCTGTGGCCATCTCAGTGCCAAGTAGCCAAGCGCTCAGCTGGCAGATGCAAGCCACAGCAGGTACCTTGGTGCTTCTAAGGGTAAACCTTCAGATCCCGAGCCTTGTCAGTGGTTTGCCTCATGAATACCTTGTCACATATGAATTAGTTGCACAGGTCATGTATTTAAAACAAAAAAAACCCTTTGCTGCTAGCACAAACGGTTGCAAAGCTGTTTTAACCCTGCAAACGCAATATCCATCCCATGGAGAAGGAGCTCACTTTGTTTTAATGCATAGTCTTGTTATTTGCTTATCTGTTTTTATTGGCTGTACCACTGGAATATGTGGCATAGCTCTTAATTTATTTGTTAATTAAATAGATTTTCATAAATTCCAACAGAAAATAATGTGCCAGGTATAGTATATGAACATTGGGATTTCTGGACTGCTTAATACCCTGTCAGTTACGTGGAGTTGTTGCTGTTCTGGAGGCTGTGCATACTTCAGTAGTTATCATATCAGTTCTGATAACTTATACTCCTAAATTATTGTTGAGTTGTTTGTTTGTTTGTTTGTTTGTTTTTGTTTTTTGCTTTGGTATTTTCAAAATCAAGCTTAATACTTCATTTTTCTCTGGGCAACCACACCGAGGCAGCAGCAACTGTGATGAGTTTTATGGAAACCCCAGTGAGCAGCTGGGCACCTGCAGAGCTGCTCATGTATTCCCTTCAGCAGGGTCAGAGGAGAGCAGAAGTGAGAAAACCTGTAGGCTGGCGTGAAGGCAGTTCCATGAGTGAAGGAAAGGGGAGGAGGGAACAAGTGATGGAAAGGCAATTGCTCACCACGTATTTGCACACAGAGCAATGCCTAGCCAGTTTCTGAGCAATGAAGGTCAGCCCCCTACACATACACCAGCCCTGTTCTTCCCCTACCTGAGTTTTTATTTCTGAGCGTGGCATTATATGACACGGAATATCCCCGTGGCCAGTTTGGGTCGGTTATTCTGCTGCTGCACTCCCAAGGGAGTAGAGTGAGAAGAAGAAATCCTTGAGGCTGTGCAAGTAGCGTTCAGCAACAGCCAAAACATTGGAGCGCTGCCAGCGCTGGTGTAGTCACAAATCCAAAACAAAGCTGCGGACAGGCAGCTATGAAGAAAACTAACTCCTTCCTGGCACATCAGAGACTCGTTTCATGTCCTCATCAGTGAGAGCTGGGAAATTGTTCCGTTTGGACCCAGAGCACGGCCCCTGCAAGCAGCTCGGCTGGCTGTCTCGCTTTCAAAACTCCAGCTAGAAGGTGGAAGCGGGATTTTAACGATGTGCTGGGCACATTTCAGCTGCTCTTTGGAATAGCAAAGCAATTCAGGCAATAGCAAAGGTGTCTGGAATCGCCTCCAGTTTGATTTCTGATGGCTTTCAGCAGCACTGAATTTACACTGCAGTTGAAAATGCTTCTGTAGGTGACTGGGGGAAACTTAAAAAAGGCTGCAGAGGAGATCAAAGTCACAGCTTTTGCTATCTCATTTCAGTAGCGTTCTTTAGCAGTCGGGATATGTGATACTGGTGGGGAGAGGGCAAAAATAAAGCGATTCCCAAGGTGTGTGATGTACGCAGCTCTAGGGAGGCGCTGCTCCTGTGGTTTCTGTTGTTAAAAGAGCAAAGTAAGGAATTGCCTCCCCAGGGTAACTTGCCAAATGTTGCTAAAAGATTTTTGCATCTGCAGAGGAGGAAGAGAAAAACCTTAAGAGGCTTCTGGAAATGTATTTAAATATTTTCCTGGCGCTTCAGTTTCATAGAAAATAGGTTTGGGAGTGAAGTCACGAAAAGGTTTGAATGCAGAAGCAACACAATCTTTGGTACCTGGTATTCAGGAATGTTTTTGTTATCTTTTCTGAAACGGGGGTAACCAAGATTTCATTCTAGGTATATTTTTTCTTTTTTTTTTTTCCTAGTACTGGTAGCTTGTTAATGCTAGTCAGGTTTAAGTTGTGATACCTCATGTGCTATATTCCTTTGTGGAAAAGCACGCTCAGTTATGACATTGCTACCTTAAGAGTGCATGCTTCAGTGCGCAGTGAAATACATCCTGAATAGAGAGTATTTATAGAAAGGGAGGGATGGGAAGTAGATGGGAGTATCTTTGCGATAGGGCACTTGATCTCAGGGTGCCAGGTGGTGCGGGTTCGGTGTGGGTGTGCTCGTTGCTGCATGTGCTGTAATTTCCCTTTTGGACGCTGTTGGTACACCGGCGTGCTCCCAGTGCTACGTGCGTTTTATTTCACGGAGAAGCTGACGTTCACCTGCAATACAGCAGTTTCGTGATAGGATGAACAAAGACATATTGCTGTGGCAAATGAGCTGCTGTACAAAATTAACCAGAGGAAAGGTATCTCCTTTCACTTGGGGAGTATCTCAGGCTCATTGGTTTCCTTCCTGAATTTCCATGCTTCCAGTGTTACTGTGTTGATGAATATCATTGGAAGATTAAAAGGCATGGCTTGGTTTGATGTTCCAGAAAGAAAAATAATGTTAACTTTACCATTTCTGTTGTGAATATGTGTAGGATACCTTATTTTATTTTAATTTTTCTATGTATATAAATATTTTTTTTAGGTGAGATGATCTCTTTAAGGTAGATGGAGAAGGATTCCTAAATCAGGCAAAAGTGATTTGAGGCTGGTGTAATACCTGTTTATAATAGAAAAGCTTATTTGAAACTACATAGCTACAAAGTTGACAGTGTCCCTTTAAATGTTTCTTTAAATCATAGAATTTTGTTCCAATATATCTTCCTTCATGTTACTTGTTTTACACAATTATATGGAACCATTCCTGAGCTTCAGTTCGCTGCGCAAAATAATGGGTTCACTTCCTTTTTAAGCAGGACAAAAGGAACAAGCTGTTGAATGGTATAAGAAGGGAATTGAAGAACTGGAAAAAGGAATAGCTGTCTTAGTTGTTGGTCAAGGTAAGCCAGTTTTGGGTTTTGTGGGAAAGATTTGCCTTATTGATTAATTCTGGTTTATGGCTTCCTCAAAGCAAGAAACCGATACCGCTAAATATGGGAGGTGCTAGGAACAGCCTGCTGTATGAATTTATATGGGTGTATTTTTGTTTCAGCTGTAGGTGCACACTGGTCCGTTTGTCTGTGCTACCTTAACATTCTGGTCTGCAATGCATGGGACTCCTACTCCAAATATTCTTGTGTTGTACAAAGTCATAAGCAGTTCATGAAAATAAGTCTTAAGTAAAATACCTTCTTTCTGAATATTTTGGCATTCCCATTAAGAGTTAAGTTTTGGTTTTCCAAAACTGACAGTAGTGGAGTAGTTCATGTTTTCACTTACTGTCATTTGGAATGGCCTGATGTTGTATTTCTGGATAGCTTCTGCCAAAATATCAGAACGCTTCCAACACAGGAAGAAAGTCTGTGTATATGGAAACATTTTAAGCTGTAGTCTAGAAGGAAATATGCGCCATGGAGAAGTAGCTGTAGTGAAGGACTCAGTAAGAACCTCTGTCCTCAAAATAAGTGTGTGTGTGTGTCTGTGTGTCTCTCTCTCTATATATATGTACGTATATATACATATATATGTATGTGTATATATATGTATAAAAAAAAAAAAAGGAAAGCAAAACAAAATGTAAGATTGCTTTGCCAGACTGCTGTTTTCTCAGGTATATTTAGAAATGCTTGTGAACAGTATATGCTGACATTTTTCTTATCGAACAGCACCAGTGGCATTTGATACAACCTAAATTGCAGAATTGGGAGGAGAAAAAAAAAAAGCTTGACTTGAACAGACCACTTTTAAAGTGGTGATATCGTTGCCTGTAATTCTATGCCTTTTGAAATGTAAAGGGACACGGTCAACTGAATTTAAGTTTATTAGTTTTGTCAAAATGAATGATTTTGAATTATACTTGCCTCTCAGTCACTTTTCAAGCTTTTTGAAAATTTAATTTATATGACTGCTGTTTAGAAAAATGTAGTGAAAAGGAGCATATATTAGGTCAGCATGAAGTGTCAGAGAACGGGTTCACACCTCTCTACAAGCGGTATTGTAAAAGAGACAGTGACAACTAACTTGAAAACTTTATTTAATAAAACTAAATTTGGTTAAATAAAAAGCTTCATTAGTTTTGCAGTGCCACTTCTTAGTGGAGGGGTTAGCTAAGGGGTGGGAGGGAGAAAAGGGATGGCTGGATGTCAGTTTTGTAGCTCTTTAATAGGTTAATTTGCCAAATTGTGTTTTAACATTGATTTTTCTTTGTAAGGTGATCAGTGTGAACGAGCTCGACGTCTGCAATCTAAAATGATGACAAATTTGGCAATGGCCAAGGATCGCTTGCAGCTTTTAGGTACCAGTTACAATTCATGACTTTGGAAAGTTTTTCATTACTTGCACAAGTTGATGTAATGCGTTCTTCTAAACTATGACTTGTGATTTTTAAAGTGAAGAAGTCATTCTCTGTGTAGGCTCTCTTAAGTTTGGTTTTTAGCTGAGTATAAGTAATATTTGTCAATGCTGTTGAGTTCTGAAATTTCCTTAGAAAATAGGTGTAAAGGTAACTGAGAAGTCTTTTTACCACAGCATGCTTGACTTGTAAACTGGACGAGTGTTACAGATGTTGGAGTTAGTTTAGGATTTCTGTGTCAGAACTGTAGTAGAACTTGTGATATATTGCTGATCATGAGTGATAAGTGCACCTTCTGCAAGTGTAACGTCTTATTCCTCTTAGTTTTGCTGTCACATTTACAAACAAAAATATCCTGATTGTTCATATGTACTTACATATATACATAAGTAATAATTCTTCAGCATTATGTAGACCATAAGGTTGTGAAATCCTAATTCTTGTAATCTTTTTTCCGGTAGTGTTCTATTTAATACCTAGCAGGTAAGATTACTTCTTTTCAGAAGCATAATGTTGCATAGTTTGGGCTTTACTGAATTTAAGTGGTGTATGTAAGCTCTTAATGGAGAGAGTAAAGCAGGCAGTCTTGGCAGTGACATCTTACGGTGCATGATAAACAGAGAAAAGCCCTCCCTTCAACTCACAAATCCACAGCTTTGTGTGCTGTATCCTCTACCTTGAGAGGTTTGAAGATGCTTCCAGTTCAGTAAGTAGAGTGGAAATAAGGCTATATATTGTTCTGTTAGGGTAGAACTAACAAAAACACTGTTTAACTTGCACGTTTGTAGCTTTATTCTTGCACTGGGGTCTTCTCAGTTCTACTAACGCCCTCTCCTAGCAGCATGCAGAGCTGACAGGAAAACTTACTTTTTTTCTGTGGTTATACTTTGTGAGTGGTGATTGTCGTGGTTGTCATAACATCTCTGCCAAAGTGAATTCTTCTGGTTTCTGTTGAGTTCCTGGTGTCCTTAGCTCTTTTTGTCAAGATACGAAGGGAAGGTGGAATAAAGGAGGCATGTCTGTAGAACCTTAGTATGTGCAGAAAAGACATCTCACCTACAAACTGCTATTTTGCTCATTAGGGTTGGGGCTGACTCCCAGAGGTAACAGAAACTAAGCAACAAAAAAGTGAAAACGATTGCATGCTAGCAGTATTCAATAAGGCAGGGCTTGTTGCTGACATCCTAATGGCAAGAAACTGATTTCTTCAATTTACTGTTCTCTGAACCTTGAAGTAATAATGTGTCAAATTTTGTGGGTAGTGCTTCATCCTTGCTTGAGTCCCGGCAGTAGCATTTACGAAGAAGAGTTGCTCACTTGCTGTGTTCTGATTGAGAGGATAAAATGGGTAAACTTTGCGTATGAACCTGAAGTCAGTTGAGGTCAAGCTGGTATCCTCATCTTTACCACCATAAAGTCTGATCACATGCTATTTGTATTCTTCATTCAGTGTGCAAGTTGAAAGGTAAGCAGGTAAAATAGTGTTTATTGCATAAGTTGCTGTCCAATATGATTTCCTATTTTATTTACTTTGACACTATTCGAGGCTTAGTACTTTGTTCAGCTTAGGCTCCTGTTCAGTTTGCACGAAGAAACTGCCTCAAGCAAATACATGGGAGCAAACCTTGGATAGGAAGGAGCAAGTGAAATCATCTGTCATGTATGAAGGAAAAACATGTTGTTTGGAGAGATTTTTCCAATTGACTTAAACCCCTACAGGCTTGATTGTTATAGATCTACTTGAGTAATACGTGCTTGATTTTACAAGTCATTTTACAGGAATTTGTGGAAATTTAAGGTGATCTAGAGTTGAATGGCATGTATAGGTCTAAACATAGCTCTGAGCTTGCTACTTAGGGTAACAAATTATCTGGAAGCTTTCCAGTGGTGCCTAGAGGTGCCTGTGTAATGGAGCTAAACCTGAGGCTCGTGAGGCTCTTAATTCTGAAGATCAAGGAGTAAACTTTTTTCTCTTGTTATGGGGATTTTCCCTGTTTCTTAAGGGAGAATGAAATAAGTCTTTTATTGCATTAGCTAGAAGGATCAGACATGTTTAAAGTAGACAATAATGTCAGATATCCTGTTTGATAGACAAAGATGTGATTGCAGATTGCTTAAATAAAATTCGATTAAGTCAAGCTCTGTGACATTGGTAATATATAGAAAATGAAAGTTAAGTTGTATGGATTATAACTGTCACTGACAAGCACTCGTTGTTCTGTCTTTCGAAGTGCGTTGGATCATCAATGTAAGTTTAAGTTACATGACACTGCTGATGGTAGTGGTGGTCTTGGCATTCCTATTTTGATCTCTATTTTATCTTGTTGTAAATTACTGTCTGGTGTTCTGTTCGCTGAAGCTGAAGGTACTCCAGGAAGGCTTCAGTGGACCTCAGGGTGACTCAGGCACTCTGGCAGTTCAGTGAGTTCTGCTGCCTGTCAGGGGCTTCCAAATGCTACCACACTGAATTGGTGGGGGCCCTGGAGAGAGACTCAGTGTACAGTGTTTTAAGGGATGCTAGCTGTGCAGTAATTAAGATGAATAGAGAAATCCTGCTCTGATAGCCTTCATAGATCTGATTGCTCCTGGATGGCTGGTCACCCATGTTAGAATTGTTATCTGTTTTCCACTGTCAATACAAAAACTCAGTGTTTTTTTCTTCATAAAGATAGATAATCACAATGTCCAGCGCAACACTATTCAAGTTTAAAGCTGTGTGTGTTTTGCACCATCTGTGTTCTTCAATTTCAGAGAGATTTTCTGTGAGGGGACAGATTTTTGTCAGCACAAGTACATTTTGGTGTACTACGTGTAGCTTCAGGTGCTCTGCTTGAAAGATCTGTGTGGCACATAGCTCCAGTATCTTCCACCAATATCCTATTTGGTAATAATTCTTCACATGGTATAGATGTGAGCTTTAGTAGACACCTTCTGGGGCTCTTCTAGCTTCTTGGAGGTGCTGTTTTTGCTTTGGGCTTGTGTTACGTCATGATTTCTCTTACTAGAAATCAGTTACCTTGAACTCATTGCTAAACGTAATGTTGCATGAATAAGATTACACCTGCAGTGGTGTTTATTTGCTAGGATTATGCCAATGTTGTATCACTAAGGAGAAATAATGAGATTCTGTAAACAATTGTTATCCTTTTTTTTTCCTAATGCCTAGAGACATAGGAAAAAAGCATTAAAATGAAAGGTGATAGTATCCTATTAATCCCCTGGAATAATATTTAATAGCTTTATTTATTCTGGAGGGCTCTGCAGCTACACTGCCTCTTAAGAAAAGTGATATAAGTGCATGATGTCATTTTATGTGCAATAACAAAACTGCATGCTAATATGTAATGTGATGGGAGGACACTATGTGAATTGAAAGAGGGCGACTTCTGGATTACTTTGTTGTTGTTGCAGTTTTGGAGTTCCTAAATCTATGCAACTGTTTTGGATATAGCAATTGATAAGTGCAGTAAAACCCCAGTCTCAAATTGCATTTGAGATTGCATTGCAAATCTCAATTTGCAGTGAAGCAAGTGGGATCTCCTGAATTCCTGCCCAAGCCAGTTGATTTTGTTATGTTTACTCACTAGAGCTTTCTTCATACAGTTCAGGAAATAAACCCTGGGTGCCTGTACTAATCTGAAGTTTGGATTTTCATACTTGCCTGTGGTTGCTAACCTTTCACTCTAAACTACCTGTCATTCATTTTGGATGTTATTAGTTGGATGTAATCTTTTAAACAACTGGATATGAAGGTACTTTTTGGGAAAGCTGCAGTGTGAGTGATCTGCAAAAGAAGGAAGGAATCAAACAGTCTGGGAAGAGAACTGTGCTAGATAAAGAAGCAGCTTTAAGGAAGTGGTTTTGCTTACTGGTTCTATGCTTGACAAGCTCTGAACGGCAGTCCTCCCTCCAGTCAGGGCTTTTACATTCTTGGGTGTAAACTTTCTCAGTAGAATTCAGCTTCTTCTGCAGAAGTTCTTCGTTGCCAGAGGACCTCCCTCCTCTACTTGGCCACCTGTTTTCCTGCACCTTGCTGACCAAGTACGCCTTGCAACCTTACCTTTTGTTTTTACAAAAAGGGGGGGGTGCAAAATAAAGGCGGAAGATCTTGTAATGGAGCTCAAAAGCAAGGTCTAGGATGGTTTCCTTTTTTTTTGTTTTTTTTTTTTTTTCCCCAACTGCAGTGGTACAAGCAGGACTGGTGAGCTACACAGAACAAATAGACCTGAGACCTAACTCTTGTTTCAGTGGGGTTTGCAGCCTTGTACCTTTTTGATTTATGCTTCGGCTAGTTTATCATGAGTTCAAGTTCATTTCTTTTTCCTTAATCTTTAGTCTTTTAAATCTTGTGTTCAGATGTTTCTGAAGTTAATCCTCTTAGAGAGCACAGCTTGCGTGACAATTTTATTGACTTCCTTTTTCAATTATATTTCTAAATAGAAGTCTTTAAAGACATCTTTATCGTGTCTACATGGTGTTTTTATTGAATAAATGAGGTTTCTGTAAAACGTAGATTGGCTATTACTACTTCAGTGAAACATTTAATGTGTAGAAAAATGACAACTGCAAGGAGTCTTCAAAAGTAAGACTGTGGGGAGGACTTTGAGAACCGGGTTATCAACACAAATCTTAGTAAATGAAATTTGAATTAATCCTGATCACAGCTTGTGGCAAGTAACTACAATCACTAAACTGGAAAGATAGTTTTAATGAACTTCACCATAAATTACTACTTTTTAAGCAGTTTTCGTTCATGTACATACTGACAGAATTTTCTTTCAACATTGCTGAACATGTAGAATAGATAGAAATAGTACATTTTATCTTTAACCCTATGCTGAGTGTAACAAAGCCGAAGCTGACATTTGTGTGTTTGACATACATAAGTTTTCTTGGTTCATTTTTGGTTTTTGTTTGTTTATTTTGTCCTTTTTCCTCCCTTCCCCTCTGTCTGTTATGTAGAGAAGCTGCAGGCAGATTTGCAAATTTCCAAGCCGCAAATGGAGGTCTATAATGACAGTACTAACCTGGCATGCCGCAATGGACATCTCCAGTCAGGTGGGTTTGGTTTTACCAGCACCTAACAATTAAGGGGATGTTGTTCAGTTTTTGGTATACTACGAGGAAAAATATGCTATGCTGTGTGTTGGCCCCTCGAACTTAAAAAAAAAAAAAAAAAAAAAAAAAAAAAAAAAAAAGTTTCATATTTCTGTTTTTGTAAAGGCTTTACATTAAATACATCCCATCCTTTCTATGGCTTTGACAACGCTGTTTTATTTTGTAGTATGAAGTTCTGTCTTTAAAGTAACTATCCTTGTTTCCTATTCATTAAATCAAATATTAGAATCCAAAACTACGTACAAAGACCACGTTTTAGAAAATTACTTCTCATGTTATTTACTTAAAGGAATTAAACCTGTTTTAGAACGTGTCAAAAATCAATGTAGGATATATAGGCTATTTAATGTGCCTACATAAGCAGCTCTTCCTTTATGATATTGTGAGAGTGAATGTGCATTTGCGTTAAGTTTCCTTACATTTCAGGGACTTTTAAGCTGGCAAAGTGATACGTAGTTAAAAACACAGGGAAAATGCTTGTGCTAGAAGGATGTTTTTATCCTTTCCGGAAGTAAATCTCTGTTTGTCTGTGTACAAGGAGTGAAGTTACTGTGATGTTTGTGAATTGTTTTCAAGGAATGTTTTAAGCCAGCAGTAAGCTATTATCAGTTGAGATCGTGGATGTGATAATTTGTACAGTAGACCATAACATAGCGAAATTAAGTGCAATAGTGAGCCAAGAAGCAACAGAATTCACAAAGCTTGTCTATTGAGTGAAGAGTAGTATTCAGGTTTTCAAGTAATTAAACTTGAAGCTTACTGTAAATCACATGCTTTTTTTTTTATTATTATTTTCAGCACCATTCCTAGTTCTGAAGTCGTCTTAGTGTTTGCTTTATTCTTTCTGATGTATGAGGAGTTAAACTAGTGGAACTATGAATGCAGTGATATAAAGGTGCTTAACAAAACACAGTATTTTTTGTCAAAACGGCATTTGTAGAAAAGATGTAGCAAAAGTGGTTCTTTGTTGTAAGCTTCTACGTAGACCCTACATAGACCAAACTTGAGAAAACTTTAGTTTAAACGATCCGATAAAACCACTTTACTTTTACCAGATTGGCTAAAGATTGAATGAGTAAATATATGTGTACACACAAACGTTGATAACATGCTCCATCTGATTCAATGTGAACAGCTTTTCTTAAAACTCATTCCTTCTGATTTTTTTTTGTTTATTTTCTCAACATAATCTCAGAACAGGATGCTGCAGAAGAAGGTCAGCCTGAACCTTCTTTCCTGTTAGAACTGTTACTTGAGTTACTTCCATTTGTCAGTTAAAAAAAAAAACAAACAAAAAAAAAACCAAAAAAAAACATTAGTATCTACTGGAGATGAAGAAACACTCTAACACTCTGCCTGCTCTTGGTTTCGGAAAAGCTAAAGGCTGTGTCAGATGGGTGCTGCAGAGTCCCTCTTGCAGGAGTGTAGGCTAACCAAGAATCCTTCATATACTTAGCTCGGTGGGAACTGAGAGGAGGCAGAATGAGTGATTAATTTCAGCAAGATGTCTGGAGGCTTGTTCCATTTCCATTTGCCATTTACCTTGCAAAAGCTAAATTTTGGTTTCATAACATGGAAGTCCAGATGTTTACCCAAAGTACTGAACTTTCCCTGCAGCTTTTAGATCCCTGCTAGGGCTGGAAAAGTCAGCCTATTAATTGTCCTGTGAATTCTTTTTAAGAGGTTCTTGCTGCGTTCTCTCTCTCTCTCTCTCTCTCTCTCTCTCTCTCTCTCTCTCTCTGAGTCTTGTTTATGTCGGTGCTGTGCTTACTTCTTAAAGTATTAGTTCTGCTTCAGTCTGTTAATTGTTTTGCTATTGTGCTTCCGTAATGCATCTTGTATTAAGGATGGTGTTTTTCACACTGACAGCTGCACTTATTTAAAAGAATGCAAAATACACAATAAATCCTTAGAAAAAACATAACAAATAAACTAGCAGGTCACTTGGGATTGGGTTACTGAGAAAGCAGAGGTACTAAGACAGAAGAGTCAGGTGTAAGGTTCATTTTTCTGTCTCTGTGAAGTATTACCTGTGCTGTTGCCTAATAAAGCTGGGCTTTTGATAAGTCTAGCATTTCAGGAGGTATGACGTACAGTCATTTGTTTTTAATGTCAAGAAGGGGCCTTTTTGCAGAAGGACTGAAACATAAGAAATGTTTTCCTTCATTTGCTCTTAAAGCAGGGACTCCCTACAGCATCTTTTTGCAACTTAATTCTGCCTGGTATTATATTTTTACTTTTCTAGTGCACAATTCCTAGATTTCCAGAGTGTTAATGATTTGAGATTCTTGCTTCTTTCAAGATACTATTTCTATCCGCCTTCTAGATAAACATACTTGATTCTAGCAAATGTGACTAACTATCCCTGTCGTCTTCATTCACCACTTTCTAACTGAACTGAACACTTGGAAATTCTTCTTGAAAATGTATGTTATGGGAGTTCTATAAAACTACGTTACAGCCATATCACCTGCCCTTCAGCTGCAGGAGACTATACAGTAACTTGTCTTAGGAGTGTTAACGAGTAGCTTCAACCCAAAGCTTTATCTTGGAATAAGTATTTATATTTTAATATCCATCATTCTTGTTCTCATAGCTGTCTTGAATCAGATGTAAAACAATTTAGCTGGATCTCTTTCTTCAGACATGCTTGTTTTCCTTTGTGTTGTGTTTGTTTGTTTTTAGTGTTGTTGTTTTTAAGTGAGGTGCAGAAGATTATACCGATCTTGCTAAAGGCAATACAAGATTGTTAGTGCTGGAGTAATTCCAGTATACCATTTTACACTTCACCCATAAATCTCAGCATGATATGCAGTCAGCAAAGGTGTGATATTTCTCTTTATCCTAAAGTTAGTTTGGCACAAATAAATAGTGTTTATTTTAGTTTTCACTTGGTAAGATTTGCTAGTATCTCTCTAATGGTGTGCATATATTGGCAACGTTTTTTGAGTTGTTGCAAAAATTCAGCAATTAATACTTACTTTTTTAAGGAGTTTCCCAAAATAGGAAAACAAATAGCAATAAAATTGGTTTTAACACCATAACCTGGTAGTAGATGTTTGGCTGACATGGCTCTGCCAATTGAGAAAGGAAGACAACTGTATCCCTGAGTGGTGTAGTTACACTACCATTCAAAATATGGAACAGGTTCTTGTTAGCTGCTGAAGTTCTATGTTTTTTATTACTTGAATACTTGAAAAATCTGAATGCTATCTTTGAAGAAATTATTATTTTGGGGGATATTGTAAATGTCAATCCTGTATAATATTGGCTTGGAATTGCTGCATGAATTTTGCTATGCAGTATTTGCAGAAAACATGTAGCTATACTTCTTAATTTTTTTTATATATATATATATATATATATACACACACATAATAACTATGTACATTTCTAGACCAGTCCATTTTTTTTTCCAACTTGGGGTCCACAGACCACAAAGGAAATTTTCTTAGTCACTCTGTTTGTTATCAATAGCCACAAGCAGGGAATTCCTGAGGAATATTCCCTGATGATTTTCAGGGTATCACAGCTAAAGGCTGGAAACTGTTCTGCAGTGTTGGAATTGCTGCTGCTCATTTTTATGCCAACTTTTTTTTTTTTTATGTTTAAGGACTTGAAAAACAGCAGAAACTTCTTCATTAAGACAGGTGTTAATAGGTTTTAGATACATAAAAGAAAATATAACTGGGTTGCTTTTAGAAATGCAGAGCATACTGTTATCTTGATTAAATAAGCTAGAGCTGCATGCTTCACAGAATCACAGAATTGTAGGGGTTGGAAGGGACCTCAAGAGATCATTGGGTTTCCCTGATTATTTCTTTGTTTCCAGGGGTGTAGTATAACCAACCTTCTGTTAAAGTTGTTCAAATATATCCTTGGGTTTGTCTTTAAAAACAGTTAAATATAGTAAATGAATCATAATGTTTCTTTCTGTGAGGGAGCTTGGAATTAGGCATGTATGTCTGCAGCTTATCACAGTTTAACCAGCAGAAAACCTCACCAAAAATTATGCTCTTCGCTTGTTTGTGACTTCTGATGTATATATATTTGGATGGAGGATTAAGATTGCAGGGCTCTTTTCAGGATCAGATAGTGATTTCTGTATGATCTAGTGGCATTTGCCAGGAGTCTTAAAGTAAATTACTCTGTCCAGTCAAGAATGGGAGAGTAAAAAGTAAAATGTTCAATCTCCAATTACTCTCCCTTAAATATGTAAAGCAATAGTTTTACTATTTACAAAAACAATAGAATTGTTTCATGATTTAAATACACTTGAAATACAGCGCTCTCTTTTTGTGATCTCTAGGGCCTTCTTTACAATTTTATATGAAATAGTGAAACATTTGGTGAAAGGCTGCTAGGGATACTACAAAGGTTTTATGGCCTCTTGCAGCATATATTAGATTTAAAAGTATGTAGCTGAAAAATAAGGGAAAGAAATTACAGCAAAAGACATTTTACGTAATGAAGCTGTAGGGGCCATCAGTCTGACAAGTGACATACATATATGATTAAACACCTCACACTTCATAAATCAGTAATCTTAGGTAGCCTTTCATTTGGAAAAAGTTTGATCATGCTTTTTTATTTACCCCTTCACTGAGAATTTGTTTATAAAGCAGAGCATGCCTACGGAGTCGAAACTGAACGCCTGTGTTCAAGTCCAGTTCTTCAGCATTTCTTTCCGTGTTCCCCTGTAGGACTGACCACAGAATATATGTGAGCTTAGTGGGTTTGATTCCTGCAGGTACAAGTAGAGAAAACAATCACTTATTTTTAAACCTTTCACACTTCCCTTTTTGGGGGAAACAAATTATAATTTACTTTGAAAATTTTCTTTACCCTTTTTTGTTCTTCCTGTGTTTCCAGCTTCCTGAATTACTCTTTATCTGTGCAATTTGTGTGATACTAAAAATGGCAATGTGTGCCTGTCTTCTTCTTCTTAATAGGTGGGGAAAGTTCTGGAAAAGGGTGATAATTGAGCAACATGTTAGGGTAAAGGAGTTAATAGGGAAGTTATTTTAGCTTCTTGAAGCCTTCCCATGTTGACTTCACACCAGCTGTGCAAATGGAACCTTAAAAAAAAAAAAAGTGCCTTCTTTTGATTAAATTGGGCAAGTCAAAAGCAGCTAGGGTTTTTAACAGATTAATAAGCTGTGTTTTGAACTTGAGTTACTAAGCATGCCCAATCTGAAGAGCTTTTGACTTGGAAATTACTGTGCAGGAACAGCTAAGTGAATTTATCAGCTCCAAATCTGTGTGTGATTTGGTCAGGTAGCTGCTTCTTGGAAGAAGTAACGTCAGACCTGTAAGATAATAGTTAAATGTATTCTTCAAGTTCCCCTGTGTTTTGTGTATTGATGCATCTGCATTATTGATGATAACCCCTGCAGAGTTTCTTTAACTCTCCAAAGGGGTAGATTTGTTACTGAGAGAAGGTTTTAGAAGATTGTTAGCCAAGTAATCCATCACATGGACAACTGCAGACTGTAAGGATTTGCTTGTGGTAATATATGACTTTGTTTAAAGAGGCTGAAAACATGGTAATAACTAATTTGCCTTTTTATGGTAACTCTTTGAAGCATTCTTACTTGAGTTTTTAAGCAACTGTCAAAGTGGTATGGCTTTCTACCTTAAAGTATTTTTCACTAAACTGCAATTTTGTAAACAAAAAATTCTTCATAGAGGTGTTAGTCACCTTAAAAATCAGTTTTTTGGCCAGTTGTTTAACAAGACCAATTGAGTTTCAGATTTCTAAAATCATATGGAAGAAACTTGCACCTAAAGTCAGTCCTGAGCTTCCTTACCTCTGATGCCGTATTTCTCTATCTAATCATAAGGTTTCTTAATCCCTTTTAAAGGATATAAAATAAGGCAGTGTTTACCGTTTTCACTGCAGACAACAGTACTGTACTGTACAGAGTCCAGTACTGTGCTCCCAGCACACACGAAGGCAATCAGATGGTGCACTCAAATCATGAACAATTCGCCTGACCAGCCTGTGTGCTTGCTTCTTACCTCTCAATGTTCTACACTTGCCAGTTCTGAGCAAATGGACCTTATTGCATCATATATCCCAGGTGGAGAACATAGAAATCAGGCCATTTCATTTGCTCTAGACCAAAAATGGCCTTCGGTAGCTTGATCGCCTGTGGCCAGTACGTTAAATTACACGTCCCCAGATGAAAGAATGAAGGACCTTCCTGCTCCATCACAGAGGTTGGAGCAAGTATAAGTATGAATGGAATGAGTGGTGATGTTTCAGTTCGGTGGTGTAAAATCTTAAAACTTTATTTGAAGTGTAGGAAGGGAAGCCACCCATTCAAGTTTACTACTTGAGATCGCTGAAGTGAAACAAAATTGTAAGCAAAAGCTTTTAGTAGTTGCTTCCAGGTATAGCTATTTTAATTTTCCCAATTTCAAGTTCCACAGTAAAACTTGAGTGTGTGGAAGGTGCTAGACTGTGTTAGCTAGTGCCTGAAGTAACTAGCCTGCTAACTTCACTTAAGGAACAAACAGTCTGAGTCTCAAACAGCTTGAAATTGCTGTTTTATTATAATGATTGTTTATAGAAATTCTGGGGAAGAAAAATCTTCTGGCTGGCATTCTGATGACTTCTGTCTTAAGAGAGAGATGCTATTCTTTCCTTGCTACACAACTTGGGCGTCCCTAGCTTTTGTAAGCTGGGTTTTGAGAGCTCCTTAAAAAAAATAATACAAAATTTTAGGATGAAGTTACAGTTAATATATCCTTGAAAGTAAGAAATCTCTTCAAAAATCTGTGTTATTCTGGTGTGATAGTGTACTGTCTGTCAACAGCACTATCTTCAAGTTAGGATTGATGATGAAGGTACAAATGCTAAAAATGCTCTAATAACATTTGGTTTTCTTTATAGAAAGTGGAGCGGTTCCAAAAAAGAAGGATCCCTTAACACACACAAGTAATTCCCTTCCACGTTCAAAAACTGTTGCAAAAACTGGATCCACAGGCCTTTCAGGTCACCACAGAACACCTAGCTACAGTGGGATATCGACTGCTCCTGCGTCTAGACCAGCAGCAAATCCTACAACTTCAACTCACAAGGTATGGTGACAACAGATAGAGTGATATATACTGGGGGAGCTGATGTAAAATCAAGAACAAACCCTGCATTTATTGCTTTTGTGGCAGCATTGTAGTGGTGTGATAGCAACAAGATTTTAAGGAAAAACAAATGACTAAAACCCTAAATTTTTGGACAAGCCTTTTGAAGTAGGCTGCACAGTGGATTTTAGAAATCAGGGGGCATTGGGTGGCCAGGTGGGCAAGTGGAGTTGAGTTGTAATGACAGTAGAAGCATTAATACGTGGTTCTGAAAACTGCATGGGAAGCTGAGGAAAACTGAGCTGGGATAAAAATAAATGTTACTCCCAGTTATGCAGAAGATGGAGGGAAGAGAGGAAGGAATCTCTTGGTCCAGAACTATAGATTTTTGCCCACATGTTCCTTCTCCAAAACATGCATGCCTAGGTTGTATTGCAACCATATAGAAAAGTAAATGTAATTTAAATTATGGTTGAAATACAAAAGTAAATTCTGTACTAGTAAGAGAAAAATGCTGTATTTCTTTTGCCCTATTTGTTTCCTTTTCCTCCTTATTTCCCCACCCTGTCCTACCCCTACAGTAAAGTAGAACAAAGAGTAGAATGTGTAGACAAGAACATCAATGTGGTTACATGTTACTGTTTCTATAACCTGATGGCTTTTAAGTGGCCTGCTGTCGAAGTATTGCAGCAGTAGGAATTCTTGTTTGTAGATATTTAGCATCTGAAACAATGTGCTTAAAAAGTATTAAGAAGTTATTTATTTTTCTCCCCCCAAGGCTGTTCCTAAAAATAGCAGAACAAATAAGCCTTCTACTCCTACCCCAGCTGCTCGAAAAAAGAAAGACATGAAGATATTTAGAAATGTGGACAGTAATCTTGCCAATCTTATCCTGAATGAAATTGTTGATAGGTAAGTCTGAAGATCAGTAGTCTTTTTCAGAGCAGAAAGACAGTTTTTCATTCAACAAAATCCTGGTGCTCTTGAAATGAAAAATTGCACTTCTTGTTTGTTTCTTTTTTTTTTTTTTTTTTGTTACCTTGTAAAATGAAAGAAAATTCACACGTGAAATGCTTATTTTTTGAAATGCATAACAGTGTAAGATGTAGATTTCCTCAAAATAGTTCTTTATAAATCGTCAAATACATTAAATTAGTCAGCTGCAGCTGAAAAGAGTATCTCATTGTTAGACTAATTAGTATTCCATTTCTTTGTTAGTGGGCCAGCTGTCAAATTTGATGATATCGCAGGACAGGAACTGGCTAAACAAGCCTTGCAAGAAATTGTTATCCTTCCTTCTCTTAGACCTGAGGTAAGCAGCTTGGTATTGTTTTTGCTCTGGCAGAATCAATGAAATTTGTTATTTAACACACAAAGTGGTAATTCTGTTACACCATCTTTGCTGGTTATGGTTGTTATCTATAGTCAGTGTAGCAGAAAGTGACCGAGGAGCAGCTTCAACACCCACCACTCAAAACAAACAAGCAACAATAAACAAAAACCACCTGAAAATTGGTGAGTCTGACTGTTCCAGATAACTATAGCTGTGTGTGTGGAAGTGTAGAGGACAAAGCTCAGAAGTGGAAGAGTGAAACATGGGAGATTGCATAGGTGACTTACCTCATGGCATTATTGGATTTAGAAAATATTAATTTTTTATTGTGGTCAGTTCTCTGGATAATCTGAACAGCCTATTCACAGCAGGAAAGGATGCAAGGAAGCATAGCAGTGAACAAGTATATTGAGGTGTATAACATCTGAGGGTAGATTTGCTTTTTACTTGGCTGAGTGGAAATTAGTTATTTAGGCTTTTGATTAATTTATTGTAGGTGGTACCCCAATTACTTTGACTACTCGGATTGAGGTCTAGCCTATATTGCATTGGAATTCTGAGCTTTTTTTGTGTGAAGTTAATGGTTTCCTATAGTTGCTGCACTTGCTAGAAACTCTTGCACAGACTGCATGCAGTGCTTTACTGCAGCGCTGATTATTCAAGTGAAATTGCCGTTTGTTCTTTGTTTCTGGGGAGTCTTTTGTGACATTGGCTGGTGACTGGAGTTGCTCTCTGCTCTTCCTGTTCCCTGTAATGCAGTTTCTGGATTTGAAGTGTGGTGGGGAAGAAACTTAAAGCTGGCGTTGCGTCAGAGGAATACCAGACCTGTGGGAAAATAAGCTTTGGCATTAAATATGCATGCTCAGGTGTTCTCACACAGAAGGCAAATGTCATTATACTGTCTCTGTTATTACAGTGCTTTAGTATGTAAAGTTGGTTGTTCAGTAACGCCAGTACAATGAGCTGGGTGGGAAGGACTTTGAAATGTGAGCCTTGGAATAGTTATGACTCCTTCAATAGTAGTTGATGTTTTCAGTAAGATCTCTTTCATAATAGTGTAGTTAGCAGTGGATCTGGTGTTGGTGTAGGTTGAGATATAACAAGGACAGAGAATCCTATTAATTCTTAAACTTAGTTCCCTGGAGGAAAAAAGGCTTTTTTTTCTTATATGTAAACATGGTAAATGTGGTAACTATAGGGGGGTTATTTAATCAATTAAATAGTACTTTAGTTTTAACCTCAACATTCTTGTTTAAACAAACCAATTAACAGTACTTTTGTAGGAGAGCAAAAGTTGAGGTGAATGAAAATGCTGGCTAGAGATGCGATGGCAACCATTTCAGTAATAAGATGCCAATAAAACAGTAGCAATTAGTTCAGGCCATATTTAATATTAGTCTATTAATAAAAACTTCAAAAGCTTGGTGTGTCTTAGTGATACATGACAGTTGTAGCTTAACTGTATAGGAGAAGATCAACGTGAGAGTTGTAAATTTGGTCTGGAATATCTGAAAATGGTAGAACTCTGAAAGAACAATTCATAATAAAAAGTGAGGCAGGGGGTGCATGTAGTGGTGTGCAGCATGGAAAGCAGAAATACAGAGTCATCCAGATGAAAGTGCTCAATAAATCAGTGGTGCAGGTGGTATGTGTTAGTTACCATGTTAACATGTTCCTATGCCCTGTTTTTAGGGATCAAGCAAAACAAGCAATCCTGTTTATAATGAAATAATAGAGAAAATCCATGTTGGTTGGTCATGTTATAGAAACACTAAATTGTTAATGGAACCATTTCTGATGTTGGATAATGAGGAAAGGAGTGTCTGTTGCCAGTGGGCTTCAGACATGGTGTATATATAAGTGCCTCCATACTGTCCGTTCTCTTTGTTTATTGGAATTACTGGAAGCTAGAATGGAGGAATGAGTGTGAAGCCAAAAACAGAACTCTGAAACTCTTGAAAGTGGTAAAACAGGCTACAGAAAAAACAGAAGAGATGCATTGTGTGAGAAAGCGTGCACTTGCTTTCTGTGATGGGAGGTATGATCTGTGCAATTTCATAGCGTAGGAAAAATGAATCCAGTGCGAAGTGGGAGTGAGGAGATTACCAGTGGAATTTGGAGGGAGTAGGTGGTGGTGAAGTAATACTTTAAATACCTTCAGGTTAAGGCGTAAGTCTTCAAGACCTTCATTTAAAAAAAAAAAAAAAAAAGATGAAGTGGTTCTTCTATATGGAGTTAAAAGGAACACTGCTTTTACCCTCCTACTGCACACCTGCGTGTGCACACTGCCTCACATTTTTACATGGAATTTGTTGCTTTAGCCTGGTAGGCTGGTCTTTGGGAATATATTACTGCCTCTTATGCTCCCTTCACAGTGTGTCCGTGCCCAGAATTATCATGGTGTAATTTAACCGTTGTGTGAGAGATGATAGGCACCTGCATTAGGGCAAGTCAGTAATAAAATGTAGAAATTCCCTAAAAAATACATACAGCTGGAGAACTGTTGCTATCATTGCCAATGTAAGCCATTCCTTAATCTTTAGTCATTTTCTTATAAAGGTATATCAGCGTTTCTTTGTCATCCCCCAGCCGAGATTAAATGGCTTGCTTTTGGATGCAACAATCATTGTTGATAAAGCAGAATTGTGATCCTAGGATTTAAGCTAATTGGAGACTGTTAATGTTGGTAAGGCCTAGAAACAGACTTTAGGATTTCCTTTGGTATTTAATAAAACTCAGATTTTTTCATAGTTTTACAAAAAAAAAAAAAAAAAAAATTTAAAAATCATCGTCACGAGTTCTCCATGTAGTGATCTTGCCAAGTGTTTATATATTTATGCTAAGTTTCTAGCACTTCAGCTCTTCCAAGGTAATTTATGATTGTGTATTTTTCAAGTTATTTACAGGACTTAGAGCTCCTGCACGTGGACTGTTGCTGTTTGGCCCACCAGGAAATGGGAAGACAATGCTGGTGAGAAAACGCTACTGCATGCATGAGTTGGTGGGCTTAGAATGTAACCATGTGGGGTGGCTTTCAGTTTTTCTGCACTTGTTTTTCCAAGTAACCTTTATGTTGCGTAATTTAGAACTACTCTTAAAGTGCCATCTTTTATGGAAAAATTTAGATATATTGTGCTTTAACTGGAAGCTTATTGGTGTTATGTCTGTACATTGCTCTGTGAACGCTGTTAGAACTTCTAGCAGAGCTCCTCCAGCTGTGTATGTGGAAAAAATGTAATGTCTAAATTTTATTTTCAGAGAGAATGAAAGTAACGTGGTTAATTGTTTGTATAAAGCAGCACTTAAAAATAGCCTGCTCTCCACTAAAACATAGCAGAAATATGAGTATTTTTTGGAACTGGGGAGAGAGCACAGTAGCAAGAAAGGAGTTGTCTGCCTTCCACACCGCTGTGTGAGAAATGCAAGTGCTGGAGAACTGCCTGGCTCCTTGTTTTACAGCCTGACGTGCAGAGTTGAGGGAGCTGGAGTGAAATGGCTGTGCAGCAGCCAGGGAACACTGTGTGTCCTGGTGCAGCTGAGCTGGGCGCATCCTCCCGCATCACGTGGCAAGCTGCAGCTGCACGCTGCCTTTGCTGAAGCTATGAAACACATGAGCAGGACTGCTGAGCGGCTCACTTGGGCTCTTCTGTTAGGTTAACCTATTGGAACTCAATTGGTAATCAGTTCAAAACAAACAAAACCCACAACCCTCCCCTCACCCCTGCCAAAAAAGCCCCGTAAAACTAGGGAACCATAACTTCTTGAGTATGGTGAAGCTGTTAAGGAAGAAGGTAATGCATTCTGGCTGAACTGATTCTTTTTTCTAGCTTTCCTCTGAAAGCAGTTTTTGTATAGATGGGATGAGGAGGAAAAAATAATAATGTTAACGTGGCTTGATTCAACTGCTATCCTAAATTACTACCCTAAATGAGTTAAAACTGTTTTCAGTAGCTTCTCATGATACATTGAGAGAAGCTGGAGACTGGTATTCTTCAGTAAGCAAGTTGTAGTTGGCTGTGGAGGTGTTGTGATTAGAGAAGTGTAGGGGGTTTTCAAAGGACTATTAAGAATATCAGTGAGAGCTACAGAGGTCTTGTCAATTTGTTTTAAAAAGTACTTCTTTTCTGTCTTAGGCCAAAGCAGTTGCTGCAGAGTCCAATGCCACTTTCTTCAATATAAGTGCAGCAAGCCTAACTTCAAAATATGTAAGTAAATTGTATTAATCTGAAAACACATGTGCTATAGTTGGGGCTTAAGAAGGACAGGACTTCTGACAAGTCTTTGAACTGGTTGCATATAGTAAATATGAAGTCCTTAGGGAAGTGACTTGTGAAGTAAAAACAGTGGTTTATGCTTGTGATAACTCAGTGTCAAAGGCTTTTTTTGCAGTTCAGGATGATACTGGCTGTGATACGGAGGAGTGGTGGTTGTTTTTTCTTCTCTTTTAAGAAAATAATGGTCTAAGATCTCTCACGATTTAGGTACCAAAACCTCTTGATGTCCCAACTGGAATCATAAGTGAAGTTGTGATATTTAAGACAAAAAAAAAAGTGTATAAAACACTCAGCTACTGGTAACCTAGCTAGGCATGTACCAGTGGATTAAGTGTGTTTGTTTTGTCAGAATATTTTTTTTTTCTGGAAGTCCTTGTGTGAGGGGTCTTTTAATAAACGCTTTCTAAACTCCTTCTAAAAAACAGTTTATTGTTGTTTCAGGTGGGTGAAGGTGAGAAACTGGTGCGTGCTCTATTTGCAGTGGCAAGAGAACTTCAGCCTTCTATAATTTTTATTGGTAAGACATTAAACGCTGTTGACTTTTTGTGTACTTCCTTAAACATTTTGACGACTTAAGTTTGAATTGCCAGGTGAACTACTTGGGGTAATTCTGTAGTGTAAAGGCAACGTCTTGGTTATGATCTGCTGGCTAATCAGTTCCAACAGAACATGTTAGATTGCTGCTATTTTAGTGCCGATAGGGGAAAAAATAGCACCAAGAACACACAGCCTTTACTACCTTTACAGAACAAGATCATTTTAACGTTAAACTTCAAACATAAGAATAGGCTTTGCTTGTCCCGAGTTACAGTTTATTATCCAGCAAGGTTTTTTTTATCTGATCTATGGTTTGTATTGCATATTTAAATGACAACACACAGCAGCATGGTAAATCTAGTCAGAAAATTAGACAAGCTTTTAATGTTTGCTTAAATATTAAAAATGGATGTGTCTGTCTCCTACAGAAAAAAAGATTTGATCTTTCTTTCTGGAGCCCTATATTAGTGAAAGAACTTAAGGGGCTACGAAGACTTCAGTGTTGTATGCATAACTAAGGTGTATTTCTTCTGTTGTTTTTTTAGATGAAGTTGATAGCCTTCTGTGTGAAAGACGAGAAGGTGAACATGATGCCAGTAGGCGTCTAAAAACAGAATTTTTAATAGAATTTGATGGTGTAAGTATCTAGTCCTAGTTGTTGATTGATTTAGCAGAATTGGCTAATGTAGTAGATGCCTGTACAAGTTGCAGATGAAGCACAAATTCTATTTGGCTGCTGTTTTTTTTTTCTCCAGTATTCCCAAACCACCCCCTTGGTTGGCAAACTTTTTTTTTATTGCTGTTTTTTGCCTGCGTACTACAATATTCTGGAAAATTTGGTCTGAGTTGAAAGGTAGGAGACAGTAATCTGGAGCTGAAATAATAGGTTGAACAGAGAAAAGAGAGGAAAGGATAACAAATGGCTATAATAAAGGAGCTTTGAGAACAAGTGATTTTACAGAGCAAGGACACTTGGGAGGGTTAGGCAGAGGTGAATCTTTGTTTGCAATTGCATGTTTCTTTTTGGTAAATAAAAGAGAATTAAATGAGTTTTAACTAGTATCCTTTTTTTCTTTAAGGGATCTGCCTCATAAAAGTGCACTTTGTTAAGGGGTAATGTGAGACTTAAGTGATAATGATTTCAGACAGACTAGTGCAGATCATTGGTATACACAATTTATTAAAATTTTTTACTTTTTTATTATTATGCCCTTACAATATTATTTGTATAAAGGCCAAGTTAATTGCCTTTAAAAACAGTAAAATCCCATCAGTGCACTGAATGCATAACAAGTCACTAACTATATGATGTTAACTGAAAGCTGTCTTGCCTTTCTGCGTTATGTAGGTGCAGTCTTCTGGAGAGGACAGAATTCTTGTGATGGGAGCAACAAACAGGCCACAGGAGCTTGATGATGCTGTTCTCAGGTATCAAAACGTCTCTTCTCTTCTTTGAAGGCAATCATATGATGCTTGTTTTATGAACAGCAGGTTTTGATGTTTAGTGTCCTGCTTGTTCTATGTCTTGGACTAATTAGGCAAAATTGTTTGGCAAAAGAAAATTATTTACTTTCTCAAAGAGGTGCTTGTCTCTTCTCTTTTGGGATACATCTGCACAAGTATGGCAGTCTTGCTGTTGTCTAACACAGCAGTGCCTGTGGAGACTAAGTCAGCATTTTCTAACTCTCACGTATCTTACATACTGCTTCTTTTATGTTTGGAACTAAATGACAGCCTGAAGAAAGAAATGTAATGAATGAAATCTAGTATTTCTTCCGTGCAAATATTGGAGTTTCGATGTCACCTGTGGTTGAAGATCTTGCTGTAGATTTGCCTTAGGACTTATTTTTGCTGCAAATTCTCGTGTTTGCTTCTCTTCGTTTTTGATTGAGGAAAATAGGCACTGTCTGAACAAATGAATTGCATTTTTAATAATTCAGAAGTCCTCCTGTGAGGGGATGCTTCATTTATTTATTTATTTATTTATTTTTGCTGGTAGTGATATATTTACCTTTAGATTGTTTTCTCTTTGGAAGGAGTTTCATGACTTCAAGAAGAGTAAGGTGACACCAGCAGCTCATGCATGTTATTTATTTAATTTGTAGTTCTACTCTCTAGAACTAGATTATGTAAGTGAAATTGACATATCTATCAAACCAAATGCTAGATCTGTATGCACCACAAAACTACAGAAGTGCTTGTATTTATATATGTGTTTTTTCCTAGACGATTCACTAAACGGGTATATGTATCTTTACCAAATGAGGAAGTAAGTATTGGTTTCTATGTATTTTCTTCAATTTTAGATCAATTGTATTTGAAAGAAAAACAAAACAATCCCCCAAAAAGCATTTTGTACATTATCCTTAACTAGCCCTAATGGATGATTGTTTTTTTTTTTTTTTAAATTTAATTTCTGACCCAGCTTGGCCATATACACTGTGTTTTAATTCTGGCAACTACATTAATCAGTTGCATTTTTCTACCCTTGATATTAGCAAATCTGTTAGTATCTACTTTGTTAGTGCGGTGTTGCCTTACATACAGGCAGGCATTGACAAGTCTGAAATATGGCATGCAGGAGCAGGTTTGGTTGGCTAGAGGAGTGTTTACTGCAAAAGATGAAAGTACTTTTCTTAATATTTTTTAGCTGAACAGCAATTTAGGGCTTTTGATGAGGATTCTAACATTCTTATTATTTAGTGCCTTTTTAGAGCAAGCATGACCCTTGTCCTCATTATTAGCAAATCCCTCTCTCTTCCTCTGGGGAGACTATCGTGTACAGTCTAATCCACAAAAGCTCTATAGGCGAGTTTAAACCAGTGAAGCGCAAAAGCTAACCTGACAAACAGATAGTTCTGTTGTTGCAATTTTGTGTATCATAAAAATCAGTTTTTACATAAAAATCTGTTTTCTTTTTTTTCTTTAGACAAGGTTGATTTTGCTAAGAAATCTTCTAAGCAAGCAAGGAAGTCCATTGACCCAAAAAGAGTTGGCACAACTAGCTAGGTAAGAATTCTGTAACTATACTAAATAAATACTTATCTACTAAATTCATTCAGACTATTTTATTCATTCGAAATGTAACTGATGTTGTTGATCATACAAAAGTGATAAAACTTACTGTCAATGCATTAGATGTATTTTAGGAAGGTTTCAGGCTGTAGGAAATCGTTTTCCTATACCCTTGTATACATATGTGCTTGTTTTTTCCCTGTACTAACTGGCTAGGCTTCTGATGTTGAAACATGCTGTTCTGTACTTCTTTCTGTGGAGATGAGAGGGAGATGCTTCTCTTCGCTAATCCCTCAGGCAGTCCAGCTCTCCTCCATGATGCAAATACCGGTTTTGCATTGCTCATGCATTTCAAAAGCAACTTTTATTTGGTTGTCTGCTGGGTTTATTAAAGATATTACCAACATAACAGAGCAAGCACTGGATAATTTTAGGTTCTTCTCAATTTCATGTATGTTTGGAAAAATGCAAGTTAAAGGCCTTTCCTATGACAAAGCTAGGTGTTGTGTTTTGTTTTTCATCATTAATGTTGACACAGTAGTGCTGTTCTCCATCTTCAGAAGTAAATGTAGTGGGTGTGAAGGAAGGTAGACTAACAAGTAGGTAAAGTGCCTTGGGCAGGAAGGAGTAAAAACTGACTGTGAGTAACCAAATATTCAAGTGGATGTACTTCAGTCTCTGTTTCTGTTTGTGGTAGTACACAAGAGGCGAGTACACTATTGGGTGTGGCATTTGTCAACCTCTTAATAATGTTACAGAAACTTGGCGTATAATCCACCTGAATAAGTACTCTGTAATTCAAGGATGCTAGCTGAGGCCATACTTAGGCTGCAGTGATAGCTAGCTGGAGGAAGAAGGCAGTGATTTGTATTCTAACTGCAAATTTACACACCAAATTACAAATGCAACTTAAGTACACTTCTTCTGGAAGAATTTAGACAAAAGACCAAGGTCAAGAGCCTTGTGTGTTCCATCTCATCTTTTTTTCCACTCCAGAAGAAACAGGAATTTAACCTCCTTTATGATTCTGTGAACTTCCTTCTCTCCTCTGCAATTCCTTGTAAACTATAACATTGTTATCTCCAGAAGGCAGGGCTATGAAGTTTATTGTAGAATATCCCAATTTGGAAGAGACCCACGCGGATCATTAAGTCCAACTTCTGACCACCTAAGAGTTAACCCAAATGTGAGCGCTGTCCCAACACTTAGAATCATAGAATCACTTCTTGAACTCCAGCAGGTCGGTGCTGTGACCACTACCCTGGGGAGCCTGTCCCAGTGCTGACCACCCTCTGTGTGCAGACCCTTTCCCTAACCCCCAGCCTGACCCTCCCCTGTCCCAGCTCCATGCCGTTCCCTCTGGTCCTGTCGCTGTCCCCAGAGAGCAGAGCTCAGCACCTGCCCCTCCGCTCCCCTCGTGAGGGAGCTGCAGGCCGCCATGAGGCCTCCCCTCAGCCTGCTCTGCTTGGGGCTGAACAAAACAAGGGGCCTCAGCTGCTCCCCGTACCTATTACCCTGTAGAGCCTTCACCATCTTTCTTGTGCCCTTTGGGCATATTCTAATATCTTTATATCTGCATACTGTGGAGCCCAGAACTGTGCACAGTACCTCCAGGTGAGGCTGCACCAATGCAGAGTGTAGTGGGACAATCACTTCTGTTGACTTGGCTGGCTATGCTGTGCTTATGCCCCAGGATATGGTTGGCCCTTTTGTCTTCCAGGGCATGCTGTGACTTTTATTAAGCTTACCATCAACAAAAACCCCTGGGTCTCTTTCTGCAGGCCTGCACTCCACATGTCCCCCATACATACATCTAGGATTGCATCATCCCAGATATAGAATCCAGAATTAGCTGGATTTTGTTAAGATTGATGTGCTCTAATTTATGACGATGTCTCTATAAGGCCTTTCTATCCCCAAGGGAATCAAGGGTTCCTCCTAATTTCGTATTGTCTGCAAACTTATTTTGTGCATCTCAGCTCCTGTGCCCAGGAGTTATTGACTGAATAGTCCCAAGTTAATGGTTTTAAAAAATAAAAATTGAGAACTGGCCCTGAAATTGAGTCTCAGGGAACCCCACTAGTGACTGACTGGCTGCCAACCCGATTGTACCACACTTACTGTAACTCTTGGAGCCTCACCTGTTGGCCAAGTGTTTGCCTGTTGCATCGTGTAGTTATATAGCTGTGTAACAGATGTCCAGAAGGATACTGTGAGAGACTATCAAAAACTTGTTTGCTAAAACCCACCCAAAACCTATTCACTGCCTTTCCTTCCACCCCTAGGTGGGTAACTGTCATAAAAGGATAGTAAGTTAGGCATGGCTTTCCTTCAAGGAACCTGTGTTGGTTTTGACTTCTTGTTGTAGCCAGTCACTGCTATAAATTGTTTTTTCTTTTTTTCTTTTCTTTAGGTAATCCTTACTTCTTTTCACCTGTATTAGCAGTATTTGTGGCTTCTCAGTTCAGTGGAGAGCTTTAATCTTTGAAGTATTTAAGGCTTCAACATGGGAATAAGTTGACGAGTTAGACTTAGGCTATGAGAGAGACCTGTTTTCCATTGTGTACACTGTAGGAGGCAGTTTCGGTTCTCTACTAAGATGCAGACTGCCAATCCTGAGAATTGCTTGCCAAGTACATTGAGAATATAGTCTATCTTACTGAGTATTCAACACTGGAAAAAGGTCTTCCACCAAAATTAATGCTGTTTGTACTGCAGCTTGCTAAGCAACAAGGTGCTGCTCTTAAGACTTGTTACTCTGCTGAATTAATAGAATGTTTTCTTCTCTGGCATCCACTAGTCAGCTCCTGCTGTTGCTTTCCACAAAAGGCATACTGTGAAACTATCACTTTCAAACCCAAACACTGTTAGATTTTTAGTAATGCCTGCTTTTACCCTTTGTATGGCTCCGGTGTCAACCAGAAGTTTTATTCAGAAAACCAGTCACCTGATCAAATCATCAAAATGCGTGGTATTGGATTCTCATTGTATTGATTTACAGGACAGTTGCTTTTTGGTTTTATACTCACCTGCAGCAAATCACGACAAACTGGTGGTAGGACATTCTTGTAACAGAAGTAGTAACGTTCTTGGGGTTAGTTTTCATCTGCAAATCTTAGTTGGCTGCTCTTTTTACTTTCCTTAGCAAATTATGCAGGACTTGACTATCTGTACCTAAATTTAAGCTAGAGAAGACTTTTAAATATAAATCATCTAAGTTGAATGCACTTGTAGTTTATTAATGTGGTTTATTGAACTCGCAAAACCAACATTTTAATAGTATTCTTTTTCTGATTAAGTAACATGTTAACCATGTGTAATTAAAATACTTAAGCATTTAAAGCTTTTTATTTTTCCTTACTCCCTACTTTTTGCTTTTACAAAGAATGACAGATGGATACTCTGGGAGTGATTTAACTGCGTTAGCAAAGGATGCAGCACTGGGTCCTATCCGAGGTAAGTTGGATGGCTTTATATTTAGGCTTTGCAAAAACTCAGTGCCCTTGGAGACTTTGAAATGTTAATTTAGAGTGGTTGATTAACAATGTATGCATTAAGGTACGCAGGCTTTACTTTGCTGGCAAATCAGTTCCCATGCAAGTCCATTTTGAGAAGAGACTGCATAATGTTTCTTCCACCTGTTCCTGGTTTCCAAATAAAACATTTTTTAAATGTCTTTAATGTCAGCCTTGGCAATCCCATCTATGTTTCTTTTTCCTGTGCCCTCAGAGCAAAAAGTGTGCTGTAATATGTTGATACCATAACAGTATTTCAAGTAGAAAACTGTAGAATGGTGAAGAATGATAGAATGATCAGAACACTCGCAACCCCCGTACTGTGTATGGCAAGATGTAATCTTACATGCGCTGCCTGATTTGATTTTTATATGCTTGGCTAATGGTAGCTTTCAGTTCCCTGAGAATTATGCATGTTTTCAGGCTGGGGAGGGTTGTAGATTCCAGGAATAAAATGGTGGAGGACAGCTGTTATGTTTGGATGGTGTTCCTGTACTTTCTGAGGAAGGAAGTAGTTCTGCCTAACGCCTTGTACAATATCTGCAATGAATCAGTGTGGGAGGAGCCTGGATAGGAGTTGATAAATGGGGAGGAAGGAGAGGAGAAATATCACATTTCTGTACAGGAGGTTATGTTGAGGCAGGGAGGTATAAGTCATAGCTGTGTTGTTTTTTTTTCAGGTTAAACTACTTCTATCATGCTTTAGCTCACAGAAGTGATGAGTTTTCCTGTGAAACTCAATGATCTTTCTTTATTTTTACAGAATTAAAACCAGAACAGGTGAAGAACATGTCTGCCAGTGAGGTACGCTATTCCAGCAGTTCTGTTTCCCCTTTTCAATGGAACGTATGCTCAGCAGGCATTTGTCATGTAGTCAAATAGTGACTGCGAAGAAAACTCTGTGCTTAGATGTCCGAGGTTCTTTGCATGGTTTTGGTTATCACACTTAGGAGCACCTCTTTCTGATAATAGGCTTCTGCTTTTCATAGTTTCAGGTAACTGCCCTATCTTTCTCTCACTGAATTGCAACTTCATGTTACCCTTCAGATCATGTCAGAGGCATGGCTTTCATTTTCTTGGTGTTACTCCCCCAAAACCTTCCTGGAATTATTACATCAAACTATTATTTTTTTCCCAGCTTTACATAAGACAAGTCGTCTTAGGAAGAATCTCTGTGTGATTTTAAAACAGATATGTTTTTATTTATAAACATAAAGAAAAAAGAAGAGATTAGTCCTCTATATAAAATTTTCTTTTCAAAATGCACATGGAAACCACAGTTATGTAGGGAAAACTATGAAGAACTTAATTTCCATGTTGCTTACTACATTTAGCCTTAGAGCATGGCTAAGGCTACAAAGAGATGGAAGGATTTCTTCCAGGAAGAACAGTCCCTTTTTTGTGAATGCAAGTTTCCCTCCCATAGTTTGGAAACTCCAGTCCCAACAAAACCTGGGGGATCTTCACCAGTTGTAATGTTAATACTCGTTTAACGATGAGACTGCTCTTTCATGCACTTTGCTTGTCTTCCACCTACTCTCCTGGTCTGCAGAGCTTTACCACAAAGACTTTAAAAAAGTCACATGTCCAACTACTCTTCACTCAGTCCTGTGCCCTGATAGGCACTGGCTTGCACCACCTAGTGGAATAGGAAGTAGTAACACAGTTTCATATGCTATTAAGTCTGACATGACTACCAAATGTTACAATAAAACTCTAAATGCTGATAATCTTAATTTACAAAAGACTTATGTGTCAGATCAGAGGAAGCATCCCTAGAACATTCTTTGTTAAAAGTGAATACTGAATTACTTCGTGAATAAACTGAAGGGCATAAACCACTTGTGACCTGGAGGTATTTCGCTTTTCTTTTAGATGAGAAATATCAAATTATCAGATTTCACCGAGTCGTTGAAGAAGATAAAGCGCAGTTTGAGCCCTCAGACCCTGGAAGCATATATTCGCTGGAACAAGGACTTTGGAGATACCACAGTGTGAAACACGACTTGCTGTGAAACAAAGTGCTGCCTGAGGAGCAATTGGTACAGGCTACTGGAAAGCAAACAGTTTACAGGACTTTACAGATCTTTAAGTATCTGCATTAAAACTTGAGAGCAAGAAGAAATTATACAATGTGAAATGTGTTCATCAAAGCCTCCTTACCATTTAGGGAGGATTTACACACTGTAAGTAAGAGCACAATAGGACTTGGGATAAGATTCCTAGCAATCTGATCATAGTTTGAACAATAATATGTGTATTTTGTTTCAGCTAGAGGGCTCTGATGATATTTATCATTGGATGACCTTTTCCTTATGTTCTGTGTGTTATCTTTGTTTTTAATTTTGCCATGACACACTAATGTCTGGCTTTCTTCCTGACAACTACTAATTTACGGTTGGGTTTTTGTAAACTTCGGCTGTTTTTGACTTTTTTTTACCCTTAATGTGCCAAATAAAACAATTTCCCTATGCAAAGACGAAGAACAGCACTGGGAGATTAAGATTATTAAAATGTAAAATGCAGCTGGTCTGTTATTATTTGTCTTTTTGTTTAGTTGTAATGTGACTGCATTGTTCACAGAACAGTTTTAAAAAAGACCTTTGATAGCAGAACAGCAAAAAAGCATATAAAACCAGTTCAAACTGTTTTAAAAGAAAGACTAAATAAAAAATAGACTAAGACATTCATTTACTGGCAGTATTTTCTCTTCATGCATTTTGTAACGCTTCCATTGGTAGAATGTTAGCTTACGCTTATGGTGTATGACTTGAAGCCCAGCTGATGTCTGAGAGAGTAAGTGATGCTAATTGTCAAGTTTGAGAAACAATGTGTTTCTACTTTGTCTTTTGGTCTGGTCTGGTTACAGTAATTGAAAGTAAAATTTCCATTGTGATAATTTTTTTAATCTACACATGTAAGCATTAAAACACAAGGCTACATGTTTAATACACGGCACACATTAATGTTTTTATAGCTTTCATATGTTTTGGATTATGTATTAAAGTATGAAACACTCGACTGATCTGCTTTTTTAAAAGAAACTGCATCTTTGTACAAATACTTGTTTTTTTATTATATAAATGACAAGCTTTTAGAAAAACACAAGTGATAGCCTTTAAATACTGTAATAAAGGAAAACATCCTTGCCTTTACTTCTAAAGGCCTGACATCTTGTTTACAAATTCTGCATCAATTAAACACTGAGATGTTTGTAAGGCAGAATACTAGTTCCTTGTTAGAACAGTTTTAAAATTTAAAAAAAAAAAAAAGACAACTCTCCAAACTTAGTGATGTTACAAAGTTGCATATTGTTTACAGCTGTTTTAACTAATTTGATTTATTTATTTTGTTTGCTCTTGCTCTTAACAGGAAATTTTGTTCTTAGCTTTTCCTTATTTTTTTATTGGTAGGAGTAAGTCTTAAATATTTCTGGGACTACTCATCTGAAAAATTGACTATATATAATATATTTTATATATGTGAAAAAGACATAGCTGATGCAGTGCAAATACAGTAATACCAGCAGAGGACTCAGTGCTTACTGTGTGGTATTAGGTAAAAAAAAAAAAAAGCAGAAGCTGTGTAAAAATTCTGAGACACACACATGCAATATGTTTGGTATTCTGTTTTTTGAACCAGGGATGCTTTTAACTTATTTCATTGTTTTTAATATAAGAGAAGATTGTGTTACACTAGTATGCCTTTTGAAATAGTCTAACCAAACCAATTCTAGCCTTCTAAGGGTATGACTCTATAAAATGTATGGCTGGTGTAAATGAAATGTGATTTCTGTTCCCCTGATTCACCTTCCTGGAGAAGTAAGAAATGTTAAAAGATTTCAGTATCTCAGATCTCATGTCTTGGTTGCTTTGCCTTAGTTCTGCCTTCAGTAGAGTATCTTTGTCTAAGATTCCTGGCTGATTTTATATGTATTTGTCATAGACTTCATAGTGCTAAATACAGATACTATTTTATTACCAACTGCCAAAAAGCTAAGTAAGGCCCCCAGTCTTCCCATTGGTATAGTTTGTAAATTTTCACTGAGATCCTTTGCAAATGGGGACCTCTAAAACCAGAATCATTACCTTCAGTGTTCTTAAATACTCGTTATCAAACTCAATTTTCCTTCATTTAATTTTGAGGAATATACTGGTATTGATTTCAAATATGTGTGTTGGCATGTGATAGGTACCTGAAGAGTAGGGGGAGAGCTTCCCATCTGCTAAAACAGTAGCATGCAGCACGAAGGGTCATAAGTCTGAGCTGCTACCTCGGAAAGAAATTAGTCTCATTTGTATGACCAGATTGGGTCAGGAGTCTCTGCGTGATGTTGTACTGCTTTTTGGTACCTATCCTGCCCCGATTGTTTCCTGCCTAATGGCTGAACCTGAAGCTCTATGAATGACTCTTGAAATGCAGTAATAAGAACTTAATCTTGTTCTGCAACATCAATTTGCCCCACAGCTGCTGGATTTTAAGTCCATGGCCAAGTGCCATTTGGTTCATAAATCGCATTTACACTATTTTCTGAATAGTGTCTTTGAATAATAATTATGTTCCCCTCAAGGTGTTACATCACATTTTCTGGTTTCTTGTGCTACATATACTAATTCCCAACACAGTGATTTTCATCTGCATGCTAGATTAACCATGTATAAAGGATCTAAAAACAAAAAAATCCATAAATCTGTGGTATCTTTATATAGAACTTCACAACCATATTTGCCATAAAATCAGATTGTGTTCTAATACATAATTTTGAATTAGCACAGGATTATCAGGACAGCAGCCTGGATGTTTTTAACCTTTATAAAGGGCAGGATTGCATTAACTCTCTAAACTGTCTTTATTTTTTTCATTTCCCTGAACCTGCCCATTGCTAATGAATGAGTGACTTGACCTACTTCTTTGAGATGATTAGGAAGCAGCTCGTCTGGCCCTCTGCATATGTTTTACTGATGTAAAGTTTAATAGTTACTGATTGGAGGGAAGGGGAAATAAATAAATTAAAAAAAAAAAACGTAGAACAAGCCCCTTTTGTTTTTTGACAACCTTCCTTACACATCTTTGCCTCTTATTAAGCAGGAAATGCCTGTTCTGTGCTTCTGCCTGTTGGTAACAATATGTGCTAAGGCAGCAGGTTACTGCTTCTGGTGGCAAAACAGTAGGGGGGAAAATATGAAGCACTGTATTTATGCTCTTCCTTAAAATGAGAGTATCTCGTGTTATGATGTCCCTTTTATTAATGTTGACTCTTGTGGAGAGTACATGAAACTTGTACTGGTTCTCTTCATGTGGCTAAGAAAATAGTATGGAACATGAAATAGAAGCTGAAACCTTGAACTAGGATATTTATGCACATAGTCTATTCTGCTCTCTCTTAGATTTATGGAGTTCAGTACATTAGGAAGAGGTTTCAGGGCAGAATGCTCATCTCTGACTACATCAGAAAGTCAGGCACTAATACAGTTTTGTTGAATATGGCCCTGCAAATTGCTTTATGTAGATATCAAATGTGATAGCAACACTTGAAAACTGAGAAGAATGGAATCTCTGAATGGAGAAGGAAGTGCTTGTCACTGCACTAATTAGAGGCACATGCTGATTACACTGTTAGACTCTCTTGAATGTGATTAAAATGATGGTTTTTATGCATACAACTTCCTGTGACAATTAAACTTACCTTCTGGTGTAGAATAAGTTTTTGTTGTTGTTTTGTTTTTGTTGTTGTTTTTTGTTTTTTTTTCCTATTCTAAACAAGCAGGTTTTAGCACGGGTTGGCACTGCTACAGGGTACACTTTGTGAAATTTCAGTACAAGGCACCACCGGGAATGCTGAAGCCAGATATGTTGCCAAATTTAACTGAAATATCTGTTCTGCAACTGATATGGAAAGCACCATTCTACTTAAGACTTGCTTAACCATCTGTGGTGAAACTTCGTGCCCTAGATTTGTCTACTGCTTTCCTCCCCAAGACAGGGATAATGTGTAGTTGTGCCTAAGATAAGTTTAGCTTTTCTAACGCTTTAGTGATGCTTCTGCATGTGGCAGCTCTGGGAGACGGCAAGCACTGGCACTATTGTAGGTTACAGACCTCCACTGATTCTGTAGCAGTCTTAGGCTCCTATATTTTTAGTGTAGGGGTCCTCTACCAGCTATCAGAAATAGAATGAAATGTAGCAGGCAGGTAGTACACGCAAGAAGTTACTTTGATCATGGTGCTAATTAGAGGCAGTTGCTGATTTCACTGTTAGATTCTCCTGAGTTGCTGTTCAGTGTTGAAGGATGTTGTTTCATCTACTTGAATTTCCATGCTTGGAGTAACTGTTGGTCATCCTAAGAGATGACCAGTAGATTTTTTTTTTTTCCTTTAAATACTGTTACTATAATTCAACAGGATGTGGAAGTAAACTTTAGTTTCCTGCAAAGACAGGATCATCTAAAGTAAATGTGTATTACATTCTTACTCCTTCTCTTGTAAATTAACCATTTTGGTGAAAACTATGTAACTTGTCAATAACTACCTCCTGAGTTCAGCAATAATTGGCAAGGTAAACACTCTTCTGGGGGTTAAATGTATTGGCTAAACCCTGTGGGTCAAATCAGAATGCTTCAGTTTCTTCTTTAGATTTGCAAATTCTTGACATGATACCTGGTGATCAGTTGTAAGATTTTTTTTATTTTTTTTTGTCTTCATAAGAAGCACTTTTAAAAGTTCTGTTTCAGAAGAGTGGCTTTGAGAAAAGATCAACATTATTAGTAGATGGTTAATACAGGTATATTCTTTGAGGATGCTAAGGGTGTTGCCTCTCAGATCTGCAGGACTTTTATTATTTTCTGCCGTTAGAACTGGGAAATACTTAATCTTATACTTGAATGCCTATAAAAGATACTGGGAACACAAACTGTTCTTGCCACAATTCATTTATTTTTTTTTATCTATGTGGAAGGCTAGTCAGTGTTTTTCAGCAATCTGGATTAAAGAGACAAAAACCAAAGGTGGAGACAAAACAACTGCCCCCATTAAATACCATTGAGGGACTCCTGTTTGGGATGGGGTTAATTCTTGTATTTTGTTGTTTTGAAGGACTTTTGCTTCAGAGTGTTCCTTTAAGAATGTTTTTGGAAATGTTAAACACCATTTTATTAATAAGTGATGTAAAAAAGCATGATGAGCAGTCACATAGCTTTAGCTTCACAATAAAATGTTGCATTTATCCCGTTCTTACTGTTTTCTTGTCTGTTTATCAGATAAATGTCCAAAACTAAGAACCTTTGCATTAAACCTGAAGTCTATAAAATTACTGCTGTTTTTTAAAAAATAAAGTGTATGCCAGATGATGGAACACTAAATCATCAATAACTCAGTTTCTAAAGGATGTGAGTCAATTCTTAAGACTAATGCAAACAAGTGCTACCTCTTAAATCTGTTGAGACTGAGCACATGCTTCTCTTAGTCTTGCTAAACTAGAGTGGAAAACAGGAGCTTTCGCATCAAAATTAGTCATTTTGTGTGTATGTTAGATATCCAAATACTTTCCTTCTTTTAGAGAAGATGATAAAGTAAATGTAGTGAAGAACCACAAGGCTTACACCAATGTTCCCGTGCTTGATACATTTGGATCTGTGTGGATTATACACTCAGTAGCATACCCTGATCTCATTGAAATATATTTTAATGCATTAGGTTTGCCAGTAAATGTGAGGGTTTTTCATTTTTATTCACTCCTGCTATGTTTCTGGAAATTTCCAAATACTTTAATTTCCAAATAATTTACAAACTAGTGAAATCCAGCCTCTTTCCCACAAGGAGTGCACGTTACTCAGGGATGGGTAAGAGTTACACAACCTCCTCTAAGTCAGTTTTCTTTGTGTAATCACAATAGAGAAGATCTCATGTGGTGGCAAAGGCAGAAAGATAAAATCGAACTAAAATCCATCCACCACAGCCGGTGTAAGTGATTTAGTGCAGGTGCTGCGGTGGGGCAAAAGGAAAAGAAGTGGGGAGTTTCAAAGGGCTGCAAGCTGAACGAGCAAAGTGTGTTGTTTTTCCCAAATATATATTGTGCACACAATATGTTTTAATGTGACTTTATTTTGAAATTTCACTTCAGTAGTTTGTAAAAGGTGTCAGTTGTAAGGTATTGGTGAAGGCTGTTAGGTGCGAACTAGTAGCGTCAGCTGTGCTGTAACCTGTGGTGTTCCTTCTGTGAGTTGTCTGAGTGCACCTTTTGCCTCTTCTGGAGACAAATACCCTAAAACGTTAATAAAACCAGCTGCTGAGGTGTTACTAATGAAGTAACCCCCCACTGGCACTTCGGGAGGGCACCGCACTCCACATCCGAGTGCTGCTTTTCCCGGTCCGTGTAGCCGGGAACCTCACCGGGGCTCACCCCCGAGAGTGCCGCGCTGCGGCCGTTACTGGCCGTTAGCGGCCGTTAGCGCCCGTCGGCCGCCTTGTGCGTCACGGCCGCTTCGGCGCAGGGCGCGGGGCTCGGCCCGTTGCCGGGACGACGGGAGGGCCTCCCCCCTCCGCCTCTTCCGGCCTCGCATGGCGCCTCTCTTCCGGCGCGGGGAGGACTATGGTGAGCGGCCCCGGCCGGGGGGCGCCGGGCGGCGGGGCGCTGCCGGGCGGGGCGGGGGGCTCGCCCCGGGAGCGCGGAGGGGCTGGGGGCGGCCCGCAGGGGGCCGCACGGCCCTGCCCTGCCCGCCCGGCCCGCGGTGACGTGGCTGCTGGGGGCCGCCCCGCCGGGCCGGGGGGGGGTCGGGGGTCTCCGCGGGGCTGTGGGGGGCTCCGCGGGCCGCCCCCTGCCCGCTCTGTGCCTCGGGCTCCGGGGCCGGGGTTCCCCTGCGTGGCCCTGGGGAGGGGAGCAGGGCACCCAAAGGACGCCGAGCTTGGGGTCTGTGGCGCTGCTTTTTTAACTCACAACACCAGAAGGTGTGCGTTTATCTGCACGTGTCAACATCAGCGTGAAATTAAATTTCTATCTGAGTAAGAGAGGGCACGTCTTTACTGCGAGGGTGGCAGGGCACTGGCACAGGCTGCCCGCAGAGCTTGTGGGGTCTCCTTCTGTGGAGATATCCAAAACCCGCCTGGGTGCCATCCTGCGCAGCGTGCTCTGGGTGACCCTGCTTGCAGGGGGTTGGAGCAGGTGGTCTCCAGAGGTCCCTGCCCGCTGTGTGGAATACAGCTGCCTTGACAGGCATGGGTGTGAGGTGAGTGGGCCTGTTCAGGTGGCCAGCCTGTCGGTACCTCTTTGGGTCTTGAAGTCCAGCCTGTGTCAACGTGAAGCTTGATTCTAAGCCATTCATCATTCTGTCATCACACGTAGAATGTAAAAAAAAAGTATTCAAGAAGTATTGTTGAATTTAATGTTTGGAGGCTATGTCTAGTTAATTATATCAAAGTATCCCAATAAGGTTTCTTTTACAGAAGTGGTTCATAAATGAAGGTTCCTCTTTTGCTACTTTACAGTATGGTTTGAGTAAAATATTTCATTACACTTCGTTTTTTTTTTAAGGGGACAATACATCTGTTCCGCAAATCACAGAGATCGTTGGTCGGAAAGTTAACACATGAATTTAGGCTGGTTGCAGCAGATAGAAGGGTAAGTATTTTATTTTTTTTGGAAAAAGAATAATAAAAACTGTAGCTGTGACAAGTTAAAATACGTTATTAATTTAAGCATAGTTCAGTGTAAGTGTAAGTTCTGTTATTTTTGGAAAATTGACCTCAAGTTTCGTATGTACCATTGGGACTTACTTTTGCAAGAACAAGGCACTGGAAGTAACGTGCCTTTCTGCTGGACAAACAACCTTGAAATTACCTTTATTGGGTTTCATGTGTGTTTTTTGTGGCATTATATTCCTTGTAGTGAATTTGCAAATGAAGTATTGTCTTACTATTAGCCTTAATACACCGTGTAGTTTCTTTGAAGTTGGATTACTGTGGGTTGTCCCTCTTAATTAATTTCCCACAGAATTGTACTTATGTTTGATGTGTTCAGTAGAGCTGTAAGCTGGAGATGCACAAATGTTTTCGGGTCCTAAATTCAAGCATGAAGAAGGGAACCCACTTCAGTCTCTTGGCTGTTCCTTCAGGACTAAGGGCGGGAAATAGAAAGCTGTATAATTCTGTCTTCAAAAGTCACATGGTGTGTGTGATAAGAAAATGCAAATATTCTATTGGTGTGATTTTTCAGACCAAAAAGATACTGTAAGCCTAACACATAATGATGCTTAAAAATGAGTTTCGGGACAATCTGTAAAATAAAAACAGAATATGAGATTGTTGCCCTAAATGAGTTGCACATTTCTGGAAGGGAGGGATGGAGGGAGAAGACTGCTTGCATGATGACATACTACAATGCTGTTTTTTAAAACAAGATAAATTTTTGTCTTGTACACTTTGGAAGATGTAAATATGTTTTTATTCTCGTCAACAGTCCTGGAAGATCTTGCTGTTTGGTGCTATAAATTTAGTATGTATTGGCTTCCTGCTCATGTGGTGCAGCTCTACGAACAGCATAGGTAGGTGGCTCTCTTGCACTGAAGCTGTGAACAACTACCACATGTTTCTTCACTCATGAAGTTCCAGTGTGCTAAAAAATGCTGCACATAGTGGAGTTAGGTGACTGCACAGCCAGGTTTGGACAGGCCTCCTTTTGATGTCCCACAGTCAGTTGAGAAGCATTTCTTGCAGACATGTGTAAGTGGTTGAAATGTCTTCTAAGTGTGCGAGGTTTTCCAGACCTGCTCATATTTATTTTTTTTTTCTATGTGGTACCCTCTTTAACATTGCAGGAAGTAGACTTCTAAACTACTTTTCAAACCTGTTCCTTATATAAGTAGTACTAGTGGCATAGAGAGATCCTCACTTGCAGTTGAATGAAGGCATTTGTAGTGTGGCTAAAGTCTTCTTCAATTTCAGGAGCATCGCTTTTTAATATTTTCTATTATGTCTTACTTTTTAGAGGGGCTTCAAGATGCTCCCTATCATCAGTACTGAAAATAGAATGTCCGATATTTTTACTTTGCGACATAGGATGGAAAACAAAGCAAATAGAAATGCTGTTGAACCTACTTTTTCCTGCAATAATACGCATAAGAGATTTGCTTTGGGGAGGGTGTATTACTAGAAGGTCTCCTGACTTTTCTGATCTTAAATTCTTCGTCACAACTTTATTCTTGGTAGCTGAATACCTTATATAGCTGGGCATTGTTACGTGCTTTATTAGAAGTAAGATTGCCATAATCAACCTGTTCATGAAGTGAAATGCATTGTGTGTTTAGAACATTCATATTACATACACATACATAAGACAGACTTGAAGTATCAACAGAGATGATTTGTTTATCTGGAAAATGGCACAGAGATGCAGTAGAGGGACTTAAGAGAAGAATATAAGTGATTGAAAAATGGTATTAAGCTTTAATACTTGCTTTTTTTTTTTTTTAACAGCTTTAACTGCTTACACATATTTGACAATCTTTGATCTTTTCAGGTGAGTGTTTTTTCCCATTTAGTCTTACAGTTCATTTGTGCCTGTCTTTGTGTATTTCCATACATACAAAATTTATTTACAAACCCATTCTATTTAGAATCATCAGTGATGAAACACTAGCCGGTTTAAATGTATGTTATGTGAGTATAAAACTGTACATCACAATAAGCAGATGATAATAAACACCATAACTGTATGGGCAGTGATTAGTAACTAATCCATTTGGTTGTGGATTTCTACATGCACGTGCCTAATGACATGAAACGGAACCTAGCATCAAGCTATCATGTGGTGCTTCACTCAGAACATCTCCCAAGTGCCACAGTCATTGCTTCTGAAGTATCCCTTGGTTTTTACTTCAGGAAGCAAAGAGTATATAATGCTATTTCTATTCCAGAATATGTCAAGAGATAGATCCCATGTTCTTCCAATAAGGTTGTTAAAATAGAGTCTCAGCTGCAGTCTGTTTCGACCAGGTTCTAAAGACTAATACTGTAATTTTCCTACCTGCTATTGAATGATACCTATAGCATTTTTTTCTGTTCCCTAACAAAATGTTAAAACTATTTTAAGTGTGAAAATTCTGGACACTTCTGATAATATTGGTAATAAGACATAAAATACATTCAGTTCTCATCCGATGCTGGCTGGTAGCAGTGACTGGGAAATAAACTGTGAAAAATGCAGTCATTTTTTTAACGATTAAACCATGTTATTTTCCTTGCTAACTTACAGAAAAATATGGATCAGCTATCCACAGAGACTATTTTTCATGCTAAATACCATACCATATCTGACTGATAGCGAAATAGTGAAACATTTGGCATTGTACTTCATATTTGTATAGAATACTATTTTTTAATTTTAGGAGAAGATGGTATAGCCCTAGCACTATGATGTATTAGGTTAATAGGGAATAGACTAGAAAATTAACAGTAAACTCTGTCAGGAGTTTTAACTTGCTGTAAGGGTGAGCAATGCTCAGTAATTCTGCTGCAAAAACAGATTTTGTGTTCTTTCATTTTTGTCATCTTACCGGAATTTATGACAATGTTACTGAGTATATGACTACTATTTTGTATACAAGCAGTAGTATTTCGTCTGCTTTTGCTTGTACTCCAAGCAGCTGTGGTTCAGATTGTGAGGGTGTGAGTATTCAGCAGCTGTGGGGATGGCTCCTTGATTCTGTCTGATTTAACGTCATCGTTAATTAAAAAAGGGCTTCATAAAGTCACAGACGGCACTGATTCCATGAGTATCAATTAAAAAAAAATTGTCTGAAGGGGTCAATAGTGGAAAAATAGGCAGAGGAAGTAAGACTCATGCTTGAAGAATTCAGTCTAGTACCATTGGGATAAAAATAATGTGAATTTCAGACATTCAGCATGAGAGAAAAACTTGGAAAGAAAAAAGCAAGAGACCTGTAGCTGTCTGAGAATGGCCATTTACATGAGAGCTGTGCGGAGATGAATGTAGCCAAAAAACTAAATCTGTTCTGGCTACACATGTAGATATGTTATACTGTGGAAAAGAAAGGCCGTGCTTTGCATAGCCCAAGACTTACTCTTGAGTGCTAAATCTAATTCATGATATATCCTTATAGGAAGGGTTTAATGGAAAGTTTTCTGCTCTTTTTGAGTAAGTGACACAAATATGACAGTCCTGTCATCTTGCTTAGTGCGTTCCTTCTCATTTTAATGGCCTTTCTTGGGTTATGTATTTCTAGGCAAGTTCATAAACTGTAAGTTAGTGTTTACTGTGTGTGTGCTTTGTTAATTTCATAGGCTTTAGCTTTGTACTCTTCATTAACACGTGTGATTGTACTCTTCATTAACACGTGTGATACCAGACAGTATGAAACGGATTGTCTCATACCACCTTTCTGTGTTATTCAGATTCAGTCCTGGCCTCCTGTTCTCCAGTTTCCTTTTAGGAATTCATAGAGCACATGCAAAATAAACACTGGTTGTGCTCTTGTGTTTCAGGATTTCAATGGTCTGCATTGTATTTGAGGTTATGGTAAAGTTGGGTTAGGCTGAGTGATGTTCTGTGTGGAAGAAGGTTGGTGGTAGCCTTTGGAAGTACAGCATGCCATTAAGTACGGCATTGGGCTGTCTCCTGATATCACAGAATCACAGAACTGTTGGGGGCTGGAAGGGACCTCGAAAGATCATCGGGTCCAACCCCCCTGCCAAAGCTGGTTCCTTAGAGCAGGCTGCCCAGGTAGGCGTCCAGACGGGCCTTAAATATCTCCAGAGAAGGAGACTCCACAACTTCCCTGGGCAGCCTGGCCCAGTGCTCCGTCACCCTCACCATGAAGTTCTTTTGCATATTGGTGCGGAACTTTGTGGGCTCTATCTTGTGAGCATTACTCCTTGTCCTGTCAAGAATTAGACTGGCTTACCATTTTGCTAAATTAGTTGCTGCCTATTTTATGGGGACAGCTGAGATGCCGTTGCAATCAGAGTTTCATTTCCAAACCCCACCACCTCTGGGTTCTTTGGAACCCACATTGTGATAGTGGTGAATGGGTTGAGTTTATTGTAAGATGAACTTAAGATTCGTTTATTCATTTCTGGTGGCTGAAGTGTATGTTTGTACTAATTTATAGTAGCAAACTATAAACTAAAATACAAACAACTTTATAATTTGTAAAGGTAACCGTCGTTTATCATGGTGTAATTCTCCCTTTTTTTTTTTTTTTTTTTCCAGTTTGATAACATGTCTAATAAGCTATTGGGTAATGATGAAGAAGCCCAGTCCAGCCTATTCATTTGGGTAAGTACTAATAACAAGATTCAGTGTTAGATAATACAGCATTTGAATCATTGTTGGTCTTCCTTGCCTGTATTTTTTAACAGCCATGACAAACAAAGTGTATGTAATGAGCGTGAATATTAGAGACCCAAGATTGGTTGTGTAAAAAAGAGTTGCAGAACAGTAAGAGAAAAGGGCAGGAACAGCAAAAAGAATTAAGAAATCCATAATTTTAAGCTGAAAATTATGGTCTTTTGTCAGAATAAAGACTTGTTTTTGATCATTGGAATGTTGTTTTAAATGAAATTGAAAATTATGCCTACTCCATGACCTTTCAGTTTCTTCTCATCTATCTCCACTTGAAAGAATTAGAAATAGCAGGTCTGTTCCACTTGTTCTTGCACAGACCAGAATGCATGTGATGAATTGTTGAGCTTTCGCTGTTTCTAAACTTAATTCTTAAATTTCAGGTTTGAGAGGTTTGAAGTTCTAGCTGTATTTGCTTCTACGGTTCTAGCACAGCTTGGTGCTCTTTTTATACTGAAAGAAAGGTAAGGATCTGTACTTCTTTCTTTGCATTTTTTTTCTTGTATGAGTAGAAAGTTCGTGTTGAGCAAAAGCAAATGGGTTCCACAAGTGCTACCTGTAGTGATACATTGTAGAAAAAAATCCCTTTTTTTAATCCTGCTTAACCCTACTGCTAATTTATATTGATTACACTACATGGAGACCTTAAATAAAATAATAGGATCTGGTAAATGTAATTAAACAACTTTCAGGGAAAAGACTCCATATTTTTAGGAATTGTTTTCTTAACACTGTTAGGGACTTCATTAACTCTTGACTTTTTAAGTTAACCTATAAAGAAAAGGGTTGTTTACCTTCTCTTATATCATGAAGTAAAGCAATTTCATAATGTATTAAGGATCCAAATGTTTAAAGTATCAGCTTAAATAGTTCTCAACAGTGTGTAAAGCATTAATTTAACATATAAATTGTTCCAAATGTAGATGGTATTTCGCCTTAAACCTACTTAATTCTTTAAAAATGAATTTTTCTTTTGTTGACATCTGGAATTTAAAACTGAGGGAGTTTACCTTCCCTTCTCCTCTTCGGATTTTCTTTATAAAGGGATATGTTAACAACTTAGTAGCGTTACAATATAGGTAGATCTGTTGCACCACTGGAATGAATTTTGATAACGAGCCTCCAGGCTTTCTAGCATCAGTTTTAGGGAATTCCCAAAACTTATGCTAGGTTTTTCTTTGTTACAGCAGCAGGTTATCTTGTATTTTACTGGTGCATTTAAAAAAAAACGCATTGTATCTCCACTACAGAATCTAACATCTGTTTTATTTAGCTTTGCTTAGTGAGAAGCTCCAAGTCAGGGATTTCAAACTGTGTTTGTTTTGCTTACCAGCACTGGTGGCAGTAGCAGTGTTTTCTGGCATGTTCATTTACAAGCATCCTTTTACTAGCACCGACGTGGCATGTATGGAAATGGTTGGAAAATCTAGATTATATACTCCCTCATTATAGCAACAGGTTAAACTAGTGTGCTTAATGAGTAATTAATTTTTTCTGATGCTTTATCCACCATTTTTATTGATGAATGGCAGATAATTAGCCATTTCAGAATACAAAAAGTATGCTTCAGGTGTCAAGGTTTTATTGCATGAACGTAACTTGCATTTTCAATTGTTTTTGTAGTGCAGAGCGGTTTCTGGAACAGCCTGAGATACACACGTAAGAAATTTCTGACATGTACAATGATAGGCTTTTCAGTGTCCCTTTGTATATCTAATTGTTAATCTAGCATATATTTATTATAACAAGTTCATTCAGCACCAAATTGGTTTTGGTACCTTGCTATTTGTTTTGAATGATGCACAAGCTATATTGGAAACAGTTTCTTTTAAGGTACAATTTAAATGTAATCCGTATCTCTTCATAAATAATGATTTAGCTATGTGTTGCTTGTTTTGGTAATTTAATTATTCCTATGTTTTAATGTGGTTTCTTGAGGACATTAGGCATTTGTTATTAGTTTTTGTCTCCCTATAATTTGACAACATTTGAAGATAGTAAATTAATATGATTTTTTTTTTATTTTTTTATTTTTAAACATTTGGAGGTTGAGCAGAGAAGAGAAAGCCAAGTTACTGCTCACATTGTAGGAAAAACTGTGTGAGCTCAGCAGTTACTTTTTAACATAGAGTACAGTCTGGCTGACTGCCCTCTGAGCACATTCATAGTTTGGAAAGAGTTGTAGCCTCTGCTGCCTCTTGCTAACTCACAAATTAGGAGGCCTAGTATGCTGAGGGAAGGATACCGGGACCATTAGGGAATTGGACGTATTGCAAAGGTGATTACAACTGCAAAGAACATGGGGAAAGGAGGAGAAGGTGTTGATGTATGGTGAAGTTGTAATTCTCCTAGGAAATGGTGGGAACATAAGGCATAGTTCTGTAGGAAACAAGGCTGAGGAGACAGTGTATTTGTATCTTCAAAGGACAAATGTGTGTGTGTACCTGCATATATTTGTATATCTGTGTTTGTACACAGATATATGCAATTAGGTAAGAACAGTTACTCAACACTATGAAGATTGTGTTCAGCTTAATGTGATAACATGAGTATGATGTATGGTGTTTGGCGATCTCATATATCCCCCTAAAATGCTAATATGCTGCCAGTTATTAGACCTTGTGCTAATTGATCTTACTCTCATTTTCATGCTCAGTGAGAGATACCAAGCAAAGTATTTTGATATTGTTACTATTAATTACAGTTCGATTTCATGTATTGTAATGGTAATGTGAAATTAAGATGCAACTTTTTTTTTCTTTTCCTCCCTAGGGGGCGACTGCTGGTTGGTACTTTCGTGGCTCTCTTTTTCAACTTATTTACAATGCTTTCCATTAGGAATAAGCCTTTTGCTTATGTCTCTGAAGGTATGTGATAAATTGATCTGTACTGAGAATTATGAAAAAGTTTTAATGTTCTTATTTTATCAATGTGTAACTAGTCAGATAACTATCTTAACTAGCAGTTATAAATTATTATAATCTCCATAGATATAACTTAATGCAGTTTTGAATTGCTTTCCAAAGTTCATCACTGGTTTGCTTACGTGACTCAGTATTTAGTTATTACTGGTAAACTGAGTGATAAATTCTGCAGTATCCTTAAATTTCTGTCCTGTAAATTCAACCAGTGAAGGTCATCTTTTAGATTTCAGGTGTTAATTTAAGAACATTTTATTGATTTATTAGTGGATTAAAAATAAATGAATGTAGTAATTCATCTTAATGGCCCTTTTACCTGGAACTTTTTCACTGTGAAGTAGACTTGTGATCATTCTCACTAGCTGTTGGGGGACTGTTGAGCATTGTGAAAACTAGTAAATTGTGAGAGGTCCTCTTTTTTCCATCGTGTTCCATGTATTTTGTGTGCATAATGCTTCATTTCAGTGAATATAGTTTAGATTAAGTTGTAGATATAATTACTGTATATGTATTATACTTTATCTAATATAAAGATAATAAAAAATATAAACTGCAATTACATTTGTATTTAATCAGTTTAGGTTATTATATGAAACAGGCATTTTATGTGCTGCCTAGAGAAGTCAGACTTTGCTTTTTCTCAGGCAACAGTGAATCTGTTGAGATAAATCTATTCATTCATGGTGTCATAAGTCCTTCCCTTAAAATAAAACTTAATTTTGAAATGGATTGCTTTACTTGTAGTCATTTTATTAACTTTCCCTTGCAGCTGCCAGCACAAGTTGGCTTCAGGAGCATGTTGCAGATCTCAGTAGAAGGTAATTCTGTGTAATGTTTTTCAGAATTGTTAGCTTCTGGAAGGCAATGTTGTTTTTAATTGTGTACAATAGCAATTTTAAACACATACTGAGACATGAACTGTTGTATTTTAGAGTTTTTAAAATACCTTTAATATTGTAGATCTAGTGTATGGACTCTAGTCCAAACATCGTTTCTCAGGTGTGTCAACTTAGTAGAAATACATCTTTCTACGTAACCTTTCTTTTGAATGCATTCTGCACATTGTATGTAATTCTTGAATGAGGTGTCAGAAACTAGCTTTGTTTGGTACAGACTCGAACTGCATTCTCAACAACTGTTACCTGTCTGATCAGTGTATCTTAGAGTAATTTATTTTTAATTACTCGGTGGGGTGGGCGAGCAGTTGGGATGATTGCAGCCTGAATGTGCCATGTGAGATAGGTTTCTTGCTGAAGCATAGCTATGGAAGTTCCTCACCTGTCTATCAGGAAAGTGGAGGGTCTGTGTCTTCCAGGCACTGACTCAGTGTTTCTCATTCATTGCCTGTTAACTCTCAGGCTGAATGCAAGATAACACCATTTGCAAAATATTTTTGTCAGATAACAGAAGTGTTTACTTTTAGTCAACTTTTGAGTATTGATGCTGCCAGTATCAAAATAAGAATGTCAAGCCATATTGTATAATGTTAAGTGTAAACAGAATTAGAAGGGCTTCTAGGGTCCTCAGAGCCATAATTTGCTGTGACTGCAAGGTGTACTTAATGTCAAATTCTGAAGTAAAGTGTGTAACTCTTACGGGTTTTGAAGTACTGATGAATGACTAGCTGACCACTGCTTGCTTGCTTGCTTTTTGTTTTTACAGTATTTGTGGAATCATCCCAGGATTGAGCAGCATCTTTCTACCACGAATGAACCCTTTCGTCTTGATTGATATCGCTGGAGCTTTAGCTCTTTGCATTACATATATGCTCATCGAAATCAAGTATGTATAGTTGTTCGATGAGTTCCTTTTATGTCCTCTCTGTGGGAAACTGCATTTTTTTTTTTTTTACCTGAAAGGAATGATCTCATCAAAAGCTGTATTATGTATGTTTGGGATTGCAGCTGCATGAATATATTTGGCATTTTTCAAAGATCTGTAGTTCAGATGAAGGTTAGCATACATAATGTTAACGAATTAAAAAAAAAAAAAAGAGAAAAAATCCTTATACCTTTCAATACCTTAAGTACCTGTTTTTCTGTATTGTTTTTCTTTCTCTCTAGCAATTACTATGCTGTAGACACAGCCTCAGCTATAGCAATTGCTTTGATGACTTTTGGTACCATGTATCCTATGAGTGTGTACAGTGGGAAAGTATTACTCCAGGTAAGGCAGTGTTGCAAAACAATATTTTTTTATTTGTTTGTTTCATTTTTGTTAAATGTCCTTGTTTGTTCTAAGGATGTGTATGAGAGATATTCTAAGGAGAATATATGATAAAGGGCCAAAGGAAGGGCAGTAGAAGGAGGTATCATGAACTTAGAAAAATGTTATTACGTAATGTCATTGGTCTTTAGGTAGAGGGGATTTAAAGGATCTCTTACTTAAACAGCACTGATTAATCTTTATTGTAACTTTTTTCTTTTTTTTATGTGTTTAAAGACAACTCCACCTCATGTGTTTGGCCAGTTAGATAAACTTCTTAGAGAGGTAAGTTGGTGTATAATACGTGACACGGCATGCACAGTCAATGTTAAATAAGCATTCAGAAATACAAAAAGATTTTGTGAGTGAGTAGTCCAAGAAAATCCAGTAGGAATTTACAATATTTTTTTTTCTGCACGTAGAAAATGTGGAGCTTATTAACTAAGACGAAGTGTCATACAGGTGTATAGAATGCATCTGTTAAAGCAGTGCAGGTTTTTGGTTGTGTGTTTTTTGTTGTTGTTGTTTTCAGTTTAAGAAGATATTTACAAACATGATTTGGGGGGAAAAAAAAGAAGCGAAGAACACTTTCCATACAGCATGTGAAGTTGAGAAAACGTTGCAGTTAGACAGCAAGAGTTACCAAGTTACCTAAGTAACTTGAGTTACTTAAATCCAATTTTCTGATGGATTTGGATGTTTATAGATAGCGAAAGTACAGTAAATAAACATTAGTGGCACCATGAACAGACTTGTTCCATTCTGCAGCCTGGAGGCTTTTATTTCATTACTGAGAATGCTGTTACTCATCTACATGAACAAGTATATCACTAAAACAATTTGAAACATCAGTTCTAACTATTTTAATATTCCTGTATATTTGTGGAAAATTAGGTTTCAACCTTGGATGGTGTCTTGGAAGTTAGAAATGAGCATTTCTGGACGTTAGGTTTTGGCAATTTGGTAAGTTATGTCTTTATCATCTTTTAAAAAAGTGTTGGTTACTACTTTTAGGTTTTTATTTAAATTAATTAAGATGTTTATTTTTTATTTATAAAAGCAACAACAGAAAACAAAAACAACAAACAAAACCCTAAATGATCCAGTCAGTACTTAGTGTTTCCCTGTGACTTACTGTAAAACTTCTCTTCCCCCACCTTATATTTTTTAAAGCTTTATTATTGGTTCTTACTATTTCTGTGTATTGCAGCTCTGAATCATAGCATGTATTTTGCAACTTCAGAATTTCTCTTGTATTTTGGCAAGGAAGAAAACCCCACACAATAGTAAAGACATTTTTCAAAACATGTGCTAGTGTAAATCCTCTCTGAAGGGAGAAGAAAACTAAACCTTCAGGTGCAAAAGGTCTGTGATAGAATCGTGTTTTAAGCATTTCTGGGGAACAGGGAAAAAAAAAGCCAGTTATAGCAATATGCTCAACTGAAAGAAATTGAGGTTTTTTTGTCATATGGAATGGTCACACAGAAGTTGGTCATTCCTGAGTTGATGCAGGTATGTTTTGACAGCCAGAAAATTGACTGTTAGATTTTTTTTTTCTACTTCTGAATTGTTTCAGTAAGCTACTTTTTGAGGGATCTAGAAAAAGTAAAAGTGGAGGGACTCTTCTGTCATGCTAATGTGCAAATTGCCTTCAGTTTATTATTTTGTCATGCAAAATACTGCATTACAGCATTTCTGGATTGATCAGACCTTTGTGTTTGTGTTTACTCGTCAGCATCCAGACTGTAGTAGAAACTTCAGAGACTTGGATATGCTGTCAGCTGCCCAGTCGATATAAAAATGCTCTTTATGGCACAAGCTGTGAACCACATTCTTTATTCGATACAAAATTAAATAGGAAGCAAGGGGTTCGGTTTTGTGCTCTGTTCTATTCTGCAGCAGTAGTTAAAGGTGAAGGAGATAGTGTTATTGAAAGGTAGGCAGGGGCAACCTATCCTACCATTTCCTAGCATTTTCATCAGGAGAAGCTCTTAGTCTGTTTTGTAAGGGGCAGTGCCTCTGTTCTTGCTAATGGTCCCAATTTGAGTGCATCTCCCATGCATGTTGTCTTCTGTCTGCTCCAGCAGCACAGTGATTATGCGTTCTCCTGAATTTGGAATGTGGAGTTCGTCTGCATTTTTTTCTTCTTTTGGACTTTGTTTTAACCAGTTGTTTTCTTTTGTTTTCCTGCATTGCATGTTGTATTTCATAGTTTGGTTTCAAGACTAACTTTTTGTGAATGATGATCTTGATGTGTTTGTAAGAGGTTAACACACTAGCAAAGATCAAAATCTGCCCTGATTATGGAATTATTTAATATGCTTTCCAGTTTAGTCAGTGGTCTCCCCTGAGAAAGGTCTTTGCATAGTTCTCTGCAGGGTGATTTACCTCTTCTTGAATGAATGTGGAGGAGCTTCACTGAAGAGACAGTTAACAGCCAACTTATTTTTATCATTTTCTAGGCTGGATCAGTACATGTCCGAATTCGGAGAGATGCAAATGAACAAATGGTACTTGCTCATGTCACTAACCGATTATACGCATTGGTCTCTACCTTGACTGTTCAGATTTTCAAAGATGACTGGATCAGACCTACCTTATCATCTGTGCCTATTGCAAACAATATGCTGAACCTTTCAGATCATCACATTATTTCAATGCCATCTTTGAAAGCTGCTGACAACTTGAACCCTATTACATCTACTCCAGCTAAGCCCAGCAGCCCACCACCAGAATTTTCTTTCAATACGCCAGGCAAAAATGTGAATCCAGTTATCCTTTTAAACACTCAGACGAGGCCCTATGGACTGGGCCTTAATCACGGATCCGCACCCTACAGCAGTGTACTCAATCAAGGATTTGGAATACCAGGAATGGGAGCACAGCAAGGATTCAGAACTGGTTTTACAAATGTCCCAAGCAGATATGGAACAAACACTCGTGGTCAACCTCGACCATAATAAACACCATTATTTATTGTACTTAAGGGTATTGACTTAATTCTTTTATTACCCAATTTTTATAAACATTTGGAATGTCAGAACATTCTAAATGGCTGGGAACAAGTGCATTGTTCATATTCATGAAATGGTTAAATTGCTTTTTTTTTTTTCCTTTGCGTCAGCAATAGCCTGTGTAATGCCACAAATGTTTTCCAGACTTACAATACTTTACAGGTAGCTTTTATAGTGTGTCTACTTTTATTCAGCTTTTAATTCACTTTCCTTTTTTTCCCGAGAAAGTATTAAGATATAGCACAGCTCTGTAAGAGAGTAAAATTGTGACCGGGTAATGTTTTTTCAGATGAGAACTGCTTATTGGATGTTGAATGGCTGAGAGAATAAGAAATTGCAGAAATGCAATACTCAGTTTTTAAGGATGTTTTGATTGCTGTATTAAGTCTTCTTTTGGCAAAGTCACAATTACTTTTTCCAGGGCTGCAAAAATCCATCAATATTCAAATTGTGACCATTGTGAAGACAATCTGGTACTTCAGATTCTAATTAACTTTATGAGACAATGTTTTTACATTTTTTTTTTGTTGATGCCTTTATGGAAATTCCGATGATTCAGCAACCATTTTCTAGTTGTAAGTATTCCATATCCATCTCTGATATTTCTTTTTGATCTAATTGCAAAATTACTTAGCAATATAGTGGGAAATAAAGGATTTCAAACTTAAGATTTTACAAGCACCTCTTTTTTACAATTAACCCTACTTAAGATACAGAACAGATCTCTGTTTTGTTTCTGAAGCCAGTATTTCATTTTTCAGTATGGAAAGTATTCTTCAAATTGATTGTGACTTTGTATTTTTCCTCTTTGTATTTTTCCTGTAGTTTCAGGAGAAAAAAAATAATCTACTTATATGCCTGGTTTATATCCAGCGTACTGTCAGTGATCACTGACAGTTCTTACTGTCTGTGCTAGAGTGCTTAACCTCTGGGGCACCCTGTGAAGAAGACTCCCTAACTTGTCTCTTTACGCCTTTGCGTTATTGTTCTGCCATGCATCCAGAAGGCCATGCTTCTTCACAACCTTTCTCAAAGAGCTCTTAGCTCTGGTTGCTTTTTCTTCATTGCTCCAGTGGTAAGAGGGAAAGGCCTTTTAGAAATAACTTTAATTAATGTTTTTTTCTGTCCTCCCCTGCAATATGTATCTTTTAATTCCTTAGTCAGTACCTTCTCTGCACTTTCTTCCGCATCCCTTGGCTGTTCAGGAATGGGTTGCCCGTTCTTACTGTTTCACTTGCAACTCAGGGTGCTCTGTATTGGCTTCCACCGTGTTGATGTATATACGAAGTTAGTCTCTCCATTTGTCCAAGGTAGTTAGAGAGCTACATTATCTCAGGGACTCCAAGTGTATTGATGTTACCTGAAGATAATGGGTTTAATAGAGAATTTTTTTTTCTCCTGTAAAAGTGAGATGAGAAGAAGCAGCCTTCATTTGAACTTTCAACATCTGTAGCCTCTTCATGTTGGCTGAGGATTTTTTTTTTCTTTTTTCCTTTGTCTACTGCCTGTGTTACTTGCTCTGACACGTGGGGAAGGTTGTCACTCTTGCAAGCAAATCAAGGTGACGTTCTGCATGATGGGATTGCTGGGATTTTGTAGGCTGAGGGTAGTGTCCAGTCTGCCACTGGTTACAGTACAAATAGGGGATCTAGTTCTGTACTTCATTGGCAGCAACAAGAATAGTTTCGCTGCTGTTAGAGTATGTAAGACCTGGAAAACTTCCATTGAAAAATGGCAGTGATCCGAGGTTACCGTTCACTCAGTAACCACCTTTGTTTCATTGCTCTGTCTGTACGTGTAGCCTCTTGGATGTGCCATTGCTGCATGGAAATTCGCTGAAGTACAGAACATTTGAACAGTTTCCGTGTATCTCGTGGGTGCTGAACTAGGCTGCACTCTCTGCAACATCTGCAACACCTTAGAGCCAGCAGAATGTTTACAATTACTACTCTCATGTGGCCTCTGAGAATTGTTCCTTACTCGTTTCATAACCAAACACTTTCCCTTTTTGTGATATTTCGGATATATTGTATTATATTGATTGCATGCCTACTTGTTTTTAATAGAAAATTAAAGCTTCATTTTGTTAAAAAAAAAAAAAAAAAATACAAAAAATGAAGCTGATCTGTGATTTAAAATGCGAAGGAAGAACGGAATTCCAGAATTCTGAGTGCAATATGATCACTTTTACAAAATTATTTTTGGAGTGATTGTTTACTATATATATATGTATCATATGTGCAGATGATAAAGGTTCTTTTAGAGATTAGAACAGCTTTTTAGCTGCTTTATTGTAATGAATATATTCAGAACATTTGTTAAATCAGCACAGAGTAAAATGTCTCCTTTTATATGAGGAAAATAAAATCAGTGTCATCCTTGAATGACGAGGAAAAAAGTGGTAATTTGTCTGCAAAATGTTGTGGTTATCTTTTTATGTATAGCTATGGTTTAAATGGTGCTCTCAGGTGATACTTCAATCTCAAAGAGCAGCTGTGTGAAATGAAGTGTTTTGCTGGGTCTGCTACCAATGTAGATTGGGTCCTTCAAAAAGCATATTTTGCCTTTGATTGTATTTTGCTGCTGGGTGGTCACAATCAAAATGTTTATTTGAAACATGGTGAATAAGAACTGCTAATTTATGCTGTCTTCGTTCCTGGTGATAGGAATGTTGTCCCAGCTAGAAGAGAAAGAGGACTGGTACTCGCTGTTTCTTCTGCCTACCCCAGGATTCAGCACTGTTACTCCCTTAACCTGTTCCAACTGTGCTTGCGTAGGATCGCTTCGCTTGTAGGTAAACGAATCACAGAATCACAGAATTTCTAGGTTGGAAGAGACCTCAAGATCATCAAGTCCAACCCCTGACCTAACGCTAACAGTCCCCACTAAACCATATCCCTAAGCTAATGCATCGAGCGTTAGAGAATGAGGGCTGCACACTTACATTTCTTGTGACAGACTGCATCGTCCTGATATAAAAGGAGCTAGAGTTTATACTACATGTAACTAATGTATGGTGTTTTTTTTTTCCAGCTTTACCTACTGAGTAATGGCTCTTGAGTTCATTCTGTTCTGTTCCCTTCCCCCAGGTAATACACGCACCTTTAGGACTGTGACAAGCCAGCGACAGCCTCTTAAGGGCTGGTGGATTGATATTTTTTTTCTATTACTTTTCTTTTTTTCTTTTTTTTTTTTTTACTTGACATGTGACAAATCCTGCTGATTTGCATAACTTTAAGATAACCTCTGGTAAGAATCTGGTGATTTCTGTCTCCTGCTGCCACCATCCAACAGGGAAGATGACTTTTAACATAAAGCCCGTCTGAATTCTGAACTGATTATCTGTACTGTGCATGCCCAGATCCTGCAGATGCACTTAGTGATACACACTGTTGAAACTGAGAGATACCAGTCCTATTCTTGTCACTTGTCTTTCCCGGGTATTTTACCAAATATGTGGATTCCTTCCTACCTGCTTTTTCTGCTTTGGCTTAGTAGCAGTGAGGACCTGTCTTATATCGTGTCTTTACTGATAAAGGACTTCAGGTTCTTGTGCATTTGGGGTCTTAGATTTCTAGTCACATGGGTACTGGGCTCATGTACGTTTTACATTCAGCAGTTGTAAATGCAGTTTAAGTTTTTGAAATGAATGATCGTTTAAATTGCTAAGATGATGTCTAAAAATTATAGCTATGTGTCTCTTTAAGGAAACCCTTCCTAGGGCTCAAATGTATTTGAGAGGGCCCTCTTCCTGTCCAAAAAAAAAAAAAAAGAAAAGGTAAAAGAAAAATGCCTTTTTTTTTTTTTTTTTTTTTTTTGAGAACAACGAAATACTACAGCAGCCTGTATCTCCACTTTGAACTGAGTTAACAACTCAGGAGTACCGCATGCTCAGGCATTTAGAAGTTTCTGACAAAACTGGCATGCTGGACAATTGGTTTAAATTACATTTTTCATTTATGTTTTCAACTAACTCTACTGAGTTGAAAAATTTAGGCTTTCCCCAGTTAGGACAACCCTCTGATCCCATGTTTAATAGTGAGGCCTATTTTAAGTTAACGTTCAAATACTTGAAGAACCAGAGTGGCAGTGCACATTGCATGTGCCTAATGAATTTTTCAAAGTTTGAAGTGCCATGAGTTAGTGTCTAAAACTGAAATTAGCCACACAAACTTGATTAATATTTCTGTATACAGCCATTTTGCTATCTTCATCTACAGGAACTTGTACAGGACTGATCAGAGTATTCAAACTGCAGAGATAGTAATTGAGAATGTTACTCTCACGGGCCAAAGTAGAGGAGAATAGGATAGCAAATAGTTTTGATGTAGTTGCACAAATGTACAGTAATATTTATCTGAAAAGAAACACATCTGACCAATTTTTAGAATTTGTTTTCTACTTCAGAAGTTTTATGCACAATAGAAACATTTCTCACAAATGGTAAAATGGGAAAACAAAATGCATTTTTGTTTCATCTTGAGCAACAAAGATTCAGTTTCATTTTCAGACTGTCATGTAATATTACAATTTAACAAATTTGTATTGTATTATTTTAATGTGATTTTTCCCTCTTTTAACAAAGTGTTATAAATTTCTCTTGCTGAAGACGGCAGAAGTTGGTTGCACATTTTTTTTAAAGTAGCTACACACGTCTGGAGGCATTTCCTACAGGGATCTTAATATGTGACATAAAAACTGTGATAACAATGTGGGAAAACTCGGGTTTTGTTTATTCAGAGGTAAGACATGGAAAGATCAAATTCTTTCCAGGCTGAAACTAGTTCTTTTTTAATGCTATCTTTTATTTGTTTATATGGAACATTGAGCCAGGAACAACTGAATCAGTAATCAGTCTAGCAGAAAATACCACCGTATTTTCCTTCGCTTTAGTGTTTTCTGATGTAATTAAACGGCAAAACTGAAGGTGGGTGAACAGCATTTAAAATGGAGCACGATTTGTTGCCAGTATCTTACTGCAGGTTCAGGTATTCTAGTACAAACACTTGCAGGATTTTGCTGAGATTGTCGATAGTGTTTTTGTCAAGGTTTTCTTCAGTGTCCTCCATGGCGTGCCATACTTGAGGAAAAGGAGACGGAATCAGATGGAGGACTGGAACCCCTATGAGGAAAATAGTGATATTTGAAGAAAAAATACTGCAGGAGTTCTGCTAATCAAATTGATACATGACCAGTTAATGATATTCAGGTCACTACCCAATACACGTACCTCAGAGAGGAATGTGTGTCATTGCAGTTTCCTTTTACAATCTCTTTTTTGAACCCTGTGACTGACTGCAGCCTGTTTGATCGTGTGCTTCCTAAAATTGATACTATCCTCTTTTCCCTTAAGTGCTTTTTCTCCTTTTTTAAGGCATGTGTAGCTAATAGTTTTACTGTTGTGACACCTGCCCTGTTGTATTTATTTTTTACTTTTTAAGATTCCATGCATTGTAGTGGCTAATACTGTGTTTAGTAGCTAGGGAGGGGCAAAGAAACCACTGCAGCTCCACAAACCCAAACTGATTATCATGTTCTCATGCCAACGTTAGGATCGAGCACTTTTTTGAGGCAGTTTTTAGTCTTCTCCCGAAGTGGTAAATCAGTATTACTGTGTTTTTCTTCTAGCAAGTAGAAGCACTATTATCCTCAGATAAAAGAATTTACACTTTAAAGGATCTGTAATACTGTATATACATATAAAAAGTCACCGATGCATTGACACGTGATGCAATTTTTCTGTAAAAGGAATTAAATCAGTCTTCAGTTTCCTGATCCTTCTTTGGGGGCAGTGGTGGAGCATTGTTGTCTCCAGCCTCTTTCCTGTTTTATTGCTTTTCCTCTAGTTTTTCAGCCAAATACTACAGAGGAATATTTTATTCACTAGGCATTGTTTACATTATTATAAAAGGTTTTGAGGTGTAGTCCCTTATCAGCTTCCCTCGTGTAGTTTTTTTTTGATATCCCTGTACATGCATGTGTGAGCTGTGTAGATTTCATTGGACCCATGCCCTGCCTTGCTGTGAAAAATGAAAGATTGATGGAGCTGAAGAGACAATGAGCGGGACAGTAAGTGAGGTGTGATTGCTCTTGTGCCTGCTTCCAGAGCTGTGTGCACATGTTGCAATACTCAGTAGTTAGAGAGAATAAGCAACAGGAAAATTAAGGACTAGATAGGAAGGGATCTCCCTCCTTTCCTAGGTAGATACGCTCTGCACTGAACTCATGTCACACTCCTTTTTGCTTAACCCTTCTCTAGCAATATGACTCTTGTAGTTCTTGCTGTGTGTTGGGAAATTTCGACCAGAAGAATGCACTATATCCAGTACCCTTCTTTGGCCCACATTCATTTTGAAGTCGCTATACTGAGTGCTTGAATTGGGGAGATGAAATCCATGTCTTGCATTTGGGCAAGTGCTTTAGCTGTTGACCTGTAGCAGGGCAGCACCAGTGTAACTGCTTGCCCTTTCTTTGCATCCCAAGAGAAAAGAATGAATGTAGAGTCAGAGGGCAGTAGTGTAGGTGTCTGCCAGGAGAGATGCTCAGGTAGGATATTCCACTTCTAGGTACGTGCCTAATGCCAGGAGGGATTTCAGACATAGTGTGGCCTTTGCTCTTCCTGATGGCTGCTATATACATCTTTCCCACCCCTCAAGCTTTCAAGTTGTCAATTCTTTTTCAGGATTGATTTCAAGTTGTGAAATCTCAGTTTGCTATAGGGAATGAGGATGTCTGATCTGAATATATGAGTTTTTGCAGGAGTCAGTGCCTTCAGATTTAAACAGGTAATTGTGATCATTTAATGTAAATTTGACAAAAGGTCTTTAGAGAATTTTGTAGTCTTTGAAGATGTGAAGTGTCTCACTGCTTCTAGAAAAAGTGACTAGCCATAACTGGCCAGTAACTAGCATAATGTAGCATGCAGTGATATCCCACTGGGGCAGAGTTACCCATTTTTGTAGGATGCTGTACTGGTGACAGAAATTGCCATTACTTCTGTGCCCTTGGAGCTGTGCTCGTGCAAAATGATGAAGGGCATGTTTTATCTCTGCTTTTGCTCTGCGATGTTTTTCAAAGCTGTGACTCTTGACCCTCATAATGTTGGATTTGGAAGCTTCAACCTGGGGACACACAAGCTTGAAAAACAGGTTCATGTGCCCTTGCTTATTTTCTAAATGGAGCATTTGTTACTGAACTTATGTTTTTAAAGTGGTATTAGAGCTGCCTTTACCTCTTAATAAAAATGGAACATGGTCATCTTCAACCAAGCCTCGATGTAAATTATTCTGGAAGTACTGCCTCTCAACAAGGTGATTCTTCAACAGATTCATGCCGTGTAGCTTTTCCTCTGAAATTCACAATGAAAGTGGCTGTTAATGTGTTTGGACAGTGTGAGGCATATTAGCACATGGGGATTATTTTTCCTCTCACATGGAAGCTTTTCCCGTCAAAGAAGAAAAAGAGCTGGGGACAGTCTTTTGCATTCGTTTAGTATTTAGAAGACCTCAAGACTGGTGATATTACCATCATTTTATGGAAGTGAGAACTGAAACAGATGTGAAGTAGTTTGCAAGAGTCACAAAGTGGCAGTAAGAAGTAGAATCTGTTTCATGGCTTCCAAGTGTCTGTGAGTCTTACTCAGATGTTTATTAATTAAACCTGCATGAAGATTTCAATATTTCAGATGCACCAAATTTAACATTTACATTCTTAAATATTATAACAGTAAACCAGAAAAAGTAATTTAAAATCTAATTTACATGGCTTCATTCCTTACAAACATAAGGAATAAGCTTTTAGATTTGTCAAGAGCCCATGCCCCTCTCCTTACCAATTGCTTGAAGCCTCTGAAACCATCGGATAGTGTTTGGAAAATAATTGGGAAAGACTGGGTTTGGTGCACCGATTAAATCCAGTAGTACAAGCAGGTCCTACAGAGGAAAGAATCTTTAATACAGAATTCTTTACATCGCTCCACCACCAGCAGCATTAATGACACCTCATGGTTCCTGTACTGGTCATGACTAGGTCTTTGGCTCTTGCCCAAGACCTGGCTTTTCTACCATGGTGCCTGAGAAGAACTCGTTAGCAGAACCTGACTCAAAACTAATGCATCCTGCTGTCTTTCCGAGGAGGAAAAAGGGAAAAAAAGGAAGAGTGTTTCTCTGTTCCTCATTCTGAAACAGGCTGTGCTGCTTTCTTTGCAGTGTGTGTTTCATCCCTTTAAAAGAAAAGCTATGGTGGGGGGAAGAGGAAATTGCTTCTTCCCTGGAGAACAACAAAGTCTGTCAAGGGAAAGACATGAGTCACGAGACACAGGGACAGAAGAAAAGTGTCTCAGCAATGAGTTGGGAAACCAGAAGGCAGGAGGGAGAGGGGAGGAGATGACAAAATGTAGGAATCAAAAGGCAACACAGAGAGCTTATTGTAGCTTAGTGCTGAGGGGTCTGAAACCACAGATGAACTTGGGGAGATTTTTCAAAGACTCTAAAGTTCTGTGTTCTTTCCTAATTGCTTTGAGTGATCTCTGTTGAAGGAGATGGGTATCCTAGCTTGTATTCTGATAAATCTGTGTATTTTGATTTTTCTAAAACTTTTCCTTACATTTGCATGGAGAAGATCTAAGTGGATCCACCTGAAAAAGTCTTGCCATTTCTGTATTTTATCATCTCCTAAATTTCCCACAAGTTTACTTCTGTTAATTGTGATGAGGTTCATGTTTCTTAGGAGTTAGGCCAGTTATTTCCAAATTAAATATTAAAGAATTGGAACTTATTATTACTCATTATGTAGGCATAGGGCACTTACCATGCCCTGGAGCTGATTTGTGGTTGTTGAGCCAGGTGGATGTGGAGTAGATACCATCTTCTGAGCCAAGTGCTGAGACCCATAGAGGGAATCGGAAGGGGACCACTGGACAAAAGCTTCTTCACCATCAAAAAAAATAAGCTGAAGTGAAAGGTCTGGTCTTGATGTTGAGCTGGTCTGTTGGAAGAAATTAAAAACAACATAACTGCTTCTGGCTAGAGCATTAAGTAAAGGACATGCTGTAGTCATAAAAGCTGCATAAGTGCAGGTATATTCTCAGGGCACGTTGTGCAAAGCCTCCTATGGCTGTTAAACACGTTATAGTGTGGTAGTGGTAGTCATCAATCATTATTATTTATCCAGCACAGTGACATGTCTCCAACCTGGTATGATATTGGGTTCTGGTTAAAAGTTTAATTTCTGACTTCAGTGGATGTGAGCTGAGTATGTTGAGACAGGTTTGCAAAGTCAGGTAGCCAAAACCCCATTTCAGATAACGGGAGAGACATGTCAGCAACAACACCTGCTGTGAGTACTAACATCGCATGACTGTGCCACAAAGGAATAATACTTCTGCTGTAGTTATGCATCAGTGGAGGTGAATTATGTAAAGTTTGTTCCACTGAGGGAAAAAGAGCAGTTAGTCGTGAAAAGAATGATCATTTCTTTTCCTTCAGGGGGACTTGCAACCATCTAGGTAACTATACCCTAAAACCAAAGCACAGACAGTGGAATGGATACACCCTTCCTCTTCAACTGAAAATAGCACAGTAATGGAAACTGTTAAGAATATATATGATTATTTAGGGTCATAAAGGAGGCATCTGTGTGAAATTTCTTCTCGATATAGGATCCTCTTTTCTCTCTATTTACTAACTGAAGCCTTGTTTGCTCTGGCAGCGTTTCTTACTAATCAACAGCATGGCTAAACCCAGTTCAGTTCCAGCACATGAACAGTTTCGGGAACTGTATTCTTGGCAGTTGCCATGAATATTTTAATCCCTCTATGAATTAATTTCACTTCAAGTGAAACTGCATGATGTGGTTAAAAAGGTGGGGTTGCTGGCAACGGTCGTGTCCTGTATGGGCTACACCTCCCAGCTCGCTGGAGCTGATCCAATACAAACAATAGAGGAAAACCTCTATAAAGTGTCGCTCACGTAGGCAAGATGATTATTGATTACGCTTACAGTAATGTATGGATTTTTCTAATGGCAATGCTTTCTTGCTGCCCTTTGTCCTGTGCACTAGATGGAGCACCTTTGATACCAGTTGTTTTGCATTACATTTTGGAGCAAACTGCATTAACAACGTTTGAATTTTAGAAAGCAGTAGTTTTAGTTATTATTACTGCTCAGCACATTGCCGGGTCTGGATAATGTAGAGAGGAATTTTTGCCCTTTAATTTTAAATTTACTCTATATAATTGGAGAAACATCAGGGTAAAGATCACGGTTTCAAGTCGAAGTATAAATAGATTTGGCTGAAAACATAACAAGGTCTGTTATGCTGCTATGAGCAGAGCGAAAAGGTCACAGCTAATGTATTAAGCAGATGGATCCCAAAGTGTATTTTGTTACAGGAGCGTACAAACGATAGCCTGTGTGAAATAATTAGATTGCCTTTTTGTCAAGTGCTGTCATCTTACGTGATTAAACAATCATGAAACGATGTATTAGTTGCCAAAAGATCCAGTCCTTAAATCAGCGTACAGGTTGTTCCATAAATAACAAGCAGGCAAATGTTTGCTAAATGAAGCTGCTTCTAAATGGAAGCTTACGTGTGTATTACAGGAGTGCTTCGTTCTGTGACTAAAAACCTTGGCATATTCTTAATCTTTCAATTCTTAAATATTCTAATGTCAGAAGGTACCAAATCAGTTTCTGGAAACAACTGGAGACAGGTAACCATAATACTTGAGCTGAGTGTATTCCAATGCTTCATAAAGCATTTGAGAAAACTTTTCCCGTGAAAGCACTGTTGGTGTTTGGGAATTATTCTTCTGTAAATAGTAAGTAAGGAACCACTAGATGGCACTCATGAGTGTGTGAAATAGCTTGTAGAGCTGGTAGGATCAACACGTTCTTGTGCCCAGCAATGGCAGAGCTTTGAAGCAGATTTTCCTACTGTAGGAGACTGATAACATGGTATTGTCACTTGCATTGTTAAATGCAAGATTGCAAAAGAAATAAAGCCTTGGTACTGGATATGGCAGCTACTTCTCAGTAGGAGTCTGTTGCTTTTCATGTACTAAGTAGGATTGTACCTAAGTCTGTGAAACTTGCATTATTCACGTTATTGGTTTTATATAGTATCTATTAGACAACTTTCAGATAGTCACACTTTCCATATCAAGTTTTAGTGTGTCAATTTACTCTACAGCAGTAGTAGCTGCATGTCTGGTTCCTCTTGAAGCTGACGGGAGTTGTACTATAGGCACAGAAGGAGACAACATGGAAATGCCCTCAGGTCTACTGCTATTGCAAAAACAAACCAAAATGAAACAGTCAAACTACCTTGATTGCCTGAAGCTTGTTATCCAGGGCCCGTGCCAGCTCCAATATCATAGCACAAGGCACGGCTGAATCGGTTGCTCCTATAAACACCCTCCCGTGCCATTGCGGTGCAAAGAATTTTGAGTCGTAGTGGCAGGCGAGTACCAGATGGCGTTTTGCAGAGGGGTTGAGAGTACTGATAATATTTGAAAAAGTTTGATATCCATACGGCGTGTATCTCTGAAAGGTATCTTCTTCAATTTCCCAACCAGCCTGTAACCTTTGAAGACGGTGCTTGATGTGCTGCAATTAATTAAAAAAAAAAAAGTATACCAGATGAATATCACTTGCTAAAAAAGACATCGCAGACAAATTATCAGTAGATAATTAATCACAGCGGCACGTAAGTTTATTTCTGTAAGCTCTGATGGGTGAATTTTACGGGGGAAAAAAAATTAATGTCACCGTATAAAATAAGCACCATCCTTGTTACCTTAGCCTACTCTCTGACTGGCTTGCATGCTTTTTATCTCTCCATTTGGTCTCTTGTATTTGGAATCTGTGAGTTCTGAATGATTGCCCATCCATGTGACATGTTGAGATTTTGATCTCTGAAGACTCCAAGCAAGTCTTTTCCAGGTGTAACCAGGATAGATTTAATGTTTGCCTATTAAAATCTAAACTCAGTTCTGTCCTAAAGTGTCAAACGTGGCTGCAGAGAACTTGTGGCTATTTTGACAATTACTATGTATAGATACATAGCAATATAAATAAAACTATGGTTTAATTTTTTTTTTAACTTCTATGAGAAAACTGCCATTCGAGTGCCCAAAGTTGTTTACAAGGCTATGAAAGGCAGTCTGGTTCTTGTAAACTAAGGAATGAATGAAGCATTTCATATGTTTAAAAATGAAATCCTTGATGAAAACGAAGACTGTAAATCTGTATGAGAGATCACTCCTTTTAGGTAACTTCCTACCGTAAGAGAATACCTCTAACTACGCCAGCTATACTTAGTACAGAGTTCTGGCTAACTCTTACTAGAGGGCCATCTCTGTTGAGCAACTTATTTTTATGGGTCCCCAGAGTGCTTCTTCAAGGCAGATTCCTCTCTCTCTAAATAAACATTCACAAAAGCCTCTAAGGGGAAAAAAGAAAATAGACTTTGAAAACTTGTCCTGTTCTTAGTGAAGTCAGTGGGAATGCTGCCATAAATTTTGTGCTGGAACAAACTTCCATTTTGCTTGTGGTCACCTTCCAAAAGCTTTTATGGCATTGTATGGTCTATCCACTATCTGTAGGCAGAGCAAAGGACTTCTGTTACGGATTAAGAGGAATATGTAAGCCTGGGTGAAGTTCCCAGAGTGCTCTATCTGTGACTGGAACTAGCCCTCTCCCTTAAAGGAATCTGATACTTTTTCTGTGTCTTCACAAAGAAAGGTCACCCATTGCATATTCTGTTGTGTTTTTTCCTTGGTGGAGGTCTAATTTAGTATATGCTGTTACCTTGTAACAAGATGATCCTTTTTCGAACCTGATTTTTGGTCTTCTAGTCTAGGCTGTGCTGTTTTTTGTTTTCTTTTTCTTACTTTTTCCCCTTTCATTTGGCTGCCTTCCAGGGTATCACTAAGGAAACCACAGAACTAAATCTATAGACACACAGAGCATTAAAAAGCAGCATTTTTCCAGTCTACCAGTTGCAGAGTGGCAAATGAACTTAGTGTAGTTAGGGCTGTCTTGGAGCTGTTGAGTCACTGCTCCAAGGGTAGAGGAAGGCTGGTGAGATGTTGCAAGCACTTTCAAGTAAACTCAGCTGTGCCAGTGTTGTAGTCTCCTGACTGACTGATGCAATTCAGAGTGGGCAGGGTACACAGGAGGGCTTGGTTGTGTTAAATCCCTGTGGCTCAAACACAATGTGCTGGAGATCTTATCAGCTTGGTGCAGTGTATCTGTGTTAGCCCAATATTAACGTGCAGCCGTTCTTGTGCCAACAGGGCTAGTGCTGTGGATTGTCATGTTGACCATCGAGGCTGCCTGCCAGTGTGGGCTTCTCTGATCCCTTTTATTCCTTTTTGTTTTTTTTTTTCCATCCATCCAAGGCAACATTACAGGGGAGTGTAACAGCACAGGACTGCTCCAGAAGAGAGGTGTGTGGGGAAGTCACTTAATTAATCCCTGTGCAGGGTGTTTGAACCAGTGACCAAAATCCTGGTCACTTAAGGGAAAGGAAAAGCATCGTGTTGTACTTTGGTTACCAAACCTGGGGCAAGCTTTTAAATTAAAAAAAAAAAACATATTTAACATGAACCTAAAACCAGATTGTCTTTCACTTTGTGATGCAGCCCTAGGAAGTAATGATAGCTGAAGTGCGAGCTGTATCTTGTAGGCACTGCACAGTATAGCCTGGAACTGGTGCATCCTGTGTCCCCTACATTGTCACTGAAGGCACTACCTGAATATAAATAATAGGTGTTCGTAGAGGTTTTCAAAAAATGTTGTCTTACCTGCCGTACGGCATAGTTTCCTGGTGATCCTGAGTATCTTTCTATCAGGATGGGGCGCAGATCATTTTCCCACATTTCAGAAACATCGGTGTTTTCTGCAACTTTTTGAATAGCATCAGAATTTAAAATTCTTGGCTGGTGAGAATACTGTGGAAGGGAGAAGAAGGAAAGATTTCTCTAACTGTTATGTGACTTGTAAAATCATTTTTCTTCAAAATTACATCAGATAATCACAGAATCGCAGAATTTCTAGGTTGGAAGAGACCTCAAGATCATCGAGTCCAACCTCTGACCTAACGCTAACAGTCCTCCACTAAACCATATCCCTAAGCTCTACATCTAAACGTCTTTTAAAGACTTCCAGGGATGGTGACTCCACCACTTCCCTGGGCAGCCTGTTCCAGTGTCTAACAACCCTTTCAGTAAAGAAGTTCTTCCTAACATCTAACCTAAAACTCCTCTGGCGCAACTTAAGCCCATTCCCCCTCGTCCTGTCACCAGGCATGTGGGAGAACAGGCCAACCCCCACCTCGCTACAGCCTCCTTCAAGGTATCTGTAGAGAGCAATAAGGTCGCCCCTGAGCCTCCTCTTCTCCAGGCTGAACAAGCCCAGCTCCCTCAGCCGTTCCTCGTAGGACTTGTTCTCCAGTTTATAATAGTTTAGTTTAGTAAATATTATAGTAAATATAGTAAATAATAATATATTATTATTATTATTAAATATATTATTAATAATACAGTTTAGTAAATAATATAGTATAATAGTTTAGTTTATAATAGTTTAGTACTATTATAATACTTTATAATAGTTTAGTATATAGGGCTTCTTAATTTTCTGACAATAAAACTATTTAAGAAAAAGCTTTTACTGACAGAAAAGACTTTTTTTTTTTTTTTAAGTTCTGTGGCTTTTCTATCTTTGGTTTTCATGTAAAATACACTAGTATTAAAAACAGGAGAAACTTTTACCTACTAGCAATACAAATTCAGCACCTAGCTGGGTTCTCTTTTCTGGTATCTTAATTCTACAGTCATGCCCTCAACCATGTTACCTTCAAATAAGGTTTCCTTTGTGACGGGCGTGACGAGCTTTATTTTAGTAGCAATAATATTTAGCTTTATGGCCTGTGTACATTATGGGGTGCATTACTGCTAAGAAATGCATAAGCTACCTTAGTCCCAGAAAGAGTGAGGCTGCGTCTTTGTGGCCTCTGCCCACAGTGGTGGTACTGGTGTGACTACACAGCATAGTGCAGCTCCTTCAGAGCTAGCCTGGGCATGCATCAGCTTTCTTAGCCTCATGGTAACCTCTGAAGTGGCAGCTTGTCCCCTGTGGCAACAGGTAGTAGTGCTAGCTACCTCCTCAATACTGTATTCTTTCCTGTTGTCTAAGGGTGGACCTTTAGAGCTATCTGCGAGAACCCTAGAATACTTGAGACATCCTCATGGGGGCTGGCAGGTGCAGCAAGGATGTGGGAGAGCCTTGTGATGTCCTGGAGTGGTAGCTGAATGCCAGGGGGCAGACCCAAGCACATATCCCAAATGCCCCTTTGGTTGCCTGGTTTGAACCTACCCGGTCTCTAGCATTTGTCTTCTCAGGAGATTCCTGAGCCACTCCCGTTTTAAGTGGTTCATATTTTAGGCTCTATCATAGGATACTCCTATCATATCCATTCCTCATTTCTATCCTAGGGACTTGCTTCTAGTCCTCCCACCCAGTGGAAGGTCCTAGTCTGTTGGGTCTTTGTTCAGAACTGCCGTATGTGGTTATCAGACGTGCTGTCCTTCAGTGTACCCTGTCTACCTCATCCTTTTTGAAAAGAGGAAAGGGAGAGAAACGGGAGCGTGAGAGCACCATAGCTTATAGTGCAGGATAACAGTATTTTCTACTTCATTCCTTTCCTGTCTTACAAATGCTTAACAGGTTTTGCTTTTGGGCTGCTGTTGCATTGAGTTAATATTTTCATAGATACCAGCATTGAATATCTTAACAAAAGATGATGTAGAAAAGAAAATTCCCTCTCCTTTCCCACTTACTCATGTGCACAATTTCACAGTGGTCTGGAACGACTGCTGAAACTCATTATTACCTGGTCAGCAAGTGTACTGACCTTGAAATCTTTAATCTTAATTACCCTGACAGATAAATATTGTCTTTAAAAAATGTTTTTTTTGGGGGGGTCTCACTATTGGTAATTTTTCTACTTCATTTGTCTATGCTGGGCAAAGCAGGCACGAACACAGGTATTTTCTAGACTTCACTGTAAACTCTTGTAAATTCAGCTCTTCTCTTTCTTCCTGGCTGTTATCTGTGTAAGGCACTTTCCACCTCAGTTCACTGGTGAAATCAAGTAGGGGAGGACACACACACAGATACTGAGTTCTACAATGCCAATTTCTACACAGTGTTTAAGTTAAAAAATGAATTTTAAGGCTGTAAGGACACTACATTTTAGGATTTGCAGTTAACATTTTTAACACTAACAGATTTAGAAATGGGCTAAAAAGATAACATTTCATCAGATATGCTTCTACAAGTTTTCGAAGTGTAGGAGATGTATAAAATGTTTCCATTTTTGAAAGACTAAAAGTTTAATATAGCAGAACTTACACCAATGTAGAAAAGGCACAGATGAGACAGTGACAGAGCTGTTCTATTTAGGAGAGAGAAAATCAACTACAGACTTCAGAAGTGTGGGAGGACAAATTAATTATGGATGTTCTGAAAATATACCTTCATTTGAATAAGTGCAGGGCTTGATGAGAATGCTGAATCATGTCTAGCCTGTAGTGCAGTAGAGCATGCCTGCTGGCTGTGGCCATGGAATCACTTTGCAAACAAGCGTTATTATTTAAGTACAAATGTATGAAAATATTTCAGAAGAGAAGAAACAATTTGCGTTCCTTATAATGGAAATCTGCTCAAATTTGGGAATCAAAAGGAATTGCAAAGATGGTCACAAATTAAAAGCATAACAGAATGAGATCCGTAAGGGGCTCATTCCTTAGGGTTGCTCGATCCATATTTCTGCCACGGCAGTGAGGCACAGCGATGTGTTTATGGCATGGTTACTATTAAACTTTTTGTACTAAGCAGTACAAAGCTGCAAGACTTCTACTTCTTCTAGCAGCCCATGCTTCCCTTGCTGGTTTTGGTATGTTTCTGCTCAGTGCCAATGCAAGTTTGTTTCTAAGAGCTTGTAAGTTTAGACCCAGTTCCTCCTCCTCAGTGAGCTACAGCAGCAGGAGGGAATGGTCTGTGTGCTCTTAAGACTTTCAGCTTCTGGCTCATACGTGCCTTTAGGGAGAAGGAGAAAGAGTTGTCAAGGGACAAGAATTTGATGAGAAAGAGGAAGTGGTTCTTGGTTAGTGTCTGCAGGGGCAGAGGAGTTCAGCTGCTATGGTTCTGCGGTTAGATGGCATTACATCATTAGCAAGCAGATTGCCTGGCTGGAAAGGAACGAGGTAAAGAGTGCATTTGTGTGGGTTAAGGGGGCTGAAGAAAGAAGTACCAGGGCTATGTATATATATATTGTTGGGTATATTATAGGCATATAGATTCTATATATGAGGCAGATGTTATATATAGAGATAACATGTTTAGAAGAGAATGACACAGTTTCTCTTGATTTCTTTTTTTCTTCAAAAAAACACCCACCAACCCTTCATTGTATGGCATCACAGTGAAAACGGATGGACGACTAAGCGGAGGTGAGTGGAAATGTATGAAGGAAGTTTGCTGTCACCCATTTGTCCTGGCCTCCAGCTCAGGGGTGGAGGTAACGCTGTGTTGGGGTGGTGGAGCTGTGCCAGCTGTGGCTGACCGCTGGGTTCAGCTCTTCTCCAGCCACCCGAGGATGGGCCCTAAAGAAGGGATTTCCATTTGGGAACAGGCGGACGCTTCAATTCAATGAAATCCTCCAGCCTATGGTGTGCTGCGTCCCTCGTGATTTGGTTCATTAAGATCTATGCTGGTGTTTCACAATCGGGCACTAAGAGTTGTCACATGGGGAAATAAGCAGAGGTTTTACCCCTGTTGATTGTTCCTTAGCGTTATACGGAGCGAGGTTTCCTCACTGCCAGACACCGCTGTGGATGCAAGGGAGCCCGGCATGGCTCCACACCCTGCTCCCCTCTGCTCGCCAGCGGGTTACCGGGACCCCCCAGTCCCCTCCCTGCCCCTCTCTCCTCCCCAGCAGGGCCGGGCTGGAGGACGGCCCCATCTTCCCGAGCCCCCCTCAGCCTCCCGCCCGGCCGCCCCCTGCCCCCGCCGGCGGCCATGAGGGGGTGGAGGGGGGTGGCCGGGCGCCATCTCCCCTCACACCTGCGCCCGCCCCGGGGGGGTCCGTGGCGGAGGGGAGGGGAGGGGAAGGAAGGGGAGGTTAAACCCACCTTGAGCAGCGTCCAGCCCGCGCCGCTCTCCCGGCCCTGCGCCGGGGGAAGGCAGGAGACGGCGGCGGCGGCCAGGCACAGCGCCCCGGCCAGCCCCGCCATCCCGCTCCTGCCGTCCGGGCCGCAGGAGAAGGGGCAGTGCCGCGGCGGGCGGGGAGGGGACGGGGGAAAGGGGAGGAGGAGGAGGAGGAGGAGGAAGGAGGGTGCCCACGGCAGGAGGAGCCGGCCCCGGGGGTGCCCGGCTGGGTGGTGGGGAGGGCTGGGGGCTCTGCGGGGCGGTGTGAGGAGCCCTGCGGTGTCCTGAGGTGGTGGGGGGCCGCTGGGGACACGGCTGTAGCTGCGGGGTGTTAGTGGCTGTACCTGCTCCTAGCTGGCCTCACGGTGCTTGCTGGGCCTACAGCCACAGCTCCTGCTAGCGGAATGTGTGCCGAGTGATGTCTGGCAGGAGGCCAGCTCAAAGGGTTGGAGACAACCAAAAGGCTTCCGAGCGCCCAAGCCCTGCAGGTCTGGCGGTGTCAGCAGCCTCGCTCTGCTCTCGTGCAAAGCGGCTGATGTTTGTATCACAGATATTCCACTTAAAATCCACAACTTGCACACTTGTATTAATGTTCATGCTTAACGCTCAAACAAAATGAATGAAAAGAAAGTCAAAATGAAGGCAGAAACGAAGGAGGGAGCAGGGCTGCTCATCCTGCTGCTCTTCAGCATCGTACTGAGGAGCCCCGTCCTGAAAACTACGGCTTTGCAAGCAGCCGAAGTGCCTGTGAGGCTGCTATTGGAGAACTAAAGCCATTTGTTGATTTGCAGCTCCTTGACCCCAGTTCCACAGGTTTCCTAGAAAAGCCAGTGGATCCACGGCCCAACATACTGATGGACTGGCTGGTGGTGATAGGTCTACTGCTGATTCAAGGTCCTGGTAAGCTGATACTAAGCATTTGGCTGTAGCCAAATTTATACCAGTGGCATTAAATTTTCACACAAGTCCAAATGCAAAACCAAATCATCGCTGAGTAGGAGAAATGTGCGATCACTGAGATCACCACATGAGACCAGCATGGGCTACAAACACTATCAACAGACCCTTAAGCAAAAGCTCCATCACGTCAGCAGAGACCAGTCACGGGAAGTTGCGCTCCATCCACCTGCCAAGATGACATTGACCCAAACAGGACTGCACAACAGAACACCAGCCTGTTCCCTTCACTCCTGGCTCTTGTGGTTGACTACACAACCCTGATGCTGGACAAAATTTCTGGCTGATGTGCCAGAGTTCTCAAGCAATTTAGCAGGAAGAAAAAAAAAAAAAACAAAAAAAAAAACACAACGTGTGCAGCAGAAATTTACCAAGAATATAAGCTCGATTCAGGACTAGCTAATAATGTTTTCCCCCAGGGGACCATGGTCCCACTGATCCCACTGAGGGCTACAATTCCTTCACAGAGTACAAGCATGGCAACTGTAAAGTCGGCGTAAGACCGCATTAATCACACCTCAGTAGGAAACGCAGATAAAAGGGCAAGTGCCAGACCAGATACATAAAGGTACTGAAAAGGATGTTTTTAAGCTTTTTTCCCCTTCCCCCAACCTGATAGTTCAAACAGTGTCATGCTTGCTGTTGGCTCTTTGGTAGGAACAGGTTGTTTGCTTTTTGTTTAAGTATTAGTGGAATTGGTCAAGGTCATTAACCTGGAAATTTAAGCACAAAAGCTAAGAAGAAATGGGCACAGTGCACCGTGATTCCGCTTCCCAATGAACCGAAATCTGCCCCATTAGCTTTTCTAAAAGTAAACAAACTTGGTAATGTATTAAGCACAGGTTGGCTCATGTGAGTGAGTTCTGGTGCCTGCCCAGGGAAACGGGAACATTAGAAACCCGGCAGGGGAATCAGTTAAGTTGAATCCGAATGTGGGGTGTGCTGGAGACCTTTTGGGGGATTTTTAGATGGAAACTGCTTTTGGTTTTGCAAAAGACAACATACACAAAATTAGAAATGGAAGCTGATACCTTGACTTTCAGTGTTGACTTTATTTTTTTAATCTCACTATAAAGATCCAAATATATCTGGATTAAAATCAGTCTGGACCTGATATGAATGTGTTGTATGTGTTTTGTTTTCACTGTAGATGAATGCTTTGTATCAAGACTGAAACGTCAAAGCTGATTAACATCTATAATTGCCACAGAGAGCATAACAACACTGAAACACAGTTTTCTTCCCTTAATTGAACTTGCCATACTAACATTCACTTCAGCAACGCAGTTTTGTCTGTTCTTAAATTGGTCCCTATCCAGCCAAACAACATAATGTGTTTAACTTCAGGATAGATTTTGGTCTGTATCAGTTTCAAAATTTGGAAGGGAGACCTCCCTCCCTTCCCATTCATAATCTCCCCCAAGAGTTCTCTGTCTAATGATATGCAGAAGAACAAGGAGGCAAAAAACAGTAATAAATTGAAGCAAAGCATAAATCAGAGCAGTTCACAGCTGAAAAGGGAAATATGGAACTATTTAAAAAATAATACACCAAGTTAAAAAATGGAACCACAGGTGATGAACATTTTGTTTTCCAGTGATTTATAAAGGAAAAATGCATTGTTTAGTCCTACTCCATGCTACCAAATTGAAGAGACGTCAGCAAATCGCTCAGCGGTTAGCTGTTGTATGTGTCTAGTCAGTTTACTAGCTTGAAAAGCAAATAGATGTAACAAGGTATCATTTAGAGGAAAAACAAGTAGGTTATTTGAAGAAAACCATATGTTATCTGTGAAAATGCAACCTGTGTGTTGCTTCTCCCCTGCGGCCCAGCAGCTGCAGCAGTGAGAGAAGCATGCAGGGAACGGCACCGCCAAGGGCTGTGGGCTTCACACACCCATCTCTGCGAGCCGGTACAGCTCCTGCACCTTCTGCCCCTCCAGAGACATTTTGGACACTCAACTCTTGCAGCTAACAGGCCCATGGCAGGGAGAGGAGCGAGCGTGCTTTGTTGTGTGTTCAGTCTCGCTAACAGGAGGCGGTTTTGTGCCTGAGCAGTGGCTGGTTTCCCCACAGTGGCATGGCAGCGGGTGGGTTATGCAGGCTGGGATTTCCAGAGTCCGCAGCCTGGCTGCTGCCTGTTCAGAAACAAGTGGGTGGCTCCTAGAAGCCGTAGCAGAAGGGCAGCAGGGCTGGGGTTCAGATGGAAGCACGCAAGCCTGGAGGTGCACGCCAGGCTCATGTGCATCCCATGGACCTGAACCACCGCTGTTCATCGAAGTCAGCCCACCCGCTGCTGGTTTCTGTGGGTTTTGGAACAGGGCCTCTGTGAGGCTGTGAAAGCCTCGGGTTTGGTGCTTCAGACTTAAGAGTGCCTGTCTCCGTGGGTGTATTTGAGGCAATGTTTTAGTAAACTGAGTGTGCGGGTGAGCCCTAAACACTTATTTAGGGAAATAACTTCATGTTTGTCACATAATTGGTAGAGGAGGAGGATGCGATTAGAGTGAGGCTACCCACCTGGTAGGCGTAAGGATTTGTGAGACCATTCTTTAAACTCGTGATGGGTACGTGAACTCCCAAAGGACAAGTATATATAATTAATAATATAAATATATAGTTTTAAGTGGATTTATGCCAGGGTAAATTTGATTCAATGTGTTTTTAAGCCTGTACTAAACTTTCCACTGTTTTTTTGAAGGTAGATTTTAGGACAAAGTTCAGCTAAGGGCTCAAACCGAGACGATGAGGTAATTACACAGAGACATCCACGTTGCAGGATTTTATCCAAACCAAACCTGAACTCCTAATTCTTGTTCAGTTCTCCTACAATGGGGGTGGGGAAAGGAGACCATGAACTGGGAAAGAAAAAAAAAAAAAAAGTATGGAAGAAAAAAAAGCCCTTTAACAGTTTGTTCAGATAGATATTAGTTCCTCTTTCTGCAAGCATTTCTTGCAGATTGTGTAGATTCTGAATGGGCACATTTGCTAAGCAAGAGCAGTGTCAAAAGCAGTGAAAAATAACCACAGCAGCATACGCTTATGGTATTTCTCAGACAAATGCACTAGTCAAGTCTCCTAGGACATTGCCTTCTTTGTAACCCAGTCAGATGATATGCAAATGTTCTGAACACCAGGCTGGTGAACAGAAACGAATACATTAAGTTTCCGTTTACAGACACGGAGCATCCAAATGCTATAGGCAGTGATTTCAAACTGGGAAAAAACTGGATGGGCTTTTAGGGTTATGAAACAGTCGTTCCAAATGTGGCTTTTCTATATGGCAGGTAGTGGTGTGTCTGGAATGAAAAGCAGGGTTTCTAACAGCAAGGCACAGCAGAAGCTATGCGTATTTCCTGCTATCATGTAAGAGGTAGCACTTTGTGAAGTGCAGCTGGCTTCAGTAGGGAAAGCTCTGAGCAGTGAAAACAAGCTCACCATCTGAAGGAGGGATGGGGGCTCTGAAACGGATGCAGAACATTGATGAAACCCACAGGAAATCGCTGATTATGAGAGTCACGACAATTACAAAATGGGGCGCTTACGCTGTCCATTGGCAGTCGGGGCTGATGCTGTCATAACGTTGTGCTGCGTGGTCACAGCTGGGCACGTACACAGCTGTTTGTGCTTCTCTATAGTTAGATGCTGAAATGCAGAGCTGCTTTCGGGTGTGTTTTTTAGTCAGAGCCCTGTAAGAACAGAACATTTTGGGATGCTTCAGGAGCATTCATTAGTATAAAGTACCAGCGTGTCAATGCTTATAGCTGTTATGTTTTGGCTGATGCTTTTCTCTGTTCTAGAATAAATCGATTTTAACTAATCCGTCTTCTGTTCTAATTTATGAAAAAGCAGCTCTGCTGGCTTAGAGCAGCAAATTAAATGGCACCAGCTCTAGTGGATGATATAAAGCTGAGCTTCTCTACAAAGAAGTATAATCGTTGCCCAGTGTCTGTGGTAATACCTAACATCCATCTGGTATTGCCTGCAGTTGGCTATTTTTAGGGCTGTTACTTCGATTGTGAGAAGCCTGCTGCACTTTAGAAGCTCTAGAGTACGACTCCTTGCTGTGCTAAACATCAGAAATCATGTTTATGGAGGCAAGCTCTGTGTTTATAGTGTTGGTGTGTGGGAGTCCCACTTCAGGAGGAAAAAGGAAACGAAGATTGCTCAGTTATCTTGTGCAGAGCTTTGGCAAGAACATCCTCTATTCATGGAATAGCCTTCATTAAAAAGTCCCAGGGTGTTTTTTAGCATTCAAAAACCAGTTAAAAGCAGAATCAGCTATTAACTGCTGCACTTTGGGTTTAAAGTAGTTCCAGATTTCAACGAGAAGCTGCAGGCTAATTCTTTATCAAACAAGCTGTCTCCAGCGGGAACACAGCCGTCCTTACAGACCCGATCAGCTGCCGGGCAGCAGGGGCTGATGCAAACGAGGCTGAAGCAAGCGGAGAGCCTGCACCGAGCCCCAGCGGGTTTCAGGCCAGGCCCCGGGAGCGCCAGACGAAGGCATCGCGCTGCGGGCCCAGAGCCGGCACCCTCCGGGTTTCTGCTCACGGTGCCCCCCGGCTGCCCGCTGGGGGCCCGGTCAGGCGCCCCCACCTCAGCGGCTCCCCGGGGCGGCGGGGACGGGCTGGATGCCCGACCCCGGGGTGGGAGGCAGCCCTGGGGCCGGAGGCGAGGCCGGGCGTCTCCCGAGGGGCCGCCACCCGCGCTCGGCCGAGGTGAGCCCCGAGGAGCCCCCTGAGGGGAGCCGGCGGCGGCGCTGCGCAGCGTCCCCCCCCCCCGCCGCCCCGTTAGCGGTTACGGGGCAGCCGCCGCCACAGGGCGAGGAAAGTAACGGAAACTCTTGCGGGGCCGCGCGCGCATGCGCCGCGCGCCCGCCCGGCGAGGGGCGCGCCGGGGCTCGTAGTTCGCCTCCCCGCCCGGCCCAGAGGCTGAGAGGGGCGGCGGGACTACGACTCCCGGCAGCCCCCGCGCCCACAGCCGCGTCCCCCCTCACCACCCCCCCTCCCACCCCCCGGGCGGCTCCTGGCGTGTGCGGGGCGAGCCGCGGGGCCGCGCGGCGGGTGAGATGCGCGCGAGGCAGCGGCGGCCCCGGGGGCAGCCGGCGGCGGGCGGGGCCGCGCAGGTGAGGGCGGGGGGCGCGCGGCGCGGCCGTTAGGGCCGTTAGGACCGTTAGCGGGGCAGCGGCGGCGCCGGGCAGCCGGGGAGCCGGGCCGGGAAGGGCGGCGGCGGCGGAAAGGTCCCGGCGCGGGGGGGGCGCCGCCCTGCCGCGGGGAAACGGCGGAGGGCAGGGGGGCGGCGGGCGGCTGCTGGCAGGGCCGGGGGCGCGGCGGCGCTGAGGGGAGGGCTCGGGGGCTGCCCCCGCGCTTCCTGTCGGCGCCCGGCCTGCGGCTGCTCCGCGCCGCTGCCGCCTGCGGGGTGTCCGCAGGTGCCGGTGGCGGCCCCGCAGAGCCCCGCGTGCTGCTGGGCGCTGCCCGAGGTCCGGGGGGTGGCCCTTTGGGGTCTCCTCTGGAGCCCCTGCTAGCAGTTCCTGTCAGAACTGAAACGGTAATCAAATAGGAATCAACCTGTTTCGACTCGGCTTTGTAGAAGTAAATGAGGACAGGGAATAGTTTAAAAGAAATTACGTGGCTTAGCCGTGAAGGGCAAGCGTAACGGGATGCTTTGATGTGTTTAAACTGTTGGTCCTATAACTGAAAATCAAAGCGTTGCCGAAGTTACCAAGTGCAAATCTGACTTCCTTCATTCCACACTACCAGAGGTGACTGGGGTCCGGGTAAAGCTGCTCGGTACCGTTTGGAAACTCCGTAGTTGGAGTGGACAATGTGCCTGAACGTTTGTCTTTCCTTCCAAATGCTTCAAATACGGCATCAGCGCAGCAGCTTGTAGCAAGTAGTTGGAATCTCTGCTTGTGAAACTCAAAAAAAAAAAAAATTAATCCGGAATCCAGTCACGAAATGATTTGTTTTGAAAGGTTGTGGCAGACTTTCTTTTTTATTAAACGTGTAAACACTAAACGATTTTTTTCAGAGGAACTGATGCTCTATTGTACGCTATTTTCCTCCAGTTAAGAGTTTGTGCAGGATGTTTTTAAGTTACTTTGAATAAAAGTGTTAAAATGTATCCTGAGTACGCTTTACATAGAGGATTTTTTTCTTGGCGTTATGTTTTTTGGAAGTTTCAGTGTATTTAATAAAATTCCTTCTCTACCCACCAGCTTTTCAGCATACACCTGCAGAGCAGACCTATGGTCTATTCCCCCCACCCTTTTTTATATATATCTTTTTTTTTTTTTTTTTTGCTGTGCTGTATTACTGATAATTAAAAGTTGTGTTCATGTATCAGTCAGCATTAAGTCTGATTTGCATATTGTACGGTAGGAGAACACTTAAATTCAAGTTATACTTACAAAATGTTACAACTTTACCCCATATTTGAGTGCAAGGAATTGGTTATCCTGCTGCTTCAGAGGACCGCTTATGGCCTTGCTGTGGAACTCCTTGCATTTCATGTGAAATAACTGGATCTCTTTCCCTACAGGCAGAGTACAACGTTTCAAAATGCTGGAGGTTATCTGGGTGAACCTAGAGATTACATTTAATGCGATTGCGTCTTCAGAAATTTTGCTCCTGCGTTTCATGAGCTAAACTATTTCACAAGGATGAAATCAGATACCTTTGAGGATCTCCACGTTAACAACGTCCTGTGAATTCAGAGATTTTCTGAAGGAGGAGTAGATTTCATCATATATGTGGACTTTGTTTGTTGCCCGAGGATACAGTTTTCCCTTTTTTTGTTCTGAAAAGCTGTCTACATGAAGATGAGGTTGCATCCAAGATACAGCCTGGGGAATTAGGTGAAAAAGGACACTGTTAATGAGTTTACCAACATTTTTTTCCATCGGTGTTTCCAGATTTTTTTGGTTGTTGTTTTTAATACAGAAATGAAGGACAAGTATAAAACAGCAGAGCTGATGTATTTCTCTGAGGCCTTTGTGTAAGCCTCTGTTGTCTGGACCTGGTGCTAAAGGAAAAGCAATCTGTTCTTGATCAGCTGATTGTGACTGTGGAACAGAACCTTTAATTTAAAGTAACTTCCAGCTGAAATTATTTTACTCTCTGGCTTGCACAGGATGAAAGGGAAAATTAACATGTTTTACCGGTCAGGGGCATTTTACTGAACTACGAAAGGGAAAGTTAGGTTTTCCTAACTTCTAATTTAAAACCAAGAACTGACAACATTTTTCTTAGAATTTGACTACTAGGCAGATCTCGACAGTTTAAAGCAAGTCAGATGTCAGCAAACGACTCTTCTCCCCCATCCTTACAGAAGTTTTCCCCACCCACGTGTCATGCTGCTGCACAACAAACCCCAACGTTGTCTTCAAGTCCCCAGTCGGGGCTCTCCAGTCGACTCTCCAATGGCAGTTTCAGCACGCAGAGCCTCACAAACTCCAGGGGCTCTGTGCACGGGGTCTCATTCCTTCTGCAGATCGGTCTCACTCGGGAGACTGTCACCATTGAAGCTCAGGACCTGTCCCTCTCTGCTGTTAAAGACCTCGTGTGCTCTATAGTTTACCAGAAGGTATGGTATAACAGCACCGCGTTCTGCTGTTGGCAGTGATTGTTTCCTAACAAACTGCTAGGAATATCAAGGTGGAATTGGAATGTGCCGAGAAGTTTGGTACAGGGGCAGAGATCCATGGCAGATGGTTGCAGTTACACACAAATTTAGCTGATTCCTGAGGCAGAAGCTTTTGCTTTAGAAGGAATAAGCCCTCCTGTTACCTTCTTGCTTTTGAAATCTAATAAAGGAAGGTGTAGAAGTCAACTTCTTGCAGGGATTAGTTTTCACAATATGGCAAGTGTTTTTTCCTTTCCATAATTGTCACCGGTGTCCTGGGTTTTTACTTGCTTCAGTTTGTGCTTGCTGCTGCTAATGGATGGTCTTGGTACAGTATAGCCAGCTGTAACCTAAGGACCAGTTGTGGCTACAGAAGTACACCGCAAGCCTGTGGACTTGCATGATGCTAGCTTTTACTTTTGCTTTTAGTTAATAATTAAAAAAAAAACACTAAGCAGCTAATGTTCTATGATTTTTTCCATATATGGAGCACGTGCTCTGCTCTTTGATGAGAGGACTATTATCAGTGTCATTTCTTTGTTTGAAGACAGTTGACCAAAACATAAAAACATCTTAGGGTACTTCTAAGATGTATCTTGATTAGGCTGTTGCATCGTTCTGACTCTCTGGGGAGGAAATGCCATCTCTCTTGTTTTTATATCCAAGTTTTACCCATGTGTGTTTACGTTAGGTAGGCTAGGTACTACTAACCAGCCTGAAAAGTGGTTAACAGTGTTTAGTGTAAATAAGAAGTAATTACTCTATTCCCTCAAGGAAGTCAAAGGTAGATAATTTTGTAGGGAATTGCTTTCCTCATGTCTTTCATTGTAGTGGCTGGTATTTTTGGTTAATTAGTTTTATTAGATGGTTCTTTTTCACTTACTAGCTTGAGAGAAAGTAAATGCAAATGTTACGTAAACTCTCCTTTGCATATGCTGGCATATCTTTTCCCTCATCTCACAACTTACTGCATCTTCCATATGTTTACAAATTAGTTGGCAAGCAAGTTGATTTCATAATAGCTTTATGGGCTACCACAATGTACTTCAGCGTGTTAGTTCCTTTCTAAACAGACAAATTATTTGGGTCAACCTTTTTTTTTTTTTTTTCATACTATGTGTCTTAGGTGTACTTTTTTGCAGCCATTTTAGGGGCCGCTTTTTCTTTCTGTATCAACTCCTTCTCTTTGCATTTGCATATTTCCTGTCTTCTGTCTTGAAGAAAGATAAAAACAAATATATTCACACTTATTGCTGTTTTCCCTTTCTGTTCTCTAAGCAGACTCAGCTAAAAGTTTAGCTCAGGTTCTTGTTATAGCTTAAGAAACTTCCTACACACTGAGCCTAATCTGCTGCAAAAGGATTTCAGGATCACAGTTTACCTCTTTCCATCTGGCTTTGATTCAGTGCATGTTCTCCTGCAGCTGATGCTACCAAAAAATGACTGTTCAATGAGCGCATGCTTGCAGGCAGCAAACTGATCAGGAAATGCGTGTGGGGTAACAACTTTATGTGTGGCTGGCTCATCTTTCAAGAGGAGTTTTGCAGCCAGTGCACAAGTGGCAATATCCTCCCTCTATTGGATAGTAATGTGCCCTGCCTGGATTTTGTTCTTTGATCTGGTGACAGTTGCAAGCATATAAAATAAATGAATATTAATATATAAACGTCGTATTTATGTAAGAAGTTGTAAACCATGTTCTTCTGTGTATTGCCATGCATATGGCTGCCTGTTTTCTCCAGTTGCAAGCTTGAAACTATTGGGCATGCCTTTGGGATTTGGTGGTGTTAAAGCTTCCCTTTTCTCTGGCATTCTGTGGCTGGCTCAGACTGTCTTCTCTTGACCAGTTCCTGGTTGTCAGCTTTAGGAAGCTGTAGGGTTTGCTCTTGTTAGCAGTTTCTATATATTGTTGCACCTCTTTAATGAAAAAGGAGGTATATTTTTTTATACTTGGAATTGTTCATAGCTTGTCTTCTTATTTGAATGCTATCTTAACTCTACTAGAATTAAGTGGAATTTTTCTTACTTATTTCTAATAGAGCTTTCAAATCATATTTCAGTCTTGTATTTCTCTATATGCCTTGAATAAAAAATGTTTGAGGGAGATGTGACCACCCTCGGTTGCTTGGGAGCTTGAATTACCTTCCTGGCTCTGTTTGAGGCTACAACTGATATCAAACGTGTTGGTTAGGACTTGCAGCTGATCTCTGAGGGGGCTGGATTTTGACCTTTGTAAAAGTAATTGCAGCATCCTCAGAAGTCTTTAGAAAAATGACTTAATGCCTTTCCTTTTTTTTTTTTTTTTTTTTTCAGGGGAAATTAATCAACCGGGGAAAAAAAAATCTTGCAAAAGCCTGTCTTGGGGAGCAGCTGAGTTAGGAAATAAGTACTGTGCCTACCTAATGCCTTTTCCTAGCATTTAGTGTCAGTCTTTCTGTAGTACTGATGATCAGTGGTGCTTCCTGTTTCAGATGCTGCTGTTCAGTGCAGCTTGTTCAGGTTTTGCAGAAGGGTATTTAAAAGTAGCATCAGCAGAACTGAAACTAAAGAAGCAGCAGACACATATGCAGGGAGAGGGAGATGGGTAATACAAACGTTTGATGTGTCTCTCTGTTTTGTTAAAAATGTTCTAAACATCAGGAGAGGAGCAAGGAAAGATTTTTTCAAGTTTAAAGTGAAATTTGGGGAGTGCTGTGTGAATGGTATTATTAGAATGCTTGAAAGAAATCTTCAGGGAAAAAAGTCAACTGTAAACTTGGTAGGGATGCTTGTGAAGATTCTTCATTCTAGTCTTGATCTCTCTTCTCTGTTCATTCCTTACCTAGATTGCTGCCCATTGAAGCACCGGGCATACAGTTCTCAGGGAAAGTCTGCAAAGGAAGCAAAGCAAGAACAGATGGGAAGAGAGACAGTGTGTTTAGAAGCAGACAAATGTGTCTTTAGCATAACTTGTAGATGGACAGTGTATGTCGTGCACAGTGATCAGATATTGGAGAGACAAGTTCTTAATCTTGTCTTTACATGTTGTTTGTTCTAGACAAGTAGAACGTGGGCCTTACTAGTTTAAGACGAGAAAAACCACAACATGTGGTGATGCCCTGCTGTCCGCAAACAGAATTATGTAGAACAGCATATGGTGCTAAAAGTGCTTTATTCTAGCTCATTTATTTTGTCCTGCTTAAAGTAATAGCTACAAATGAAAGACATTTGATTGTTCTGTGCTATTACTTGTACAGCATCAGTATCTGCAGGATATCTTGTGACCATTTTCCTAAACTTGTACATCTTTACTTTCATGACTCTGAAACTTCCCTTTTTCACTTTTCTTTCCGTGTTGTTTTTTCGTCATCTTTCTCTCTATATGCTGAGTCTTTAAGGTGTCGTTGTTTACCTTAAATTTCTTCTCTCAGCAATATTTATGCTTTCTTACTGCTGTTAATTCCTCGATTGTTTCCTGCTTTATGTTGCTTCGACTTGCCGGAATTCCAGCCTTAATCTGTTAATAGCTATTTAGGCAGGTGCCTAATGTGTACTCATATTGATTTGTTCAGCCTCTGTAAGGTGTTAGAATGCAGTCGCTGCAAGTGTAGTTGTGTTCAAAAGGAGTTAAATTTTGCGTATTACACCTTCTTGTGATTCTTTCTACTGTTTCTGTAGTTTCAGACTCTAATTGCTTTTCTAAATGTCATAGTTCTGGTACACAGTGTTCCCTGGTCAATAGTTTGAATGATCTATATTGAATATGATCCCGGCAGTATGTTTGTACTTTTTTGATAGCTCTGCCTATCATTTTAATTAGAGTGGTTGGGATTTAGTTTTTGATAGCTGGAATATGACTGAAGTCCTTGGGTTCTTCAGAAAACGAGCCAGTTTTCTGTGAAGATGAAGTACATTTGAAGGAGGCAAACAAAAACTGGGGAGATGTGTCCAAACGTATTGTTTTAATAATGAAATAAGCCTGACAGGAAAAACACAAATAATGCTGTAGATTCTTCTAACCAAGTGATGATTAATTGTATACTTGTATTATTGATATACCTAAAAACTTTGGTTTTAATGGGGCTGAATGGTTTTAATGGGACAGTAGTTTGGATAGGTAGCTCTTCTTTAATGGCTGCTGAAGAGGGGGGAAAAAAAGAGTGTTCATTTTAAAATGCTTAAACTTATGTTGTGAAGAGACCAAAACATGTGGTATGAGTATGAGCTGTTTTCTGAAGGTTTGGACACTGTTGTAGTAATGGGGAGCTATCTAACCTGTTTGTGGCAGAGGCGTTGACTTGGAGCTGGAGATGATTTCTAAACTGCTAACAGATGTTATATTTAATAAAATACTGAGAAGTAGAAGCATCCTATTACAAGGATCGTATTACAATTGATCTGTATTACTACAAGAGTCGCAGAGATCCATTTTTTAATAATTTGGTGTAATAGGTATCAGTACTTGAACCTTCTTCCCCCCCCAGGTTAAGCTTGTATTCTTAGTTCATGGTGCTTATTTTTGAATGGGTCTAAAATTAATCCAGATCTTGCTTCATAATCAGGCTGTGCTTGAATGTTTTTTTCCCTGTTGGTTTGCCTTCTTGACTTGCCATCTGCTTTCTCCGTACGAGCTAAACAAGTCAGCAGTGTAATAGAGTTGGGGCACGAGAAGCCACCAGGCCTTCAGGAAAACGGGAGCTGGAGAAGTATGGGGGCACAGAGACCGTATGTGCAGGGCAGGTGAGCATCTGCAGTGTGGTAATAGGTTGGTGTGCTGCAAAACCTAGCCAAGCAGTAGTCCAAGTGTGTCTGTGCTGAGGCGTCTGGCGAGGGAAAGATCTCCTACAACGTGGTTGGAGCCCAGTTCTCTGTGTGACAATGTGATTTGGCACATGACTTGAAAGAGTGGGAGCAGATAGCTGCGTAGGGATACAGGAGAAGAGATGGGAGTGATTGCAGCGAAGGAGGAGGCTTTCCAAGGTAATGGGTGTTTTTGCACCATTAGACTTTGGGATTAACTTCCAGCAGTTTGAAGCATTTGTTTTGAGTTATGACGGGTCATGAGATATTGGACCTTGAAACAATATCCGCCTACGCTTTTCCCTAGTGTGAATTTTTGGCGACTGGTCCAGAACTTTGTAAAGTAAGTCCTGGAACTTGAACTAGAAGGATCTTTCGGTTACTGCCAAGCTAGAAAGAAACCCCAGTCGTGTTCTGCTCCAGCAATACTGGCCGCTAGGTGTTGTGTTCTTCTGGGGGAAACAGAGCAGCGGACCGGTGCGCATCAAGGAAAAGCAGGCATGTAGCAATGCTGCGTTTGAGCACTCTAGATATGCCCGTTGTTTTGCTCGGTGTAAATGTAGTAATGCAGTAGTAGTGTTACTCGTGCTGGTACCACCCCTGTACAAGGATCACGTGTGCTCTTTATGTGAGTTAATATTGGTGTACCAGAGATGAATTTGGCACAAGCCATCGCATACGTAGACTTCCCGCAAGTGATTTCCTGTAGTTAGATGCTCTTTTGGAACTGCTAACGCTGGGAACGGCCTCCTTTTTGCTTTTAGGAAACAAAGTGGTACGGGGATTAGCAGTTTATGTGTTCTGAGTGACTGCGCAGATAGTTTGGGCTTTTAGGCAGGAAAGTAATAGCCATGTAATCCGGTAAGATAAAACAAGCTTTAAAAAATTCCACTTTGAATTTTGTTTTCAAGTTTACATTCGGAGCTCTTAACACTTCAAAGGAGCTGGATAGTGTTCCTCCTTAACAGCTTCGTGCAACAGCATAAAGACAGCTATAAAAGCTCTACTTCACTGCACTACAAGAGAGAAAAGTCTGCTAGTGTACAGTGTGAGCACAGTTTAAGCTTTGTGTAAAAATCCTGTTACAAGATACCACCTGAAGCAAACAAACAACCCCCACAACCAAAAGCCTGTGTCAATCGCCAAGGTTATTGCTGGCCAGCACTCCACACTTATCCTTCTGGTGAAGGCGCTGGCGAGGGGTGTTGCATTCCTGTCCGTGGAGTGGAGGAGCCAGCAGGCAAGAAATTAAGGCATATCTTTATCAGAAGAAGGAGGCTTAAACCTGTGAAGTGTCACAGGGGCTGCTTCAAATCTGTGATTTGTAGGTGGTTTTGTGAACCGAGTACAAAGAGGCAATAGTTCATACTATTTCTCTGAGTCACCAGTTAGCTGTCCGCCCTGGCAGCTGCAGTTAACCACCAGCATCGGTAAGGAGCGGTGTGCTGATCTGCAGGCAGATAGCATAGTCTGGTTGGCTTTCTCTCCCTTTTGTTGGGATTAAGATATTCAGCAACATAGTGCAAAAGATATACTATAATTAGACGCTATTTTGAGGATTAAATGAATTATAGCATTGATGTGATAGCTTTCTCTTGTTGATACTAGCATGAAGTCTGATACCTGGCTAACCAGCATGTATAAAATCAAGGAATAAAACCTCACAGCACATATTCAAAGACTGTAAATACATCTTGCTTTCTTGTTAATTGAGGCACACAGGCTTTTTAACTTTTTACTCATTTACTGGAGATACAGATTAACTTTTTTTTTTTTTTTCTGTTAATGGGGCTGGAGGAAACTGTGTAGTGATTTAGTGTAAGGGGCCATTGGAGCCCATGCAGCAGTTGGAGAGTAAGCAAGTCCTTTACTTTCTTGTGAGAAATGGCAAACAACCCCTCAAGGGCTCTGCATCCCACAGAACACTTGTGAATATTTGATGTGAATGTGCAGGGCGTGCACACCAAAACAGAGAAGGCCAAATTAATGTTTTGGATAAAATTGCTGCCGGAAAGAGGAAATTATTTTCTCTCTGAGTGGGAAGGGAGTGTGAAAACAATGGCCATGACGGATACCTTCATTACGTCTTTGATTTGGTAGAAATGAGTCTTAAGGCTACTTTAGCAAAGGACAATTGCCATACCACAAGCTTCATGCAGTTTAGACCCTCTTACTTACGATGCCAGTCCTAAATTACCAAGCTGTAGTCTGTTTGTTACCTAATCAATAGAAAATGTGTTGTGGGCTATTTCATATTTTTTCTGCACATTCTTCCTGCCTTCTGTCTAGCCCTTCTGCGTGTTTATTCACACTTCGAGATTGAGTTCTGGTCTGAACAGAAGAAGGCCAGAGAAGCTGTTTGATTGCTGTTCGTTGCTCTCACGGTTCTGTTCCTGCTCTTTTTCTCTGCGAACTGTCTGTTAACTTTTAAACTTGTCACCTTAATGTGTATTAATCACATTCAAAGAGTGGAGAAAATACAGAATAAGAGTCATTTTAGTGGAACGTCATGGAAATATGGCATGTTGTATAGCATATCTGTTCCCTATATGAATTGGGAATATTATCTTCTGCCCTTGGAATGAACTGAGTTCTCCTTTTTTTTTTTTTGCATCTGCAAATCTCAACTGTTGTGGGACACGAGCACTGAGCCTCTTTGGCTTGCCCCTCAATGGAAGAGTGGCAGGTGCTGCTGGAGTGGCTGGAGCTGACTGCCTGGCTGATCACAGTGTCTGTGAAATAAGGGTTGCAGGTGGTGATAAGCTGCCTTAGAGAAATCTGCGTTGGCTTTCAGGTGCCAGACTGATTACGCATGTCTGAGAGATAAAAAGCCCAAGCATTTTTCCATTTCGGGCTTGCGAAAGTGTCACTGTTGGTTAGCAGAGAGGGAGGGAGGCAGGGAAAAAGTTCTTATCACTGGGTTTTGTTTTATTTTTTTCTTGTTTAATGCTACATTTCAGTTCAGAAAGTGCTTCAGTTCCTCAAAAATGTCAAGCAGATAATATTTTTTTTTTCCCCCATGGAACACTTAAAACACTCGAGTTCTGGAGTTATTAAAAAAAATAAATCATTTTGTGGGTAGGATTAACAAAGCATGTGTTAATTTAGAGTTTGCTTTCTATTGCAGTTCCCAGAGTGTGGTTTCTTTGGCATGTATGACAAAATTCTCCTCTTCCGGCATGACCTGAACTCAGATAATATTTTGCAACGGATTACATCAGCAGAAGAGATACACGAAGGAGATCTTGTTGAGGTTGTTCTCTCTGGTAGGTATTGTTAACGGAGTAGCACTTGCTTCGGCTGCTTAAAAGAAAACGGGTTTTTATGGAATATTAGTATCGTGCATGCCTTGAACTCTTTTGGCTAAGCAGTCTCACACAGGGTCACTGTTTTGGGGTAGAGATTTCCAAAAAAATCCATGCAGTACTGATGCTTCAGTACTGAGTTCTGTTATCATTTTCATGTTTTAATCTTCAGATTGAGTAATTATTGAAATTGAAATGCAGATATGGTTCAGTATTTGCTTTTCCAACCATGTTCTTGGTCTTTTGCTTAGATTTGTCATCGTTCTGTAGCTTTTGCATTGACAGTTCATATCACTAAAATGTTTCATACGTATGTAGTTGCTAAATCATACCTATAAGGACAGTCTTAATGGTTATTGTAGTGTTTGAAAACAATTTATTTTAAATGATGAAGTCTGTAGCACTGGCAGTATTAACCTGTAGTTGTCTTCAGTAATGTCAGTTAGCAAACCCTGAGTGACTTTGGTTGTGTGTGTTTCGGAAATACCCTGTTGAAGTCAACCAGAAGTCAGATGTAGACTGGTAGCTAGTTAAGCTACAAAGAACAGCTGGCCTAGTATTGAGCAGTGCTTTCGGGCTTTGAGGACTAAGTGCCAGACTGAGGCTGTGCTTTAGAAAGAGATGACTTGGCTGTCGTGGGGTTAGATTTGTTACCTGGGTTGATAAAGTGTGACTTCAAGAGTTCGAAGGCTGAGTGCCTTGGCTGCATTTCAGGACCTAGGCATGTTTAGTGTGTTTAATAATCGATCATCTCGGTTTGAGCTTTTCATTGCTTCTGGTTAGTGGCACATTGGGAAAACTTGTGTGTGTTTTTTCTTGACGATCTGACAGTTTCCTTATAAACAGAGACAGATCACCAGAAATTGAGGTGTTTTGAGGACATAAATCTCTTTCAATAGGGTTTTTAAAACTGAGATGTGGGAATCTGGATATGAAGCATTAGTGTATATTTTAGTCAAAGAATAAAAGACAACGGGGTAAGGTAATGATAGCATAAATTCTGTTTTTTTTTTTTTTTTTTTACATTACAAAGAAACAGGACAAAAACAGTACAATGGGACAAAATATATTTGTGCTTGTTTAAGAAAAAGAACAGGACTAGTGAAGTTTGCAGTGTTCCACAGAAACTATCCGCAATTCCATTCTGACACACATCAAGTTCATTCTAATAAACTTTTACTGAAAAAATCCTTTACAATATGAAAGAACTTGTGGAACTATCCTTTGTTTGAAAATGTTATAGGTTACAAAACAACTTGAAAATTGAATTGTTTCATCAATTGTTTACCTTTAACAAAGCTTGTTGTATTTTTCCTTCTTGACTTACTGAGGCTTTCAACATGAAAGGAAAAAAAAAAAACACAACCTGATGATTGCAATTATTTTATTGTGACTCATATTGTTGATTGGTTGTGGCCATTAGCCTGCAAAGTCCACAGGATTTTCTTCCTCAATAAAAAAGCTTACTGAAAACTATGTAATCTTCTGAATGCATTTTTAAATGGTATACAGAATAATGCTGGCGTCTAAATGGCTTATTAGTGTTCTTTGAATCAGCCATTTTTGAAACAATCTTTTCTTTTCATAAATCCTTGTTGATCTTATGGCAAGAACTGTAACTTACTGCAATTTTTTAAAAGCTTTGGCTACAGTTGAAGATTTCCAGATTCGTCCTCATGCGCTTTATGTGCACTCCTACAAGGCTCCTACTTTTTGCGACTACTGCGGAGAGATGCTTTGGGGTTTGGTACGACAAGGGCTGAAATGTGAGGGTAAGTCTGATTTTTGCTGTATTTTTGTTGTGTATATTTGTAACAGATGCAGAGGAAGAAACTGCATCTTGTTCAAAACGTAGCATTGGAAATCCTCCTGCATCAGGAAACCTCAGTTCTGGTCTTGGCTTTAATACAAATTATGTGACCCTGGGCAAGCAAACGGCTTAACAACTGTTCTTGTCTCACTTTGAAATAATAGCTAGTTGACAAACGCCTGTTCCTTGCTCAAGGAGCATGTACTTTGGAGAGACTCCCGAGGGGAATCCCATTGCTTATGGCCTTCGTCCAGCTGGCTGCAGAGTGTTCTGCAACTGCTGACAGGTACCAACCGTGCCTGCTCGCTGGCTGCTCCTTGGCTCCTCTGCTCCACAGGGAGAGAGTGGTGAAAGCCTTCTGTTGGGAGAAGAAGTGAGGAGGGAAATCAGCTGCCTCAGAGTCTTGCACCTTGTTTCTAGGGCTGGGCTTACCAGAAAACAGTATTCCAGCGTGCTATGCAAAACCGTTTCTGTGAATTGCATCAAGAACACTAAAATCAGAGAATTTAACAGAATCTGTTTCTGTCTTCACCATTCTTTTGGGTCCACTTTTAAAGATCCCCTTTATCAAAAACAGTTTATTACTATTTCTGTTACTTTTTAAAAAATTTTGTCTGCAAAAATGTCTCTTTCAGGTTGCGGGTTAAACTACCATAAGCGATGTGCCTTCAAGATCCCAAATAACTGTAGTGGAGTGAGGAAGAGGCGTCTGTCTAATGTGTCTTTACCAGGAGCAGGGCTTTCAGTTCCAAGGCCAGCACAAGCTGAATACACAGCCTCTGCCTCTGAAGAAGTACGTAATGTGAAAGGGGAAACCATTTCTGGCTTTAAATCTTTTAACATCTGGGGAACTAGTTGGTGTTTTAAGTGGTTGAAAATCAGTAGGAGAGAGTTGAGCTTGACCGGTATGATTGGTTTTAGTTAATTTTTAAATCTCTGGTGAGTCTTAGACTGTGACACTTACAGATAATGCTATTGCTGTGAGAAATGAAACTGGAAGGAAGAGATAACTTATGTATAATTTTGTCATTAGTCTGTCACTTGTGGTTATGTGAACTATGAGAACCTTGATTTTGGGAATGATAAAATACCTTGCCTTCATTGTAATCCAGATTCATTCTGTAATTATTGTATCATTGTAGAATGGTTATTTAGCTAGCTAAGTACAAACTGTAAGCTTTTATGTTGGGAGAGTAGAGAATGTTCCTGATATGCTGCTAAACTTTTCACAGAGAGAATCTGAAAAAACAGCCCCTATCAAGGAGGATGCAGGGGATGAAGGGCTTGTGGTAAAGCCATCATCCATAACAGTTTTTTGTTATAATGGGTGCTATGGTTGCTAAGACGTTACTGGATATACTCATAATACAGGGAGGACAAGGGGGAATGGTTTTAAATGAAAAGAGGGGAGGTTTAGGTTACAGGTTAGGATGAAATTCTTTGCTCAGAGGGTGATGAGGCACTGGCACAGGCTGCCCAGAGAACCTGTGGATGCCCCATCCCTGGAGGTGTCCAAAACCAGGTTGGATGGGGCTTTGGGCAACCTGGTCTGGTGGGAGGTGTCCCTGCCCATGGCAGGGGTTGGAACCGGGTGATCTTTAAGGTCCCTTCCAACCCTTTTCTGTGATTCCAACCCTGTTCTGTGATTCTATGACAGGACAGATGGTTATTGGATCCACTAATTTCATTGCAGCTTTTACCAAGGGGGAAAAGGTGTGCTTTTGACACTTAGTCTTTCCCACTTATCTAAGTTTCTATTACTTTACAATATAACTATTATGTTCTTGTCATAGTTTAAAATATAATTTATTTAGGTTGTCTAGTTCAAGAACATATTTTTTTAGCTCTGAGCTAAGAAGTATAATTTTGAGTCATGAAATATATTAATGCTGCTGTTTATGACTATTGGTAAGATTTTGTTCAGTGAACATAAAATAGTGTTTCTCCTCTCATGGAATTTCCTAGTGTTTATGACTTCTGCATACCTATTTAGTACCTCTTCAGTAACTCTTTGCTATCTGGCTTCTACTATTGGCTTAGATTATCAGTAGTATATTATGGTAATTGCTGTTAATCTTCCAGCAATCTTACTTTCATGTGTGGGGCCACGTTTTCCTCTACAGTTTTTTAGATCTAGATAACTGTAAGTTTATCCTGCTTGAAAGTTCAGTAAGATATTGAGTATTTGTTTGTTTGACTTTACAAAATACTTTTAATTTTTTAAAAAATATTTTTGCCTAACTTAATAAGCTATCCAGGCACGAAGTACTTTGCTTTTGAAAACTGGTAATGTGAGGTAATTGTGGTTTCCTAGTTTGCCTGCCTCCAGAGTTCTCCATTTAATCCCCGATTTGGGGGTCTGTATATGCTATCTGTGAATGTGGCCAGGTTGCTCTAATAAAAAAAAAAAGTCATAAGAATGAATTTTGGCCTTGTTTTTTGGCATTTTAGTTCCTGTGGAAATATAGATTCATGCATACTTTCCTGAACTTTGCAAGGCTTTTCCATCTGGTGTTTTTTTTATTTTTTTTTTATTTTATCAAAATGTCCTCTTAAAGCTTCTTGGCCAGGGTTTGCTTTCTTTATCTGATCACTTTCAGTGCCAACTCTTTGTCCCACCCGCACCTCACTTTTCTCCCCTGCTTTCCCTCTGAAGTGGAGCTCTGTTGATTCAAATGCTGCATACCTTCTTTATTCTAGCGCTGCTGCCCAGAACCTAGTAAAAGGATTCCCTCTTGGAGTGGCCGTCCCATCTGGATGGAAAAAATGGTGCTTTGCAGAGTGAAGGTTCCTCACACCTTTGCTGTTCACTCTTATACTCGTCCCACCATATGCCAGTATTGCAAACGGCTCCTCAAGGGCCTTTTTCGCCAAGGAATGCAGTGTAAAGGTAAGCGCTTAATTTTCTGCCACAGCAATGAATTTCAGTAAAGGTCTTCTATATAGAACTTATTTAAACATATATTTTGATTGCTAGAAGCTTGTATACTGCAAAATAAAGGAGTATACGTATTTGAAAGTTGCATGTTCTTAAGAGTGTTACAGCACTCATCCTTTTCATCTGAGTAGACTGCGCATTCTATTTCCATTTTTATGAAAAATGAGATCTAATCACATGTAGAATGGGAACGCTAATTTTAGGATAATTATGAAGTATTAATAAAAACAGGAGATCCTTTTCTTTGATAAATGTCTGTCTTCTAGACTCATCAATAAAGACTTTTCCCTATGTTGTTCTAATACAGGGTAATGATTATTACATTTTGGAAAATTTAATAAAGATCAGGTACCTTTCCTGAAGTAGCTTAGATTCCATCAGTTGTATATTTTTTATTTAGCATACGTTAAGATGCATGGCTTCAGCTCTTAGACTCTTCCATGAAATTCCCAGGACATAATTAAGGCATTTCCTTGTGGCACTTCATTACTGGATTGTACAGATATGTTAGCTTTGTTGCTGGAAAGAAAACTGTAGTGAAGAATCCAAAATATTAATATGGGAAGGACTTTTAATTTCTCATATGAGTTTGTCAAATGTGAGTACCAGAGGCTAACATATTGAAAGAGGTCACTCTAGAGCGAAAACTGTAAGCTTTAGCTGTGGTATCTTTCTGTTGACTAAATATACTGCTGTTTTGTATGTGAAAGAGTAGTTTTATTTCTGTTTTTGTTTTTATTAATTTGCAGGTCTTGTAGTCTACTTGAAGTATGCATCCCCAACTGTTTGATTTTTCAATTGCTGTATCTCTTAGACATGTGTCATAATGAAGCCTGTAAAAGATGTTTTGCAATTTTAACTTTTAAATGCCAGTGACCATACACAGTTTTTGTGATTGTATATAAAGCTATGTAAAACTGGGCTTAGCACTTCATTTTCAGTAAAGTGAATGACACTGGACAGAAAACTGTTAATATATAGAAAACGAGGCTAGAAAAGTATTAAACTTAGAGAACAGAAATAAGTATATTAATAGGCATTAATTTATGCAGTTGTATCCTATATGTATTTTTAATATATTGGTAACTGATGTCAATCAAAATATTTTTATACTGCTTTGTCATTCAGATTCTTAATGTTTCCCACTGACTTCCTTGCTCAGATTCCCAAAGTCTGGGGTCTTGCAGCAGTCGCATGTTCTCTTGAGTGTCTCTGAGAGCCCTGCATTTCTTAAATTCATCGAGGCTTGTACTCTAGACTGTGAGATGATCTTTGGGATGCTAATGCTATATTTATATTAAATTAAATGTGCCCAGGAACATTCCTGGACACTGAGGTCAACTAGGACAAAATGGTCTTTACTCACGCCCAAGTTATCTTAGCCTCCCAACCCTGAGTGGCTGCGTGTGGATGGCTTGTTGGGAACAATGTCATGGGATGCTCTAATTTATGAACTAGGTCTGGGAACTGTTTGGGACTGTGCTAGTGCCGTAGGCTAAAAGCATGTTAGGGATTGTGGCTGTTTACTAGACTAGAGTTGCACTGCAGCACTGAAAAATTTTTCTGGACATCAAGAGTAAGTCAATCCTAATAAGTTAGTTTTTCTAGTTTCCTGGGAGGATCTGAAATTTCTCCATTTCTTCCAGCCTCCTTCAGACTGGCGAAGTAATGGTATTCAATAATATGGACTGTTAACATTGCTACAGAAAGGACAATTTATTAGTCTTCTAGAATTCTTCCTCTTAGGCACTCAGAAGCTAAACCAGGTTGCAGCTGGCCCCAGGGTTTGGCTACTCAGCTACTAAACCAGGAATAATGTCTTTCTTATTTGGACTTACAGGGAAAGCATGATGAACTTTCTCCGGATAGCAGAAATGGGCTAAATTATTGCTTTAAAAACAGCTGTGGGGACGCTAGGGAGCTTTAAAATTCATGATATGGATACACAGTTGAAAATTACAGTGATGCTGCTAGTAAAGGAAATTCCTGTAATGCTACTAACGGGTGCTGGACTATTGAGAAGGCAGCATCTGATACCTCAAATGCAGAAATGGCACACATCCAAGTTATATTCCATCTCCACATCAGGCCAGATCTGGATGTGCAGTATTCTGTCAGCCACGTGTCCAAGGAGATTTGGTCAGGCATATATGGAACTTCATTGATGTCTGGCCAAATCTGTAGCCTGAATGATAGGGGAACTGAACTTTGGGATTTACTGCAAAGCATACCTGCTCCGTGGTACAGGAGTGTGATCCTAGGGGCTATGGTGGCTGCAAGTCTTAAGCAGCAGGTGGGGAAACATGATAGAGATGAGACGTTTAAAACAAGTAGCAATGGAAAAAAAGGGTGTGGAACAGATGAGAGGATGGGGAAAATTACATCATAATGGAAAAAAAATAACTAGAGGGAAAGCTATAGAAGTAAAATCTTTTGTACTGGGAAGGGAAGTGCTGACATAATAAACAGTGGTTGGACAAATCATGAGACATCAGGACAAGATCATAAATTCTGGAAGTGATCTCATCAGTACTGTCTTCTGTTATGTGCATCTGGACTGAAGCTTGTGAAGGAAGTCGCGATTGTATGTTAGTGTCTGCTTGAAGAGGAGTAAAATCCTGGTATCTTGAGCTTATTTATCTTCTATTTTAGATTGCAGATTCAATTGTCACAAACGTTGTGCATCTAAAGTGCCTAAAGACTGTCTTGGAGAGGTGACTTTCAATGGAGGTAAGATGAGAAACATTTAACATTTCAGCTTTTGACGCCCTCGTTTTTGAATATTTTTGCATGTTTTTATTTTACTTTCCCATTTTTTTTCACCTGAGTTTGTTGACAATTAAAAGACTGACTGTAAAACTTATTTTGGTGGCTTTGATTTTACTTAATCAGTCTTGGCAAGTATAGTATGCTTTGCTTGATTGTGATTGTTCATAGAAAATGAAAAATTGAGAAATCTTCTTAATGTGCAAAAACTAACAGTTATTGTTAATCATCTCGTTCACTGGAAACTGTTCATTGCAGACTGTGCCAGTGCTCAGTCACCTGCACAGTAAAAAAAAAAAAAAAAAAAAAAGGGTTCCCTGATGTTCATATAGAGCCTCCTGTGTTCCATTTTTTGTGTGCCTGTTGCCTTTTGTCCTGTCTCTGGGCACCACCAAAAGGAGCCTGACTCTGACCTTTGCACCCTCCCTTCAGGGATTCCTGTACATTGATGAGATCCCCCGAGCCTCCCTTTCTCCACAGTGAACAGGCCCAGCTCTCTCAGCCTCTCCTCATAGGAGAGACATTAACATACTGGAGAGAGCCCAGTGAGACAGAAATTTTGTTGATTTCCTTTTCTTCTTCAAAAGCTATGTAGACATGGTCCTGATGACCCTTCTTGAGCAGAAAGGTTGGAATAGATGAGCTCCAGAGGTCTCTCACAATCTCAGCCATTCTGTGATTGTGCTGCCCAAAATCTTGGGACTTGTAATTTTTCGGGGGAATAAAACTGGTAATATCCAGCAGATCACACCGAATTGCAGAGCCTGATTCAGAGGCTTATGCAGCAGCCCTGTGTGTCATTGGGTCCGCTGTAATTGCACAGCATATCCCGTCGTGTTTGCCTTTTCCAGCTTCAAGGCTCTTGCCTGGGTCTTGAGACTGGTGGCCGTGAACTATTATGTTGAACTTGTTGCAGCAGCCTGTTTTCAACACCCTTGTGGTGCTAAGGTGTTAGGGTATGTGATTTGGGAACTACAGTTTCAGACAATTTTTTCTCTTGTGGACTAAAGTCTGGGTAATTTTTTATTTTTTTTTCTATTGTTAAATGGGGCTCTCAGAAAAAGAACAAACAAAAAATAACAACAAAAAAAAAAAAACACAGACACAAACAAGAACAACAGAGGGCTGTGGATGAAAGTGTTTATATCTTTTTATTCTTAGTTTTCAACTGTGCAAGTTGTAGAACTTCAGGTAATTTTAAAGTGCCAGCAAAGAGTCAGATGTGAATAAGACCTGTTCTGCTTTTCTCTTCTACAGTACCACAGCACCCTCTTTTCTTTCTTTTGTTGTTATGGGCTGCAAGGGCAGCAAGAGTAGAGTTGAGTTTCTGTTGATGAAGAATTTGATCTGCATAGGCATTAGTTGCCTGGATCGTCTCTAGCCATCAAGAGGTCACTTTGTACCAGTAGCTTGTGGAACAGAGTTACTTAGTGAGATGTGGATGTACGCATTAAGATTTTCACTAAAACCCTTTCAATATGGCTGCTGTTTTGGTTGGCTTTCTCTTGCCCTCGTATTAAGCAAAAGCAAATTGACAACATTTGTTGGGATATTCTGTATCATTTAGCAAAAACTTGAGGATTTTGTATATTCATATTGCAATATTATGTTTACTTGCATAAATGGGAACTGGAGAAGATGATTTTTTTCAATTGTATATTTGAAATAATATCTGAATCCTGTGTTGCTTCTAGAACCTGCTAGCCCAGGCCAGGATTTGGACATGCCAATGGAGGTTGATAGCAGTGAAATGAACAGTGATGGTAGCCGGGGTCTTGATGACACCGAGGAGCCCTCTCCTCCAGAGGACAAAATCTTCTTTATGGATCCATCTGACCTTGATGCAGACAAAGATGAGGAAGCTGTCAAAACCATCAGGTAAGTCATAAAGTGGATTTCAGTGCTCTGGATGCACTTTTCTCAATATTTGAAGTAAAACTTTGAATAAAACATTTCTGAGTAGTCTAGTTGTACTGCTTAATGTTTGTCTTTTTTACTTGAAACTGCTTTGTAAAGTTATCCTGTCCCAAGTAAATCTGAAAAATAAATAAATTGAAATAATGTAGTCTTTTCTGACTGAGAAAGTACCATGCTATGACTGCTATTCAAGAAATAAGCCAGATTATTAAAGCATGGTAAAATGCTTTAGGCTAAGTCATATTTTAAGGCTAAGACATGATTAAGATCTTCATGACTTCAGCCTAGGGGGGGTCTAGAGACATCTTCCCCAGATCGGGTTGCTCAAAGCCCTGTCCAGTCTGCCCGTGAACACTACCAGTGGTAGTTCCTTTGATGAGGTTTGGCCTCTTTACTTTCTGTATTCTCATAAAATCATAGAACAGCTCAGGTTGGGAGGCACCTTGAAAAATCATCAGGTCCAACCTTTTATATGTTTTTTTTTGGGGGAAAAAGAACCTAGATAAGATTATCTAGCACCCTATCCAGTCGCATTTTGAAAACCTCCAGTGATGTGAATTCTACCATGTCACTGGGAAACTTCTTGTTCTGAATAGTGTTATCCTGATTTTTTTTAAGTCATTCTTAAAAACTGAAGAGCAGTTGTAGTAGGCCAAACAAGGGTGATTTTAGCCCAGTGTCTCATAGCAAATATTTAAGGAAGAGTATAAGAACAGGAAGCACATATAACAATACCTTTCCAGTTTTCAGTGATTTATAGCTCAAGGACTTCCTGAGTTGGAAGTAGCATCTTTTTTTGTGTGTTCCACCTCTAGGTAGGATTTTTCCATGTAATTCTAACTGCATCTGAAGCAATTTAAATTTTCAGCATGTTCAGCATCTTGTGGCAGCCACTTCTACTGTATAACTGCGTGGCATCTTAAAGCATTCTTATGTTTTGGTTTGGAATTTGTCATATGATTTTCTGTGATTGCAAAGCATTCTGCTAGCACCACATGTAGGAGCTGTGGTGCTAAGCAGGCAATGTGGTGGTATATTCTACCCTGAATGCTATCAACACCTGTTGTTTAATGACTCTCAACATGTTAGGCTGTCATATACTTGCCTGCAGGAAAGTTAATATCAATGAACATTGATAAAACTTTCTAGTATGATTTGAATTAATGCACTTCTGTTTGTTTTCATAAAGAGAAAGTGTACTTTATTAGTGTAATATCATGAAATAATAATATAGTTGATATAGGCAAGAGAAAGTAATAACAATGCTGATGTTAATCATTTTCATGTTGGGCTAAGAATCAAGTGGCCAGTTAATTGTTTTGAGAGGATGATTTCTGTGGTTATCCCTATTCCACTGTGCTTCTTTTTGTCTTTCTGTATTGCTACTTAAGTACTGCAATACTTGCATTTGGACAGCTAGTGGGAGCCCAGATTTCTTATCAATTTCATCTATCAGTGGGATAAAGTTGGGAAGAGAAGGTGCCTGTTTTATACATTTAGCCAATAGTTCGAGTACTGTTATAATTGCAATACTGTTGTATTTTAATTTAAATATTAACTGTTCTATCTTTTTAGTCCCTCAACAAGCAATAATATTCCTCTCATGAGAGTTGTACAGTCCATCAAGCATACAAAGAGGAAGAGCAGTACAATGGTGAAGGAAGGATGGATGGTCCACTATACTAGTAGAGACAATCTGGTCAGTGACTTTGATTCTTCTTATATTAACTTAAATTATTTCTCTAAACCAGTGTATTTTATTTATCTAGATGTGCTGATTTACGGTATCATCTGACATAATTTAGCAATTGTGTTCATTAGAAAGAATTCTGGTGCACCTGTAGTTCATTCACAATCCTTCGTGGGGTGATTCAGTACTTTTCATTTTAGAAAGAGAAGCATCTCTGAACTGTCTCAAATGAATAGCATCTTTAAGATTTCAGCTTTCCCAAAACTGGAATAATTTGTTTCCTTACATCTTCTTTCTGTTTGGAAGTTTTTTCAATTACATGAAAAGGTGAAAATTGTTATAAAATGATGAGTACTTAAACAGTTAACCATATTCTAATTATCAAGGTATTGAGTAAATGTAATATGTAGATATGGAAGCCCTTCATTCCTCTAGCATTAATTCTATTTAGAAGTATTACTGAACACCATTTCCTCCCCCAGCCTGCTATTTCTCTTCATGTCAGTGGAATAAAGATCTGTGGCTTGGCTGCATGTCCTTAGGTATGCAAGCATCTTCCACAAGGACTATGTTGGTTTGCAGTGCTACCAGTAATGATCTCTTAAACCTTCTTAGGCAAGTTCCTTGTTTTTGTATATTAATGAGGAAAATAAGGAAGGATAGCTGGCTGTCTGATGGGAGAGAGTGAATTTATTCATCTCAGTAGATGAAAGAAAAATACGAAGTCGAGAAGTTTCCAGAGCTTATGACACCCAGTTTGTCACATTGAAACTGTTCATGAAAAGCAGCATGGTATTCTTTGTCTCCTTGCAGGAGTCTGATAGAAGGAGACTTCAGGAATTTAGAGAGGCAAGGTTTATTTCAGTTATGTTGCAGTCAAGCTTAAGGGTGTGATACTAGTCAGCTCAGGTTACTGCAGTATTTTTACTTGTTTTGGTTGTCAACTAGACAGACCACCACAAGTGGTCTGTCGAAAGCTGCCTTGCAAACCAACTCCTGAAAGCACAGTTTTCTAATAACCAGGTGTATTTATCACAAATCAAAGTAAATATCTACCATATTTCAGCCCAGCCTCCTTAATAAGCACTCCAGTCAGCTGGCTATGAAATAAGGACCAGGTGGTAGACAGAAGATGAGTAGCTTTAGCAGTGTTCAGGGTAGACGTGATATTCAGATCTGATTTAATCTTTCAGTACAGTCAGTACATTTTTTCCGTGGATTCAATGATCAGATTGTACACCTTACCTTAGTTTGATAATTTTTATTTGTCAGTTTGGCTGCCACCTAGATGATAGCTACCAAAAAGGTGGTATAAATGAAACAGAGTATTCTGTTCCAGAGCTAGGTACCTTCAGCCAGGCAAGATTTGAGAGAGCTTTCTAATGGGAGGAAGCTTTTGTATTAAGCATTACAACATCAGATATATTAATTGATCACTCTGCTCTCAGCACTGTTAGCCTATTCCTTATTCCTGATATGATTTTAGCTTTCCATCAATTCCAAAGATGTTTGTTTTACCAGCAATATCCCTATACTTGCTGACCCTTGGTAACAATGTATTTTACACTTCATAAGGAGAAGTTTCCACATCATCAGCTCTATTCTTGTTTTCCTTGCTCAGAGCCCTGCCTTTCTCAGTATGCAGTATAAGCATATATCGAATCCCCAAGTACTTACCATCCTGTTCCATAAACACTCTTCTCCACAGGTCTTCCCTGACTTACGTTTCAAAAAAACCACCACATATACATGTATGTCAAAAGGATGGGTTTACCCTTATCCTTTCACCCAGCTTCTATTCAGTGCTGGCTTGGAATTCTGTTAGGTCTCTTCATGTCCAAGCTTTCTTGGCTGAACTCCTACAGGTGGTCCTAGCTTCACCATGACTTAAGCTCTGCATTTGGTTTTAATGAAGGTATTAAGTTTCTAAATGTTGTAAACGTAGGCCAGAGCTAGGGGTCTTTGATTTTTCTTCCAGAAAATAATGTTTTTAACTATATGAACATGGTGCAAGCAAAGTAAGTTGGATCCATATGGCTATGTTAGCTTTCACATGCTTTTCTATTTTGAGGAATGTTCCTGCGCTTAAGATTATTGGACAGTTATGTGCATCAAGCATATTGCTTTTTTTGTGGAGAAGGTACTTCTTGTTGGTGGAGACTTCTGAAAAATGGCTATTTTAGTCTGTCTTGATTTTTGTTTTATTTTTTTCCCCCAAGATATTTTGTCCACCTGAGTCTTCTAATTTGTCTTTCTTGCCACTGTGCACTTCTGACCTTCTAGAATTTTGTGTTGACAAAATGATTAAGGACTTACTAGGCTTGCTCAGTCCTTAAATACATGAGATCTTGTGAGGGCATGGAAGGAGAAAGCATGGCTCCCATAATTGTTACTGAATGAAAATAATTCAGGTTTTGTGAGTACATATGCCTGGAGTGAAACTTGTGTAGGTAGGTGATTGCTGTAGGAGGTAACAATTGTTGTCACCACTGTCAGAGTAAGGTAAGTTATATTTTTTTCTGGTTTGTGGAAATATTTCTGCGAGCCTCTTCTTGAGTTTTAAGAAATAATCATAAAAAAACTGCATTTCCAAAGTATTTTTCATGTGTCTAGCCTAAGATGCAACTGTAGATTAACTTTACTTGATTATCATAGTTGTTTAAAGCATTTCTAATTTAAATAATTGGATAAATAAAGTCCTGTCAGTGATTTATTCTTTTTTGTACTGTGCATTTTCTAGAGAAAAAGACATTACTGGAGACTGGACAGCAAATGCCTCACACTGTTTCAAAATGAATCTGGAACAAAATATTACAAGGTACTTAATGATGAGTAATAACTGTGTCGCACTTGATTTACTCCAGGTGCTTTATGGACTTGAAATATGTCCCAATCAATAATATACTAAGTATTACCTCAATTTTCCGTATATCTTTTTTTAATCAAAACTGTGACAGGTCAAAATTTGGCCAAAGCTCGTAAGTGGGAAGAACCAAGACTAACTTTCTGAAGCTGCTTGCAGCTCCTGTTTTAATCCTCGAGCATATCTCTTCTGATGTTTTACATGTTCTGTTCTCCTGAATTGCCTTGCATATTGAGCTTTCTTCGCAATTCCTAGGCGATGTGTTTGGCTGTGTGTCTACTTAAAGGCTAGGATTTTTGCATTCTGTAAGAAGTGTGGGAAAGTTTGCATGCTTAAATATTTTATTTTCTGGTTCCCAAAATGAAATTCCCAACTGTACAACTGAAAGTTACAAGTAAGATTTAGAGGAAAATTTACTGTGCAGCCTGGCATAAATGAAGCTTAGCAATGAATATGCTATATTGCTAATATATTAATGTGTTCAGTGGTGGAATGTTCAGAAAATGCCTTGAAATGTATAAACAGGATTTTTCCCTTTCTCGTCTTACACCTTTAGGTGGGGTCCAAATCTTGCAGCTTCTTCCCTTATAACATCTCTAAGATCAAGCCTTTTCTCTGTACGCCCAGCTAAACTTGCCCAGATCCTTTTCATCCCTATCTTGACCACTGCAGTCTCTTCTTCTCAGACCTCCCTGATACTTGTATTGCCCTGTGCGTTCAAAACACAGCTGGTAAAATATGTTCCTTGCTTGTTGCTCCGTCCTGTCACTGCTTTGAGTCCTTTTACTTGCCCCTTTGAGCCCCTTTTTTACTGCTTAAATATTAGGTTATTTGTCTTTGCTGTTAGAAAATCCAGTTGTTACCTCTGTGTTTATTTGCTCTTCATCTGAATCAGCTGCTGTCTTTTAACCCCATAATGCCAGCCTGGTGTTCACCTGCTTGTTCGCTACTCTTGCAAGTGATGTGCACCTGTACACCTTCCCATACATGTGGAATGTCCTTCTCCAACTAGTGTCAACTTACAACCTTTTTTTCCTTCAGATCTGTTCTCTGTACTGCTTCGTACCACGATCTTAAGCTGGCAAGGTAGAGGAGCTGAAAGAAGTTAAGATCTATACGAAAGAGAATCTTTACCAAAAATAATTCAGATACATGAAGCAGTGATTTTTGGCTAGCTTACATAACCACATCCTCCTCCTAATGTTGTCTTGTTTCACTTTTTTCCCTGTCATGTTCTTCTCTAGCTAAGCTGTATAAACTATAGGGGGAGGGAAATAGTCACTCCATAGCTGCGCATCGCTCGTATGCTGGTGTGGAGTGTGTCGTGCTGAATATAAATGCAGGTTATAAAGAGAATGGTGATGGTATGGAAGGCACTGTGGTGGGGCTGACAGTCTTTCTGGCATGTATACAGGAATTTAGAAAGCTGTGGGAGGGTGATGGTTGTCCACAGTTTGACATCAGTTACAAAGCTTGTTTGTTTGTTTTTTTTTTTGTTTGTTTTGGTATTTTCATGCATGTGCTTTGATTTGTCTGCAAACACTTTTAAGTTCTGAACATCAGTGTATTTGAGTATTATATGCATTTTCATTTTTTTTCATCTTTAATATTTTTCTTCAGGAGATTCCACTTTCAGAAATTCTCCAGGTGACTCAGCCTCGAGATTTTTCAAACGTGGTGCAGGGCAGCAATCCATACTGTTTTGAGATCATCACTGACACGATGGTGTACTTTGTTGGCGAAAACAATGGCAGCAGTCATCACAGTCCTGTTCTTGCTGCCACCGGAGTTGGACTTGACGTAGCTCAGGGCTGGGAGAAAGCCATTCGTCAGGCTTTGATGCCAGTCACTCCTCAAGCTAGCGTTTGCACTGCAGCAGGACAAGGAAAAGATCACAGTAAGCAGGCAGACAAGGCGCTATTACTCATATTCTGAAGCTGTAAATTACAGATTCCTTTTCAGAAAAGTTCTTACGAAGAATGGAGTATTTTTGTCTATTCTCTGCTGAATTGGGTCCATAATCTTCCACCAGTTTCTAAGAAGTGACACTCAAGTTTGCGGAGGGTATATGGGCAAATCTCTTACCTGTTGTAGCAGGAAGTAGTAGTTAAGAATCGGATTTCCCCTATGAATGCACATTATAAAACCTTTATCACAGGAGCATTGAGAGCTCACACGTTGTTGTTGGTTGTAAAAAGGGGCTATAGTTTAGATATTTCTAACATAAACTTCCATATGTATATTTATTTTAGATGATATATATGCATAAATTGGATGCTATTTGATATTGTCACCTATGTTTAGAAAATAAAATCGCAGAATGTCTGTAGCTAAGGAGAAGGAAAGGAGTTAGTGCTGAACTGTGATAACTGCAAATGATTGAAAGAACTTATGTTGAACTGCGGGTAGTAGTTTTTAAAAAAAAAAAAATCTTCATATTGTGCTCCTGCTACCCTTTTTCTCTGGCGCAGGATCATATTCATTATCAAGGCTCTATGAAGCACACACTGTGCTCTTTCTCTTCAGACATCTCCTTGTTCCGTGCAACAACATCCATGCACGTTCTGTACAGGCATTTATGCTTTCGTTCATTAGTTTCCTTTCATCTTCCACCTATTCCTTAATCTTCTTTTGGTGATGTATATTTTTTTTCTGGAAATCGTGACATTAGTTTTCCTCTCTCTGGTATCTCATTATTCTGCATCAGCAACAGTTCAGTTCATGTAAATGCTAATCATAGGTAAAGGCACTTTTTGAAAATCATGGTCTGCAGTGGTAAACTATGAAATGGTAGTCCTGGTATTTCTATTTAATTATTGTGAAGAAACATTTGCAAGAAGGTGTCTTAAACAGGCCATGAACTTAAGTGATATGCCACTTCTGATAGGGAAATATTACTTTCAAACACATACATACCTGTTTTTTAAAACCTAAAGCTTACTGTTGATGAGAGTCTTGCAAACACAGTTGCAATTTGTAGTGTCAAAACGTCCATGAGGCACAAGATAGTCAATTTATACCATGTTCTAGCCAGCAAGCAATTAGTAATGAGGATACTCTTCCAGTCTGACCCATTAGAAAGAATCCTTTCTGACCCTTTACCTGGTGTTTGGGATAGGATGTTTCTTTTTAGGACGTTTCTGAGCTGAAAAGGGAGCAGACAGATTAAAGGCAGAGGAACAGTTCAGTAAGCTATTACATGGTATAAATTACATGCTGAATTCTAGCATTACTGTTTTCTTCAGAGATATCAGCATTTCAGTCCTTACTCGTGTGCAATTTGGACATTTCAAAAAAACTAGCTTGGAGTAAGTTAATCTGTACCTAATGTGAGGAAGAAGGTATTTTGTGTTCTGTAGCCATTTGTGGAGAAGGGTTCAGTGTGTTCCCTTAAACAGTTTCAAAAAGCGTATCTTAATTTTTTTTTTAATAGTTGACTTGTTTCAACTTTGCTGCAATTTGCCCTTAGTCACTTTTTAGTATGCCTTTGTGTTTTTTTGTTTCTTTGTTTTCCCTTGTGCTCTGTGTTGTCGTTACAATACGGACTTGACCATCCTAGAAATTCTGTGATTCTGTGATCTTCAAATAGAGGGCAGTAATCACTAGACATATGCAGAGCTGTAGTTCCAATTGGTAGTTCAGATGCAGTGTTTAGAGTGCCTTTGAGAACTACTATTTGTTGCTCTCTTAAGTCTGTAAATTCCTTCTTTGAGGTAAGGTACAGGTGACAAAAATCAGGTACATTTTCTTTGTTCTCTGAAACCGGTTCTAAAACACAAAGCTCTTCTTAGGGTGATAAAGATTCTTTTCAAAGTGCTAGTAAATCTGTAGTGTACTCTGTATTCACCTCATATATGAAGTAGTGTTGTTTTTTTTTTTTTTGAAAATTAGCATTATGAGTAGTAGGTGTCCATTTTCTGAAATGCTTGACCTGTATCTTGAAGTCAAAGGAAAAAGATTCTTTCTGCCTTCATGCGTCTCTTCTTGTCTGTGCATCCTAATGTTACTCCTGGAATGAAAATTTTGTCAACATCAGCTGTAGGCTGAAAATAAATTATACATCTTTTTCTGTTGCTTTTATTTGCAAGGTATACTTTCAAGATGTGCTCTGAAATTCCCAGGATTGAAAGGCTTCTGTAGTTTATCCATGAAATACTTTGCTTACATTGTGGGTTTTACTGTTTTCCTAAATTATCAAGTCTTCTGTTACTTGCTTTGCTTGATTTATTTCCTTTTCTTATACATCAGTTCTTAAAGCTACAGAAAATCTGTAACCACATTCATTTGACTACAGAGGATCTACTTGGTCCTCTTATATTTTTTTAAATTACTACCAGAATTCTTAGTAGTTCATTGAATTCTGATGCGATTGCCACATCACTGTTGCTTTCGATTCTCCAGCTCTGTATTTTGTACACACTCATACTGTTTTTATAATCATTGATATGACAGAAATGAACAGTTAATCCCAGCTAAACTCCCAGGGTTGTTCATCCAATCAATGTGTGAAATTTGAGTTTCCAAGTATGATGTTTTTGCAAAACATCAGTAAAAAAACCGTTTCACTGTGACTGGGTTAGAAGTCAATAAAGGTCTTTTTTTTTTTTTTCCTTCTCACTATCAAAAGCCTAACTTTCCTTATTTTGTTATATCTTTTTTATTACAGAAGAGTTATCCCTAAGCATCTCTGTTTCAAATTGCCAGGTCCAGGAGAATGTGGTGAGTCATATGCATTGTAATAATAACGGTGTTCATTTACCTGGGTATTTTAAAGTAATTGATAATACTATCTGAAGGAGGAAGCAACACCCCAGGGTACTGCAGCTACAGAAGTCTGCATTAGATACCTAATGGGAAGTAATCCACTTACCTAGCACAGCTGGGTGGTTGTAATATATGTCCCTGTATAAGATGTGGTTAAGTGAAACCACTCCAGGAAAGTTTCTGCTTTTTTCCCCACTCTATTTGGGGTAATGATGGTACCCTTTACGTAATTTATTGTAAAACTTAAGAACAGCTTAGCCTGTACTAAGTAATATGCTCGTGAGTGCTTTGATTATGCCTGATAACTTGTGATTTTTTCTTTTCATGCCTTAGGATATCAGCTCTGTGTACCAAATATTTGCTGATGAAGTGCTGGGTTCCGGTCAGTTTGGTATAGTATATGGAGGTAAATTATATTAGATTCCATTATGCATTTATTTGAGATAGAGTGACTGCTTATGATTTTCATAATTGCCTAGCTGTATCTAGAATGTCTAGGTGAAGCTTAGCTTGTTAGAAGTTTTTTTTGGGTTACTGTGGTTAAGTCTTTGAGGTTTTATTTATAGTATTTCTTACTTTTTGATGGAGTTTTTAGAAAACTCTAAATAAAAAAAAAAACAGTTTGGGATTTTTGTGTTTTGACCACATTTAAAAACAAAGCAATCTCTAGTCTGAATTTAGCCCATGTGGACTGTATTATACTGTGTAAGAAGTCATGTATTTCAAGAGGCTGTTGAGTATACCTGGTATTTTTGTAGATATCTGAGAAAAGTCGAGGAAAGCAATTAGAAAAACATGTTTTAGTTTGTGCTTTTCACAGTACTTTATGCAGACAATTTTATACAAATTTTTGTCAGCAGGAAAAAATAGAGGGATTCTTTGTCAAGAGTTCTCAGCTTTAGACTTTATGTAGTTTTATCACTTTTTTATTTAAAACATTCCATTGCAACATATAATGTGTTTACAGTGTATAAGCTTGACGAGAAGAAATATAAGAAATATGTTGTGTGAACTCTATTTCTTTTTCGTTTTCTTTTTTTTTATAAATACCATATATTGCCTCTCTACGGTTTGTGGTTTTCTCAACACTAAATCTGTAAAGGAATAAAAAAGGACAACTAATGATTTAACAGTGGGAACCTTTCTGTTTCTATCATGTTGTCTTTCTAGTCAGGAAATATTGTGGCTGTGATTTTTCTGTGAGCCAATATGGTAGTTAAATACTTTTTTTCTATTACTTTAGTACTGTTTGATGGAAATACAATTTGAGGGTCTAGTTTACATCATTCTTGAGAGGCCATGTTCCCCCTGCGCCCCAGCTTGGATTTCGTAAAGCATATTGTGAATTGAATTATGCTTCTTTTCTTATGAAAAGAATGTACATAAATGCAGACAGTAGTTTAATGTTTTCCTTTTACCTCCATATATACTTCCTAAACTTCATTTTAGATAAACCTCAGCTTGGTATTTTTCACAATTCAATGAAATGACATACGTAAATACTTATATAAAAAGCTTTTATCATATTCAATCTTTTTCACTTAATGATGTCTCAAAACATATAGGACATGCACACTCAGTTTCTTAAGATACAATCACAAGCTGAAAGAACAAGGGAATATAATCTTATATTTTTTTCTGGCTCTCCACAGTGCTTAATTGTTGCTGCTGTTTGGGGAGACTGTATCTGGTAACTTTGCATTGTCTTCTCCCCACCTTTATACAATTAGTGAAATAGTAATAACAAAATCTGTTATTGAAAGCAATACAAGGGTAACATTAAGTTGCTTCCTTTGTTGTTTTCCCCCTCACCCCATCCTCTTCTGGACAAACATTGCTCTTTTACAAACTGTAAGTCAAAAAATTAGCTAGCATCCAACTGGTGTTTCTTCCTGTGAGAATAGTTTCCCTCTGCTTTTTCTATTTAAGCACATTTTGAAAGGTCTGAAAAATGGAGACTTACAGGGGTGTGGGGGGGAGAAATTCTAGGCAGTTTCTAACTGATGTTAAACTTCCCCTGAAACGTGGGATAGTTTGACATCAGGAAAAGAATTTTCAGGCTGCCTTTCTGTAAATCTTTCTTCATGTTCTTTTAGCTTCTGTGGCTAAGTGTTTTGTTAGTTTAGTGTTTTTGTTTTATGTTCTCTTGCAACCTTGTGTTTGTTTTCTGATGGTATTTCTGCTATTTCTGTTTGGTAACCTTGTTAACCCTTCTGGTCCTTGAGTGATGTCTCCATCACTGCCTCACTTCCTCCAGTGGAGATAAGCCTGATTTTAAGCCTTTAAGGCAGGAACAGGAGCTGCTCCATGCAGCAGCCTTCAGGAACAGCTCCTCTGCCCAGCCTAAACACTGGCCACCAGTACTGACTGCAGAGTAGCAGGTGAGGCCTGTCAGGGTCAGTGACAAGGCATCACCAGGCTCTCCAAAGCCCTGCCTCTAGCTGTGATGGCAGAATCAATCCCCTGTGCCGCCCTGTGCTGTAGCTGTGTGCATCATCCCTTCTGAAATGGCCTCCAGATGTGTCACTGTGCAGATAACTGCTTTCTTTTTCCTTGGTACACAGGTTCACTTGATCTGTATTAGTGTAGTATTAAATTATCAAGGTCTTCCAGCATGTGTCCCCATTAATCTCTCTGATCTGAATGTGAGAGGAAACAGTTTTAGTAGTTACGGGGAAGCTGAGTGAGCATTTACAGCTACCCAAATAGCCCTTGAAACATCCTGTGTATTCTTATGTATGTATTCTTATGTGTATTCTTATGTAGCTGGTGCAGGCTGCAGCAGGGATACTATCAGCATTATCAACTCTTTATTTAAACTATAAACTTCCAGAGCTTTTTGGTGACAACAGACCACCTCCTGGGTGTTAACCTTTTCTTCTTCATGGCACATAATTACCTGCAGTTCCTGCAGAATATTAGGTGTAACTTCTGTGCACATGGAGCCCATAAAGGTGTTTACTGAAACCACTGAAGACTTTTTTAAACACAGAAGAGAGGCAAAATTCTCAAGTAGGTAGCATGTCATAATGTATGAGTCCCTTACACAAGGAAAACCTCCAACTAATACATCTAACGTCAATGCGTATATCTGAGAGCCAGTTTAAATTTATCCACAGCCCTTCTATCAAGGTTGATCACTCCTAGTTACTCACATGCCAGCTGCAGTTTTAAATACAAATATAGTGATATTGTACTTTTGTACTAAATAGATCTGTTTCTCCAGAAAGGAACTTTTGCCTGTACTGTTTTATAGCTGTGAATTATTTCTGCCTTTTGATGTCTGACATTGACTTTCTGTTCAGGAAAGCACAGGAAGACTGGAAGAGATGTAGCTATCAAGGTCATTGACAAGATGAGGTTTCCAACTAAGCAGGAAAGTCAGCTTCGTAATGAAGTAGCCATTCTCCAGGTACCAAGATATTTTAGTATGGTTTTGGAGTTCGGGTCAAATCAGCTATTCCTAAGATTTTGTAATGTGTGTAGGTGCTCTAAATTGATGTCTAAATCTGTATGTGTGATTTCTGAGTCTTTTTGTAAGAAAGAATCTTCTTATTGGGGGAACTCCTGACCATTTGGTAGTGTTGATAACTTGGCATTGGTATCTACTGCATATGGGGAATCCACTGAAGCCATGTACTTCGGCTTGATGTTGTCCTTCAGGCAAAAGGAAAATGTTTGTCTTTTTGTTAACGGCCACTTAGTCTAAGGGGTGTTTTTGCATATTCTGCAGTGAAACTACAAACAGTATCAACTTTAAAAAGTAATCATTATAGATAAGTTGTGTTAAAATAAATTAGTCTTAGTAGTGATAGATGGCACGTTTCATGGGCTGATGTGTATGTTTCAAGCTCATTTCTTGCCTCTGACACTTTGTTTTTAATTTCTAACTCTCCACTTAGCTACTTTTTGATCTGTGGTATGTTATTTCTATGTAATTCAGAATATTTCATGCTGTTTTATTTTAGTTCTGTACCTCTACTACTTTATTTTAGAATTTGCATCACCCTGGGATTGTGAACCTGGAATGTATGTTTGAAACCCCAGAACGGGTCTTTGTTGTGATGGAAAAGCTGCATGGTGATATGCTAGAGATGATTCTCTCCAGTGAGAAAAGTCGACTTCCAGAACGAATAACTAAGTTCATGGTCACTCAGGTTGGTATTCAGTCATTTTTTCCTGGAGATGAAAGGCTAGATATGTCTTCTATAATTATGTAGGAATGGAGAAGGATTTTTTGTGTAGTTATGAAAGAGATTGATGTACAGCCCCACCTACTAAAAGCAGTTGAATAAACCTGGAAAGAATTTTGAATGCTAATTTTTTGTTCTTCTATCCTAAGGATTAAGGTTGTGGGTATCCAGAGATGCACATCAAAACTCTAGGTATTCAAAAAGATAGATAGGGATGGGAAAAATACATTTTAAAAGAAAATCAAAAATTTTTAGCAGGTTAAACCACAACACAAAACCATCAGTTCCACATTTTTTTCCACTTCAGTTCCAGCGTACTGATTGGAAAAAATAGTACTTGCACGGTCTTCAAGAATTAACCCGTATATACTATGTTGATACGAATTATTGCATTTCTCTGTTTTGAAAATATTATCTCCTTTTTAAAGATACTTGTTGCTTTGAGGAATTTACACTTCAAGAATATTGTGCACTGTGATTTAAAACCAGAAAATGTACTACTAGCATCAGCAGAGCCATTCCCTCAAGTAAGTGAAGATTAAAAGAATAATCGTTTCCTGACTTCTCTTTGGGGGTTTGGAGGATGTGATGGGGGTAGAAGTACACTTTAGAGATCAGCCAGAGATTTCTCAGTTTAAAACCTATTTCTTTTGCAGGTAAAGCTGTGTGATTTTGGCTTTGCTCGTATCATTGGTGAAAAATCTTTCAGGCGCTCTGTGGTGGGGACACCTGCGTATCTTGCCCCTGAGGTGCTCAGGAGTAAAGGTTACAACCGCTCTCTGGACATGTGGTCAGTTGGAGTTATTGTCTATGTGAGCCTTAGTGGTACATTCCCATTTAATGAAGATGAGGATATAAATGATCAGATTCAAAATGCAGCATTTATGTACCCACCAAATCCTTGGAAGGAAATTTCTAGCGAAGGTAAAGAAACAAACTTTATTATGTATTTATGTGTAGACAATGCATTCAAATACTTAAACCACAACTTTTACTGAGACAGGAGTGCAAAAATTATTAATAGTTTGGGTTCTGTTGGCTATGCCAGAATGGCTAAATTTAAGCTGGCATATTTTTCTGAAAGATAAAATGTCAAATACCATGTTTTAGATCATTTTCAGAGAAGGAGCCAATAGATTTAGCAAGAATAATCGATGTAATGACTTAATAGCATGTTTGGGGAGTTGGATCAATAGCCCAAAACCCCTCCGAAATCCCAGTGGAAAGTTAAATCTTGTATGAGTCTTCAGTGAATATCTAAAACATATTTTATCTAAAAAATTGAAGTTGAATCTGGAGTTTCAGTATTGTACATTAGTAAGCAAAGCAAAACCTGGATCTAAATGTCAGCTTTGAACAATCTAGAAGTTTACGAAGTTGGTCTTCAGAGCTCTCTAACACCAATTTTGTTGTTATTAATGTATATATGATTAACACAGGTAGATGTGAAAATGGCACATCATTATACAAATAGTGGAAGTACCTACATAATTCTGGAACATAGGATTATGCTCAAGCTTTGTTTAGATGCTTCTGAAAAGCTTTCAATGTTTCCATCAAAGGGGGGAAAATGCCAACAACAAAAAAGTTTACCCCATTCCTATTTTGTGGCCTTGTTTAACATAAACAAAGGTAAAAATCAAATTTGGGAGCTTGATTTGTTGTAAGAGTTCAGTAGGACACACATACACACACACACTTCACTTTCACTGCAACGTGTGAATGATGATAGATGTGATTAGTATTTAAAGAATGTAATTGTTTTGTTCTTCTTTGACAGCCATTGATTTAATAAACAATTTGCTTCAAGTGAAGATGAGGAAACGTTTCAGTGTTGACAAATCCCTTAGTCACCCGTGGTTACAGGTAAAATGATTTGCCTTTATCACTATGCTTATAATGGTTGAATAGTGATTTTCGGATTAAATCCAAAGTGTTTACCAAACTGCTTATCAAAACTGTATCTACTACTGCTTCTTAACAAACAACTATGGAGGCTTGAGTATATCTGGTTTTAGCTTAATATTTTCCATGCTCCAGGATTGTGCCTATTTCTTAATGGCTTTGTTTTCAGGGAAAACTATTCACCCTTCCTTGCCCTCCCTCCCCTTTCCTTCTTATTCCTTGCCTGATGCTAACAGACACGTCCATTTTTCTGCTGCTTCTGAATGCAGACAGTGAGGAATGCACAGAGCCCCACTGAAAACAGGATAGAGAAAAGCATTGTTCCATGCTGAAGGAAATTCACAAGCTAGTGTGTGCTATAGTTTGTAGTCATTTTAGAAGAGAATTGAAATAGAATTTGTTAAATAACTTAAAATACATTACACAATTTAAAAAGATATTAAGGGGAAAATCTAATTAATGTTGAGTACAAACTGTACTGGAAATATTTTCACTTGATGTATTTGTATGTATACCATTAGTTTTAATTTAAAACTCACATATCTGTCTTGCTACAAAGAGTTTTCAGAATTTCTAGTGTTACAGCCTTGGACACTAGCCTATTTCATTTCGAACTCTTTTTTTGATGTGCTCTTTTTATTTAAACAGATCCTGTTGGCTGTATCTTGTGGTTACTTACATTCAATTCTGCAGTTAGTCTCTGTATTTTTATCTTTGGGAAAATAGGACTTCTGTTTCTTAAACTGCTTCTTTGAATATTTTATTCCTTAGGATTATCAGACTTGGCTTGACCTCAGAGAATTTGAAACACGCATCGGAGAGCGTTACATTACCCATGAGAGTGATGATGCACGCTGGAAAGAACATGCGTATGAACACAACCTTGAGTACCCCCAGCATTTTATTATGGCTCCTAACCCAGATGACATGGAAGAAGACCCTTGATTTATTCGTTTTGCTGAATTCCAGCACAGATGAACACTCCAGACAGAAACTGAAGATAAGTTTTGGAACAGCTGTCGCTCTTTCTGAATGTTGTACACACAGCGCAGTGTACAAAGTCTCAGAGGATCCTGCATTGACTTGGGGATAGACTGTCACCCAACAAGCTTTACTCCATCTCTGACTTAAGCTCTGAGTAGTTACTGGACAGTGAGATAAGCCCCGTTGGGTAACATTACACCAAGTTGTATGGCTACAGAGCCATTACCGAAGTGGAATGTGTACAGATTGAATGGTTTGCGTGTTTTTTCTTTTTTTTTTTTTTTTGTAGCCTACACAGTAAGAATTTTGTAATGGTTTCCTAATCCCTATTTAGTAGGCCATAGAGGACTGTTTTCTGTTACTTAGATACATCTCCCATTTCTTAGACTGCATTGTGAAAAAACGTCGTGTAAGGAAATCAGTGCAGAATACCTTGGCTAATAGCAGAACGTGTTTTAGGGTTGAATATGGCTTCAGAGATGAAGGAGTAATTTGCTGCTGTTAAGACAGTTACGTTATGTCTGTCTTTGCCCTAACTGAACTTTTTCCAGATACCAAAAAAAAAAAAAAAAAGAAAATCTTGTAACTTCTTACATTCCTCTTGAAATGCTGACTGACAATCTAAAGAGATGACAATCAAAGCTGTGCTAGTCCTTTATTTTGTCTGTTGAAACAGAGCAATAAGCCACAACAGTGTGTTGCTGTGCAAGGCTGGCACATGTCGTAGATGCACACCAAAGGCATTTGGCCTTAAAACCACACAAGCAGTGCAGAGAGAGCGCGAGACTTAATGTAGCATATCCTTTCACTATGGAAAAAGTTTCTAGCAGAAGGATGTGGAAAAATAGGGAAAAATACATGCAGCTTTCTTCTGTTGTTTTTCAATAACTAAATTGAAAATTTTTATAGTATTTTGCTAATTTTTTTTAAAGGTTCCCTGGATTTGCATCAGGACTAGTTTGTAGCCTGCTAGCTTATACCTTAATTCTGTTCTAAACCTAGGTGTGACAAAATTACCTGTTGCTTCTGCCAGGGCAGCTGGACTGTAAGAGAAAGGGCTCTGCCTTCCAGTCTTTACCTGCAGCCCCTCCTATTCTCTTCACTGTGCTCAGCTTTGTTGTTCTGAGCTGAAAGAAGAATCCAAAACCAACTTCTAATTCAGTTTTTTTGCAGATGCTTTGCTTGATGGATTCCCAGCCACTTACGGGACTTTGTGGCACAATTGAGAGGAAGCAGCAATGATCTTTGGAAATGATTCCTTAGGAGGATAGTGTAACAAAATTCTTCGTATTTCAAGGAGGTTTGAAGCCTTGGATGATAAGCAGATAGAGTTTTTTTTTTTTTTTTTTTTTTTTTTCCCCATCCTGTTTAAAAATGGCAAAAAATTGAAATCTTTTGTGCGGGAACAACTGATCTGTGCTGCTGGAAGGTGCTGGATTGGCTGTACGTATCCCTGGTGTGCCAAGCTGCTTAACTGGAGCTTGGTTTAAAATACTTTTAAAAATACTGATACAGGCTTGAACTGCAAAGGTAGTAGGAGACCTTGGGGTAGCTCCTTTCTCTCCTAACAAATTTTTTTTTGTGTATGTAGATGAGTATTATTTTTTCTCCCTACTGTTGTTCAGGTAAGGAAATAGGTGAGCAGATGTTTTCTAAGCTGTTAGAAACCCGTAACATTTTAGAATTCTGGGGCTGGCAGCTGTTTGCAGTCACTGAACTGGCAGTAAAGGCAGCGGCAGGTGCAGAAGTATGTGCCCGTGGGCAGGTTTGGGTCTTGAACCCACCCTTCCTTTTCTGGTTGCCCTTAATCTAACTGCTACCACATTTTGTATGTATCTGAGTTGATTAAAGCTGAAGCTTGGTTTCCCTGTTAGGATTCACCGAGCTTTGCACAAAACTTTTGGTGCAGCCTGCATAGCAGTTTCTACAGCTGCCCAGGTGCAGAGTGTTCCCACCCGTCCTGCCATCCTGCCCTCTCTCCCAGCATGTGTTTTTCTCAGGTTTGTGCAGGGGACTTGCCTGATGGCGGCCTGGTCCGTGCCACTCCTGCACTGGGGAGTCATGCTTCCCCTTTCATGCTGTCAGAGCAATATAAAGGAATTCAAAAGGGGCAGAATTTGTCCCTTAACCTTGCCATTGTGTTAAGGTGAAGCTTTGGGACTGATTCTTCTCAGACAGGCACTATTTTTTTAATCTTATAGAGACAGAACAATCATCGATGAAGTTGGTAGTCTAGTATTGGCCCAGGTGGCAAGGGAAGCAGTGTTTTTTTTTTTTTTTTCTAACTTTTACCACCCAAGTGACCAAATTTCGGTGAAGCCATTGCTATCTTCCAACTGTAATAGTGTAGATACAGTTTGGTTTTAAGCTTCAGATTTCGAACCTGAGCTGTCACTTCAGGTTTTCCTTCCTTTTATTTTTAAGGGAGGAAAAAAGCCAGCTCAGTTGCTTGAAAAGCACAATGCAGAAGAAGGGGGTACAATTAAAAAAAAATAAAAGGCCTGGCTGATGTCTCTCCCCATGAAGTCTGCTCTGTGCTTCAAGAAGTCATATGCGCTATTTATTCTTAAGTTGTATTTAAAAAAATAAAAAAATAAAAAGCTGTTGGCCTTTGGAGTGGATTGCCTGACAATATATGCAGACTTGTGGGGCCAGACAATAGAAGCCACAAGCTAGTAGTACAAGAACCACAAAAAATCAGATACCCACCAGAAGTAAACTTTCTTCACTGATGGATGAAAATAGCTGACTTTTTTTATTCCCTTTTTTCTACATTTACTGCAACCTTTGACAGCAGTAGGTTATAGTGTTTAATATCCTTATCCCTAGATGAATTAAGTTGCGTTCATTCAATAGTGCTATGATGATGCTAGAAAAAAGCTCATGTAAAATTTTATAGCCTCAAAAGGACACTGTCAAGTACTTTTATATTTTTATACATCCCGTTGTTTGTAAATATCCTCTGATAAGCTTGAAAATAAAATTTATTTCCCTATCACATTTGTTCTCCTTATTTACATGAACTCCCTCTCCTTTCAGATGCTCTCAGTCAATATTTTTTCATACTTGTTTGGGGCTCTGTCTGGCATGAGGTGTATACCCTGCTATGGGATTTCTGTTAGCAGGTACCTTCACACAAAACTGTTTTTGCATTCTTCCTATTATCAGTCTATTTATTGAAAAAGAATCTTCGGTGGCATCAAGGCGTGTTGTTTTAAGCAAGTACCTCTGCTGAATACAGTTAAAGTCTCAGAGCAGATTTGTCACCGACAAATTGTAACTGGATTGCATCAGTGAATACTTCCCTTAGCTCTACGGTAAGATCCATGAAATGTTCATTCTCCCCTCTGTGCACACCCATTTCCAGATGTGGAGTTTTCAATTTCTACATGCACTGCTTTAAGTAGGTCAGTGTCTAGGTTTGATTTGGCACTAGCTGTACCCTTGAAGCATGCTCTACCAAAATGCCCCAAAGCCCTGAAGTGTAGTGATTTCCCTATCAGCTTTGTGAAAGATCGGTGTGAGGAAAACTGCCTGGAGAAAGCATGATGTTTCACGTGCTTTCAGTTCAAAGATCACTCCAAATGCTTACTTCTGTGCCGATTATATTATTGCAAAAGCTTTAATACTTGAAACCAAAAAATGCACAGGTTTTGATTTCTTTTACTCTTTTTATTCAATAGGTTGCTACTGGAAGCTGCCACTATCAGACATTTTGGTATTGCAATCGATATTACTTCAGTAAGAGCTCACCAAATCCAGCAACAGGTGGGAGGGGGGACTTGGATTGCAGATTATGTTCCTTGTGAGGGGGTGTAAGTCTGTGATGAGGCAGCAAGGCAAAAAAATGAAAACGATCTCCCATTTTCTTAGGGTTCATCAACATATCATAGCTGTGGAGTAACTGCTCCCGAGTTGCTGAGTCGCGTGAATTCTGCAAAAGCACCTACAACAAAAAGGTAGGTTATAGCCCTCCCTGCGTTCCTACAAATTCCCGGGTACCTGCAATCTCTCATTCAATCCTGTCTTTTATGCTAGTATAGCAGTACCAGCGTTCAGTAAAACTTGTGAGCTTTCTGGCAGAACTCACACATTAATGCAAAAGTTGGCTGCGTAGATTAAGTACTCCTAAACATAGTATGACCAATTCACTTTGAGAGATCCAGAATAACTTATGTCTAGGAGAAGCAACTCTTTCTTTGACCTACACGTAGTTTTAAACAGAAATCTGATTTGAAAAGAAGCTGTTTCTGCTTAAGAGCATTGCTTAGGAGCGTGTTATATGCCTGTAAACAGTTTGTACCTGCATTCTGAGGTCAACGCCCATGTTCTTTAAAAACTCCCGTTGTTTTATGGGGCCCAACGTGGCTATTTTTCCCTGTGCCATTTTTCGAAGATAGCTGAAATCAACATCTGCTGTCAGGTCTGCTGTACCTGGAGCTTTCAGCACATCGTGGAGTTTGTGATTCCGGAAACCCTGAAAAATTGGAAGATTACACTCAGCTGTACTCCTACTGGGTCTAGTAAAGCTGTAAATGCAGCAAGGGCTCAAGTTGTCCTTCCCATATGATAGAAACCCCTGCAGGTACTGATGAAATGAAAAATCAGTTACTCACTTTTGTGGCTGCAGCGTAACACTGTTGTTTTTGTGATTATGTCCACCCAAGACCTTTCGTACAGGAACTTAATGATCCAAGTGAGAAAGAGAAAAAAACTGAGTGTTTTAGCACAGTACTGCAGGGAAAATGCCTTACCCGGAAAGTGTCAGTTTTGGTTCCATCGTGACCATAATCAGCAATCAGTGCGGCCCCACCATCCTTTTCGATGCGACTGGCAAGCCTCTGAATGAGGACACCGGCCTCGGGACATACTTCCACATGATCTCTCGTTTCCTCAGGCTAGTGCAGAGTTCAAACATCAAAACACCTGTATTAGCAAACAGGTACAGGGCAAGAACTTTTCACACTTGACTTCTTGGAACTGTTGTCATTATTTGGGTGTGGAGGTCCAGGGGTATACTCCAGGTTGCCTATTGCTCGAGCTAGTTTTTGATAATGGCCACTTCCAATTAGTGCTTTCAGAGTTCTCTCTTTCTTTCATCTCTTGTACAGCCCAGAGTCAACTGGAATGAGTTTTTATACGTGAGAATACCTGCATTGGGTGAAACTGCATTACTGTGGCAATGAAAGAATAGCACTTCTTCCATGCACACACTTCAAAAGAGCCTTTCTGTGTAAAATCTTGTAGGTGGTTTACATCTCTATTACTTCATTTTATAAGTTTAAGAATCCAGTGAACTTTAGAAGGAAAAGAAAGTCTTAGACACTTGCCATTACAGATCAGTGTAGCACCTGTACGCAGCAGGTTGAGAACCTGGCTTAGGCAGGGCTGGTATTGAGATGGTGAGATGACAACTGCAGCACAGAACTCTTTGCTGCTTGCTGCCTCTCTGAAGTGTCTGCTTAAGCCCTGATTTTGCTAAATTTGATGTACAAGTTTATTTTTGTGCTATATATTCACAGCACACAAGGTTGAATTGCTGGTGGAAGTTTTGTAAAATACAAACTGGAACTGTTTACTTGTTAATAGATGGAAAAGCCTCCTCTTTCAGTCCATGTAACTGACAGGTAGTACATGACTTGAAAGAGTAATAATTAAGTTATGAACACTGACTGGTATAATCTTACCTGAATAAAGTTTTCTGTTGCAGGGGTACTGGATGGTGACAGGACAAATCGGAGCTGGTCAGGAGCCTCTGGATCTATATCAACCAACACCTCACGCCAGCCTTTCTCTGTTCTCTGTTTAGTAAGCCCAGAGTACTCATTTTACACTCTTAGTAGGTACACAAAATCTTATTTGATTGGACTAACATGCTAAGCATTTTCTCAAGTTTTAAGCACATAATGTGCTATTAACAATAATTCATTACTATTTAATTCCAGAAACTGCCTTAGAAATGCTTGCGGTAGAAATGGGTCTGAAGATTTAATAAGTACAGGTTTAATTAAACGGAATAAATGATGCTGTTGAGAAGAATGCTGCCTCTTCTATCGACAGTGCACTGGTTAACTTACCAGAACAATTCTATCAGTAACTTTTCATAAAGTAATTATGGAATTGAAGTTGAAAGGTTCTTCTGAACCATATCTAGACTTCATTTTGCTATTCACATGAAAGTGAATGAAAACATTTTGCTGTTCAAATGAAAGCCATCCAGTGTACTGTCTTTGTTGGCAGTGACACATACAATAATGTTGGAATTGGAGCCTTATTAATGTAGCATAAGGAAATAGAGGGAAAAAAAAAGTTTATTTATGGAAGTAAAAACAAGTCTTTAGGTTTCTAAAAGGCTTTTGCATTCAAGAACAATTAACATAAGGCTTGGTTCAGCTCTTATTTGTCCAAGCTTAGTTACAAACATTTTATCACCATAATCCATGCATGTGTTCCCTTTGGCACCATAATTCTGTTCTTCAGCAGAGGCCTTTAAGTTGATGGTCACATTTATGGTATTCCTCTTGCTATACCTGAAACTTATGTATTGGCAGGGCATCCAGAAACTCATGTGCTATGTAAAAGCTGTAACCTGTGGGAAGGTTAAAATAAATGCATTACCATACTAATGCTTCCATAGCAGTTTCCAGCAGAAAATTAGATTGTTTTTTATAAATTGTAGTGCATTAAGCTAGTTAATGTCATTGGGAAATCACTATTATTCCCAGCTTGGAGACATTAAAGGGAACACTTGAGGTGCTAGCTACAGCTTCCAGTGCATGATTTTTTTAGATCTGTATCTCAACATTAGCTCCTCAGTCATTATTTAGACAAAACCACTGAATGGTGTCTCATGCAAAGGAAAGAAAAAAATCATACTACATGAAATTGGGTAGCTATCCCCAAAGGAAGTTATGATACTTGGCTATGAGAATCTGAGTCAAGATCCCATTTTAGACTCATACATGAAGTAGGAGCTAATATGTAAAATTTCTTTTTTACCCATTATGAAGGCTGGTGTCATGTCCCCAGTTACCAAAAACTGCAAATGGAGGGAGGATGCTATTGCTGTAACAAGATGTTCAAGCTCCTTACCTTGTGGTACATCTTGAATGCCTCTGTACCAGTAAATTGGAATTCCAGTCTTGCTGATGCCTTTCATATAAGCAGCTTCATCCTCAGAGTTTGACTGCACCTTCCCTCCTGTCAGCATCTGTGCTTGGGTCTCACTGAGTTTGGGACTCACTTCTACCAGGTGAATGGACAAGTCACATTTACTAAGTAAAGAGGCAAGCTGCTTGAAGACCTATAAAGGCAGATGAGTTCTATTAGGTACAGTCATAGGCTCCATATATGTCTCAAATTAACCTTTAATCACATTATATTGAAGATAGAAGATTGTTAGCTTTCATCAGTAAAATAGTCTCAGCAGAAAGGACTGCGTTTTGCTCTTCCAGAAGGTGAATGGGAATTTGTTAGTTTTAATAAAAGCTGCTATGCTTCTAATAGAAGTCGGAGAGCTACCACATACATTATATAGCAATAAGGACATGAAATGCAAGTTAGTAGCTTGAAAGTGAGTAGCTCCTCTACTACCTACAGAAGAGCTAACAGCGAGAAAAATGGTTCAGTTTGGTTAAACTGCATAAACAAAAGCTGCTTACTACTGCTTATTTCACTATGGTTATTTGGACTTTTTCAGCCCAAATGAAACAAAGTTTTTTGAAGTACTAAATCCCCTTAGCAGTTTGGTTTCTGAGTTAGTAGTAGTATAATTATCAGACAGCCCTGCACAAGTGCTAGGACAGGAAGGGCTAACTCAGAAGCAGCAAGCCCTGAAAGCCTCAGAGAGATGAATGTAACTTTACTCTTGTGCTCATGTCCTCCCTGCTCCGTGCTGTTGCTTGCATTAAAGCCTCCCAATTAGGCACAGCAGCACCCTCCTAGATGGTGTTCCAGTTTGGAAGAGATCTTACCATAAATGAATAATCTGTGCTGGAGCTTTCCTGCCCTCCCTTTCTATCCAGAGGCGACTGCACCGTTACAGGTGCCTGTGCAGCACACAGAGGCCAGCCCACGTTCTCCTGCCACTAGAGCAATGCCGTCTCTTCACCAAATCCCACTAGGGAATGTTACACCCCCATACCAAAACCTTACTTCAGATATCTGTGTACCTACGGAATCACAGAATTTCTAGGTTGGAAGAGACCTCAAGATCATCGAGTCCAACCTCTGACCTAACGCTAACAGTCCCCACTAAACCATATCCCTAAGCTCTACATCTAAACGTCTTTTAAAGACCTCCAGGGATGGTGACTCCACCACCTCCCTGGGCAGCCTGTTCCAGTGTCTAACAAATAAATAAAGCCAGAAAGGAGAGGAATACCCTTTATTTCCACCTACCCGCAGGATATCATCGGTGAGCGCGCCCGTCCCCGGTCCCAGCTCCACCAGCTGCATGGCTGCGGGCCTGCCGGCGGCCATCCACTCGCTGAGGCACCAGAGCCCTATCACCTGCCAGGGACACGGCGCCGCTCTCAGCCTGAGCCTGAGCCGCAGCCCGTCCCGACCCCGGCTCCCCGGGCTGTGCCGGCTGCCGGCGGGCGCTCACCTCTCCCGGCAGCTGGCTGACCTCGGGCGCCGTGATGAAGTCCCCGCCGACGCCGCCTCGCCGCGTGTAGTAGCCCTGCGGGGGGAGGCGGTGAGGGGACCGGGGCCGAGGCCAGACCCAGACCCGGGGGGGCTCGCGGAGCCCCGGCCCCGCCGCACCTGGCCGGGGTTGGTGAGCGCCTCCCGCATGTACTCGGCCACCGTCAGCGGCCCGGTGGCCCGCAGCTTCAGCAGCAGGTGCCGCAGCACCCCGCCGCCGCCGCCCCCCGAGCACGGCCGCGCCCCCGAGCCCGACCCCGATCCCGGGGGACCGAGCGCGGCGGCGCTGCCCCGGCGGCGGCCGCCGAGCCTCCGAGCCGCGGGCAGCAGCAGGCGGCGCGGCCACAGCGGCGCCATGGCGGGGAGGGGCCGCACTCGGCCCCGCGGCGCGCCGGGAGCCGGCAGCGCGGCTGCGCCTGGGCGGGGGGAGGTGGCTCGGCGGCCATGGCGGCGCTGAGGGGACGGCGGTGGCCGGGAGAGGAGCAGGCGGGGGACGGCGACGAGTGGAGCGAGGAGGACGGGGATGGCGACGGGGACGGGGATAGGGGTAGAGGCGGCGGGGACGGCTTCACGCTGGACGAGGTGCTGCGGCTCGGCGGCACCAAGGTGAGGGGCGCGGAGGGGAGCGGGAGCACGTGGCGGCCGGTAGCGGCTGCCCCCCGGTAACGGCCGCTCGTGTCCCCGCAGCAAGATTTCCTCATGCTGTGCGCCCTGGACGAGGAGGAGGAGGAGATGGTGGACGGCGGCAGGAAGGGCGCCATCGATGACCTGGAGGAAGGGGAGCTGGAGGCCTTCGTCAGCTCGCTGGGGTTCGACAGGTTCGCGGAGAGCTGCATGCAGGAGGATGGGGAGGAGGAGGAGGAGGAGGAGGATGGTGGAGGGGAGAAGGGGAAGCCCCCCAGGAAGGAGAAAGGGAAGAAGGAGAGCGCCCCGGCTCCGCTAGGGGGGAAAAAGGAAAAAAAAGGCAAAGAGCAAGTGAGCGGCAAGAAGGAGAGCAAGAAAAAGAAAGCTGGTGGGGTCCCAGAGCAGCAGCTCTCGGCACAGAAGGAGAGGCCGGAGGAGGTTTTTGAGTTTCACGCCAGGCAGGTGATCCTGATCAAGCCAGGGGGTAAGTGGTATGACCTGGAATACACCAGCGAGTTCTCCTCTGAGCCACAGGACCAGGCGCTGGTGTCCAAGTATAAGGCCTTGGCCCAGAAGCTGTACCAGCACGAGACAGAGCTGTACAAGAGCAAGACAGACTATCAGAAGGGGGCCTCTTCGGCGTGGATGAAAACTGTGGTGTCATCGGGTACCTTACCCGACAGGATGGCAGCCATGACCCTGCTCATCCAGGACAGCGCTGTCCACAGCCTGCAGTTTGTTGAGAACTTGGTAAACCTCGTCAAGAAAAAGGGTGGCAGGCAGCAGAGCCTCATGGCTTTGGATACTTTCAGGGAGCTTCTCCTTTCAGATCTTTTGCCAGACACTCGGAAACTGTGGTCCTTCTCGCAGCGTCCTTTTAACAACATAGAGAAGATGTCAAGTGGCAACAGGGATTCGAGAGACAGGAGGCTGATACTGTGGTACTTCGAGCATCAGCTGAAACTGCAGGTGGCAGAATTTGTGCAAACCTTAGAAACCCTGAGTCACGACTCTGTGACAGCAACCAAAGCGCGAGCGCTGGCAGCTGCCCATGAACTGCTCTGCAACAAGCCTGAGCAGGAGAAATTCCTGCTCGTTCAGCTGGTAAATAAACTGGGAGACCCGCAGAACAAAATAGCCACCAAAGCCTCGTATCTCTTAGAGACGTTGCTTTACAAGCATCCAAATATGAAAGGAGTGGTGTGCAGTGAGATGGAGAGGCTTTTGTACCGCTCAAACATCAGCGTGAAAACTCAGTACTATGCCATGTGCTTTCTGAACCAGATGGTCCTCAGTCATGAGGAAGTGTCGCTGGCTAACAAGCTGATAACTTTGTATTTCTCCTTCTTTCGGAACTGCATTAAGAAAAAAGATGTTGAATCCAAAATGCTCAGCGCTCTTCTTAGCGGGGTGAACAGAGCTTACCCTTACGCTGAGACTGGCGATGAGAAAGTGAAGGAGCAAATGAACACCTTGTTTAAAGTTCTGCATCTCGTCAACTTCAGCACCAGCGTCCAGGCCCTGATGCTGCTGTTTCAGGTCATGGACTCCCAGCAGACTGTGTCGGACAGGTACTACGCAGCGCTATACAAGTGAGTGGCACGTTTGGATTTCTGGTCTAAATTTAATTTTATGAAGTAGTCGCTGATAATTCGAAGTGATTTTAACTTGTAGAAATGTGTACTTGGCTTTTAGGATCTTGCAAGTTTTGTGTCTCGCTGGCTAGATGTTTCTGATGTTTTCTGTGAGCTAGAAGAAAATATATGGGGTTTCTTTTACTTGACATGGGGATAAAACATGGCAGTGGTAGTTCCTAGGAACATGCCTGAAGGATTTTATGCTTTGTGCTGTTTTCTGGTAGTATGCTACCATACCTATATCCAGATATATTTTGAAACTAAATGATAATTGTTTCTTCTGATATCACTTGTACAGGTAGTGTGTTTTAGCTATGTAATAGCCTACAATCCTGTTTTTTTTTTAATGAAAATCCTTTTTTCATGAAAAAATGCAATGTCAGCAAAATCCTTAGGTAATTTAATTTGTTAAGTTGAGAAACCTTGGGCTGTAAAACTATCACTTTCTTCTGTCCTGGATGATTTTTTAGACTCTTCTTAGGATCCTTGCAGGCTTCTGTTTAATTGCTGCTGATTTTAGAAGGGGAGCTCAGGTTCTCCCAGGACATGCAATGCATTTAGCAGCCTTCCCGAGCCAGGTGGCCTGGAAAAAAGTAGAATAGAAAATGCACTTGCTAACACAGATACCTGGGCAACACAGATACCTAGACTCATTGTGAAGCTTGCTGATTGCTAACCATTTTCTTTCTACTTTTTGAACATCTGAATAGATTACCTTCTCACTTTATACATCTTCAATTTTTAAACTTTTCTCTTAAGCTCTGTTTCTCTAGTATTTTTTTTTTCATTTACTGCTAGCTGTATTCATAATAAATGATATACTGAAGATTAAAAATATTACGCAGCCATTGGTGTTTTGGGCTTGGTCATAATGGTTTGGAGTATTGGCGAGCAAGCTGGATGTGGTCTTCTGGATACCAGTCTGAAAAATGTACCTAATTGTTGTTGACAGCAATTACTATTCTATGTGCATCGTGACAATTAACAGTATTTTCTCCTGCGTTTTCTACAGGAAGCTTCTAGATCCTGGTTTAGCAGCCTGCTCAAAGCCATCCATGTTTCTTAACCTTGTCTATAAGTCTCTGAAGGCAGATGTAGTATTACGGCGGGTGAAGGCCTTTGTGAAGAGGTTACTTCAAGTCGCTTGCGGGCAAACGCCACCCTTCATTTGTGGAACCCTCTACCTTCTGTCCGAGCTTCTGAAAGTAAAACCGGGGCTAAGGGTCCAGTTACAGGATCACATGGTACAGCATTTCTTTATTTTGTTGGGCTTTTACTAAGAGCTAATTTCATGAACGCCTTTCCCTAACCTGTTTCCCTTTGCAAGTAATTCCTCCTTTCCTGGAAGGACTGCCTTTCTAAACAGAATTTTTATCAGAGTTTACTAGCATTTGGTTACGTTATGGGAGAAAGTACTTGAACAATCATAATTACATTAAGAATCTGTATAGGTGTAAACATTCTAGCAAGTCTTATGTCCTTTTATGGAGAGAGGATTATTTTGCTAAATGCCATATAAGCAAGCAGGTAAACATTCCTGCCCAAAAAGCTTTTTCCAAACATGTCCTTCTTTGTGACTGTAGAGTTCAGTTTTAAGTCTTGTAAATATCAAGGCCAAAAGTCTGTGTTGCTGAAATACTGGCCATTGTTTGTCTGTGTTTTTGTGAGCAGCTACTTTAGAAATACATGCATCTTTCTAACAAATCAGAATAAAACTGGAAAGGAGAAGGTGTTCACAAACTTTTTTTTTTCTTTATTTAGGAGTCTGATGAAGAAGAGTGCTTTAAGGATCAAGAAGAGGATGAAGAGAATGAGGAAAAATTTGTAGATGCAGACAAAGAAGTAGAAAAGGAAGAGGGGAGTACAGCAGAAAATTCTGGTAAACCAGACAATTCGAGTTCAGCAGCTTCATGGGTGCATCATGTGAATATGAGAGGTAAATTAGCAAGAAACTATAATGCATGCAAGGCCTAACTTCAGTCACATGTTGACCAAGAGTTTTTTGTAAAATTGATTTAAATGTTGTTTTATTTTTTGTTTAATGTAAGTTTGATTCAAAGCAATCAGAATCATTTTTCTGGTTTTCCGAAGAGACTGTGTTAATCTCCTAGCTATTTTCTCTGTATGTAGTTCAGTGTGCTTGTGCCTAAGTAGTAAACAGATTGGGGATTTCTTGCTTCTAAATTGAAACACCTACAGAGCGACGTAGCCAGTGTTACGATGTGTAACTGCACCTTCACTTGAAGCTTGCTAAAACAAGTTGTCTAGCTCTGAGCCTGCTTCTAGCTTTTTTCTTTCCTGATGACCTTTTCATAGCAACGTAGAACCATCTAGTTTGGAAAGGCCCTTCAAGACATCAAGTCCAACCATCAACCTGACCTCCCGAGTCCCATCACCAAGCCATGTCCCTTAGTGCCACGTCTCTTAAATACTTCCAGGGGTGAGGACTCCACCACCTTCCTGGGCAGCCCTTCCAATACTTGACCATCCTCACTGTGAAGAAATTCTTCCTAATGTCCAATTGAAATCTCCTATGGTACAACTTAAAGCCGTTTCTTCACATCCCATCACTTGTCACCTGAGAAAAGAGACCAACACCCTTCTTGTTGCAGGCTCCTTTCAGGCAGTTGTAGAGAGCAATGAGGTCTCCCCTCAGCCACCTCCTCTCCAGACTGAACAGCCCTGCTCGTTTAGCCGCTCCTCATAACACTTGCTTTTTGGTTCCTTTTTCAGCTTTGTTGCTCTTCTCTCCACGTGCTCAAGCAACTCAATATTCTTATAGTGAGGGGCCCAAAACTGACCAGTATTCAAGATGCAGTCTTACTGGTGCTGTGTACAAGGGGACAATCCCTTCCTTTTTGGAGCAGAGCAGGGCTTTTCAGGGGATTCCTTGGAAGCAAATCCTTTGAACTCTCCTGTGTCCTGATCATAGTCTGGGCTGCTGAATATAATCCTGTCTTGCTACTGTACAAATCTGTGGCCTGTCCAGCTAAGAATGATGGGCAGCATTGCTGTCATGGTGAAATGAAAATAATACTCTCATAAAGTTGCTTGAGTCTTTTTTTCGTCTCCTTTGCCCCCTAGGCAGGAAGAATGGGGTTTCATATGATCCTTTGCACCGAAGTCCTCTCTACTGTGGTGCTGAAAGTACAAGCCTTTGGGAACTGAAGAAGGTAAAGCGTTCTTGTGTTGGTACTTAAAGTGTTTCTTAGTATGGCTCTTGCTTCAAGAGAAGAAAATTAACTTGGTTATTTTTGCAGTAGCTACCTGGGTGATGTGACAAAAAGGTTAAAGGACACATTGTTCAGCTCTAAGCTTGTTTATGCTACATTCAGTGCTGATAGTTCAGAGGAGGGAACAGTAACTTTTAGGTGGAGATTTGAACTGTAACAATTTATTTTCTTTGACTTTTGGATCTTAGTTTTTATTAACAAAACTTTCTAGCATTGCATTAAATAAAACTATAGTTGATCCTCATTGTATTTAGTTCATGTAAGTAAAAGGTTAGAACGTGATGTTTCTCAGTTGTTCAAGGGCAGAGCACATCAGCCTTGTGCTACTCATGCAGGTCTGTGTTATTTGGTGAGTTGCAGAGTGGTGTTAAAACGTAGTGTTAGTGTCAGGAGTCTGATATGACAACATGAATGATGTTTGCATTTATTTTTGGACTAGAAATAAACAAATGATTTGTGTTTTTCAGCTTTCCGAACACTACCATCCATCTGTGGCTCTGTTTGCAAAAACAATTCTAGAAGTAAGTCTTTATCAGTCTCTAGCTTTGAACTTTGATTTTTTTGTTAGCTGTCTTTTACCATTTAAAAAAAAAACACATCATAAAGCCTCCTTGAACTCTGCAGGTAATTAGAAGTTCTGCAACACTGTGAGTAGCATACACTCGAAAACAAAGCTTTTCATGGAATCAAAGCCTTTTTATCTAAAGCAGGCTTCTCACAGAAGTAATCAACTTGGTGAAAACATGGTATTACATGATTCTTAAAGCTGGTTTAGAATTTTCGTCTATCTGTTTAAAGTTTTGTTTGGTTGTTTTTTTTTTTTTTTGTATGGGGGGAGCTCTGCTCTTGAATCAAATCCTCTTTAATTCTGCTGAATTGTGCACAATACCTGCTTAGAATTTTTATATTCATTTGAATATATGATATTTAAATTACACTGAGTACTGACTTCCTGGCTGCAAGCTGTAAATCTTTTTGTCAATAAAAATGTTTTGTCTATTAGTACAGTACGTTGCAAGGTAGTTCATCACTGAAACAAAGCGAGAGAGATGCTTTTTGTAGAAAATACTGGTATTTCAAGAACAAAAAAGTATAAAGGCTGCAACCTTTCAGGCTTATAGGATGAAATATCCCCCAAGTCCTTGTCTTTCGAATTGTGATTTAATGATCTTGGTCTGTTTGAGTCCTTTAACTATGTTTTGTTGCTGTCTTTTGAAAATGAAGACTGTAACGATTTTTTCTCCTTTCAGGGAAATCACATTCAGTACTCCGGTGACCCTTTGCAGGATTTCACATTAATGAGATTCTTGGATCGTTTCGTGTACAGAAATCCCAAACCCAATAAAGGCAAAGGTAAACATTGCTATGTACATATTAGCATTTAATCTTGATTATTGACAATGAAACTTCTGTCAGACTGTCAAGTGCCAATTTGTGCTTGTCAAGAATTTGGAGTACATGTGGTGCAACAGAGGAATGGCGTCAGTCTTCAGGGCAGCATGAGAGATGTCTGCCAGTCACATACAGCTGCCTCTCATATCATCAGTTGCAGAAACTGTGAAACTGTCAGGAATAAACGAAGTAATAGGGATGTGTAAAGACTAATGATATGTTGGTTGAGGTTGGAAGGGATCTGTGGAGGCCAAGTGGTCCTTCTTTATAACCTCCCTTCAGATATTTGTGTGCATTGATGAGATTGCCCCATGGCCTTTTCAAGGCTGAATGGTCCCGGCTCTCTCGGCCTTTCTTCACCGGAGAGATGCTCCGGTCCCTTCATCATCTTTGTGGCTGTTTGCTGGTGTCTCTCAGTACACCCATGTCTCTCTAGCTCTGGGCAATGCAGACTGGATGCAGCAGTCCAGGTGTGGCTTTGCCAGGACTGAGGGAAAGAATCGCTTCCCTTGACATGTTTGTTGGCATATCAGTCACTCCTCCCAGCTTTGTATCAGTTGTAATGAAGTGTTTTTTGTTCTGCTACAGAGAACACCAGCAGTGTGGTAATGCAGCGGAAGAAGAAGCAGTTTATGACAGATAGGCGGACTCTTGCAGGTAATTCAGCCACTTACCCTTGAAGATTATGAATAAGTCATAATTTTATAGTTAAGAAATTCTTGACTGATTGTTGTGGGCATCCATCCTGTGTGCTGTCCATACCACTTCTGTTAGCGATAAAAGAAGAACAGATAGCAAGTTCTGTCCATCAAGAGTGGTACCTGATGTTCAGGATCAGGTCTAAAGTTCATGTAAGGGTGCATGAAGTCTCCACAGCTGAAACTTTGGATCCATTAAATCATCTTGAGACAAAGGAACTCAGTTCCTTCAGTCATTATCTTTGAGTAGGAAAGCAGTTTTTCTCCTACTGTACTTCCACTTGGCTTTACACGTCAAAGCTTGCTAATACCTTTCTTTTCTCTGTATTTTTTCCTTTAGTTGTCAATTACTTTCTATCAATATAATTCCTTTTTCTTAGGCATTGTTAAGGTCATACTTCCTGTTAGCCATTAAAAAATGTGTAACAGCAAAGGACAAAGCTACTGCAAACAGTGTGCCTTGTCTGTAGTGCTATTCTTGCTATCACCTGCATATGCTTTCTGTATCTTCTCTCATGCTAGACTACCCTTCTCTGCATACCCTTGTATGAGAAAAGATAATACACTCACTGGGTAGAGAGTAGATTTGCAAACTTACACGAAAAATTTAGAATATTGTGCCTATAGCTGGCAACAGCATTGGGGAAAAATGCTAAAAACCTTAAGAGTTTGTTCCAGGTTATGGTATTTCTAGTTAGAAGGGCAACCTGTTAGGGTACTAACTTCAGAGATAGACGTATTTATAAAATAAATTTTCTGTGCACAAACATGCTATTTTTATGTCTGGCATCCTAGTTTTACAAATAATCCTTTTTATTTTTTTTTTAATACGTAAGATAATGTAAAAATCTTTAAAATGTAAGCTTATCTAGTAGTTATTGCAGTAGTAGTATGTAGTTAATGTTTTTTTTTTTGTTTCCAAGTTATTGTGTAACCACATCCTGCTTAATAAAAGTGACTTAAAAATAAGAAAATTGATTTATAAAATGATGTAAATTACATTAACCTCTTCCTTAAATGATATGGATTTCTTCATGCAATGCCACAGCTCAGCTGTTGCTAGGATTAGCATAAGGTATCTCTGGCAGTGTTGTTTTGGTTAGCATCTTCCTGCCTCCTGAAAGAGGCTGGGTTTTGTCTAGGCGCAATTTTTACAGTAATTAAGAACTATTAGTTAAAAATCAGGGTTAAAAATTCAGTGAAAGTTGCTGCTTGAGGACAGAGGGAGGTACCATCTTCTGTGCTGGAATCTGTAACATTTTCAGGGATGTGCTTCGTGTCACTCCAGGTCTGTGGTGTTGTGCAGAGTTTTTACTGCTACAGATTAGCTGATGTATCCATAATTGTGCATGGTTTTAGGGCTATCAAAGCTTAAACTAAGAAGCTTTACCTACAGTGCATTTGAGGATACAGTTTGTTTATTGCATTCTTTAGTTTATTTTGAATTGAAGAAATTAACTGATCATTTAGTACAGGTTTGAAGTGGTTTTGTGATGAAGTTGCTTTATTTAACAGATGACACTGGATATCAGTGTGCTTCTGTCTGTGCAATGCTGTTTCAGCTTTCAAATGAATAACAATCATTTCAACTTGAAGTAATATCAATTCTTTTTGGCCTTTGCAGTCAACAGTAAAGAATTCCTTGCCAGAGATGAAAGCAAAATCCCGGTGGATGAAGTGTTCTTTCACAGGTAATGAAATATTTCAGAACATTCGTTATAAGTTTTGGTTTTGAGTGCATTGCCTTCAAAAAAAAAAAAAGTTTTTCATAAGTATTCTTTAGTGTTCCAAGTGTTTGCAAATTTTGATTAATTTGAGTGACTTGTGATGACAGTACTTTCCTTAGAACATAATTTCAAAATTGGGCAAAAGGAAAGAATATTACTTCTGAATGAAAGCAACCAGTGTTTGTAGTCTACACATCAAATGAGTTGACGTTATAATAAATAGACCTTAAACACTGGGTGATGATGAATGTCTTGCGGGTTGTAATTCTTATGCATCAGAAGTAGATTTTAAAAAATAGAATATTTTTATAAATTGTTTGTTACTAATATCAAAGCTTATTTAAATGGAACAGTGCAAAGAAAGTCAGAGGAGCTACTCTTCTGCATTTTTTTATGATTCTTTCTATATGGTTGGTTTTCCTTTCAGATCATTGTGTAAAAATGCAGCTGTAATACTTAAGATGAAGTGTTACACATTTGGCAAAAAGTAATTCATATTAAATCAAAATGCTGGTTACCTGGGAGTATCTCCTTGGGAGATCAGTCTTTGAATTTACTTTTTCTTTTAAAAAGTCCTTTGACCTTGTGTATAATCAAATCCACCTTCTTTGTTTTGGTGGGATTTTGTATTCTTTAATAGTAAGCAAAGGAGTGAAAGTGGCTTAAAGTAGTTGAAGGTTTAGGTAAAACTAAACACAAAGGGCTGTGGGGGAAAATTTAGCATAACTTTAAAGGGTGAATTGCTTTTTTATTTTTTAAATTGGATTCAAGTTGAACTTACACATATAAGGCAGATTTTCCCATCTTCCTTTTGCCCTTTTATGAATTCAGTATGTTCAGAATGATTTCTATCACCTCTGTAAAATTTCTTGGTTTTAACTTTACGGTAGTGGCTTACAGTTTAAAAAACAAAGAAAATACAAATCTCTGTTTTGGGATGAAGCACTTAACTTACACTTTTTAGCTGGGGAAATACACATGAAACAATCTCCTGTTTTTTTTTTTTAAAAAAAAAACTTGTCATAAAGATCTTCTCTTGTGCCTTTGTGTTTGAGAGCAATTATGTTATTTCAGATTTTATACAAAGATGGACAATAAGAGAGAGAAACGAAATCATCAAGAGGATGAAGAAAGTGTGGAAGACGTAGATGATGATGAGTTCGAAAGAGCGTTGGGTAAGGTTACAGTTTTCCGTGAAGTAGCTGTCCCAGTATTTTGTGCTTATATGAATTATTAATGTATCCTTCACTAGTTTGTGTTGTATAAAAGAACCAAATACAGTCATATGAAAGTAGAAGAAAACTGTCTTTGTAATTCCTATTCCTACTATAGTCAGCAGGTCATACTGTCCCCTCACATGAGACAGGCCAGATGGATGGCTGTCTTGTAGAAGGTTTCTCTCTCACTACTCCAGTAGTGTTCAGCTTGTTCAGCTCAGGCTGGAAGTTTTCAGAGTTTGAATATAAACTCGTAAATAGCAGTTTGTGCCCTTTTGTTCTTTTCCTAATGTAGCCTAAGCATTAAATAACACTTATAATTTTGTATAACGTTTTTTATAGAATTCAGAGCTCCCATACTGGGGGTATTCCTTAGTGACATGATTAATATGGTCCTAGTTATGAGAAGAACCTGTCACTAATTGTATTTACCTTTTAATTGTTAGTATTTCTAATACATAAACTGTCTCTGAGAATTTTTGACATTAAATTGAGATGCTTAAATTAAAGGTAGTCTAACGTTAGATTTTACTCTCTGAATCAGACCAGTTCTAATTTTTCAGATCTCGTTTTTACCACTTTTTTTTTTTTAAGAGCAATTTATTCCGAAGTGAATCTGATGATAGGAGCTTTTTCTCCCTGAAATCAGGGCCCTTTGTTATTGAAGCAGATGTTATTAACTAGTCAGGAAAATGACACCTAAAATAATGTATTTTGCATAGACTTCACTTTTTTTTTTTATTTCTTTTAGTAAAAAGTTTTGTTTTCTTTGAATTTCCCCCCCCAGATGCATTTGAAGCTGATGATAGTGCTGTTGATGTTAGCCAGGATGACCTTGATTTTGCTGGGTAAGACCTTGAGACAATTCTTTCATCTCTTGTTTTAATACCCATATAGAGTTTTACTTTGAGAAACTGGATAGAGGTTTTTCAGAAAGACTGTGTATATCACTTTGCAAAAAAAAAAAAAAAAAAAAAAGGCAATAGCAGTTGAATGCTGGGTAATCCTGCTTTTCTGCATCCCTTGGAATGGGGCATCATGATCCTGCGGTGCTTACAGTACGTTGGCTTGAAGCGTGAGACCTGTAGTATTTATCTATACAATGCGGTGACCCAGTAAGCAAAGTGCAATCTGACTTGGTTTTCATCATCTCAGGTTTCTGTTTGAGAATCACCAAGTACAAAAGAAAGCAGAATGAGGCATAATGGTACTACTCTAAGGATTGGTTGTAACTGGACCTAACTGAGTGATAAACTTTGTGGGATCCAGAATCACACAGCTCAGTTTTCAGGAGGTCAGCAGTTACATTACTGATTAAGTAGCCTCTTCTTTACTTAAACCATCTGCAATGCAACTTTAAAATCAACACAGAAACTTTATTTTTCAAGACATTTTTATGATCCAGACTAGTGTGTGTATTAAAAAAAAATAGGAGACACAAAACAACCATGCACCTAGTGTCTGAAGAGCAATGTTTACTTTCTGGAAAGAAAAGAATATAGGTGTCATCCTCATTTAGAAATACCTGCGTGTTATGTGTTTTTTACAAAGACTTTGTGAAAAGGAGCAGAGACACATAGGGAGAAAATACTAAAGCTGACATTTGTGTTTATTTTGGAATAGGATTCTCTCCAGAACTTAAAATGGTTTAGTTGTTAACAGTTCCATATGATGATGTTGAAAACATACCTGAGTGCATAATACATTCACTAGCTCTCATCCTACATTTACTACTGTGATGCAGTGCAGCTGCAGTGATGTTTAAGCTTTCTAACAGTGTTTGCAGGTAGATAAATGTTATATGGATGCAACCAGTATTTGGCCAGATGATTTGCTAAGCCTATTACGTATTTTTTTAGTAACATAAAAAAGAAAAACACAGGCAGTAAGAAAAGCAAAAGAACTGAGGATTCCGGTGCTGACTGGGATGATTCTGATGATGAAGATGAATTCAGTGATCTGGATGATGAGGAGGTCTCCTTAGGAAGCATGGACGAAGAAGACTTTGAGAAGGATATGGATGAAGAGGGAGGTGTATTTATGGATGTGTCTGATGATGATGACAACCTAGGTAAAGTAACATTTAATACCAAAAACAAGAAGAAAAAGTTTTTAAAAGTACATTACCTGATATGTAATTACATGCTTAAATTTAATTACCTAGGTGGGAGGTTTGGCTTTTAAGAAGTGACCAGTCCTTCTCTGGACAATGCAGTATTTAGTCTTAAGAGAAATGAAATTTCTTGCCACAGTCTCCTAGGTGAAAGTGGGCATTAGGCATCTGGGTTCAACAGTTCGCATACAAATCATGCTTTCTTCATTCTGAAAAAAATGGCAGAACAAACGTAGCTTTATAAATAAATAACTGTATGCAAGATGCAAAAGTATTAAAATATTTAAAAGACAAAAGTAATAAAAAATCTATTATCTCTGTAACAATAACTGATTGGTGCACCTTTATGGTTTTATTATCTTTTCAACTGAAAAGCAGTTTACTCAGAATGCGCTTTATGTGGCTGGAAAAGCACAGATTAATGGAGTATTTCAATTGGTGACTTAAGGTCACAGGAAGACGATTGAAGGTAGAACCAGTAAACTATTTATACAGCTGTTTACACCTTAATCTTTCATGAGATTGTTACTTCATTAGGCTTACCAAGCAGACATTTGAAGTTTACATAATGTTTAAGCCTTCATATTGTTATCTTACTATCATTTTTCCACAGCACAAATATTAAGGAAATAAGTTATGAGGAATGACACACCACTGAACAATTTTTAATTGATAATTCTGTCCATTGTGTTTTAAACTTACAAATTTTTGAAATAAAGACTTGCACTAGACAAATATATCTAAATAGATTTTTTATTGGGGAGTGTGCTTTAAATATCATGCATGAATTATGAGAATAAGGAATTGACTTTTTTTTTTTTTAATTCCCTGACAGACCTTAAGAATGACAGCCAATCAAAGTCTGTCAGTAAAAAGACCAAGAGAAAGAAAGAGATGAATTCTGTGGGATCGCTTGAAGGTAAGGAAACGCTGCCATTATTTCCTTTTAAGAAGACTTAATGCAAATAAGTCTGAAAACTTTGGCTTCAGAGGTGTTCAATACAGTCGATTATCTACACTTTTGGATCTGGCTTCAGATTTGAATAAACTACAGATGAAAACAAATTTTTTCTTTTGTCCTCCAACCAGCGTGGCCTAATTCAGAATGACAATCTGTTCTTGAAGGATTGGGGATTGAAGGAGTTCTATTTGAAGGAAGGATGGAGTTTTTCTGGCAATTACTCTAGCCTGTGGGGGTGCATTTGATACTGACACATTGCAAAGAATTGTGCTATTTAGTTCTGTTTGGATTTTTTTTTTCTCCTTTTAAGGGGGTGGTGAGTAAAGATTTCTAACATCTCTTTTAGGTGGTCTTATTAAACAATAGCAATAATTAAAAAAAAATACATTTTGTTTAAGTATCATTGTAAATTTGAAAGTCTGTCTCATACGAATCATACTTTTTGTTTGTAGGATCCAACAGAGGAAAGAAGAGGAAACTCACAGATGCCAATATGCTGGCATCCGCAGAGGAGGCAAGTTTGATCAGTACTTAAAAAAAAGTGATTAGGTGTTTTACATATTTCTTAATACTAAAATATAAAATTTGTCTTTTTAAAGTTTGGCTATCTGCTGGATGAAAATGCTGGGTCCAAGTTTGACAATATCGGATTGAATGCCATGGCTAACAGAGATAATGCAGGTAAGTACATGCTGTGAAGAGCAGATAGCTGTAAAGCTGCTACTTCTGTTCAGATTCTGTACTTAAAAAGATACACTTCAACTGGGATACATACAAGGTCAGAGAGCACACAATAGGGACAGCCGCTCAAAATCAGTAAGACATGACTTAGTACCAAGCATCTCTCTTGACTGAAAAAAAAAACTAATATTAACTGTGACTGCTGGAGTGAGTAAGGCTTCAGAAAAGAGAAGCAGGCTATCGTGTGCTCCTTTTACACTGTAAATAAGAAGTGGCAATATGCTGTTACTCAGGCTTTCATGTGAATTCTGCTCTGATAAAGAGTATTCTGGCTCCTTGTCAAGGGAAGACATAGCACAGATATCTTCATTGGAAATATTTCCTTGCTAGATTGGTGAAGAAAAAGTAACTTTCTAGAAATAACTTCAAATTAATACAAATTAAATGTGTACTGCTTTCGGTCCTTTCTTTGTATAACCTTTGTAAAGGCATAAATGTAAATCTTTCTTTGTCTAACCTGTACAAGTCTTTCTGGTGTCACCTGAAAAAGTATTAACAGCAGCATTCAAGCAGTGCATACTTCCGCAGGAACATTAATAAAATACAAATCAATGGCAAGGGTGGTCTTAAACTTGGAGATTTTGAGATGGTACACATTGTGAAATGGAAAAAAAAGTTCTCAGGTGTCAAGTCCAGCAATTTGCACTTTATTAACATTTATAGATAAAGTAGTCAAGTTTAAAGTTCTACGTGATTCATCCATATTCCACATAATGTACAGAAGTATCCATCAGTTTCTCACGTCTCATCTTCCCTCTTACAGATGCCAAACAGATCAAGTGGGAAGTAGAGCGTGACAGGTGGCTCCACAACAGAGATGTGAAAAGCATCATCAAAAGGAAGAAACAGTTCAGGCACAAAGGGCTGAAAAAGAAGTACAAAGGCAAGAAATCAAAAAGATGAACCAAACACCTTAATGTGGACATTTTTACAATACGTGTTCTAAAATAATTATATTTCTTATCCACCTGTTTTTCTTACTTTTAGTTTTTGTTGCTTAACCATGCCATTTGGTCATTCTCCTTTATGCCATGAATTCCAGCCCACTCATTCGATTTGTAATAAACTGAAAAGTAAGAATATATTTGTTAGCTGTAAATTAGAACTGTATAAAGGTGAGCCACTTTATGGCTAGTTTGGTTGGGTGTATAGTCTTCCACTTCTGAGGAAGTCTTCCACCCATTCGACACTCCAGCCACACCTATACATTACAGTAAACACTTCTGCAATCTCTCCTGGGGTCGTTTTAAGCAGTAAGAAAATCTGTTTTATACATGAGATGCAACAGAAGCTTGAGTCATCTTTTCGAAGCAAACTACAAGCCTACCTTCAAGAATTGATGGAAACCTCTTCTGCATTGTGTATCTGAAATCTGACAAGAAAGATAAATTGGTTAATTTACACAGCATATTTCAAGACAAATAATTAAATGCACTATTTTTCTAATTACTTTTTTTTCCTACGTTTGTTCTAGCTCTTTGTTATAGCTGCCCTCAAATAGTGTTATCTGATTTTTTTTTTTTAATTGTATCACAACTGTACTCGGGTTTCTCCTGTGTGTTTTCTAAGCTTCCTTGTACTGGTGTCAACCAGCTACAGGCTAGACTTGAAGATGAAGGATGCTCAAAGCAGACACTTAAAGGAATAGCAGGAACCTTACTTTCCCTATATGGCCTTAGGTGTTCACTGAATCGTCCTGCGAGCAGGTGCACTAACCCAACAGAAAACCATGAAATGACAGCTTTATGTCATGTGAATGATTTACAGCAGATCAGGGACAGATCATGAAAATGATAGTATATTAGTATGAACTGCTGAAAGCCTCCTCCTGCGTGCAGTCAGCTACTGGATGAGCTCTGTGCACCCTGCAAAACTACACAATAAAGAAAAAGTAGAAGGACGTGTTGGAACTGGGATGGAGTAGTAAGAAGTGGAAGAAATGAGAAGCCGTGGAAGCTGAGATCAACTGGAACTTGAGCAGCTGAGCCCAGCTCCCTGCCTGGCTGCTGGCAGGGGCGAGCTGGTGTCCCCCGCCCCAGCAGTGGCTGCCTGTCCCCGCAGGCCGGCCCGGCTGGCCCCAGGCCAGCAGGCGGACACTGCAGGGCGGATCCCCTCTGCCGGGGGCAGCGCTCTCGCTGCGCACAGGCGCGATGTTCAACCTCCCTGCCGCAGCGGCCAACCTCCGCTATGTTCTTTAAAAAATATAAAACCCCGCAGTTGGAACAAGCCCGGCGGCGCCGCGCCGCTCTCCCAAGCACCTCGCCCAGCCCCGAGCTGTCCCCGGCCACCCGCACCTCGGCTGCTGTCCATGGCGCGGTAGAGCAGCAGGACGCCGCCCAGCGCGGCCGCCTCCAGCGCCACCAGCCCCGCCAGCAGCCGCCGCCTCATGGCCGCCATCAACGGCCGCCATCAACGGCCGCGCACGCCCGGCGCCGCCGCGCTCCTCCCCTGGGGGGCGGCCACGTAATGGCGGCCGCGCCCGCCCGCCTCACGGAGAGGGAAGGCGACGAGAGGGCGGCTGGGCAGTGCCTCTCCGTGCCAAACCACGCTGGGCTGTGCCGAGCCGATCCGTGCCTTGCCAAGACACACCATGCCCGGCTGTAACAATATGTGTCAAACCGTGCTAGGCTGTGTCAACCCATGCTAAGCTGTGCCAAACAGTGCCAAACAGTGCTGAGCCCTGCCGAGCCGTACTGAACCATACCGAGCCAAACCATGCTGAGCCATGTCATGCTAAGCAGTGCTGAGCCGTGCTGAGCCATGCCAAGATGTGCCGAGACGTGCTGAACTGATCTGAGCCATGCCAAGTCCTGTTGAGTTGAGCCGTTCCAATCTGAGCTGCGTCAAAGACCTTGCTGAAGTCTAGGTAGACCACATGGACAGGCTTTCCCTCATCTGCCAGCAGGGTCACCCAGTAATAGAAGGAGATGAGGTTGGTCAGGCACTTGGCTTTCATGACCCCAGTGGTCCCACATACATTGTGTGACTGCATTCAAGATGAACTATCCATCACCTTTCCTGGCACCAAGGTCAGACTGACAGACCTGTAGATCCCGGTTCCTCCTTACAACCCTTCTTACAGATGAGTGTTGCATCAGCAAGTCTCCAGTCATCCAGGACCTCTGTGGATGACCGTGACCGCTGATAGGTGATGGAGAGCGGCCCAGCAATCACACCTACCAAAATGGTAGCATCACTTCCCCCTCGGTGGTGTTCTTTTTGTTCTGTGGTTTTGATTTCATTGTTTTCTTTTCTTGATTCATGGTATGGAGATGAGTTTATTGTCAAAATCTCTCGGGACTTTTATTACTAAGGACTTTCCTGTGAGGCTCTTTTTTTCCTATTAATGTTGTTTAAGATTAGTTTTAATACCTTGCTGCTATTACAGGGCAATTCTTTTCCAATTCTGTTCTCCCTGGTGGCCAAGCTTGCTAGTATTGCTTGCAGTGGGATTTAGTACTAAAGTAATTCCTTCTCTGTAGATGATAAATGGGCAAGATCAACCCAGTTTCTGTTTCCAGAAAGGTGGGAAGGGGAAGAGAAAGAAATGTATCAAATTCTAAAGGTTTTTCAGGAGTAGAGGCAGAGGCAGAAATAACGCCAAGTATTTCTACTCCACCCCTTAAAAATGCCTATTTAAAGGCACTTAACTGCATTAGACCAGCAGTTTCAATCCCCAGCAAAAGGTGATAAGCATGGCTGAGGAAAGGAAAGCCTTTGTAGATGAAATAAATAAAGCACTGGCCAAGTCCGAAGGCCTTTCCCTGAAGGATCTGCTGTTCTCCTACCGGGGGACTCCTTATCCCGTGACAGTGTGCAGTGCGGAGACCTTCCAAGCCCTGGAGAACCTGGAAGCCAGAAGGGACGATCTGGTGCTGGTGTCTTACCCCAAATGTGGTGAATACATTATAGATTACTCGCTGTAGTCTGTGATACTGTAACTAATTAGCTGACACCATGAGGAGGAAAATAACCAACCGAGGATGGTTTTACATTGTGGGGGGATATTGGGCACTTGTAGTACAACCAGAGGCAGCAGGTTTTTGTGCTCATTGTCTCTGTTATGTAGTCTGGTCTACTGTTTTTTAATATGGTTTATGTTTCTGAAGAGATAATATGTTTTAGCATTCACAACTATTTTTGGCTGAAGAAGTGGGAATAAAGTGTGTAGTTATTATGTATCAGTGGGGCAAGATACCTCTGGCAGCATGATAAACTGCATTCTGAAAAGTGTGTTAGTAATGTAATGCAGTGTAATGTACAAAAGCAATACAGTTATGCAGTAGACTCCTTATAAGAAGCAGAAAGCAGCAGGGCACGGCATCTTGCAAAATTGAAGCAGCTTCTTAGCATTATCCTTATATTCAGTATTGCTATTGGTTTTTGTTTGGTGATTGCAAAAATGATAGGCTGTGACATAGTGTGATTTGAAATCTTGTAGTCAGAGGTCTGCAGAAAGGATGAAAGAAGGATGAAAGGTGCAATAGGAGCTTTGGGGGGGGGGGAACACAACAAAAACAACAGCCAACCAACCAGCTGATTTTGATCAGTGTTATAAATGTCTTGTGTGAGATGGTTGCTTATAGGAAAGGGATGGGTTTTGTCAATCTAGGAAATCATTTCCAAGTGTTTCTGCCTTGAGACCCAAGCAGCAGAAACATAGGGTTGTCAGAGAAAATGTGGGTCCAGGAAAGGATTTCAGTGCAATAACATGGTAGCTGATGCACTCAAGTTGGTCTCTGATCAGGGGGCCCTTAACCAAGGTCTCATCCAGCAAGGTGAAGAGCACATACTGTTCCTGTGGTTTTGGCTTGGTAAGTTCTGATCTGGAAAGAAACTGTTGCATATTTAGGGGCTTAAGAAGTAAGCTTGTAGTGTTTAGGGTAAATATATGGCAGCTCTGAGACAAAACACTGAGCCAAGAGAAAGAGAGGGCAAATACAGAAGAAGGGAGCTGATGTAAAATGTGAAATATGTATCTTTGTTGTAAGGAACCTTTATTTCTGCTGGTTTTGAGTCCAGGGTTTTTACTGGACTGTATAAGGACAGGCCATTGACAAAGCTTGGCACCACAGCTTTGTCTCTCGGGGCTTTAACAGTGTCCTCATTCCTTTTAATTATTGAGGACTATGAAGGTTAAGTTACAGTGAAGTCTCACTGTATGAAATGTTTCCTTCAACTCAGGTGTGTGCAGTGGAGAGGAAAGCTCTGACTGATGCAGAGACACATTGATGAGGTGGGGCTGCAGGCTGATGGAGCTCCTGGATGCCAAGCTTCCCAGGGACAGGTCGTGCATTGAGAAGCCAAGATGGGATTTAGGGACTAAGAATTTTAGGTTTATCAGCTGTAGCTTTTGTTTAAAATAAAATCAGTGTTTGTGCACATGCAGTTAATACTGGGCAGATGGAGACATGGGTTTAGAGACTTTTAATGCTTTTGGCATTGGTCTTTATGTAAAAGGGAGATTGATATAAATTATATACATCACAAAATGTCTTACATATAAGTCTTACGGTATTTGGTGGTATATAAATAAATTCAGGTGTATTATAAGACATTGCATGCTGTGTACGCATTGCACACACATTACTGTATGAATAGGACACAGTCCTGAGCCACTTTATGTAACATCGGGTGGAAGAGCTCCTTCCTGAGAATAACTTTCAGCTGCACGCATGAGCTTAACGCTGTTTGCATCCTGTGTTCCCTGTTAGTGCCTCTGGCAGCTGCGTTCACAGGGGACTCGCAGCATGCTGGAGGCTGAGGCAGCTCCGCAGCTCCATCCCCGTGACCCCAGCGGGAAGCCTTCCAAGTCCCTCTGCAAGGACGTGGGGAGGGTGCCACAGGCGCGGTGAACACGCCGTTCCCTCGCTCTGTCCCACCAGCAGTTGGTGGGGCATCCGCAGAGCAAGGTCCCTGGGAAGCTGAGGAAAGCAGGCAGCACAAAGCAGCTGCAGGAGGGCATGGAGCTGGCCATGGAGGCCTGCTGCCCCAGCACAGCTGGTGCCCGGACAGCCACGTGTGGGGAGGCTTCGCCACGAGATCCTTCCCAAAGGGTCTGGTGGGTGGCAGCTCCTCTGGCATTCTTCTGGCGTGCACTTTATGGAGACAACAACAGGCACAACTGGGGTGGTGGCATTGCATTGATGACTGTTTCATCCTTGACCCAGTGCAAGGAGGGAGGGACAGACACTTCTCCACTGCAGAATGAGCAAAACTCCTTGCTCACTCCTTCCTTCTCCTACCAAGATCCTTCCCAAGTGTTTCTCCATAAAAGTCAGGCAAGCTTCCTTTATTGTCTGTCACAGATTGCTTTATGACTATATTAAAAAGATACTGAGTGCATCATTAAGTCAGTTCTACCCCCAGTGCTTTCCACATATCAATCCTAAGTGAGCCAAGAAGGTCACAGCTAAGAAGCCATTGAGGATCTCATTAACTGAAAACATTATTTTGTTTATAATCTTTTGAGAGCTTTAGTATTATCTGTAATTTGATGACTGTCTATTATGCTGAATTAAGCCATGTAATGAGAAGGCTTTGAGATCTTATATAAGGCTTTTTATTTTGTTCTCTGGGTTTCTTGGTCCAGGTGCGAACTGGCTTATCCAAATTTTAAATGACTTGATATTCACCACCGTCCAGACTAAACCTGTAAGCACAGAACTACCATTTATTGAATGTGGAGATCCAGATAAATACCAGGTTAGTGAAAAGAACCTACTGAACCACTTAAAGTCTCTTGTTTTCTTTCTCTCCCGCACCCCCGCATGCAAGTTATTAAAATGAAGTAATGCAGCAAGTAAAGATATTTCTCCCAAGAGGGGAAAAAGGATAATCTTGGATGACTAATGCCTTTTGATTAGGTTCTGCTTCACACTGGCAACTCTCACAGATCACTGCTGCACTCATGTAATAAGCCTGTTCTCACTTATTGTTCTGTTTATTTCTAAAGAGGATGAAGCAGATTCCATCCCCAAGGATTTTGGCAACGCATCTGAATTATGATTGCCTCCCCAAGTCTATTTTCAAGAACAAAGCCAAGGTGGGCTTTTTTTATTTTTATTTTTTTTAATTTTTTTTTTCTCTCTCTGCAAGAACAAGCCTAATTTTTCTGACAGTACCAACATGCAAGAATAATTCTCTGACTGCATCCTTTTCTTGCACCCATGCAGGTGTCATTGAGGAAAAGCAGCTTGGAGACAGTGGGAATCTCACGAGTCCTGGGCTGGCTTAGCACCTGCTGTAATACAGTAGCCCTAGGGGTGCATAAACAAGAACAGATCTAGAGGCTGTGAGAGTGCTCAGAAATGGCAGGGGTGTCATGCTTTTCTTTCTTATGCTGCTCTTATGCTCTGTGTAAAACAATGGTTGTGGATGGGAATGAAGGTGGCAGCAGTATCTCTGGGACACTGACTGTCTCCATGCAGAGCCATGCTGTTAAAACTTCAATATTTCTGGTTCTCAGTCACTGAGCAATGGCAGGTACATAGCATTTAGGAGATGTACCACAGAGGAAGGGAGGAGTTGGTTAAGGAATGAGGGTTTTATCCTTGTTCCATTAATATTTTTCCCTGTTTTATGTATAACATGTTTTCAGAAGTGTTTACACTTCTCTGAGGATTGCTGCCTCATAGGATTTCAAGTACATTATTGCCATGCTTTGAAAAATGGGATATAAATGTAGCAGCTGTGGTTTCCTGAAGGAGAATCAAACAGATTTTTGTAGCAAGGGGCTGGCAAATGTTTCCTTGCTATTTCCCAGGTCTTAGGTAGTTATGGGATAGTACTCTCTGACAATATTACATTTTTTTCCAGTTGTTCCTTTCTACAATTGCTCCATAACATAAGCAAATCTTAAAAGTGATAAGTGGTCTTTATTATGACTACATTATACATTTATTCTCAATGCCTTACCTAATAGTGAAAATATTCTGCAGCCTCCAGTAAGTTATTGATTGCAGAATGTTTGGTTATACTTTCATTTTGGTTGCCAGGGGAAATATGTCACCTACAACTGTTGACCTCTTTCTCCTACTCCAGATACTAGTGCTGTTTCGAAACCCTAAAGATACAGCTGTTTCATTTTTCCATTTCCACAACAATGTGCCAAGCGTCCCCAGTTACAGCTCTTGGGATGAGTTCTTCTCCGAGTTCATGAATGGAAAAGGTATTGCTATAGTTACTGAATGTAGCTGAAGGAGGAACAGAAGAAAATATTTAAAAACAACTAAATGGGACCAGTGGGAAAACATCTGTCTCATAATTAGCTTACTGGTGGCCACACCTCATGATAAAGGAGGCAGCTGAATGCCAGAATGGGGAGAAAGTCTAAAATATACTTTGCTTCTGGGTATTTTGCTCTTCCATGCAAGTGTGCGGGAGTCTCCTGGAAGCTTGATAACAGTATTGGGCTGAAATTATGTCACCAAGTGATGGAGGAAATGCTACAGATCTGAAATAGTAATGGAATGACAGTTTGTTGTCTTTGCTGTTTCCATGTAGGAGGCCAAACACCTCATAAGCAACCCAAATTTTAGATTTAGACTGATGTCTAACTTTGGCTTTTAAGAGTTATCTTTAATGACAATATAGAAATGGAGGGGAAGCACGGAGGAAATTCATATTTCTGTGCAGAAGCCACTTAAATTTACATTACACTTACAAAAGTCCAGTGGAAGTCTCCATCATTCTGTTGTACAGCAAGGTACCGCAGAACAGACAGGCTGTTCTGTTTGCTTGCGTAGATGTAACTGGTGGGTAACAGAAGGTGGTTCTTCAGTTAGAGAGAAATAAGTACCCAGTGATAAAAGAAGGTCACACTGATGTTTTTTTTGCTTCTTCACAGTTGGCTGGGGATCTTATTTTGACCATGCAGTCACCTGGAACAAACACATTGAGGATGAGAATACCATGATCATAACATATGAAGACCTGAAAGAGGTAAAGCAGGCACTGTACCAACAGGCAAAACAGATCTGAGTCTGTTCCCTGAAAAATTGCTGAAATTAAAAGCAATAAGCACAGGTTCCTGAAAGAGCAACATCAAGTATCTATTCAGGAACAAGTTGAGTCTGGCTATATGAAAGCAGAGCTCCAATATGATGTAGAAGACATACTGTGAAGGAAGATATTGTTTGTAGATGATAGCTATACACATCCTAGGTGGGTAGCTCCTTTGTCAGAGGAAGCAAATTATATGACTCCCCTCTCACTGCATTGTTTTCAGAATCTGACTTCTGGTGTAAAGCAGATAGCTGAATTCTTTGGATTCTCCCCAGCGGCAGAGCAGATCCAGTCTATTGTGGACAGGGCCACTTTCCAGGCAATGAAGGACAAGGCTCAAGAAACTCATGGTGCTGTTGGCTCAGTTCTTTTCCGCAAAGGTAAATTTGTTTACAGCAAACAAACAGCGTATTTTGCAAGGTTGGTGAATGGTAGCACTGCAGTTTGGGCAGACAGGAATTTGGATCAGTAGATGCTTAATCTTTGTGCATAATTTTCAGGGCTAGAAGTTAAGGAACATTGACTGTGCTTCAGGATGCTATCACTTGATTTCATCACAAGGGCCAAAGTTATTCAGTAAAGCCCTATATAATGTGATTAGCAGAAGTGCCCTACATGTAGTACAACCTCCAGTCATGGTATGCAGTGAGCACCAACTAAAACAGAGAAGAGTCTTATTTTGGCTTCTGTGAGTACTGGAGGTATCCTGGACAAAGTGCTTCCACAGATTTTTCTTGGATTTTCTAACTAACCCTTGGTATTGCGTAGGAACCTCACTCAGCACATTGAATCCAGACACTGCACAGGTCGAGCTGTGTCTTTTAGCCATGAATCAGGCTAGAGCTGCAGACTCAGAAAACCTCAGGCCATGGACTCTCCAAAACTAGATCAGAAGTAGACTGCAGCTTAGGGCAGTGTCTGGTTACAGCACACAAAGCTCTTGCTGTTAGAAGTGACATCTTTGAACATTCAGAGTTCTTTTCACATCAGTTGGTTCTGTTGCTAGTACTCTGCAGCTGCACAAAGCAGACCAGTAGCTTCCTATGTCCCCTTTATGTTCATATTCTGTTGAGGACATCAAAAGTAAAGCAGCAGAATATATTCTTGGGTCATAGACTCTTTTTTTTTTTAAAAAATTTAATTTTTGTTGTTCTTGTTGTTGTTCTTAAAAGAAGAAAAGTGAAAGAAGAAAAAGAAGAAAGAAGAAAATCCTGAAAGAAGATGAGATGGGATTTTTTTGTTTGTTTTGTTTTAAATCATACTCCTTGGTCCTTACTGTCAAGGGTATTATTTTACTTTTCTTTACGTTCCAGGTGTTGTTGGAGACTGGAAAAATCTTTTCACTGAAGCTCAGAACAAGGAAATGGATGCCAAATTCAAAGTGTGCTTAGAAGGAACCAAGCTGGGAGCAAAGTTAAAATATGATGTGTACTGCAAGGCCTGAGAATCTATAGAATAATCTTGTGTCCAGACAGCTTTTCATTCACTTTTATGAAATCAAAGAGAAATCAGAACAATACTTGATTTGAAACTTTTGTGTATCTGTGCAATTGCAAGCCTGTTCGTGCTGTCTTAACTTGCACAAGCAACCCTCACTCATACAGTTAGTATATTGACTGTACCAGCTTCTCTTAAATGACCTGTGGTTCTTTGGCTTCACTTGTTTTTTAAAACTGATTTTTGTCATGATTTCATGTTACTTAGTAGAATCCCGCGTGAAATATATATGTAGTATTTGAACATGCTGAAATCACTGGGAATGTATTCAGTATGTCAGAAGTGATTTTCCAAGAGATTTTTTAAAATAATAGTGATGTTTCTTGATTTTTAGATTTGGAAGTTCATAATATTTCAATTTAAAGTGAAATTTCAAAAAGTTTTGTTGGGTTTTGCCACTTTCTGTGTGTAAATAAATGCGAGAAAAAAAATAAAGGAACGTAGGTAGAAACTGACTCCCCCTTTCACCACAAATATTTTTCTTTCTTTTGGTAGTGTGAGATCTCATCCTGAGTAATTGAAGGAATAGGGAACTTGGACATGGAGGTTGGAGTCCACCTTCTGGTGGTGGCTTGCTTTGCTGCTCACCCAGGAGAGAAATTGGGAACACGTTGAGAATATCTGGTTTTGTACATGTGATTGTCAGGAGGACTCTGGAGCACTCCAGAGTAATCACTTTGGACGTTGAGGAGGTGAATGAAAAAGTTCCTGGCTGGTAGGAATGTGAGTAAGTGACTTCTTCACAGCATCAAGGCAGGAGGGTCAGTAACCATTTGGTTCACTTGGTGGAAGAAAGATTTTTTTAGATATGAGAAAAGGAAGTGTGCTACTTACATAACACTGGAAATACTTTGCATAATTGTCTAGGTTTGCCTAGGTTACTTTATGTCTGTAGATGTGGATTTGCTTTTGAAATCAACAGCTGTGATAACAACCATTTAAAATCAATAAACCAGAACTGGGGTACCAGTGAGGATTTTAGAGCAAAATAGAACATACCAAACCAAACCAGAACGAAGTGGGTTAATACCAAATGAGCAAAAGTTTAAAGTTGATGAAGCTTCCCAAACAAATCCAAGGTTCCATGTAAGTCCTTTGTAGATGCTGGGGGGGGTGGGGTGGGGTGAGGTGGGAAGAGGGGGGGAAGCAGCTGTATTTGTCATGTATTTGCCTGAGGTGTAATAGGCCCTGCTGGAGTAGTAGGTTAATGTCACTGCTAAGCAGTTAACAGAAGGAAGTTCAAAGGGTTCTGGTTGAGGATAATGTTGAGGAGCACTATTCCCTAGTAAAGTAGGTTGCCTGAACTACTAGATTAGTAACAGCCAGCCTATCTGCTTAAACTGCCATCTTTCTCTATTTAAGATTTTCATGAAGTATCCCAGGGCAGCTCAAGAGGAAATCCCATCTCAAGATGCTAAATAGACTACTCTTAAATTATTACACTCTTGGACCAGCAAGGTTACTTAAGCTAAGGTCACTTAGCCATCTGACGGAATATTTTATAGATGGCATTCTTACGTTCTTTCAGTCTGAGTTGCAGACTCTTCTCAGTATGTATTCACATATTCATTAATTACCATCTCTTAAAAGAGCATTAAAGAACAGTGAGTAGAAGACTATTGAGTGTGAGGGGCAGCTGATTTGTTTGCAGCTTTCTGTGTGTTTTATGTTCTGTTCTGTTAAAAATGATGCGGTAGGAAGACACAGAAGAAAGGTAAATGTCATTGGAGAAAGGGAAAATTTGTACCTCCCTTAAACACATTCAGGATAGAAAAGCACAGAAACATTTTCGGATGGTGCTATTGAAGGTCAAATTCAGTGGCCCAGAGTGCTTATGGCTTTTAACAGCAGCTAAACAAAAAAAAAAAAAACACAAAACACAAACCCAACAGAAAAATTAAACTCCATACTATGGAAAATCACTAGGCACACGTATATTCTTTCAGCCATACATATAGACAGCAATTTTGGTTTTATATTTTCCATTTATATTTTTTATTTTATAAATGTTTTCCCTTTTATACTTTTTATTATGGTACTCAGCAGTAAAACTTTAAGTGGTATTTTTGACAAACAGCATTTAAAGAATGTCAGATCATCTACCTTTCAAAGAAGAGATATTTTCACTCCCTAACTACAGTTTTTGATTTTTTTTTTTTTTTCTGTATTGGTGACCTTTTTCACACTTACTATTTTTTAGCAGTTGTAAGCATTTATGATATCTATATTATGGTAACTGCTAAACACTAATCTATTAGTATTTTTGACACCTCCATTTCCCATATGGGTTGCTCGATAACAATCATAAAGCAGGAAAGTATATTAAAATGATATTGCAAAACAGAAATTGGAGGTCTTATTGGAAAAGAGAAGCATAATCGTATCTTTTGCATGCAAGAGATGGCTCCCTTGCGTGTGTTCAGGGTGTCAATAACCCAGCCAAAAAGGAAAAGAATTCTGGTACTGAGTTGTAATAAAGGTAAAATGGGATCAAAGCAGACAGAACTGAGCTCAATTTTCTCATTTACAAAATGCACGCATTTTATATTGCAGCATTATGCAGTACATTAATTGGAAAGATAATTAATGCTGAATTACAGTGGAAGTGCTCTAAAAGTACAAGGCATGTATGACATCCACAGGAACATCAAATAATTCTTTTCTGTGGGTAGACTGGTTATTAGACTGGATGCCAAATGGATTTATAATGAAGGGGGATGTGAGACAGTCATACCAATCTTGTTATAATAGCAAATGCCTGGACTTGTATTCTAATGTTGTTTCTTTAGGAAAAGCCCTAACACTGATCTGAATTTTGTCTGAACGATCACCTTTGGTGATTAGCACCTTCTGTTCTGCTCTTAACACACTGCAGATCTTGGCAACATACACTGATGGTGTTGAAATGAGACTGATCAGTGGTTGTTCTGAATGTTGATATTGTCAGGACTGATGCAAAGGAGAGAAATAGGAAACAACATTATGAATGCAAGCATACTGTATCAGTGCTATGTCTAGCACATTGCTAAGGCACCCTGGTAAAATGTTATTTACCTTGTTTTTGGTAAAAGAATACAGTTGTCACGACTTGCTGTCACACTTTGGATAATATGACATAATTGCTGATAAAATAGTGTATAGATGTTTAGTATTGGCACAGTTTAAGTTGTAGCCTGTTACTTCAGTCAGCCATAACCTGTTTGTTTTGGCTGTGTTAGAAAGGTTCTTGAAGACCAGATCTTGTGGGTCCAAGTTAAATGACGGAGCAGGTAATGAAGTGACGATACTGAGCCTTTGCTCTCCCTGCTTTCCTTACAAAGCTGTTCAGATGCTAGAAGAAGAGCATGGTAGGGAGGTCAGGGCAAGGGCCCACCATCCTGTGTGTTTGGTCTTCTCATGCCAGGTGTTTGGCATCACCACCCAGCTTTGCAGCCAAGCGAGAGGCAGCTGGTGTTGGGAATGGCCTGAGTACTAACTTCTCTTCTCCCAGCTTCACAGAAACGTAACCAGTAGAAATGTGTAGGTGTTGTGCTTAGTCTTACAAATACTCAGTTTGCATCTGAATGGAATGTTTTTCATAAGAACATTTGGCTTCTGCAAAACCTTCAGAAGCTTGAGGAAGATAGAAAATTATTCTTTGACTATGCTCAAAATATGAGGCAGTCAGGAAATGAAAGGAGGCTGTGAAACTACTGTCTTGGGAGGGTTGTGTACTTGTGAATAGTATAAGCTTATTGACATATGCCTGTTGGTCTCCAGTGAGTTCCCTGCTGCTTTGCATTTACAAGCCAATGAAGCTGTTTTCATTACTACAACGCTCATTAGCGTTCCCCCAGCAGGTAAATAAGTCATAGTTTCATTATTGTGTATTTCTGCTATATCTGTAGGCAAAATATTTATATCCGGAGGAAAAAATTAAATATGAGATAATCTTAGACCTTGGCCATGTCCCACCAAAAGTAAAATAAAAAGCCCTACCAAACAACAACAGAGAAACTACCAAAACCAGCTAACCCCCCAAATGGGACGCTTACAGCCTTCCTTCTTCATGGCTTTTGTCAAGGCACAGACAGTGTCTGAAACAGTTTCTGCAGATTTCCAGACCACGCTTTACTTTTGTCCTTTGTGTAAGTATTTTCTGCCACGTACATTTTTCATTTTTCAATGCAGTCCACCCTCTTTTTTCCTGATGGCATGGAATTATTATTGTTTTCTGACTGTTACTTGTTCAGAGAACTGTTTCCTTTTCTTATATATATATATACATATTTGTTTTTCCTTTTCTGGTGAGCCGCTGGGTTTGTCTTGCCTTGTAACTTGCGAGCTCCTGTGCCTTTGGTATCAGACGCAGGGCAGCCAGTTATGCATTGCTGTGGAAACTTTACCGAAATGTTTCCGTACCGACAGCATCCAAATAGCCACCTCACATGGCGAGGCCGTAAGGAGGTGCCCTGGCTCAGGTGGCTGGGGTGTTGCTCGGTGAAGTCTGCCTCCGCTAAGGTAGCATTGAGCAGTTGGCTAGAACTTTCTTATGAAGGGATTTAAGAGGAGGGGAAGTTAACTGGAGTAGGAAAAAGAGTAGCGGTGGAGATTGGGTTTCCCTGCACCTAACCTGCCCTGAAGTGGGGTGGGGAGCTAAGCAGTGCCACCTCCAATGTGAGCCCTGAAGCCCTCACTGCCCCAAGTGAAGGTTGTGGAGGGAAAAAAACATTCACTTCTCCTCAGGAAAAGTGGAAAAGTGGGGCCTTTTGTGGGGGAGGAGTGGTGTACAGCAGCCAGAACCCAGGTGTGTGCAGGGCACGGGTGGAGCTTACGGCTAGCATCAGGAAGGGTAACGCCAGCAGTATGCATGGCCTGTGGAGAAATTGTTCAAATTTTCTCTTCTGGGCTGACACTACATGGTCTACTCTTAAAGGTGAGATAAATTGTTCTTTGTCTAAAAATATGTTCATCTCTGAGCCCAATAGTGGGGCAAATATGAAGGAATCAGTTCCCCTCTAGGTGACCCAGGCCTGTTGTGCAGGCTCAGGTGTGAACGGTCACGGGATGGTGGTGGTGGGGGTGGACCTGTCCCCCCACCTGCAGCTCTGCTGGCTGTACGTGTGCCGTGGGTGTCTTCCCCACACTGCCAGAGGTCACCATGCAGGGCAAAAAGCCTTTCGAAAGCTACCTGTGGAGTGATGCCAGTGGGAAATGCATGCACGTTGCAGAACGTCAGCAGAGAAATGAATGTGTACAGGCGTTGTGGTTTGTTCAGTCTTCGCGTTGTCATACCACGGAGAGTAATGCTCAGGGTGGAGGGGTAAACAAGGCAATAAACAATCTTCTGCAGTTATCAAATGTGAGTTTCTCTGTGGCATTTAATTGCTTTTGCAAGGCATTTTATGCCTTTCTGGCCCCTGTGCCCTGGCTATTGCCATTTTAAATAAGCAATCTGAAGCACAGGAGACAGAGTGTACATTTTCTACGTGAGTGATTTCAAAGTTTCAGTGCAATGTGGGATGGGTCCTCCAGGGCTCTTTCTCATTGCGTTTTTCACTGACAATGTTTTAAATAGTTTACAGAATAGGGCCATACAAGTGCTTTGTCCACAAATGAATTGTGTGCTGAAAGCCCAAGGGCAAAGGAAGAGATGAAAAATGCATTAATATGGAAAGACAACTATGTAATGCAGTGGAATAGGTATCATTATTAACTGTTGTAAATACAAAGCTATTTGCCAGCATGACAGACTTTCCAGAATAGCAATAATGGAAGCAATGGTAGTTTGTTTCAGAAGGAAAACTGTTCAAAGTTCAAAGTTGTCAAAACCATTGAGAGTAAAAAGAAGAAAAGAGACGGTGTTAACTAGGGTACAGGGAGGCTGCTGCAGCCTTTTTGTAGTACAAAAGTGAAGATGAATGCTGATCTACCAGAGAAAAATGGATATCAAAAGAATCAATATGGCAAATTACATTCATTGAGTAAGGAACAGTTCAGCTGGAAAAAAAAAGAAATCAAATCAAACATGGCATCTGATTGCAACAGAATGAACATAAATACAGAATGAATTGAAACAAAACAAAACAGAAAAGTTAGGCTGAAATCCCTTTGGGCCAATTGAGCTCCTCTTGCCTACCTGCCCACAGATTAAATTTGCATGAAATTTACATTCATTTACATAAATATACATGAGGTTCTGTTTTATGATACAGTGGTTTCCAGCACATCTCCCTCGGTGTAGGGGGGACAAGGACACAAGTGCTAATGAATTCTGCTGTCTGTACACAGCTGTACCCTGCTCTTTGCCTCTGTAACCCACGTGTGGCAGCACATCTCTTTGCTGGTGGCTCTTCTGTATGTCACACGGCCACCCTGCTGTCTCCTGTGCCAGTGCCAGGCTTTGCTTCCTGAGCACAGGAGCTAATGAGATGCTACAGCAGGTGAGCTTAAAGAGAAGAAAGGAGCTTAAAAGAATTTTTCCTCTCTGAAAATAAGGAAATATCTTTTTATACATGGTGATGACAACCGTGTAGAAGTGTGACTTTCTTTATTTCTTTAATAAATAAATAAATAAATAAATAAATAAATAAATAAATAAATATATATATATATATATATATATATTTGTATCTCTGGAGCCTAAAGGGATGCCAGAGCTCAAGAGGTGCTTTCAGACTATGTGTTCCCGCTTCCCATCTGTGCCTACCTCTAAGAAAGCCGGAAGGTGGTTTTGCAGATATGCTAAATTCTGCAGTCTTTTCCAAAAGTTAGCTGAAGGTGATGTTCTCCTTCTGCCACTCCCCTTCAGTGTGTTGGATACTGTGAACCTTGTTCTTGGGTGCTTTACCTCTTGTTCACTGCTCAGGGGACTCCAGCTTGCCAAGCTGGGCTGTTTGGCTTGTAGATCAACTGTTCTGGATTTCCAGTCACTTGCCTTGAGGAATCTACTGAGGCACGTTTGTGGTTTATTTACATCCTTGGTTAGGACAAAGAGCTCTATAGTCTTGCAAAGGCAAGAAGCTCTTGTGCATTTGCTCTGGGGTGCTATAGGTATGGCCCCAACAATGAAACTGTCTTGATTGACTCGTTGTGGCGTGGCAAGAGCATATTGGCTTGCACCAAAAAGCTAGTGTGTTATTCTGTGGGCTCTGGAGGGAGTGCATCATCTCTGTTTTCTTTCTCATGAAGTCACAGGCTTTCCACATTGTGTCTGTTTTCACTGAAATGCCTGCATTGACTACATTTCTTCACATCCATGGAAGAAAAAGCCTTTGGGCTCTTCACCCTGCCTGGCAAGGGGCAAGTTGCATGGCAGGCTGGTGTCCTGGCAGTGCCAGCATCTCTGTTTGGGGGCATTTGGGAGGTGCTGAGCAGCAGAGAGCCACTGCTGACACTCTGCAGCATGACCTGGAGGACAGCCAGAGCCTGCAGCATGGGTACACGGGGCTCAAGCTCCCCAGCCTCCAGCCATGCTGCCAAGCACCACATCGTGCCCCCACATTCACCCAAGGGTGAATGCACATCCACTGGGCACACTGTGGAAGCAAAGCAGAGAATGAGTCTCCTTTTTGGGGTAGTCCGGAAGATGGTGGCTATTATTTGCATATTTAAGTATTGATACATGTGGCCACTAATCTCTTTAATGGGAAATCTGAGTCTAATTTGATTGCATCCTGGGGTGGCTCTACATAAATCACTTCCTTTTAGAAAGGGTTGTTTAGGATCAAATGAAACACTGTATTGCTGAGTTTCGCAGACTTTTGCTAACTTATATGAACATAATAGTTAGTTGGCATTTAATTATGCATGTGCCTAATCCAAAGCAATATGGGGTTTTTATATGGATAATTGGTAAGTTGTCATGTAGGTGGTTTCTCTAAATGGCTTCATAGCATTTAGAGAACAAAAGAAATTGCACATAAATAATAGGTTATTAGAAATAAATTGGTACACATTTATTCATGGCATCAGAAATGGACAATTCAGCTCACAATGGAATTCTTCAGAACACTACAGCTGCGGTATTTGCATAAAATAACATCTGAAATTTACAGTTGACTTTGTTTCCCATTTACAATGCCTTATGTAATTACTACAGCAGTCTTCTTGTGAAGAAATCCATTATAATCTGAGTTGTATTCATTCTGATGCTGTGAATAATTGTAATAATTGTTGACGTATTCAGTAAAATGAGTTTGTTTTCTTGGCCCCTTAAATGCAAGTGAGCCATCCTACGGGGACACATGCTCAACATTTTTGGAGCCATCTTTTTCTGCTTCATCCTATAAAGTTGTTTGCATGAGAATGGCATAAAATTAATCCTCCAATTAGCAGCTAATTTGGGAATGAGGAGAAAGTTTAGACCTGTATTTTCCTTTGAAGATTCTCAGATGGGAAACAGCTGCTGTGGGGGCATCAGCATCCCTCTGTAGGGGATGAGTTGGACCTTTAAGAGCTCTCCCACAGGCACTGGAGTGTGCTCCTTGTCCCTTCCTGTTGAGGGGAGCAGGTGGGGAATTTGTGTTGCTCTCCAGTTTTGTGCTGTGGGAATCAGATCATTGAGGGGCTGGCACTCCTTTATCATCAGGTATTAATTTGGTTCTATCCATCTGATTGCAAAGTTCAGTCCTAAATAATATATGAAAAGACCTATCAAATGCCCTTCAGCAAAACGTGGTGTGATCGTGCCCTTTAAGCATCAGGTCGCTGTTTGTATTGTGACAAGCCATTTCTCTGTACAGAGAGGAAGCAAAAAGCCTGATAGATTTTCACACTGTTACAGGACAGAGACGCTGAATGAGGGGAAATCCCGAGGGCTGATAAAGTACCTTTAGTTGTACATAATTCTGTCACTTCTCACCTGAGTGCAATAGTCCTGGGAATGAAACCATCGACATTTAGGTATTATCGATAGTTACAGGGCACGAGGGAAGTACTGGACTTCTCATTTGTTCTTTACAGTTGCTTTCCCTAAAATACAGACTCAGGTTCCCAGAGGATTTAGATGGTGCCCTGAAGCCAGACATTTTGCCATCCCCATCCCTGCTCCCCAGCCCACTGAACAAAAATGAAGCAGGGGCTTCACCTTTCTGCTTGTTTAACCGGAGCGATGATGCTGGTGTCTCCCTCTTTTCTTTTTGGGGCAACCCTGGGGCAGGTCTTACTTGGAAGTTTAATTCCTTCTTCAGACAGAGGGGTCAAAGCCGTGTCTCCCAAGACAGAATGGAAGTGCCAAGTTGCAGGCTCCTGTGATAAAAGGGGACCTCACTGACCTCTTGTACTTAGCTTAAAACGATGGAAATAAATTGGGTAAGACAGCAGGAACATGAGATCGACTGGGCCAATTTACATGCTGCAGGGAGATGGGATGTGAGGGGCAGGAACTTTAGGAGAGGAGAGGGAAATTACTGTGTCTCTTGGACTGTGTGTAGCACATTGGTTGCTGAATTCTGCCTTGTGCTGTGCCTGGTGTGGAGAGCAATCCTAAGAGTGTGCATTGGGCAGGCAGGCAAGCACAGAGGTCCTCAAGGAGGCTGAGGAATGTCCACGTGCTAATTTTGGCAGGCTTAGACACAGGAGAGTGAAAATATATGGGCATGAAAACCATATGATCTTCTGACTAAATGGGAATTTATATTCTCAGAGTAAAGCTTATTTGGGTGAGCTCATCTGTCTCTCTCTCCTAGAGAAGCTGGACTTGAGAGCAGTACCCTGTCGCTGTCACCTTGATGTCCCTCAGGACCAGCAACAGCACAGCTGGGAAATAAAAAGCAAAGAAGAGAGGCTGGATCAGCTTGGAAAAGAAAGGTTTCTGGCAAATGAACAGTGGCAAAACCTAGCTGAGGGTTGCTAAAAAATTCTGTACAACCTTGCACATTTTGTCCATCTGTCCTCCTGGAGCTGTCAGCTTTCATAGACATTTATCTATGCTGTATCCTACCCACATCTGAAACAAAACATTCTGGCATGTGTGTGACAGCACAGTGTAGCATTAGTACTGCTTTGTCCCATGGACTCTGTCAGTTTGGATACACCTAAAGCAGCACAGAAAATATAGGAGAAGAGGTCATTTGTTTGCACCTGGAAGGAGAATGCGTGGGTAAGCTCTAGTTTGCAGCATAATTTCTAGAGTGTGCTGTCTCTGCAAGGTGTTTTGTACAGAAGAGCTCCGAGACATGCCAGCGTTATGTGGAGATCTTGGCATCCATCATCTCTGGCAACACCAATATCCCAGTTCTCAATTTCGAGACTCTTTTCGTTCCTACTGTTATTTCTGGGGAACGTATTCAATGCCACAAATCCTCCTTGTCTCTGATTACTAGGGAACACCTGCTGAAGATGCAATCTACAGCTGTTAAAGATTTGTTAATCACCTTAAACAGGCTGCTTAGGAAGGGACAGCTAGAGGGAGTAGCAAGGTGCAGAAGAAGAGAAAAGAGATAGCAGGTAAAAGAACAAAATTGGTGAGTTAATATTCACCAATTTTAACTCAGTGTCTGTGAGTTAAAAATATACTTTAAAAACAAACAAAAAAAAAAAAACAGAAGTCAGGAGTATCAGCACTTTATAACCAATTCATTCATGCTACAGAAGACTTTCACTGTAGCCAGATGTTCCAAGACTGTATGTGTTCAGGACACATTATGTACTAGTGCAGTTACTTCTATTTTTACACGGAAATACATTAAGAAACAATTCGTGCAGGATTATTACTCTTGTAAACTTCTCATTATCAGACCTACTAATCCCCAAACAAAAGCTGGAACTGCTGTAGTTACTGTTTATTGACCAGCTGAATAACAGTCTATTTCCAGCATTGAGGTTACTGATTTTTTGGCTTTACGACTAATGAAATTTGACGATGTTTTAGCTGTAGGGGGATTTTAAGATTTACAATGGTGTTGAAAGATTGATGCTAAGAATTAGCTAATTATATTACACAACTTTCTGTTACGGATTCATTTGAAATTCTGCATGCATAAAAGGACGCTCTCTGAACTCTAGTTTGCCCCCAGTGTTCGTTTTGAATCAAAAGTTACTGATCTTTATTTTCTCCTGATAAATGCTGCTATTGATTTCTCTAGTACCTAAAGTCCTGCTTTAAGAAAAAAACACTTAAACACTTGTTTAAATCAATCCCTATTCAGAAAAGCATGTGAGAGCAGGCTTAGTTTAAGGTCCTCTGTGGACCTCGTGGAGCTTCCTGCATTATAAGAGTGTTTAGGTTTTTATGAGAGTGTTTAGTCCATTAGGCATGGTGTCAATTATCCTTCATCCACCACTCTCCTTGGGCTCAGGTTATGATGGAAGTACTCCCTCCAGATGGGTTTGTGGTTCAAAGGTGGGTTAACCCCCAAGACTTCTGGGAGACTGCTGTTTGGACTGCCCTCCTAAAAGGTAAGTGTGTCTTTTCCCCTTCTCACCTTCTTTACTCTGCCTCCCTTGTTCCAGGCAGAGGGCTGCAGCTGTTCTGGTGCTCCTGGATGGAAGTAGTCACTGCTGTTCCTGGCCCAGTGATGACACTGCAGAGCAGGATGAAGGCAAAAGGTTTGTTGCCCTGGAATGCCTCTTGTGTTTCACAACACCCTGTAAAAATGCTGAATGTTCTGCACATGAGGCATTACTGATTCAAGGTCATACCATTAGATTTCAAAACCGTATTCTTTCTGTTAATTAACAGTACCTGAATTGTAATATACTGGATGACTACGTGGAAAAGGAGGTTGGATGCTAAATTTCTGAAGATGTGGGTATATTTATATCTGGGAACTGGTCTGTCCTATTTTAGAGAGCGTGACCAGCTGAAAAATGTAGATCCAGAGTCTTAACCACACTCCCTCTAACAAAGTCTGTTTGTCATTAGGTTTCAGGTTTGGGCTCAAGTTCCTCAAGAGCCACTCTGACAGTGCGTGGTATTGCTAGACTGATTGCTTCTCTGATCTGACAAACATTTAGTAATGAGACATTTAGCAAAATAACATGTATCTTTATATAAGCATTTTTCATATGGGGCATCGCAGAACATTAATAGGAGTGCCTGGAGGTGAATCCAAGGTTTACAGACTGATGTCAGTCCACAGCAGAAGAGTGTTTGGTACAGGGGGTATCAGCTTTCTTCTAAGACCTTCAGGTGAAACTACAGTGTAACTAAAAAGAGGCAAAGGATATTGTTAATTAATTCCTCCTTTCTTTACTGGATTATTATAAAACATTGCTCTCCAGCCTTTTATGTGAAATGCCAAGATCCACCTTCTGCAAGGTTTTCCGCACCATATGTGCCACAGTGGGAAGCAAAAACTCATGTCCTGCATTCTCATATCTGCATTAGCTGCTCATAGAGTAAGCTTGACTTGTACTGAATTTTGTCTATTTATTTATTTACTGAAGGCCCTACACAGCATATGGTGTATTTCAGGCTGAGATTTGGGACCAAACTCTCATCTGACTGCAGATGTAATCAAGAAACTGTCTTTTTACATTCCTGGAGCTCTAACACTGTGTGAAACTTAATGTTCACAGGGACAGAAGCTTCCATTTCTGTTCTTTATCTTCAGAAGATACCTGTTCTTACACTATTTCAGAAACATAAGAATAGCCTCTACAGGACTACACCTGGGATTAGGTTACACTAAGATCTGGGCAATGTATAAGACCTGCAGGAGAGAGTTTGTTCTGATTAAAAGTTGGTCTAACCCCTAAAAGCATAATGAGCTGAAGATGGGTTTTATGTCACTAAAACAATCCAGATTATTTGTTTCTATCAGTTTATATAGTTCAAATTGTTCTTTTTTAAGGCAAGTACAGGTGGGCTTCACTTTGGATGGCTTATGTGCATGCTTTGTAGGTCTGCGAAAGTATCTGCTGTTCTTCTGACTTAAGAGATCAACTATTGCTCAGGGCTCAAATGTAGTTTTGTGTATACAGCCTTTGTGTGCACTGCTAAAGGTCAAGGATTACAAAAAGCTGTTTTTAACACATGTATAGAAGGATATATACTTTTTTCAGACAAGATAAAGATCCCAAGAACAGTTAATTTGCTGTTGCAGTGTAAAAGCCTTGGTGACCTTTTGAAATTGAGTGTAACTAAATTCCGATCTTCACTGAAATTTCCAAATACCTCAGTGCTTTGTGAGGTGCTCCTGCCTTCTGGCATTATGTGATGTATTAAACAATATAAAGTATTTTGGGTATGTATTTAAAAACATCTGTGACAAAATGTGGAATATAGGAATATGTTTCTATGGATTTTTTTTTTGTGGTGTTCTGTGAGCTCTCTGAGAGTGGTTACGCCAGGCTGCAAACTTCCTTTTGGTTGCAGGGTCAGCCCTTGCCTTCTTCCCCTCTGTTTACCTGCCCTGTGGGCTCTAATTTGATGGCCTGGCTGTACAGGGCTGCCAGGATAAGGGCTGTCAAAACCTGAGTTGTTTCCCTGTATGTACAGTGCTGAGCAAGATGAAGTGGGTGATGTGTATCCTGTATTGGTGAATTACAGGATAGAGTTATCACAGTTGTCTGCTGCTCAAAAAATGAGTGACACCTCTATATGTGATACAGTGAAAAGGTGTAGGAAGCTGAATTGGGATGTTTTTATTCTTAAATCCTCAAAGCTGCTTTAGGATTAGGGATTCACATCGAAGTCCACCACTTCTAGGTAGTCTGTAAGAACCCACTAAAATAAAATCTGGGTTTTTGTTTTCAGGGTACCCTGCCATGAGGAGCCACAGAACCCTCTTGTGGGCCCATGTCACGTTGTCCTTGGCCTCATGACTTTGTCAAGCTATGTCCTTGATTCAAGTAGCTTGTAATGCTTCTTGTGTATGCTTTCTTGAACATTTCTTGTGGATGTATTCACACTCCGCCAGCATTTTGTGGCCACCGTACAGTGTGTGGCGCTGCTGGAGGTCTTAAAACTTGTGCCTTCCCCTCTCACTGATGCTGCTGCCTTGTGGGCACTCCTTGGAGCTCTGCCATCTTCTCCAAATAAGAGTAAATGGATTAGATCTTCAATACTAACATTGTAAGATGCCTGCAACAGAAAATCTACAGATCTCCTCTCCTTTCTCCCATATCTAGTTTTTTTTTTTAATAGCTAAGCGGTTTCATTTAGAAACTTTAATGTTGGTATTGGAAATGCTTTTGGTTGAGATCATGGGAGGTATCAGTGGTGCTTATTCAGCCAGCTCTCCTGCACTAGGACTTCAGCAGGCCACTGGGGTGGAGCGTGGCTGATTCAGGACCAGTTCCATAACCTCCCACCATGCTATTTTTGAGACAAAACAATACGAGGCAGTCTTAGGCCTCTGCAGAGATTGCAGGTAATGTATTTTGCAAATAAAAATGACACACCTGTATTTGCAGCTATCTTAACTTTCCAAATGTTTGTACTTGTAATTGCAGTAGAATATCCTAGCTAGGTTCTTGCTAGAAAGCAGGTGTTTCACACACATCTATGTATATCTATATATCCTGAGGAGATATAGGTACAGATATATATATCCCATTTTAAGTTTCCCATTGTGTGGGGGATCTATGATGTCACATTTAGAAGGATCATACAAAAAGTTATGCTATCTAAAATTGTATCCAATGACATTTCTTTTCCTTTCCAAGTTGTGTCAAGGCCAGTGTCTTACTTTATCTTATGAAAAGTTTAAGAAGTCATCATTTTTGGTTAAATTGGTTCCCCCCTCCTGTGAGTAATAAACAAGAAAGGTGGACTAGAGGCTATACTTCCACTGCACTATGTCTGTGGCTAAAATGGAAGTTGATGGATGGTAATGAAAATATCTGCTTTGAGAGTTTTTATAGCAACCCTTCATCAAATTGAAGTCACTGCTCTTTTCTCAGAAAGAAACTTTAGCATTGTATCATGGCCACAGCCCTACACTTGATGCTGAGTTCAATAAAAAAATAAAGGTAAATTGATGAAGTAGGATCCACCAGCTAAAGTTAGGTGGATCTCCTTGGGAATATTGCTTCAAGAAGTGCTGAGGGTTACTACAGACTTCAGATGTGCTATCTGTCTTTAGTGAGACATTTTGCTATTTGTTTAAATTAGCAGCAAAATATGAAGTAGACTCTGAAAACTGTCTTTTAACAGTATATTCCCCAATATTTTTTTTTCTCTGTATCAAAATCTGTCTAAAACAGTAGGATCTAAGTCTCATTTTGCTCGACATTTAACATTTTGGTTAATATAAGTCACATGTACTTTGTCCATAGCTACCATGTGATTCTGAGCCACCTTTCTTTATTATTTCTTTGATGTTTTGAGATGCCTGCAAGCTGTTATGGCTAATTTGCCCATGGAGAAGGTTTATGAAGAAACAGAGTAAAGGCAGTTCCTAGGGAAAGTTATGCACACTCTTGGCCAACGTTAGAAAAGTATATTCCCTATTGGAAGTGTATATTGTGTGTAATTATGCTTCATGTATAACTTTCAGTAGATCTCACAGACAGCAGAGAAATTGCATCCCTTTCAAACCTCTGGTACAGTAACCTTAATATGGGCTATTACTCTTCTGAATTCCCCACCAGATGTTCAGGTTGATGAATGCCTCAAAAGGCTTTTTTTTTTTTATTATAATTGCTGACACGCCACCATTTGTTCCATGTTTGAGAAAATTGGTGGATGCTTAACAGATCAATGTGAGCAGGTTTCATCCTTGCAGATTAGCATGGGTAAACCATAATTGCCATTTGCTTTTTTTTTCCTTTTTTTTTCCCCCTTGGACAACCAAGCAATCCAACTAATAGCAGAGGATACCCGCTAGGATACAGGTGGTGCTGCCTTTGGAGGGCTTTTTGACTTGCACGTGGGTAGCCTTTCTTCACAGGTACACCTGCTAAAGAGAGCTACCAGGCTTGTCTTCTCTTCCTTGCAAAGAGCAAGTTTAATCTCTGTTCATCTCAGGAAGGCCTGCTTTCCCTGCACTAGTGCTAGCTATAGACCTGGGTTAAATGCAGAGAGTTCCAGTACAGGAGGCAGATGGTCTGGGTTAGGAGACAAGCCAAGAGAAGTGGATTTGAACAACATATATAGTAATTCTGACTTTGTTATGTGACCTTAAGCAAATTGTTTCTTCTTTTGCACTTTAATTTTCTCTGAGCTGCAGGCGGACTGTTTCTTGTTCAGAGGCACTTAGCCCAACAGGTCCAGCTTTATTCAAGCTTTTATCCTCTAGGCAAAGCCTCTACATAGGTTTCTGGAAGCTCATCTAACTCATTGGGTAAGCTAATCTGTGGCTCCTGAGCTGCTTCTGTCAAGCCAGGGCAGCTCTGTCTTGTTAAACACTGTATGCCTGCAGGGTTTCAGGTTTGATCCAAAACCCTATGGGTCTCTTTTCAGTAATTCCACTGAGCTTTGGATCAGGAATTTAATGCTTTGTGGGATGTTTTTGGCGTGGGAAGCATGCATTCATTCCTGGTGTTTCAGTGCACTTTCAAGCTTCTGACTGATTGCTATTTACAGGCTTTGCATTCTAATGATTTATAAATTTGTAAAATGCAAGTAGAATTATTTAGGTTTCCTGGGGATGCAATTCTAGACACACCTGGTCTAATTAGAGGTTTAATTTCTCTCCTGAGTTAAAGACTAAATCCTTTTAACTCTCTGGGGAGACAGAACAAAAATGGCTGTGAAGTATTGAGCAGAGCCAACAACAGAAAGAAAAGGGTATTGTAGGATGGCCATTAAAATCTGCAGAACACTGCCGTGGATACAGAGTAAGATGGCTCAGAGGTTCTGTATCAATCTATCTCCATAGCAGGCTTGTTAGAGCAGGAGAAATAATTTTGACTCATGCAGTTTTGCAGACTTAGCTGTAGGTTAATAACTTCTGCATGTGACTTGTTTTGTTTTCCTGTTGCTGGAGGGTTGTTCCAGTTCCTTCTCACTCTGAGTGATCCAACTGCAGCTCTTGACCACAGTTACTGTGTTAGTGGTCCCATGGGTTTAGGAACCCCCCCTTACAGCTCAAGGCTCTTTGTATGGAGACACAGCAGCGACAAGGCCAGGTGTAGGTCAGGTTTTGTGCTTGAGGTTGCACTTGGCATTAATTCAGGTCCTTCAATCCTAAATTACAACCCCCAAACACTTGTATAACTAGTGCTTAAACCCTGGAGGCTCCTAACCTGCACAGGGGCATTCCTGGTTGACTGAAGTTTCCCAAGTGTCATCACTGTCCCTGTGCACATGTCAGGAGTTATCCTTGCCTTGACAAGTGAAGCAACCTGGCTTTTAAATAATGTCTGAACCCTTTTCAGGCTCAGAAATCAAGTTGTTCTGCCTCTGGCTTTTGGGCTGCTTGATTCTCTTAAGTGCTCATGGAGTGGGTCTGTGGTAGTAGATTCCCTACAAAATGCAATTTTGTGTCATTTAGTTCATTTTAATCAGATTAGAGGAGGGTCATGTTGCTACCGAATGTGGTATATTAAAGGTTTGTCCTGAGAGTGTTTGACTGTGGTCTAGTGGTAAGATAAGTAGCTGGGAGGAGGCAGGCTTGGTTCTCTTTATCTTCTAGTTGCAGTTTATTCAGTGTTGAAACCAAAATATGGACTTGGTTTGTCTGAAAAATCAGCTTGAAAGAAAGAGTCCACTCAGTTACAAGAACTAAAAAGGTAGTAAATTGTGAGTAAAGTGCAGTTGAAAAAAAATTCTACTTTGTGTTCGGAAACAGCAAGCCATAAGCAATATAGTCAATCTTTGTTGTGTATTTGGATTAAGCCCTTAGCCAATGGCACTTGACAGTGTTCTGAAGCTTTCTCTTACGGTACCAAAATCCACAAGAAAGCTGAACTCGAACATTACCAATAAAAACAGCATTCAGTGGAGCACAAAACCAAGAGGAAGGGGTATGAAGTTCGGTTCTAAATTAACTTCTTTCTTCAGATCAGTAGGACAGACAGTACACTCACCAGCTCATAGTCATTGTTTGGCTAAAATTATTCCTGAGAAGTTTTTTATATTTACAATGGATGGAGAGAGTAACCTAAGTATCCACAGCTGTTGCTGTGCTATCTTCAGAGTACTTGACTTCTTGAGTCTTCTCAGGTGATAATTATAGGTTTTTCAGTACTTCTTTGTTGAAAAGGCAGACAGATGATCATTTTCCTTCTGCAGATTTTTATTTTTATTTTACTTTTGCTCTGTATTTATTTCTGAAGAATACTTACGTTCTTGCTAAAGTGCTCAAATTATGGGGAGGAAGGATAGCAAATTAGAAGCTTGCATGGAAGGAGCTGTATGCACACAGAACTGACCCTCTAAATGGATTTTCCGCCGAGTGCTTACAAAAAGCTCATTAGTTATTCTTGACATTCTGGTGTGATGAGCTTCCTCAAAAGGATGAAAAATTAGACCTCATCGCCTGGAAGACATGGGAGAGTGCTAAATGCTGACAGTAATTGCCTTGTCAAATAGTCAAGAATAACGAGTCTTCAGGTAAACAACTTTTCATTGTTTCATCTATATTATTGTAATATTACGCTCACTTGCTGCCTTTCTTTTTGAGGCTTGTCATTTTGATGGCTCAGACTTAACGCTGCTGGTTCTGTTGGTGATTTGGCCTTTCTAGTTCTGACTTCCCATATATTTTAAGCCACGTCTAATGGTCAGGAGTAAAACCTTACTACCTAACTTTCTCTCACTTGCATTTTTCAATGACATTACATCTTCAACAGTGCTTTGTGGTGTGGCTTCCACTCAATCTGGTCTTCCCTCAGTTCTATTCAACATTGTAGTTAAGGCAGTGTAATACTTTGGTGGACTTGCAGAGTGACAGGGCATTGGCCACATTCTGATGCCATTAAAGCCAATTATGAAATTCCATAAATTTGTTTGACTCTTAGTGAGATCTTCCAAAACCTCGGTACACCTGGAGAACAAAATAGAATCTGGCATCTTCTGGCAGCATTTAGTGGTTTGTAGCAAGTGGAAGAGAATCACCAGGGTAACAACCCCTATGAAGAATTTTCGGCAGGGATTCATATTTTCTAGCCATCATGCATCTCTGAAACTGACTTCTACTTTTGATGGTAAAACAGTTTTGAGAGAAGTGTTTTTAAAGAAGCTGCTGTATGCCAGCAACCTAGGGTTTGGCGGAGGGGCAGTACGTAGGTCAGTGATGCCTTTTGTTTTCTCCATGTGAAGCTACTTGTGCTTGCTGTCTGCCCAGGCAAAGCAGAGGTTTAGATTAGCAGTAAATTTTTGGAGAGGCCCATCTGGGGTCTCCCAAACTCCCACCATCTGAGTCAGACGCAGTCAGACTGCAGGGTAAATATTGTCATTATATGCCTCTCAAGATATCCAGCGACTTGGGTACACAGCCAGTACTGCACAAATATTGCCACTCAGGCTTCCCAGTGCTGGCACTGCTGGATATTTCAAAGCTCTCCACAATGAGTGGATTCTGGTGTGCTTTCATACTTAAAAGCTCTTCCCTGGCTATTTTTTCTCCACTTGGTATTTTTTTTTGATGGTGGATGGGGGGATTGATGCTTATTGTTGTCTCTGCTCCCGTGTCTTGGGTATCTGTATTATTCTGGTCATGGAAAAATGCTTTTTAGCCAAAGTTAGTAATGATTAAAAATGATTATTTGCTGAGTTTTCAAATCTGAATATGGAAAGAGTGAAAATATTCACTTTTCTGGTAGTTTCACTTTTGACTTCCAGCTGATGTTGCCTATTATCCCTCTCTTTACAGAATGCCATTAACTTAAGGAGAATAACCTGTTTACATCAGCAGACTGGTAGCCAGCATTTGGCTTGTATCTATTTGCTCTGAACATATATATATATATATATATGGCAGATACAGAAGAGGTATCCCTGCAACACTGCCTGGTACAAATTGATTTGACTTCTGTCAGCCGGGGCAGGTTTGCAGGTGAATCCGGACGGGGCCGGGAGACTTGAAGAGCACCAGGTGGGTGCCCTGATGTGTTATATCTAAAGATGATCACTAGATGGCAACGTTACATAGCTGAAAGGCACCGTACCATCTTGTTTGAAAGGGAATCGTTTGCCTTGTCGCTATCATCAGCAGACGAAATGGTCTTTTTCACTCAGGTTATTCAGCCAGGGTGGAAGATTTCCATCAGCCAGCTGCAGCTTGCGCAGCCGATCGCAGAAATTGGGTAACTGTTTAGAGACCTCGTGTTGGGCTTTCTCGGGTAGTTTAAGGACAGGCCATTCTGCACCAACAAAAATCAGTGGCAAGTTCTGCTGTACTTACAGCAGCCCTCAGGCAATGGGCTGCGTTTTGAATAAAGATCCTTTTTAGATTGCTATTTAAGTAAGACTATTCCTGCTCTGTTTTGTAGCTAAAATATGCGTTTGAAGTTGTAATGACACCTGACAGCCCTGAGCTTGGTTTGAGAAAGCTTCTTTATGCACTGCCGCAGTTTTGTCCACTGTGGTGGTAGGACAAAGGGTGATTATTATTTTTTTTTTTAATGTGACCTTTTTAGAACAGAGTGTTTTCCAGGTTCTGTAGAAGTAAACAATCTGAACCTGAGCATTGCATGCTTCCAACTCTCACTCTCATGTGATAATGCAATGTACTCATTGTAAGCATCAAAGTAAACAAGCCTTGTGCCAAAAGCAGAGCGATGTGGATTCCCTGGAAGGTGTGGGTTGGAGGGATTAGAGATGGAGTGTGCACCAAGATCTTGTCATGGAGTTCTGGGAGCTTTGGGTCAGAGGTTCCTGAGTGTCACTGTTTTTGCCAGAATGGAACCTACTAGGGCCAGAAGTCCCTCCCTGAGTTTTTCCTCCCTGATGTTTCTCAGGGTAGTGGGTATTTTCAGCTCCTGCCTTGCCTGTTTCTGGAGAGGAGAACACAGAATCTCTTTGAAGTGTAAAAATATTGTATTAGAGGGACAAATTTCTTAATTATAACAGATCAAAACAAGATTAATCATTTGTGGGTTAAAGAATGATATTCCTTTAAATATAATATGAAGGCTGAAGGCTCACCAGTAGCAAATGAATACTGTAAAATGATGATCTCGGTAAATTTCATGAGGACAGTGACTCCAAAGACATGGAGCCGTTTGTTCCAGATTCACCATATTGCACAAGAATTTCTTTTGCAAGTTGGAAATTATGGACAGGGAGAAGACCATGTATATACATCAGGATATAAGTAACCATCAGATCATGGGGTCAAAAGTAAGTGTAGAATGTTTCTGATAAGATATTTCCCCTAGAGACAGAAGAGGGTTAATGCTCTGTGGATGCTGATCTCTGATGCTGTATATACTTCTGGTCACCCTGTCTTTAAGGAAGATAAACTCGGGCTAAACCAGGTGTTAATACAGCCCGAGGATGTACAAGAAAAGACTAAGACAACTTTTCTTGTTTAACTAGGGAAATGAAACTGAGTGTTTAGGGAGACAGTGGCAGGGGGAGAAGGGAAGAGAGAAGCTAAAGGGTCATTTTAGTAAAAGAGCAAATTGGATATGAATTAGGCATACATTCTGGCTAGAAGATGTTTGCTATTGGAGCAGGGAGGTCTAAATGAACTTCTGAGACATAGTGCAGTCCAGAGAAACCTGACTGATGTTCTTCTTCGGGGGGTTATATGTCCTGGTTGAGTGTTGAGGACTGATCTTGTCACCTCTTTTAATTCCTCAAACACATGAAACTGAAATATTTGGTGTTCCAGTGAATTATCATGCAACTGTGGACTGTACTGTGGCTCTGTGAATCTGCTTTGGAAGGGATTGCATGTTGGATAGCTCAAAATGGGGCTGTGCTTGAGACACTTGCTGTTTGCAGGATTGTTCTGGGAATGTTTAATAATAGCTATGTTTAATGTTTAATAATATATGAAGTTTATGAATGTAAATATATATAATGTGTAATAATAACTATCAACTGACTCTTGATATTGGGATTTCAGAAACTGAACACTACCTATCTCTTGATTCTCCTACTGGACTTAATCCTTCTTCATATCTCTGCCAAGCTGGAAAGCTCTGCCAGCAGAAAACTTTTTTTTTTTTCTTCTATTTATTTTTAAAAAAAGATTAAAAGGGAAAGGTTTAAAATCTCCATTCATTTTCACGCTGCTCCTGTGGTCTGGTTTCTCCAGACAGAAATCGGTCTGAAAGATGCAGAGTGGAATGCAGGCTGCCAAGACTGTTGTATCTCCTCCACGTGTTTTCTCCTTTCGCTTCTACACATGAGAAGACAAGGTATGGTCTCGTTCTGTATAGAACACAATGGTAATGTCAAATGGCTGCTGCTGTGTTACCTTTCCAGTGCTCTGATCTTCAGCTCCACGGAGAAGAAGGGGAGACATTCTGCGTTTGCATCTTTGTAGTGTAACCACTGTAGGCAGTGGAAATTCCAGGATTATTGATGCACGACTTCGGTTTCTTTTGTCTTTTCGTGGAAATCAGTGCAGAACGCACGGTTTTGCAGAGACATCCACAAGGAGGAGCCCCGCACTTGCTAAAGCTCCAGCTCTGTCCTGTTTCACTGCCGCATCCACCGAGGGCAGCCTTGTCTTGAAGCGTAATTAGTTCTGAGGAAGAATTTTATCAGCCTAGTCTTTGGGGAGCAGTAGCATGTAAACACTTATTAAAATGTTATTTTGGGGTCATAATTCTGTCATGAGTCAAACTTGACAGATGCAGATAGAAGAAGAGGTTATCTCTCCGCAGGGACTGTTTGTGTTGCCTTCTGAAGATTTACATCAAATGATGCATTTCCCTTCGGTCTGTGAGACTGTAGGAGGAGAGAGGACGTTTTCATATATTAAGGAAGTGTGTTGCCTTGTAGAGTGAGAAGGACGTAGACAGCATAGATTCTTATAAGCAAGATTTTCCTTCTGGTCACTTCAGAAAGAGAAGTAATAGTCATTAATTGACACAGACACCAGGTCTCTTTTTATTTCTTCTGTTTATTTTTATTTATTTTTCCTCCCCTCCTTGAAAGCTGCCACTCAGGGACTTTTAATTTAAGGTGTTAGAAGGGACGAAGGAAATAGTTTTTCAGTTTTGTGATCTTCCAAAAGATCTCTGTGGATTGTAACTGGATTGATTGCTTCATCTCTGGAGGTCTTCAAAAACCATGTGGATATGGAACTTAGTGACATGGCTTAGCGGTGGACTTGGCAGTGCTACATTAAAGGTTGGATCAGATGGTCTTAGAGGGCTTTTCCAATCTTAATGATTGTGTGATCTCTGTGTTGTGGTTTCCTTTTGGTAGGAAGAGGACCACAATTGTCCTTGCTTTCTTCTCCAAAGATGAGCTTTCTCAGTGGAAAGGTCCCTCCTGTACTGCCTCATGTGAGAGGGGCATGGTTACCTGTGGGTTATCTGGGAGAATACTGTAGGATGCATTGACCGTCCTTCAGTTTTGTAGCTGGGCAAAGACTCCACTTGTACTACAGACACAAACCTACTGTGGTGGAGGCAGATCGGTGGTGGCTTTGGGGCTCTCTGCCACTGACTGTGGATGCAGTGGAGGGGAATGCTGCGTGACACCATTCTGTTACCCGTTGCTGAGCATGTATTTCCTCAGGTAGTGTTACATGGGAAAGTGGCAGGGTTAGAGCCATGTACCTTCCTGCCTTCTCACTGAACTTTGATTTTGAAGCAGCCCTAGTAGCCACGCTTTGATTTTGCTTATATAGGTTTTACAACAGTGTGCCTGCACTGGCAGCAGTGATACTTCTCCTAATTTGGAGGGATGGCTGAGCTGACCCCAGGAGATCCTCATGTTCAGAGCACCTGCTGATATCAGTGTTGTCATTCCTGGACACGGGTGCCTGCCTCTGAGGGAAGGCTGTATAACTGTTCATCACTGCTAAGTGAACACATACAGTTTCCATCGCTTTCATTTATACCTACTTAAAACTGTGTTTAGTTCCTTAGTGCTCATTAGCAGTGATAACATCATCTGATTGTCCCAGCATGATCTGGTCTTTTGTGATTGATTAAATGCAGAGGTAAATTTGAGACATTAAATTGGCTGCAGAAGTGGTTTCTTGCAAGTGGACCATGGAAAGGAGGCATAATTGCTATTCTACGGTAAACCACAGGGGTCTTTGTCCTCTCTCTCGGTAGAGGTTTAGATGTGTTGTGACATTTTGTTTTCTCTGTGGCTCTGTAATGAAGAAGGATTAGTTTGTGGTTATGGAAAGGAGCAGTGTCTGGGTAGGTGTCAAGAGATTTGTGTTGTGCCTTGGCTGCTTCTATCAGACTCCCTGCTTGTGTCGAGGTAAGCATCTTTGCCTCAGTGCTCGATACATAAAATGAAGCTAATGTGACTTTGCAGTTGCCTGGGGACATCAACAGGTGCAGTACAATGTTAAAAGATGATAATGACCACCAGCAAGGAACCTCTGGAGAGTGATTATACCGAACAGTTTGTTCAGCTCAGTAGGAGAAGGAAGCAAAACAAAACAAACCAATGCTGTAGTCCCTCTATATTCTTAAAGTCAGGCAGGAGTTGTGGAGCTCATGCCTCAAGGATTATGGAGGGTTTTGAGTGCTGAAGAAATGCAGGACCAGGTTTTTGAAGGCTGTTTCCCTTTGCACATCTAGGTTGCTCAGGAGCTAGATGCAAAGACCAGGCTCTTCTGTAGAGCCTTGACCCCAAAATCAGTCTTCCAGTTCCTCTCAAGAGTTTGTAGAAAAAAAAACACAAACAAAATGTGCCCAGGACTTACTTGAGAGAGCACCTACTGGGTGTTTCTATTGAATTTAGGGTAATCTTGGTAACTAAGCAGAATGGAAAAGGAATGGCTTGGAGGTTATGTGAAATCTCTTCTAGGGAGAAATAAAGAACTTCAGCTGTTGTATTTTTAATTAACGTCATTGTCTTGTGACTGGTGGAAGAAGGCCACCTTGTGAGGGCTAGCTCTTTGTCCTCCTACTCCCTGCCAGGTCCCCTGTGATCATCTGAGCCATCATGCACGTGCAGTGTTTGGGCTATGCTCTAATGTGTAGAAGCCTGCGGTGGAAATGAGATTACATTTCCTCTTCCCTTCCCTTCTCTCTCTCTGTCTGGCTTCTGACAATGTGGTATTTCCTTCAAGGCCTGATTCTGCTTTGCACAGGCATCCAAAATGTCTGCTGCTGTGCTGTGCAAGGTAAATAGGAGTGGATCCTCCGGTCCTGAAGCCTTTTCCAGACTGTAGTGCTTGTGCTCTTTGCAAGTACAATTCATTTCAGTTCCTTCTGGAAAAACTCAGTAGGATAAGATAGTGTCCTGTAGTGTTCAGTTGTATTTCCTTAGTGACATCCCTGCCATGTAGTCCAGATGAATAACAAAATCAGATTTGTTGTTTTGTCTTGAAAGGCAATAAAATGAACTCAAGCTGTCTTTGTTCTGCTGTGTCAATTGGTAGTCTCCCTGCTTGCTCCAGGATCAGATTTTTTCTCTTTCCTGGCTATTGGTGGTGCTGATGCATGGGAGAAATGGAACAACTTGCATTTTGTAAGCAATGTTGATAGTGTGGAGCAGAGACTAATAGAAATGTGGCTATTCAAGTACACAATAAATTAGGCAATGCTGACATGGATGTGATAAGATACAAATAGGTAGCGTAGCTTTGCTGTGCTTACTAGGGCAGTTTCTCCAGAAACATAATCAAGCAGCTGATTCGCATGCTATTTCACTCTTCTTTCTCTCCCTCTCTCCCTCCTGTGTACTTTTGTCTTCCCTCCAACTTAATTTTTGTGTGTGCTTCCTCCCGCTGTGTCAGTCTTAAATTCCAAAGAGCAGCATTTTGAGGAGGGATTATTTGTTTTGAAAGAAGGAATAACAGTAGAAATTGTACATGGCTTATTTTTCCAAACACAGTCCCAGAGGAGCCATGCTGATTTACACCAGCTAAGGATCCTGAAAGTCCACCTGAGCTACTTCTGCAGACAGTTCTCCCTTGGAAGGTGTTTGACATGAAGCATGTTAGTGGAATGGGATATTATGGACACTAAAGTGCTCTGGGGAGAGATTTGTTTGAAACCTGTCTATTTTGAAGGTGATTTTGAAGCACGTGCTTCTTTCCAGCTGGGGCAGGGAGATGGGACAGAGGGATGAAGCTCCAGCTGTCCTTCAGCCAGCACACCTCTGCCAGCCGGCAGCTGCCGTCTGCTTGGGAGGCAGCAAGGGCATAAAACACTCTTTGCTTTGGGGTGGAGTTGTATGGGGAAGGCTCATTTTGTATCCACGTGCTTCCTGAGCCTGGTGTGCCATCACAGGAGAACAAGGAAGTGCAGCTGAGAGCGTAATGCCAGATTTGTTAGGAATCCACTCTAATCCTTGAGGCTGCGAGAGAAAAGGCAACGTGCTTCTGTTTCATTACAGGCTTCTGAGTCCAAAAGACTCTGTCATTTATTGCTTGGTGTGAATATCAGGGTTTTAGTACGGTGGAGGACAGCCATCTGTGACTATGGCTTTGCCTAATTGTAAGTCACACCCACTCACACCCCCTGCTTGCTTTAAAAAAAGAAAGAAAAAAGAAAGGTTACAATTTAGAGCCTGAGATTTTTTTTTTCTCTCCCTCTTTTAAGAGCAGTCATGTCTTCCCTCTAAGGAAACACCTGGAAAAATCAACATTTTATGGTGTGCCAAATAAGTTCCTTTGAAGTGGCAAGGTGAGGCAGGTTGTGAAGTCAGAGGCTTGCAGAGGATTTCTTCAGCTCAGCGAAATACCTGCATGGCCAGCAACAACCGCTTTCCTCTCCAGGTAGCTCTGAAGGCAAGATGAACATTTTGTTTTGTATTGATCACTTCTCCCCACCCACAAGACTTATTCTGGACTGATTTACAAGCCTGAATACCAGCAATAAAATAAAGCCTTGAAAGGAATAATAGTACAAAAAAGATTCATTGCTGTATGTGGAGACTATGGGCCGAATTTAGCTGTGGTGTTACTATTCTGGAGTTTTATCTGCAAACACAGGGAGTGATCTTATGTGTATCTCTGCATATCCTTGTATATCTTGTTTCTGTCTGGTCTTAAGAGATAATAAGAAAGAGATATCTGCCCTCTAAATGTGTTTATATCAGCTCAGGTGTCAACTCTTTAAGGAAGGTTTGGGATTGGGAAATGATGTAAAACCCCAGATCTTGTGCTGATGGACTCCTCAAGAGATTTTACCACATCTGCGTGATATTCATGGCTCTTCCACAGGAACCATGAACAGAAAATAAATAAAAAAGATAACTGGAGAAGTTGCATGTGCTAACTTCCCAGAACACTGTCTCGAATAATTGCAGTTGATATTTAACTGGAGCACAAACTACTCTCATGAGCTTTTGTATTCCAAAGTGGGAACCAAGAGAGAGAGGCTGGAGCAAGAGGCCACAACATCTCCAGAGCTGCTGTCACCTGATTTGGTCTTTGATTTATGATTTAAATGAATAAACAAAATCAAACCTTCTTGATGAGAAATATGATTAGTATTAAATAAGTCATTAAGCAAGGCAGCTGCCTATTACTGAAGTCCAGTTCATGATTTCGTATGAGGATTTGCCACACTATTCTTCCAGTGCTGTTACCATTTTGCATATTTTAAAAGGCAAGATGCCATGCTGGTTATGTCCATTCTGCTTCATCTTTTACTTGTTAAGAGTGACCTAGTGTGATGAATAAGAAACTAGGTTGCTCAGTAAGCATACTGTCTTCCAGTGCCCTTTTGATACTTTAGGCTGGAATTGGAGATGTTAAATTTGTGGCCTTGATGGGGCCCATAAGCTCCTACATTGCCTGATTTGGGAGACTTTCATTCAGTCATCTGAAATTCCACAGCAGTGAAACTTAATATCTAGATTGTTAGGCTAAATGTGCATTTTTTTTTAATTAAAATGATTCTGATCTGTTAAGCTGGTCCTTGAGTTACAAAGTAAGAGTAGACTAACCTTTTTTTGAGCTGTAACTTCTTAAAATGCAAAGCCTAAGCCCAAAATCAGCAGCCTCCCTGGGAGGTGTTTGGGAGTGCGTGAATTAGACAGATTTAACTGGTGTGTTTTATGTGTCAGTGTTTTATTGGGTGAGTTCTTTTCTTAGGACCTGTTCCTCCAAATGGAGCCTGGTACTGATGGAATGCTTGCTTGCATGGTGTCCAAGTGTGGTGGTTGTTTTGCAATTAGTCCCTGCTCCATCAGAAGTGCTGGGGAAGGTCCCTGGGGTTTATCACAGTTCAGGATAGTGACTGGGTGTTCTCAGTCTGGGATTTCCTGGTACGTTACCACTGCAGTAACTGAGGCTTCAGAAGGAGCAAACACCACCAATGTTCACAGGGATGTCCTTGAATGGCTTTGTTGTGGGTTTTACAGGATGTTGAGCTGTTGTATAGGATCCTCAGCCCTCAGTTTTGGACCTGATTTCCCAACATGATACAGGGCAGCCCATAGGGGTTAAACCACAAAGGAATGTGTCTACTCTAAATTAACCAGATGGAAAGGAAGTTCTGTCCTCATTTTACAGCATCTCATGGGATTCTTCTTATCTTTATTGTAGGGAGAAGGAAAGGAAAAGCCCTGTAGGATTTGAAGTGTGACATAAGTGTCAGTTCTCCTCTAATGAAGAGTCCAAGAGGATGGTTGCTTTGTGCTCTTGAAACCATGGCAGAAATAAGCCTAAGGAATGAGAATAACTTGTTTTATCACTGTCCTATACTGTCTCACAGCCACCCACAGAGAAACTGGTAGGAAGTGTCTCTTGATCACTAAGATGGATGGGCTCATGGCAAGACCTTAGTTACCAGATTTCAAATTCAACGTTAGTATTTGCTTCTGGGTTTGAGCTATTTACAATGGGTTTTGGCCTGAAGTGCAAACTGATGGTTGTAGGGAAATGTGGCACTTTTCTGTTGAAAGGAGGTATACATGGAGACTGCATGAAATAATGTGCTCTTCTAGCCACCGAAGCAAGTGGACTGAACAGTCCAGTTGCTGTGTATTCAAATGTAGGACATCTAGCACAGTCACAATGGCAGGATATTTTCTGGGGAAGCTGTGCTTTATGGTATCTTAACTTCCACAGAAGATTAGAGGCAAGCTCTAAGTCTTGCAACCCTCAGTATTTTTCTTCAAATTGAAGAAGCTAATCTATTTTAATCTCACTCCCTTCCTCACAGCCCTACTAATTCAAGTAGTTTGCGTGCATCCTCAAAAGGTGAGAAGATATATTTGGTAGAATGAATTCTTATTTCTTGTTTTATTTTGCATTTCCAGGTGTTTTTATTTTTGGTAGTCATTGGATCATTAGCTGCCTATCTTGCTTTGTTGCATAAGAAAGTAGGTACTGCATCTGAAATCTGTGCAAAGTGCTCTAGTATATCACCAATAGCCTGAAAATTTTCATTTTAAAGGCTGAGTCTTGCTGCTAACCCCGTGTTTATGAATACCTCATGTTTGCTAGCATTCTTTCTGGTTCCTGAAAGTTGCTGTAGAGCTGATAAAGCTGTCAGAAATATGCTTTGGGTTCATTTTATCTTAAAAAGAAAGTTGCACACGGAAAAGGTACAACAGAAATAGATCAGCTCTGCACCTGCAGAGAGGCTGCTACTCTGAGGCTGAAAATTGCATGAGATGTGGCCTTATTGTGCTAGGGATAAAACCTGGCCTCTTGGTTCTGCTCTTGTAATATTTCACTGACATCTTCAAGATGTAAAGGAGTCCTCCTCAAGATGAAGGTAATGGTTCAGCCTGAAAAATGCTGTTTCTCCTGGTGTCTAGTACTTCTCGATCCAGGAAGAGATTCAAGCAGCTGTAGTGGTGACTGGTGTGATTGGAAGGAGAGTGATTTTCAGTTCCTCTGTGATTTGTGGCTGTGCTCTGGTTTGTGGTGGATTTTGTATCAGATAGGACTTGAATATGCAATGAATATAAGTAAAGATGTTGTCATTTAAAATCTTATGAATACTTTTCTTTTGTAATGCAACATTTCTGGAAAGGAATAACCTGCAGGAGCAAAGAGATAAAGGGGAAGTAATAGGCTGTGTGAAGGAGGATTTGACTCAGAAATCTGTGGCATCTCTGAAGGCAAAAGTTTAGAAGAAGCAAAGTCAGCTGCTTTGTAATGTTCTCCCTTCCTTGTATTTACTGTCTTAGTTCTAAAGCACACGACTGATGTCTTAATTCCTGCTGTAAGCACTATGTAAGTTTGCTCGAGTGCCCAAGTCTTGTGTGAATGACCAAGCAGCACATTCTGTCTCCACAGGGCATATTTTTAGTGTGGTGTTGAGGGAAACAAGGTGCAATTAGAACTAACCCATTAACTATAATAGCTCTTTATATACCATGCTGACTGCAGACCCCTGTGGGGGTCAAGGCATTGCCAATTAGCCTACATCTGTCCAGCAGCAAGGTTCTCTTTGATCTCTTAAGTCTAATCTAATTTTATTTGTAAGTAAAGCTGTAAAGTGTGGTCTGAAAGAGATAAATGAAAATGCTAGAAAATGGCCCTTACATGGCTCCGAATTTGGTATTGTAATTGTTGGAGGACATATTTTTGTTTATACCACGTTTTCTGCCATAAAGTGACTTTAGCCTTGTCAGCCAAGGTGGCATAACTCAAGAGCTGTTGGGTGCTAACAACTCTCTCAAGTAATAAAATAAATGTGTTATGAAAGGGTGCATGTGTTATGACTTGGGGACAAGCATTTTGTATGGTAATGTCACAGTCTTTTATTCATGGCCAGACTAGTAAGGATGTTGATGGAATAAAACAAAGGGTAGGTCCTTCAGACTGAGCCAGAAAAACTGCTGTGCTGCCTGCTGAAGACAGTAGGCAAACTCAGCACGCCTTAATCCTGGTCACTTAGCAGGCAGGTATGCACGTCTGCAAGTTGATTTATCTTCTAGAGAAAGTTCTTGCATTATCAACATCACAGAGTACCTAAATAATATTATTTAAAGGTTGCCTTATGCTCAGGGAAAAACGTGAAGAAAAAGAAAACTCTTTCCACCAGGTAATCTGCTGTTAACATAGCACGTCTGGTAGGGAAGCTATCCTCTATGGATATGTGGAGGGTGAACTGTTCAGCTGGACTCAAAGAGCAGTAAAATGAAGCAAACACTCTAAAACTCATCATTAGGGACCTGCATAAAAGTAAATCAATTTTTCCCGTGGATGTCATGCAAAAGACAGTTGAGGAAGGATTATTGCTCGGTGAGTTTCACACCAAGAAATGGGTCAGAAAGATTGTTGTTGTTATTTATCTTTACAGAATAAGGGAATATCTGCACAGTCATAAAATGTTACAATATTACTGGATTGGTTTGTGTAGATGGAAACTGTCTCTCTCTGATCATAAGGAATTACGAACCACACCAAAAAAATGGCTGATATAATAATATTTTAAGAGATGAGAAGCAGAAGATGATCATTTCCCCATATTTGCCTGTTGTGAGACAACTGCTTTTTTTTCCCCCTCCTGCCTAACAAAATAGACTGTAGGGAATGGTTTTCCCTGTGTGTGGATTCCTGAATCTTTCTGACTAATGTATTATGGTCCTTCTATGGACTGGAACTGTGAGCGCTCTGGGACTATAAGAAACACTAGGGTAGTAGAATGAATATAGTCCTGGATTAGTTTCACCCACTTTCTTTTTTTTCCCTGCCCTCCTTACTCATTTTATACACTTTGGCTGGCATTATAGTCATGTCTTCTACTCTAAAGCCTTCACTTCAGTTAACAGCCTCTCCACTGTTACCATAGATTCCTGTTACCTTTGTTTCTGTTTACAGTGTGAATACATGTCCATCATTACATTGTTGACCATGACATGCATCAGTAACACAATAAATTGTCTGGGGAACTAGCGAGCTTCTAAGAAGAAATGTGCTGTGGCTGCTAATGGCCCCAAGGAAAAGGAATTTCATGAGGAGTGAAAACTCTGGTGAAGGACACAGCAGCCAGCACAGTGCATTAGAAAAAACAAAGCCTGCAAGGGACAAGAAAAACAACAGAAATGGGAGACTTTTCTCCCCCTCTTGTTAATTGAGTGAAGGTAACAAGGTGTAATGTAGAAACAAGGTGTTGAGGTACTCATCGATGGCTGGTTCATGGAGCAGTTGATCAGAAAGCACACAAGGGGTGGCTGTGCTCGGCTTGGTGCCCAGTGGGTCCTGAATCCTATAGACACTAATCAGGACCATAGCGTACTTTGGCTCAACATCTTTGTTAGAGCAAGGGAGGCTAAAAAAGACTCATTATAGCTGTTATCAACATGGTGTAGGATAACCACATAAAAACAAGGGAGCATGTTACCACTGTGCTGTCACGAAGACTTCAGGATGTTCCACCTATTAGAAGAGATTGCAAAGAAGTCATTTTGGTTTCTTTTGCTCCCCAAAGGCTAAGAGATTACCAAAAGCAAGAAGAACCTGCCTGGAAGCTGAAGTTATGTTAGAACAAAAATTAATCAAGCTCTGGCAGGTTATATATTAGAAGTCAATGAAGTTTTTGTCCTTTGCTTTTGTTCTCTCAACTATCACAAGAGATCAAAATTTCAGTAGTTAGCAAGTTCCTTCAAATATATCAAAAGCATGAAGCCTGCCAAAAAATGTGAGGTACGAGAGGAATACTTAAAAAATAAGACCATTGCAAGGAAATTTAATGAATTCTTTGTGGTGGTGGTGTTCTCCATGGGATAACCTGGGGGAATTTCCCACGCCAGACCCCTTCTCTTTGGGTGCCTCTGAGAGCACGTGACCCCTAGCTGCAAGCTGCCTCTGCCGCTGAGAACTGAGGGTGATAAATGTTTTGACCAAATTCAAGAGGATTTCAGAGTGGCTTGGGAATTCTAGGCCTCTAAGTCTGATGTAAGGATATGGCAAATGGCAGAAACTATAATTAAAAAATAATAAAAAAAAAAAGGAAGTAGAGGCTGTCTGGATAAGTGTCATGTACTTGGGATGAGTTAAGGTGCGCATCTGCACTTGTGTAAAAATGCAAATGCGTCACTGTTCTTTGTAGAAGTCAACGGGCTTTTAGATAAAGGTGATCTGTGCGGTACAGTTGTCTTTGTCAGAAACATTTCAAAAAATCTCCTTCCTTGTTAGAGGATTTTAAGGAAGCTAAGCAGCTGTGACACCAGAGGGACCATTCTGGTATGGATGGATAATTGGCTGGAGGCTGGAAAACAAGATCAATGGTCAGTCCTTGCAGTGGAAGGAGATCAGAGGAACATGTGCTGGGACTGTGCTATTAGCTCTGCTCAGAAGTGACTGGGAGCAGCTGCTGCTGCTGGTACTGAGTTAGCACGGTAAGGACAGCAAGGATGAAGGCTGGCTGGAAAACTGCAGAAAGACCTCATAAGTCTCAGTGTCTGGATAATAAAATGTCAGAAGAAAAATCTATGTAGGCAATGATGAAGTGATCTGTGTGGGGAACAAAGAATCAACCCATTTTTAACCGCTTAATTCTTTTTTTTTTTTTTTTTAATTGGTTGCTTTTTTCATCATTTCTTATTTTTTATTAAAAAAAAAAACTGAGCTCATCCTGGAAAGTGTCTCTGGAATGAGAACTTGGGGCTTTAGTGGATAAATCTGTGAAAAGGTCAATTCACTCACTGTTGGTCAAGAAACAAATCAAATGTTGGGGCTTATAAGGAAAGGAATATGGAACAAAACATGTCATTAGGCGTAAATATGTTCTTGTGCATCTTGAATAACATGTGAAACTCTTGTCTCCTTATTTCAGAATGAATGTAGTAGAGCTGGGAAGGTTTGGAAGGATGGCAAGAATGATAAAAGGCACAAAAATCTTTTGTAGGAGGCTGTGACAAAGTGAATCAGGACTCTTCAGTTTTGAAAGAGACAGCTGAGGTGTCTCTGATATACGTGGCATGCAGAGAGCTGAATGTTCACTTTGAATATTCACTGTGCCTTCCAATTCAAGAACTGAGGGGCATCAAATGAAGCTAATGGGAGTCCAGCTTAAACAAAAAGAAAGTTGGTTGCTCAAGTGAAGGGTAGAGGACACACGGAACTTCCTGTAAAAGGACAACGTGGTTTATAGCAGTTTAAGATCCAAGGAAAACCCCTCTTGAGGAAAGAGAAACTTGGTTGAGGGGTTACTACAGAAACCCCCATACCTCGGGAGGTCCCTGAGCTGAAGCAATGGGAGTTGGGAGAACTTGGGGGACGCTGTGCTTGCTTGGTACTTGATTTTCTGTAATTATGAGTTTATGGCTTTTGCTGAAGACAGGTTATGGTACCAGGAGCTGGACTCCTGCTGCCATCCAGCACAGCCCCTCTTTTGTGATGGAGCAGGGTAGGGCCTCAGGTTCGAGCAGGAATGTGATCGGACCCCAGCCTTCTGCCCGGGGAGCTGCAGCAGCTCTGGTGGCCCCTCTACAAAGCACAGAAGACTTCTGTAGTGGCCAGCCCCTTGGGGGGGCTTCACCCCAGGGCAGGATGGGCACCAGCTGTGAGGGAGTAATTCAGCAACTGCTTTTGATGGATGTTCAGGACTGCACATAACATGGCTACCTGAACAGCAGCTTACGTGGGCTTGACTGGAGGGTTTTTGATCCTGCTGCTCTGCACTGAGTATGTTGGGACTTGGGGGATTCCTTGCAACATGCCCCCCAGTCTCCATGTAGTACAGTGGTATTCAGTTTGCTGCATAACTTTCAGTTTGCTGCATAATGCTTTTGCAGGGTTTCTTGCAGTGTTACTGAACAGTGTTTTTTTCTTCTTTTCCTTCTCCCCTGCTATTTATTTTTATGCACATCTTCCCGAGCCTTGTCCAATCTCCCTGTAGTCAAGGTGAGCCTTTCCTCTGACCTCCCCAGCTTTGGAGCCAGGCCAAGAGCGTGTGCTCCTTGCTGGGCTCTGCTTTGCTTTCTGGTAACTGCAGGGAGGCAGTCCTGGAGAGCCAATTTAGCACAGCCTGCACCTGAAAGTTTTGATAGCTGAATGTGCTGGAGATACAGGAAGCTGCACAGAGGGGGAAATGTGTTTTTATATATTTTTCCTGTAAATCGTTGGATCTGGTATATATTTCTATCTCTGATTTCTGGGCAGGGATCCTGGAAAAGAACAGAGTGAAGTGTATGCTCATCTAATGTTTTTCCTCTTACAAAGAAAAACAAGTGCCGAGCTTGTACCTATTAGGAATGAAGTAGTGGCATGTTTTCTGTATTTTTTTTTTTTAAACCACTTTCTTTTAGATAAGAGGGAGCCGCACTGGTACATGCGGGGTGTTCAGCCTGGAGCCGGATCTGTGCTGGAGCACCACAGACTGAGATAATCCAGCGTCTGACTGGGACACTGCTGTGCCACGCGACCTGCCAGCAGCTGTGCTGGGGACCCGCAGGGCTCTGGTTTGTCATATCCATTCCCTGGCAGCAGGGAGAGGCACACTTTTGTTTCTGTGTGGCAGGAGATTGAGGTAATTTTGTGTCCACTTTTTAAAGTTTTGGACAAAACAGCATCTGGAAGGAGGACATCGAGGCAGCGTCCTGTGCTGTAGCATCACTGATCATCCTGGGAGACATCTGCTAACTGCATTTTGTTGCAGGTTGCTGCTGCCTAGCTCTGAGCTGTTTCCTTTAATGCAGCCCAAGTCTGCAGCCAGTCTGTCTTACTGCTTTCACACCAGTTTGTGCTGGCCTCTGCTTGCCCAACGCCAGCTGCAGTGCAGCTGAGTGGGGCTGGTCAGATGCTCTGTGGTGTTGGTGGTGGCTCGTGGCCCTGTCCTCGTGGCAAGCAGGGGTCTGCAAGCCTCGTGGCTCTTTCTGTTGAGGTACTCCATGCTTAGGATACTGGGTTAGGGCTACAGTGGCGGGGAGGGATCTCTGTGAGTTGCCTGCTTGAAGGAAAACACAGTTTTCTGTCTTTTAGCTGGGCATTTTAAAAAATGATGGTGATTATTTAAATATACTTGTCTGACCTGCTCTTGCTGTGCCTTGAATGCTGGTGCTCTGACACCCAGAGAACTGCCAACTATTTGCCTGCTCCATCGTGGCTCTTGTCTGCACTTTCTACAAGAGGCCACTGAAGCACAGCTGATGTGAGAGGGTGCTCTGAGCTGTGTGCATGTCCCTATCTTTTGTTATCAGCCTGACAACCAGTTCCTCATCCCGGAAAGCTGCAACTGGATATGTGCAGTGCAGTCACTGGAGGCTTGCCTGTGCAGCTTCATTCAGAAGCGGCTGCTGGCAGGCCTCGGTAAGAAACCCACGTCTCTATTCCTGGTCTTGAGCAGAGCTGCAGGTGTGACCGGCTGCAGGGAAACTGAGAGGAAGCCACCCAGTCATCACGGCCAACAAAAACACCAAAAAGCTAGGAAAGCATTCTGTGACACCAGCACAGAGTCAGAGGGCACAAATTAGGGGATCCCCAAATGGGTAAAACGGCAAATAAAACAATTACAGCAGGAAGAAGGGAAGTAATAAGGTTGGGCAGGAAAGCCAGATGTGTGGATGAAGTTACTTGCAAGATGGATTTTAGAGGCTGGGAGTAGGCATGAGCTTTTGGAAGTCTTGTCTTTGGACTTCATCTCTTCTTCAGACTTCTTTTGTGGCTGTATGTTTTCCGTGGTTTCAGCTGAGGAATGGATTTTTTGACCTGCTGGTTCATGCACCTTCCTGTCTGGACGGCTCTACCTGGAATCCACAGACAATTTTGCTGCCTGCATGGGAGGCTCTGGCTGCTGAAGGGGCTGCCTGCAACTCTCTATTCCTTCTTTCAGGGTGCACCAAAATATTAAATATCATAAAAAAAAATGTGTCTGCATCTCAAGCCCTTGATACTGGCCAGCTTGCTTTTTACTCATGTGTCCTGCTGCTGAGTATGGCCCTGGCTGGTGTTTTGCCAGCTCGTGTCCTTCTGAGTGAATATTCCTTTCCTACACCAATCTGAAACAGCGTGCCTCTGTGCAACAGAGCCCATTTGTTGAACCACCTAATAGGAACTAAATGTTACCAGATTCCTGTGCTAATGAGCAGCTTCTAGGTCTCGGTGCTAGCAATAAAGAGAACGAAACCCTTACGGACCTTTCCTGCTCAGTGCAGGGAGTGCCGTGCTGGGCTCGGTGGCCACTCCTGCTCTGTGGTCTCATGGGGCCTCCGGGTGGGCTTGAGGCCAGGCTCACTGACCTGCTGGGGCATGGGCAGGCTACTTTATGGCAACTCGGGTAGTATTATATGGACGGGAAGCTGGCGGATGTCTGCCTGTGCAGTGGAGGGCACTCAGATACACACTTGCTGTTCACATGAATGCTCTGTTGCTCTGCTTCAGTCGCAAATCACTGTGAGAGCAGGGAGGCTATCTCGCCGCTAATATTGACCCATCCCTCTACAATGGACTTGAGACGGTGTGCCTGGGGGGAGATGGGGTTTTTAAGCAGCTTTAGTGCCTGGTTTCAGTGCAGACGCTGCCTGTGCCAGACCTGCTAAAGCCCCAGGTATCCTGCAGGAGCTAGGGGTGAAGGCAGGCTGCGTGCCAGGCAGGAGCTTGCAGGCACCCCTTCCTTCTGTGCTGTCCCTGGGCACTGCAGAGGCAAAGCCAGCGTGTGCTTGCTCTCCCTTTCCCTGCAGGGCTGCAAGGCACGGACTGGGAAAAGACAAAACACGTACAGGATATGTTTTTAACTTTGTATTTTCTGCCAGCGTATGAGCCAGCACAATTCATACCTGGACTTGAGCATCGGAGCAGTTATTTACGGTCAGCATACTGGTGTGCTTGCGGTAAATAACCACCAGCCTGCAGGGCAATTCCCTCCTGTGGTGCCTCTGGAGCTGCTCCGGGCTGCACCGTCCTTTGTGAAGGATGCAGCATGGCACTAAAACAAGTAAATATAAATTGTTGTTTCAGTCAGCTTTCTGATGGCTTTGTGCAGTAAATGGGGGCGTGTGTGCTCTCCACAGGCGTCTGTGGAGACGGTTGGAGGAAGAATGTGGCAAAAACAGACTGATAAAAGATCAGGAACAATACCAGCTGATAACAAAAATCTCTTCTGCAATGTAACATAGGAAATGCATCTGAGAAATATTTTGGAAAGTGTATTAAAGTACTCATTATGTTTCCCAAGATAGACCGAGGAGAAATAGAATTATTTTTGATGAAACAAATTGATCTCTCATTGCTAGACAATTTTTTCCTCTGGAAACTGATGAATTTAACATCACGTTAGCTTTTGCAAATGTCACGTGAAATAGATGAGGAGAGCAACTCGGGAGAAAAGCTGTAATCAATCACAAGGTGCCACAGTTCTCTCTTCTCTGTTGATCATCTTCCCAGAAAGCAATTTGAGGAGGGGAAGATTACAAGTATAAAGAAAATAAAAAACAAATACCCCTCCCCTTTGTGAAGGCGGATTAAGTGAGTCAACAGCCATCTCCCTGCTGCAGAAGAAAACCCAGAGGCTGCAGGGTGGTCCAAGTTTTACAAAAAACACCTTTTAACTTATTTGAATACAAACAGAAATGATAGTGGTGCATAAATGTTCTGTTCCGTGAGCCGCTGGTTGAGCTTCTAAAGTAAAAAAGAAGTAATGAGGAAAGGAGCAAAATGAGAGGGTGCTGTGAAAAGAACCCAAAATTTAAGCTAATGCCATGAGGTTAGACTAGATGATTGTAATAGCCTTGAAACCAACGGAAATTTTTTATGCTACTGAATTGTACTCTCACTTTTTTCCAGGAATGGCTCCATTGACTCTCGGATTTGTACCTTAGTTACGTGCAGCTCTTCAGTGTGTTATTCTCCAGTCATTTCTACTAAACTGCTGCTGCCTTTTCATATCATTCACAGAGGTGGTCCTCTTCTCTCCACACTTCACAGCTGCCTGCCGAAGGCTAGGGCTTTCAAGGTGCTCGCAGCAGACACTGGAAGCACAGATGTGCCACCTCCCTGCCCTTTCGCAGGCTGTGTGCTTTGTGCTCTGCTCTGAAGGCACGCTGGAGGAGAAATAATGCTTCTGTGCTGCACTTGGCCTTATTTTAGACATAGCCTATGGTGAGCTTTTCAGCTTGACATTTCAAGAATGAAACAAACTTCTGCTTAAAGATTTGGGTGAGTATTTCATGTAGACTTGTGCTCTGTAGTGGTTCATGTGGCCATAGCAGTTTGTTTTCACTTACCCACTTCACAGCTGGGCCAGTATCTAAAGGAGTAGCACTGTTACAAAATTGCAATGACCTGAGTTTTGCAGTCAGAAGTTATGTGCCAAATACCATGAGAAGGAAGGAAAGGTCTTTAAATCTTGCCTTCAAGAATAAAGCAGAAAGGTTTCTTAACGTTTTGGTGGCTAAAATTTCACACTTTTTTTTTTTTTTTTCCTTGCGCATCTCTGAAACACACAGCCTAACAAATCATTCATATGTGAGCCTGTGAATATTGGAGCTGGACAGAGGGAGTTAAAGAAACAGCATGGGGTTTGTTGTGCTTGCTGCTCGGTATCCTTAGCAGGTAACTCTGCTCCCACATCTGACCCAGGTGGCAGGCCAGCAGGGTGCTTTTGTGAGAGCCCTACCTCTGGGTTGGCCCTGGGGTGCCCATTTTCCTCATCTGGTGCTGCCACAGCTGTGTGTGGAGCTGGCCTTGAGCTTTGATAGCTTCTGTTCCCATGGGAAGGATGCTTTGTGAGCTTCTTTCCATTTCCCATCTCTTCTTCAGCTGTAGACCCCTGGGCCTCCAGAAGCCTCCTGCAGGATGGAGGGATGGGAAGGGTGCTGTGGTGAAGAGAGCAGCCTTCTGCATCGGTATGCAAACTGAGCTGTTGACTTGGCCATCGGTGTGCTTCATTAGATGATCTTTTCCCTGTGTTTCTGCATTGAGCATTAGGGCTGCTGTAATACGTCTTTGACTGCTTTAAACATACCAGAGTGCTGGGTCAATAAAGAAGTCAGAAAACATCTGTAAGAAAGGAAAATTCCAGTGAATGTTATTTTCTTAGCTCTGGCTGCTGACAGTGTTGTTGGGGGCTTGCTCTGTGTTCGGCTGTCGCTTGCAATGTGCTCAAATGTGTAAGGATCTTCATGTTCTGTAATGATCCAAGACCTTCTGTATCACTCTCCAATGATCTGAAAAATAAGCAATTTCAGAGGAGTTGTCATCAAAGCTGGAAAAAGCTTCTGAACAGTGGAGTTTCTTTTCTTAAAAAATCCTACATAACCCCTGTGTCTGAAGCACTGGGAGAGCGTGAGTTCAGTAGGCAACTTCAAACGATATCTCACCATGGCGTTGAGCTCTTCTACTGTGACCTTTCTTTTGAAAAAAGTTTTTCTTTTATTTTCTGGTTCAGATCACAATGTGGGCCTATGGAAGTGCCAAGGATAACGGTCAGCAAGGCTTCTAAATCTTAGATTTGTAGAAAGAGTAGAGTGCAGGAATTCAGCTGAAGCTGGAAGATGAGAAAGAAAATGGAGATGTGGATAAGTCATTTTCACCAGAAACTATGAAATGATCTTAGTTTTCATGACAAATATTTAACTAGCCTTTAAGTCTGGCAAGAAGGATGGTCAGAAAGCACATAGTGGAGATTACACATTTTTTTTTCCCTCCTCCATGTTCTTCAATAAATTACAAGAAAGAAACAATATTAGGAAGAGTTAAAAACTTTGTATATGCTTGACATCAAGATAACACTTGACCTATAGGCTTTGTATGTTGATTAGGACTGGTCCAGGAAGCCATCCTAGATTACCATAGTCTAGGAAACCAACTGTTTCATAAGATGGATCTATAAGGTGTAAAGACAGACATGTTCTGACCATAAATTAGACACGAAGGATGTTCTGTGGGCATAAGAAGTGGGTACTGTTTGTGTGTAGGTACGTTGTGTTTGTGTGTGATAGCTCTAGTACCAGATGGGTGGCAGCACCTGCAGGACACCAGCCTTTGTGTTAGCCACCATTTGTGCCTTTTGTGAGTCTGTTGCACTGGACTTGCTGCAGTGCTGCCACTTCTGGCTGGGAGCATGCTCTCAGCAGCTGTCTCTGCATGGGGCAAGGCTGCTGCATCTCCCTCCTCCCAGATACAGCCAGGTATATGTGCAAGAGTGAGCACCTATTCCTATGTGTAGAGATACACATATGTACACATAGGGCTGGCCCCACAGATCAGCACAGCCAGGAAACACAGCACTCATGCAAAAGTAAATGGCATCTGGGGTCCATTTCTGTTCCCCTCTGGCTAGTCAGAATGGAAATTCCTTAGGGTAAAATGTGCGTGTATCTATATATACATGTATGTGTGTATATAGAATGTGGCTCCTTCCAGCAGCTGGTTTTAGACTCGCTGTGCCCAGGAGGTAGGCCCTGGCCCCCAAATCTCCAAGCTGCTGGCACCTGGCACACCAGCCCCACTCCAGGTGCTGGTACGCAGACCCCTGAGCACAAACAGGCACAGACACGCAGTGAGGATGCTCTGCACACTCTATCCATTTGCCTGGAATGCTTTTGTCTTCAGTTGCCTCATGCACAGAGGCCTACATGGGTGAACGGTCTCTCAGCTGAGCCCAGGCCTCACGGTCTCTCCAGTGACTTGCTTGTACTTCTCAGTTCCTCCAGTAGCCTGCACTCAGACCCTGTGCTCTTTCCAGACTTGTGGCTATTTTTTTTTTTTTTCCGATCTGGCTCCCAATCCTCTTACCCTTCTCAGCAGCTAGTTCAGCTTGATACTTCTAACAATGATATCCTGACATATGTGCAGCCCAATATGTGCACGCTCTGTCCAGTCTCTCCAGTTGCTGGTATCATGGACATGGGGATCTATGACTTGTGGGCTCTGCTCCAGTTGCAGGCACCTAGACCACTCATGCACTCCCATCTCTCCACTTGCTGGTAATGTAGGTGCACTTGGAACTGGTTTGAAATCAATAAACACATTTTAAAACTCGGAAGACTGGAATGATAGAGCAGATGCTGAGGAAAAAGATAATTATTTCTGAAAGGAGTCAGTCACCAAAGCAATTAGTAAGCTGTATCGTGAACTGTTCTCTGATCTTATATAATGAATGGCTGGCACAGCTTTCTCCTAGTTTGTATTCCTGTTTGTAGTAACTTGAGCAGATACAGCTGAGATCTTATAACTTCAGAAACTTTATATTCCCATACAGAGTAATGTATTTGTATAAATATTCTACCTGACTGATGTTTCGATGACATTCATGTACCTCCACTAACCTACTGGTTTAGTCTCTGCATGTTTCTTGACCTTTTTCCTCCTCGTTATCTGTTTTTCTCTTCTGTGTGTTCCAGTATTTATCTACCTCTTTGAGGAGTCCCAGGCATGAATGGCACTCTTTCTTCAGATGATTATTTCCATGATCCCTTTTGTTCATATCTGTGCCTCTCCTCTTCCTTTGATTTTATCCAAATGTCTCAGCATCTTCAAACCTGTTACTCACATTCCCCTCTAAATAACAGCTTACTGCTTCAAAAAGGGCGCTTTGATATGACTTTTCCTGCTGTTAGCCTACTCTAATTACTTTCTCTACAGGCTTTTTTCTTTCGCCTGGAAAGTCTCCCTCTCTTGTTCTCGGTGTTGCTGTGACCTGCTTGCCTGCTCTGGCCATCCTCTGGCTGCACTAGGAAGGTAGTGATACCTACTTAGAAGTGTGTGACAGATACGTATGTATCCACGTATACACGTACACGCATAGCATTACATACACGGAACTGCTTCCTATGAACTGTTCATCTTCTCTGAGCATCTGCTACCCATCTTTTTCCCCTGAAGCCTCGTTAGCTTTAGTCCCTCAAGTTCCTTTCCACTTTCCCTGATTCTAATTTTTTTTTTTTTTTCTTTAAGTGAGCTTCCAGTCTTCCTACTTTTCCTTTTCACAGTTTCCTTCTGAATTCCTTTATGTCTTGATGCTCATCTCCTTATCTCTTGCTGTCCAATCCAGGTTCTGGAGATGCTGTTAGTTTTCCAGTTCCTGCCTAATGCTGTATGTGTTTTTTATTGATGATGCTGTCTTACTATACCCATGTTGTCACCTGGAAAGACTTTGATGGTTATGTTTGTCTGCTCTCCCTTTTTATGTGCATTCTGCCAATAAAATGACTTTATCTCTCTCTGCTCTTTAACACACTGACTCTGCCGTTATCAAATAATCTCAGCAGTGCAGCAACAAGAGCCTGTCTCTTATTTAGGGCTTCAGCAACTGGGAACTGCCTTTCTATAGCTCTAGCTCACTTGATTGTGCTTCATCTTGATTATCTTTTCCTTCTTACCTCCTTTCTCATCTCAGCCTATGATCTATCTTAGTTTATGATCTTCTCTAACCAGTTTTTAATCTTGTAAATCCATTTGAGATTAAAACTGTTAGACCTTACTTAAACCCTCTTCAAATATATTCCTATATAACATCTGAAACATCTTTGTTCCTGTGAAACAGGGAAGTACAGCACACATGCAAGGGTCCTGTATGTGCAGTCACCTCCAGAGGGAAATACTATGACTGTCAAATGGCCTGCAAATACCCTGCACAAAACAACAGTATACATGAGTGCAATGTATAATAATAATACCCCCTTGACAATGGAGAGGGAATTGTAGTGGAAAGTATTTATCTACGTACAGCGGAGCTGCTAAATTCCTCCAAAGTGCCGAGATGTACAATAGTGACCCTGCCTGTGCCTATTATCTGCTTTGTAGATATAATATTTTCTGTTATGAGTACTGGGGGGATAAAACCTTTGAACTCTAAGTTGAGAAAAATTGATCTGATGAAAAGTTAAATGTAGGTTTATAAGACACTTCTTGAATTAAATTAGATGCAGAACATAAAGCTAGACTTTAATGATGCTTCTTCATGTGCTAATCAGTCCCACACTGGTCGTCTGATGATACTGATGAGAGCTGAAAAACAGAAGAATTGAAGAGTAATTTGAAGAACAAAAGCATTAAAGGAGGAAACCACGTATCACTGAAGTTTTAGATGAAGTTTTAGACCCTGGTCTTATGAAGTGTTACTCATATAACTACAGTGAGTTCCTTCAGCCACACTGAAGTTACTCATGATGCTAAAAATTAAGCATGTGTGAAAACCTTTGTGTGTCCAGGGCTGATTAAAATAGGGTGTGAAGATCTAGTTTTAGGACAGAACAAAGAAAGAGTAAAGGGTAGTCAGGCATCCTGGAATATTTTATAGATAGATAGATTCTACACCTCTGTCCTCATTATATAACTTATAGTTTAGGATCTCATTAACCAATATTGAAAGTCTTTCTACAAACACAGTGCTGCTGGGTTCCACCCTGATGAGTTTTATATTTTACATTTTGAATAAACACAATAGACAGAAGGTGGGTGATGGAGCACGGTAAATTAACTAAGCTTTTACCTCAGGACCCTGTAGACCATTTGCCCCCCAGTTGAAGATGTGCTGCTGGTTCTGTAATGCTCAGCAGGGACTTAACCTCTGCTGTCACAAGAGCTCCTTGGATACCATGGAAAGATTAACTTGAAAGAGTAGGAAAGAAGCAGAGGCAAGGAGATTCAACAGATCAGTACCAAAGCCAGGACACAGGTTCCAATGCTCAGGTCTTAATAATTAAATCACGTTGGTTCTCTGTAAGTATAAAAACACCACACAGAGGAAGGCAGTAATTTTTGGCTTCTAAAAACTTTGGGGCTCTCTCATACCTTCAGAAGTGCTTCTTCTCTGGGATGATGCTACTCAATTTTGTTCTGGATGTTTCTGTTTTACAGAAGGGAAGACTTCTCATTCAGAAAGGTCCAGTATGTGCTTTTCACTTCTTTAAAGCAGTTGCTAGTATGCTCTTGTTTATTTAAAAGTAAAGTGAATATTTCTTAAAAACAAGCTATTGACAGTCCAGGGGAAATTTTATACCATCCAAATTCATGTATTTGGAGAACAAGATAATTGAAAATCTGCACAAGTGTAGCGAACAGCTAAGACAGACAGCAGCACAGGGTTGCAAAAAATTCACCAAAAGGGATCTGAACTGTAAACACTTGATAAACAATGAATGAAGTGAGACACAGTAAATACAAACAGCACCTGGAGGACTGCATACTTAAAGAATCACAAGAAGGAAAACAGACAAGATGATGAATTTTAATAGCATTCTCAGATTACTGGATATTTCCCCCCCACGTTTTGATTTTTATGTTTTCATATTGTGAATTATATCTGAGCTGAGAATACTCAGATTTTGTAGGATTACACTCCTCCAAGTATGCATTTAGGATCCTACTGATAAGGATCTTATTTAAAGCAATAATGACTTGAAATCCTGAGCCTTTTAATAGGCTCATTTCTTACTGAACCACATAGAAATTGCAAGTTTTCAGCACCTGTTTGTGCAGCAAATCCGAAGATTATACTTGGCTTTCTTTGGTCCTAGCATGGAAAAATCCCCAGAGAAATTGACTGTGTGAGAATGGATGGCTGAGACAGGCTGTTAAGAAAGAAATGCAATAGGCCCAACACAAAACTGGCACACATTTAAGGGCTCAAATGAAAAGGAGAAATGAGAACTGGTGGAGAAGGAATTTAAATTAGTCCAAATATGATAAAAGTGTGAATCTGAAAAAGTGGAAAAGATGAGGGAATGGTTAGACTCAGAGGCTTGGAGAAGAGTTCAAGAAGCAAAGACGTTATGAGAACAGACAAGTGTGTAGGGACAGAGGCTGTAGCTCAGCTCAGATAGTGTGAATCCTTATCCTTAGATATCCTTAGAATTCACTAAGCCAGGAAAACAAATAACCCGTGCTACCAAAGAAGAGGGAGGGGAAAGGAATTTTAGTGCTAAAAATTGTTTGTCTGTGAATCAGCTGAGTTTGGGGAATGTGGAGGCAGCATAATTGGCATCATCAGTTGCAGGAGTAATCTAAGCCAAACTTATTGAAAATTGCATGCTGGTCACTGCCTTGTGTTGCACCAGACAGACCCTTCTGGATTTGACTTGTGCTTTAGGCATATTTTATGAAGGTAGGTGTTTAGAAATGTTTTAATAATGACTGTTTCTCTGGTCACCAACAGTCAGGACAGTCTCTCAGGTAAAAAGCCACGAGGAGCTGTGCCAGAAAGGCCTGCTCTCTCTGCAGGGTGTTGATTTTTGTAGTTTAGGCAAGGGAACAGACAGACATTCATTGGTAGGCCTGGATTTACAAGCCCTAACATTTCTGAATATGAAGGGAAGTCTGCAGAAATCTCTGGTAGATAGGCTTATACTTCTCTGGATAAACTGTCTAATGGAGATGCTTTCATGCTGTGCGTCTAAAGGCTGCTTTAATATTAGCAAGGCAGGAAATAATCTTCTTGCCCACAGCATAAACCTTATATCTTGCTGTAGCACAGGCATGGTTGATATAAGAAAATACTTTCTTTAAAAGAAAGAAGATTGAGCTTACAGCTAATTATCTTACTTACATTTAAAATACAATGCTGGCTGAACTGTTTTCTATTTCTCATTGGGAAAAAAAAATCCAAAAAACAGCTTTAGCTTTTAGCTTTCATTCTCAGACTGATTTCCCTTTCACTTTCTCTGATGGACTGAGGCAAAATGTTTAGGTTTTGGGCTACTGGAAACAAAAGCAGCTTTGTTTTTTGATAGTAAGTTGAACTTCTGCATGGATCAGTTTACTGGAAATATTTTTTTTACCCTCCTTATTACAGAAGTCTCAATGCAAAGCTTCCAAATATTTTCTGGCCATCTCTGATCAAAATTTTTGCCTGTGCAAACAGAGCATGTAGTACCTCAGCCTGCATTTCTTTCACAGGAGGGAGAAGCTTGGGTAATGATGGTGTTTTCCTGCTTTCATAGTGTCCTAAAAGTCTTTAGCTGAGCTCTCATCATATGTAAACTTTTGTGGATTCAGCCTGTTGTGTGTCTAACCAAAAGAAACACATTGATGGAAAATCATGCACGGCTGCTTTAAAAAAAAAATCCTGGCACGTTATTGAATCAAAAGCAGCATTTTGACAATTCTAGACTTTTTTTGTTTTGTTTTTAACTTGAAGTTTCCTTTTTTCATGTGTCTGAACTTTCCCCATGGCTCCTCATTATGTTTGCTGGTAGCAGTGTCTACTTGTTAAAGTCTGAGCTTTATCCCTGTTGCAGAGTTATGGAAAGCACTCACCTTCTGGCTAGAAAATACTGTGAGTCTTGTATATTTAATCAAACAGGGAGCAGGCTGAGGCTGTAATAACTTGCCACCTACGCTGTTCTGTTAACATCTGAGGATTTTCCATTTTGTGAATGTACAGCTGTCCTCAGAGCTGACCAAGAGTGCTATAAACACATGATGCACAACAGTCACACAGAGTAGCTTACCTTGATGTTAGAACAAAATGGCGAAGTACATCTGCTACTAGTGTAAAGATTTACCCACTTAAAATTTCCAGGCTGACAGCTGGCAAGGTGCTCTCTCCGTATACTCCAAAATGGTTTAGTTTAGAACTGACTTTCTATTCGGTTTTCATGCTGCCATCGCTTTATCAGGATGTCTCTGTCCCAAGTGCCTAATCCCTCAAGGTTTTCAAATGGCTTTGGGCATTGAAAATTGTGAGCCTGTCTTAGTGGTACTCGGAATTTTGCCGAAGTAGATGGTGGATGGACATATAAAATGGACATTGATGCACCTGCATTCCCCTGGAAGAACGCCAAATTTCAGGATACTTACATTCAGCATATTAAGTCCACTACCAAGAGTCACATGTGGAATTGCTGTCTGCTCTTAAGAGCAGACTGAAAAACCACCAAATTGTTTACAGGCATAACAAATAAGCCTTGTAATTGCTGCAAATGTGTTCGTCAGCACTACTCTCGACATGCATAACACAGTCAGTGGTTAAATTTTTTTTTGAGAAGGTGGGAAAGCATCTGGGAGACATCTGCTGGATTCATATCCATTTGTGGTGCCACAAGTTTGCAAGAGTTTTAGGGAAATACATGTTGAATTTTTCAAGAGTGTAGTTGGGGCTGAGGAACAGGAGGGTTACCCCTCCCCTTAGTGCACTAAGGAATGTCCAATACTGTCATGCTGTCTATGAGAAATCTAAAAAGTGGAGCTGACTGTGAGGAAAACACTTTGTTTAGTGGGAGCATTGCTCATGATAATTTTCCGGGCTACTCTGTTCACAGGAATAATAATCCCATATGGCTGGTAGCATTTCTACAGGCCATCCTGGAAGAACACAAACAACAACAAAACCACTCATACATTTGAGTGATATACTTTCTTCAGGCACCTGGGTAAGACAGAGAGATTCAGTAAAGCAAACGAAGGGCAAAAGTGACCAAATGAGGAGATGAGAAGGTCCCCCTTGACTAAATGCTTTGCAAACTTAGAGGGAAAGTTTCTTGTTTCACAGTAAACATTTTTCGGCAACAGAAACACAAGAGTCAGTGCAAAAGAACTGATTGACTGGGGAAGCCACTATTTACCTAGAAAGCTCAGGCTGGCCAAAGCAGTGGAAGTGAACTCTGTAGGCTGTAGCCTATGTAGCCTATGTACTTGTATTCTGGAGCTGCTTTTATCTGAAAATGTCATTTTTGATAAATAGTGCCCATTGTATATTGGGAACAATCATGATAGTTGGGGAAATCGAAGGCAGTGAGCATTGGAGAGGAAAAAAAGAATATTGAAAAGAAACTTTAATTATGTTGGATTCAGTTTTTGGGATGGAGAATAGCGGCATTATCCATCAGATAGTCGACCATCCATCATTCGCATTCATCCACCCTCGCCACTGGAACATTTGAAATGCATGGTCAAAGTGCCAAAGAGGCACGGTTACAAATATCCCTTGGAAAGTTTAGGAAATGAAGAAAGTGGGTTATATATCTTTAACTCACTTCTAAGAACAGCTAAAACAAATGGCTTCTTATTAGATCCAGTTAGTATTGTACTGCTACTTTTAAGTTGCTCAAACTTTGTGTCTTGAGGTATAGCTAGACTTTTGCTTTAGGTAGAGGAATGCTTTGTAATGAAAGATTTAGGCCTTTAGAGAGTTTAGATGTTATTCATTGGCCCTGGGTCTGAAAACATGCCCAACACTGCTCTGTGATTTAGTGTTAATTACAAAATTTTAAATAGCCACATTTTAGCTTGAGATTGGTGGGAGTTAAGACAGTTTCCAATTTGAGAATGCATTCCTAGTCTTTTGTATTTAATTATTTTTGTCCAAAACCAAGATGATTTGTCATCATGAATATATGGGAATTAGATACTTCTTTGCAAAGAATAACCTTAGCCAATGGTAGATCCCACCCTGCCCCCTTCCCCTGCAAAGAATTTAATAGCCATTAGGATACAAATTTCATGCACTGCGCACTGATGAGCACAAGAAACATCTGTAGACACTATTGAGTATTAAAAACAGAGAATACTGATTATCCTAGGAATATTCAGATTTGAATTACTAATCTGCCCATTGAGGATGTGGGTGGAAGAAAAAGCCATTTCTTACAAAATGCATATTACCCTGGATTTGTGTCTAAAAGGTTTTATCAAACTATTAGAAACGTGGAAGCTTGGTAAAAAATAACCAAATGGTCAGCCCAGTTTAAACACAGCTCTAGTGAATAATTAAAAACATAGCTATAAACTGTAGTGTTTTTAATGAAAATAAAACGTAGAAGGCACAATGCTTCTACTGTGGATATCCTGATAGTTGCTGTTCTGTAAAACTGTCAGACAAGAGCAGAAATGAAAAACGAGAGAGGGATTGAGTGGCACAAACAACCCACTTAGAACTCACCTGGTTAATAACCTTGAAAAAGTTGTCAGAAGCAAAATCGAGATTCAATTATATTTAACGAGTAAGGAATGACTATAGACATTCATTGTTCTTTGGGTCTAGAGAATGGGATGATTTGTTGACTGTGAAAATAAATAATTTTGTGATTAGAACAGATATTACCCACAATACAATCTGGGCAGTGCAAATCTATTAGCACATTTTCCTTTTGTTGCTGAAGTGTTGTGAGCAGTACCTAAGTGTTTGGATGTCAGTCCTGGGACTGTGACAAAGCGTTGGTGTTTTAGCCTTGAGTAAGTCCTTCTGTAAATGTTAATGTTTCCCTGAGTGATGGAAAAGAACATTAATGCTTATTTATTTACTTATTATGAGTGAACAGACTGTTTGGTGCTCTAAAAACCTTGAAGGTCACTTAGAAGCTAGGTCAGATGCAAGTTAATCATAAATGCAGAGCCTTGTTCAATTTTACAGTGGTACTGTTATTTTTTGGAATCATCCTTGAAAGGGCATCTGCTGCAGTCATGTAGCATCTGGTATTAGTCTGATCATCTTGGTCTCAGCCATGCTAGTTCAGCCTTCGTTGTCAGGCAGAAGGTAACAATAATCTTATATGGCTCTCTTGATCTTTGATTCTGTGTTCCTACTACCTTATGGTTTGTAAATCTGAGGAACTCTTCAACACTAAAGTTAATACACTGGTCATATTTTCATACTAAATGCCTTGCAAATAAAATACTAACTTTGAGTCCAAAGTTTCATTCTTCTGGGAAAGGTACTGGCAAATAGAGACCTCTGGAGTTTTATTCCACTTAGATTACTACATTCCATATTCAAAAATATATAGCAACCAATGTTCACTAAATATCAGATGTTAAAGAAATTGATTTAATTTGATTCTTTGTCAGGGAAATCTCACAATTACTGCTACTTGTTCATACTGTTAAGGCCCTTATTTTCTTAGATAAAGCAGGGAGAGACAAAACAACTTGTACAGGCCTTAAGAAAGCTGGAAATGGAATGGATTAGAACTTGCCTCTTTACAGGTCTCTCTTTGATCTGTCCTGCTTTTGCAGTCTCAGATAAACAAAAACAATTTATCAATAATATGGGAAATTAGTACTACTGTCTGCTCACTTTCCAAATAATAATATCATAAAATTACAGAATCATAGAATATCCCAAGTTGGCAGGAACCAACAAAGAACATTGAGTCCAACTCCTGGCTCTGCATAGGACCACCTAAAAGTCAGACCCTGTGCCTGTGAGCGTTGTCCAAACACTTCTTGGACTCTGATAGTCTCAGGGCCATGACCATGGCCCTGGGGAGCCTGTCCCAGTGCTGACCACCCTCTGTGTGCAGACCCTTTCTCTAACCCCCAGCCTGACCCTCCCCTGTCCCAGCTCCATGCCATCTCCTCGGGTCCTGTCGCTGTCCCCAGAGAGCAGAGCTCAGCGCCTGCCCCTCTGCTCCCCTCGTGAGGGAGCTGCAGGCTGCCATGAGGCCTCCCCTCAGCCTGCTCTGCTGAACAAACCAAGGGGCCTCTGTCACTCTTCATGCATCTTGCCCTCCAGACCCTTCACCATCTTTGTAGCCCTTCTTTGGGCACTCTCTAACAGTTTTATGTCTTTTTAATACTGTGGTGCCCCAAACTGCACACAGGACTTGAGGTGAGGCCACACCAGTGCAGAGCAGAGCTGGGCAATCCCTTCTCTCGACCAGCTAGCAATGGCATGCCTGATGCATCCCAGGGTACGGTTGGCCCCGTTGGCTGTCAGGGCATGCTATTGACTCGTATTCAACACCTAGATCCCTTTCCATGGGCCTGCTACTCAGTCTCTCATCCCTCAGTCTGTATGCATAGCCATGATTGCTCTGTCCCAGGTGCAGAATCTGGCACTTGTGCTTGTTAAACTTCGTAGAATTGGTGATTGCCTGGTCTGTCAAGATTTCTCTGAGAGTCCTCTCTGCCCTCCACGAAGTCAACAGTTCCTCCTAATTTAGTATGGTCTGCAAACTTACTTAGTGTGCATTTGAGTCCTGTGTTCATATTGTTTATAAAAATATGAAAGAGAACTGTTCCTAAAATGGAGCCATGGGGAATCCTACTAGTGACTGGTTGACAGCCTGATGTAACCCAATTTACTACAATCCTCTGAGTCTGACTTGTCAGCTGGTTGTGTACCCATTGTCTTTTGTGTTTGTCTAGCTGTATGCCGGACATTCCATCTGAAAAAAAAAAGAAAAAAAAAAGAGAGGGTCATTTAGAACAACCTTGGTCACACAATCACCATCAAAACATTGACATGAGAAAGAGGCTGCTTTCATTTGCGCTGTTATTTTCTCCCAAGCAACATGCTACTTTGCTTCCTTAGGAGAGTCAGTGCATATTTAAAGCTTTTTACATTTCTGTTTCAGTTAATGACCTCTGCACTTCACCATAGCATTTCTCAGAGAGGTCACGACTGAAGACAAGGTATTTTGTTATGAGTGTTTTGTAGGAGTAGTGGAAGGGCAAGAAAAAACACATGGGTTCATTGACAGCATTAGTGCCTCCACTTCAAGTACAAATTGCTTATAATCCATCTGTGCCTCTTGTGTCAATGAATGATTTGTTCCAGAGGCAGAAGTTTAAGGACCTGATACTGGGAGGTACAGGCACAGAAAGACTGAAGATAAAATTTTAATGGAAATGGAAATGTGACTGATGTCTTGGTGAGCCTTTAATTTTTTCATTTTCTCCTGGTGATATTGGAAGACTTGACTTTATGATGCAGTTTTCACCATTGGCAGTGGCGTATAGCAAAATGTTTGAGTTAATGCCTATAAAAGCCATCCTGTGACATAATGCCACTTAGGAAATATCTGTGGCTTAATTGTTTGCTTAAAATATTTTTGTCTATGCGGAGATGATAAATTTGTCTTCATAAATTTACAGGGTAGAGTTTCACCCAGAGACTACTCATTTTTTAAGCTAAATCTAGCTGCATGATGAATTGGATTAAATTTGGCATAAGAAAATCTAGATCACATTTAGAGGGAAAATAGACTCATATAACAGTTTTGCTTGGAAGTTGTCTACAGTGATTGTATAGTCTGACTTTTTGCTCAAAAGAAGGCTAATTTCAGAATTTAAACCAGGTGTTTGCTGGTCGAGTTTTGGAAATCTTGAATGGCTGGAGATTCTACAACCTTTGTGGGAAGTCTTTTCAAATGTGCAGCCACTCCTGTGGTGGAGAATTTTTGCCTTTGTCCAACCAGAATTTCCCTTGTTGCAACTGATGATCATTGTCTCTTGTTCTTTCATTGTATGTCTCTGATGAAACACTGTCTTTTCTGTAACAATTTTCCAGAAGCCTGCTAACAGCTTCTGTTTATATGCCGTATGTGTCCAATCCCGCAGCTTTTGTTGCTGGCCCTGTTCTGGACTCATTTCAGTTTGTTGATATCTCTCTTGTACTGAGGAGCCCCAGAATGGACACAGTATGCAAAGATGGTCTGAGTGCTGAGTAGAGGTGAATAGCCATTTCCCTTGACGTTCAGGCTACTTTCTTACTAATGCAACCCAGGACACGGTTAGTCTTTTTGCTGCAAAGGTGCACTGTTGACTCATGATCAACTTGTTCAAAAGGACACACAGATCTTTTCTATAGAGCTCCTTCTCCACATATCAGTTCCCAGATTGTACTGCTACTTTATGTTTTTCAGTCCCAGATACAGGACTTTGAGTTTCTTGTCAGCCCATTTTTCCAGCTTGTTGAAATCACTCCTGAGTGGAGTCCTTCCCTTTGGCTTATCAACCACTCCATCCAGTTTAGTATCATTCACAAACTTCCTGAGAGTGCATTCTGTCCCATCATCCAGGCTGTTTTAAAGACATTAACTGATATTTCCTGTTGTGTTAATCCGCAAGAGTACTGCTCATAACCTGCCCTCAATTTAAACCTTTAACTATTGGCTTCTACCATTTAGGTGTGGTAGTCTGTCTTGCATTCTTCTCATCCAGGTCATATCTCCCCAGATTGGTTATGAGAATTCTTTGGGAGTCTCTAATAACAAAAGTCTTGATAAAGTCAAGGTGAACAAAATCTTGTTCACCAGTGGTTAATCTTCCCTTGTCCATGGAGCCAGTCATTTAATTATAGACAATAATCAGCTTGGTCAAAGTCCATGCTGGCTGTTCCCAATCACCTTGTTGTTCATATGCTTCCATAAGGATTTGCTCCAAATGTTTCCTAGGGACCAAGATGAGGCTGACCAGCCTGTAGTTCTCCAGATCATCTTTCTTTTTCAAAGTTGATATTTCGTTATTTTTATTTTCGTTATTTTTCGATTAACGATTTTTTAATATTAACGAATATTTTTTTTCGTTATTTTTATTTTATTTTATTTTGCTTTCCAGTTCCTTATTTAGATTTCCTTATGAAAAGATCTCCTGGGAAAGATATCAATAGTTATTAATTGATATCAAAGACATTTTATTTGTGTGATATGGTGGTAGTGTAAGTTACAGCACTGAGATGTGGCATTGAGACGTTACCTTGGAGTAATGCTTGATTTGAACTTCATTAGATTCCTTATTTAGATGATGCCACTGGTCAAGACCAAGAAACCATCTTCTCATAACAGTCCAAAGAAAACAAATCCACAGAGAAACTGAGAAATGTTGAAATTCTTGAGAATGTATGTAGTGGGAATGTTACTTGTCTTTTCATCTTTTTATTCTTTAGAAGTAAAATAGTTATTCTTTGATTCAGTTCACAAATCATTTAACCTCTGGTTCCAAACATTTAATTTTATTCTCTGCCAAAGTGTTGATAATCTCATTTTAATTACATACTCTGTATGTTTTACCTTTTTTGTTTGTTTTTAATAAATATTTTCCAGTTTGTAGTTCTCTTGTCTACTGTGAACCCTTGACTTTATGGTGACAGCCACTATCATTACATTGGAAGTTCAAACCAATAATGATAAAATACTAGCCTTACGGGGCCTGCTAGAGCCAAGTCTAATTACATCATTAAAATTGCCGACTGTTGCTAGGAGATTATAGACAAATATTTTCCAATATAACATTTGAAGAGCTTAGCTCTAAGTAAGAGCTTCCCATTTTATAGCTAACAAAAGTACAGTGTCTTGCAATCTTTATGAACTGTCCAGCGACATCATAAGTAAAAAATAGAAATGGCAAAAACCAAAAAATCTTGTATTTCCTTCTTGTTTAAACATCAAATCTACCTTTTCTAAGAACCTGTGAGGCTACCTTTCATAGCAGCAAACTCCTCATCATTTCCAGTCATGTCAATGGAAATTTGGCTCAGTTATCTTTTAGCACATATTAACAAATTCTCAGTATAGCATTCGCATCTAAAATGTTTCTGATGGATTAGGTTAGACTCATTAGAAGGTAATCAGGTTTGTAGCTCTTCTTTTTAAACACAGGCACCATGTTTTTTCTCCTTTCTTCATGCTTCTGTCTTCCTTACCTTCTGTCTTCCTTGCCACATGAATTTTCATCATGTTTTAATTTTTGATCATCACAGAGTACCCTAAGGCATGTATCAACCGAAGTGTAGGTACTATAGATAATGTCATGTACCTGAACCTGACAATTAAAAAATTTATGGTTTCTTAGATGAAATGGTACAGAAGGATTTGTCCCAGTAATTTTGGAAAGTACAGTTAGTGCACCTGGATCCCCTGAGAACAGGAAAAGAAGTGATCAAAGAGAGAGTTTGAGAGCCCTGTGAGGGTTTTGGCAGTGGAGTGAGAAATGGTGAGATAGATGGATGAGAGAAAACGTGAACAGAAAGTAGCTGAGAGTCAGGTCAAGTAGGATGGATAAAAAGCCAAGAGATGAAAGGGAGCAGGCAGTAACCCAGAGTTCCCACTGGAGATGTGTTTGTAGCCATCCTACTGCTGTGTCCCTTCACTGAGTCAGAGAGACAAGAGTCGCAGTACAGATTTTTCTGTTGTAACCAAAAAGCCTCCTGCTCTTAATCACTTCTTCCTTCCAGCTTTAAGAAATCTCTAGCCTCAGTAGACATGCATGATGATTATTGACTGAACTTGTTGCTTGGAATACCTGCATTTCTTTCCATTAATCTCATAATGTATAGAATGATGTGTTGCTAGAAAATTTGTTTTCTTACATGAAGTCTTTCTTTTTGTTGCCCTGTTGGGCAAAAAATTATAAAATAACTGAGATGAAAAGTGCAATGTGTGCTGTGGTAGCCCAGCAGACTGTGATAGTAGTGGGAAAGCTACCTAAGCAAACTGGAGCCCAGGAAAGCTGTCAGGCTAAAAGTGGTAGGTTGCCAGGCTGTAGGAATAGGAAGGCTGAGTGTCTGCAGGCAGACTATCAGGCTGCTTGCCCTGTCTGCCTGGAAACATTATCAGCTATACTGATGTGTCCTTGCAGAGCTTTTTGACTCTGTAAAACCACATTTCCTAAAGGCGAAACATTGTGAGAAAGATTTCTACCAGTTCCACATGTGCCAAGGGATGATTGTTCATCCAGAGAGAAATCACATAGCTGGTTTTCTGTTTGGACTCTGGTGCTTGTTGTGCAACAGAGAAATAAGACGATGTGTCATCTTGCACTCTGGGGTTAGAGACTTCAAAAGGAAGCCAGGAATGAGGAAAACCTGAGAGACTACATAGGGACTGCATAGTCCTGAATCAGCATTTGGGACCATCTCTTCAAAACCTGGGGAACCCAGGGAACTGAAAAGACCTCAGGAGATGCCGTGAGACTGCCTGGCACGGCACCCCATTTTTTTGCCAGACACATTATTTCTTCTGCTGGAGAGGAAGGTCGTGTAAGGAACTTTGATACCAATTCGCTCATTTTTCTCCCTCATTGTACCTTCTTTTTCCATGGCACAGGGAGTTCTTCTAGTTGGTTAGCTGCATGTGTCTAAGATTAAAGAGCTTTAGTATCCAAAGCTGTTTAGGCTCCACAACGTTAATTGGTCTTGAGCCATTACAAGTGAATAAAGTATTACCCACATAGCATGTAGGTAAAGCAAAGGGACTACAATTTTATGAGAAAATAACAGATCATTCAACATGTAGTCACTGGCACACAGCAAGTCCTTACACCAGCATGGGAACTTGCGTAGATCCTGTTAGGTAGGAGAGAGTTTGAACAAAAACATTCTCGTAGAGTCCCTTCATGTTATATGACTGAGGGCTGTTTCCGGTCTGTACTCCAAATAAATATTTCTTCACATGTTCTACTGCTTAAGGACTTAAGGACTGTGTATCCCTCATCCTCTACTTTGTAGAACAGACCAGTGAGTATCTCGTTGCCAATGATAGCTGACAGATGTCTGAACTTTGCTAGCACAATAAAACCAGAAACATGCATAATGGACTTCTGGACTGCCCCCTCTCAATGGCAGCTGTGAGATACTCTATAAAAGGCCCAGCTGCCAGTCTGACAGAGAAGAAAAGCTATAGCTTGGAGCACACCAGAAAAATGCTACCACAATTGATTCCCTTGCTAGCCTATAACTAGATTCCCAGATGTACTGCAAGAAAACACAGACTAGAATTGTAACCAGAAGAGTAGGTTATTGGGAGGGAAGCCATGGGGTGAATAGCCAGGGACAGGAAAGTCCATTTTCTGTGTTATTTGCTGTTTTACAGTCCTATATACCACGGCATTAAAAAGAAATGGGAAGGAAGACTCATTTGACTGACTAGCAACATTCTAATTTTTAATGGCATGAAAACATCCCCAACCAAGTTGAAAAAAATATACATTTAAAGTGAGGTTTCAGAACTGTCTTATATAAAAGCAAAAGAAAGAATGCCAAGGCTCATTTTTTCTCTTTGTGATTCATCATTAAGATATAGAGAGTTCCTGCAAACATTGAAATGAAGGGAACACTGACCACATTCAGCAAAGGGGCAGGTTTGAATTGAACCTTAAGTCCTAGAACCTGAAAGCATGGGAGAGTTTTTTCTTCAAAATCCAATCTAATCTAGCCATATAGTTTGGATTTATAGCTAATTGAAGCAATAAGTAATCAAGTCCTTGACATGCTGTGCAAGAGAAAGATGACGTTAAAGCCACTATGATAAATTGTAAGAAAAGTTGTCTGAATCTTGTGATATGCAGCTTTAACCTTCAAAACGTTAGCACAGCTACTATTGTAAAGGCAGACATTTTCTTCTTCAGAATGGACACAACTGAAAGGTTAAAGGTGGGGAAAGCTTCCTCCCACTCTAACAAAAAGTGTAGAAACACAACAGAGTTTAGCACATTGCTCAAAGGGATTTGACATTGGTGGCAAACAGTGAATGAGCTCAGAGCGACGTGGGGAGGGATTCATCTGAAAAGGCTGAAATTTGATGTGACTTTCCACAGCAGAGTACTTCTGGAGGAAGAAACATTTCCTTAGAGATACGTTGCTGCCAGAAGGTATCCTTAGCTGGGACTGTTCCTTATTTGGATGCTCTGTTCCTATTTACATCCTTTACGCAGAAATAAAACGACACATTCTCAGATTTAAGGAAGTGCCACAGTGCATGTTACCTGTCCATAGATTCATGTAAGGAGTTAATTTGGTCAAGCATTGTAAAGCATTTGGATAACAGCAGAGACTCAAAAGAAAAACCCATGACAGAGATCTGTCTGTGAATGTGACTGAAGTATTATTGGCAGCTGCACACATTCCCTTTGGTATTTGTTCAGAGTGCTGTGGCAGGTCAGTGTTTGGAACTGGATTAGTACTTTAGCACTACAGTACTCAAAAACAGATAAGGAGCCAAGTCCAAAAGGGATGAAAAGTCAGACAAGCTGTGATTTGGGTCAAAATAATGATGAGCAAAGCCTAATTTCCCCCCCCCAGGTTTTCGCACATGGTTTCCAACCAATAGAGGTTAGGAGTTGAGATCTGGTATGAACCGAACGGGCTTAAGTTTCTGTTTGATTTCACCTGAGCTGGTGGAGTAAGCTATGTGCTGAGAATTGTTATGCTGGAAGGGCACAAGGGCACTGTTGTTCTGTTAGGCTTGATTTTTATTTGCTTTTATTTATTTATTTATTTATTTTTAAACTGATCCTTTGTGCTCAGACCAGATCATTTGAGTCATTCAAGCATCTTCATGCCTCTCTGTCCTGGATGGGGCAGACATTTGGCTGTTGCTGTAATAGCATACCTGTTCTTCAGTGAAAGTGTTTCCTTTGATTTGTGGTGCAGCAAATACCTTAATAATGCCTGGCTCAGAACTGTTATCTCCTTGTAGATGTGTGTCCCTTCTGAGCCTAATGGATATTTCAAATCAGTGAGTACTAACATAGTTTGACAAAATAAACCGAGTATCATATTAAAAAATGTTTGTGACTAGCAAGGCCATTATAACATTAGTCACCTTCTACCTTCTGATGTTTTAGTGTCGCTTTCAAAGATAGATAATGAGGAATGGGAGAAAATAACATGTTGCTGCCAACAGAGTTCAGTGGTTATCTGATCCCGATATTAACAACTGTAATCAGACCATTTGTATCAGTATTTTTCCACAGCTCCATTGGTGGTAAGGCAGCCACAGCATTGCCAATTCTTTTTTTTATAGTGATAACTGCAGCTAGATTCAGCTTCTCAAATCCTCCCGTGGAACACTGAGTTGTTAAAGATGACTTTAAAGATGACTGATGTACCCAGGAACTGCACTCTGTATCCTTCATAATAGTTTTGTTCTTTTCAGCAGTAACATGTTATAGGAAACTGAAACTGGAATTTTTCTGGATTTGCATCTCACAATTATAAGTTCTGCTTGAAGGGTCATATAAAATCCTCCCCATGGTAATTTGTTCGATTCTGATTTAAAATATTACCTAATGATTCTCTTAAGAGAAAAAGAATTACAGGAAATTTGCTGCTCAGTAATTATTGGTAATTTTAACTTGGGACCAACCTGAATTTCTCAATGTGGTTAAGTCATTACAAAATGTATAGTCATTATAAAATATGAAGGAGAATCTTGGGGATGCATAATCTGTAAATCTGTAAATGGCCATAGGGGATGGCCATGGCAGCAGCAAGCCAGAAAGTTTCCAGGCTATCTACAGAGAGAGGCGAGCCCACCAAGCAGATAAGCAGCACCTTCCTGCTGCAAGGCTCTGTGTGCCCCAGCTCTTGAAAGATAGTGCCTATTGTAATGTCAAAGCAATAATGAAATAGTACGTTTATTATCCTACTCTCTCAGCCCTTACATACCCACTTGCTAAGCATATACTTAGGAACCAAATAGGCAAACTGATTTTGTAGAAGGTAATTAAAATTAAACCTGAACTTCTAACTGTATTTGCCTGACTGTCTCTAGGCCGTGGATGTGATTAATCAGGATTTGGTAGCATGTTGAATAGTCTTCATTTCCTGCTGTGTATCTTGTTTGGGGATCATTATGGATCCCCTGCTACCAGCAGATAACCTGGATTTCCTGCATTAGTCAGGGAGAAACACTGATCTGCCTTATCAGATAGCTTGGAGGGAGGGTAAGATTTTTTTATTTTCTGTTTTTGCTTTCCTGGCACTCTGGAGAAGCAACACGAACTTTGATTCTACTTCTTAAAGGAATCAAAGTTTATGTATTCTCACAAGTAAGATACATGGAGATTCTTAAGACCATGATGGTTACTTCTTTCTATTTTGTGTTTTTAGCACATCTGTTGGACTCTTTTATCTTATATCCACTTGTGCTTCTGTTTCAGAATAGGTTATCTATAATGCAGTAACATTTAGCTTTTTAATTCCCTTTTATATACAGTCATTTTGGAAGCATCTCCTGTTGTACTTGGGGAAGTATGTACTGTGTAAGTTTGTAGGAAGCTTTCTGCCCAGCAGTCACTACACTTTTTTCCAAAGTTTAATTAAAGTGTTTGATCTTCTGTGTATGATGTTTCACTTCCCCAGAAAAAGTTTCAGATTCTACAAGGGTGAATTGTGATCCATTATTGGATACTAAGTCTTCTGGGCTCCACTCTGCAGGAAACTGTGGACAGGAAAGTAATTACAGTAGCAGGTGTGACTTGTGACGTAAATGCTGTTTCTGGCCATTTATTGAAGCAATCTCTCAGGATGATGGCAAAGCAGAAGTCAGTGGTGCATGAACAAATAGGTCTTTGATATCAGTAGCAAACCTTTCCCACAATGAATCAAGTAAAGGGACAGGCTGCTATGGTAATGCATAAGTCACTGCTCCCTTGCTCGGCTCTTTGCCCTTTACAGATTCTAGGTGCTTTTTTGTTCTGACAATCCATTGGTGTGAATCATAATCCAGATGTATAAATGACCATAGTACTTTTGTAAATTCTCTGGAATAAGAAATTGCTGACCAACTTGCAACACAGCTTTCTGGTGGGGAGGGATTATACTGCAGTGGAAACAGCAGGTAGAGCTGGACAACAGGGACTGGAATTACCAGGTCTTGTGCTCAAGATGCCGTGTCATTTTTGTTGGACTGGACACATTAAGCAAGGAGTACTGAGTGAAACTTTCACAGGTGCCAATTAATAACCTTATTATTTGTGCAGCCATGTCTGTATCTATGTCTTTGAAGGCATGGCACATGTAATATACACTGAGTAATAACATTTCTAGTTCTAGGTCTGTACTCCATATTCACAGAATGGGTTGGGTTGGAAGGGACCTTAAAGACCACCTGGTTCCACCTCGCCTGCCACGGGCAGGGACACCTCCCACCAGACCAGGTTGCCCAAAGCCCCATCCAGCCTGGCCTTGAACACTTCCAGGGATGGGGCATCCACAGCTTCTCTGGGCAGCCTGTTCCAGGCCCTCACCACCCTCCTGAGTGGAGAATTTCTTCCTTATATCTAATCTAAATCTACCCTTTTTTTTTGGTGTAAAACCATTACTCCTTGCATTACTGTGTTATTGAATTACTGTAATTATTGGAATATTGTACATACGTATAAACTTGTGGACTACAGGATGATTTGCATTAGTATTTGTTTGAATCCATGTTTAGTACCTTAATAGAGCACTAGACCCTAAATCTGTAATCCTAAATTAAGTTCTATTTTGTAGCTGTGTGGAAACATGTTTTTGTTCCACAATTTAGGACTTTTCCTCAGTTTCAAATGGTCTAGGCACAAATGCAATGGTCTTCTCAGCAGTGTGCCATAGGTTGCAAGTCTGAGTGCAGAACCATGATTGGAGGCAGTGACAGACACAGTGGTGTGTAGCATGGGGTAGAATGAGACAAATACCTGGCTGTTGGCAAATCAGGATTTTACTGCTTCAGATCTTTGGAGTTTTGCTCGGAATGATTGTGGAACAGATGTGCAGAGAAGAAGAAACATACCACATTGTACAAATCAGGCCAGAACATATTTGTGAAACTTTTGTAATCATATTTGCTTGTTTTAAATTTTCTCTCCTGTTGGAGACATTATGCACCAAGACAAGGCCATTCTGGCAGCATGAAGTGGTGACTGGCAAAGTTCAGATCCCACCTCGCCATGCACATTGCTCTGCAATGCATTCTTAAGGCTGTACTACAGGAACCTTTCCCAATAAAATACCATGATTTTGATATTGGGATTTACACTGACTATTGAGAAACATGACTGTCATTCTTTAAAAATCTCTGGGCACAGAAGAAAGTCTGTACCATGTACTCATTTAAAATGGAGAAATCCACCAAGTGCACTAAATGCCATGTAGTTCAGGCTGTCCTTGCATACTGTGATGTAGCCATACATGACCTCAAGGGTAAATAACATCTTTGTGCATCCTGGAGATGTATGAATTCTGATTTTTATAGAAATGTGTGAAGGGCAGTTGCTTGGCTTTGCTCGGCTTCCTTCAAACATGAAAAGATGATCTTTGGTTTGAGTCAGAAAAGATGATTTTTGGCTTCTGAAATGCACTGCAGACAGGTGTCTGTGTTGCGTGTACACACACAATCTTATTCATAGCATACTTTTATGCACAATATAGAATTCAGCAATTGTGCTGTCTGGGTCAAAAGCCGTGTTCATGTATAGTAAGCCAAGCACAGAAATTGGTTCCCTAGATCACTCACTGCATTTAAGTGAGGGTCAGCAAGTGACAAACCTCTAGAGCAGTGCTGGTGAACCCAGGTAGTACAGAGCCACTATTGTACATTAATTAATCACCTCTGTCTGTCCTCCCAACGTAGCAGAAGTATCACTAAGTTACTAATAAGTTACTAATACAGTGTGAATTGGAATATTTATGTACAAAGTTAGGAGCCATGCTTGGAGCAGTAATTGTATTTATCTGATTCCTAGAGGAAGGAACACAGTATGCACCAGAAAAGTGTTTTTTTTTTTTTTTTTTTTTTTTTCTTTCTGCAGCATTAGTGCCAGGATTTCTTTGCAGGACATCCACAGTCAAATGCAATGCGTCATGCAGATCAGAGCAGTGAACTGGGTTTCCTTGTAAGTGATGCATTTTGCAGAGCTCGTGTTTTGATGTTTGTGGTGTTGGAATTTTCCATAGGCTGTGTTTTCCACCCTGGTTTCTGTCTGACTGCCCAGCTTGAGCAATGCCTCATATTCCTTTCCCTTCTGCTGTTGCTGACTCAGCCTGACTAGCAAGGATTTTAGTCTTCTGTGACTAAGCAGTTTTAAATGTAAATTGTAATTTGAAGTTTTTAAAGTATTTCATTTTCTATGCTTTCTATGCAACCTTGTATATGACAGTGATGTTGGCAAAATAGCAGTGCCTTGTTTTTCTAATTTACTCAGTTTCTCCCTAGGTAGATTAAATGTATAGTGCCTGGCTATAATATTTATCTTGCAAATGAAATGTCCTTGAATGTACACATATGGCAGGAAAAAATGCATACAATGTATATTAAGCTTTGGTTTCCAAACAGTCTAGGCAGAGCATGTTTTCTTTCCTCAGAGAGATGATTATCACTAAATTTAAGTACATAGCTTTGCACAGATTTCATCTGAAGCAGTAGAAAGAAATTGTAGATTGTCTGAATTTGCAGATCTGACCCAGACAAATGCACAGGCAAGCAAAGCAGGTACACCTGAGCTGTCCACAAAGAGATGGTCTGCACAGCTCTCCATTTCTGCTTCCCTTCTCAAATCTGAGCAATGCCCCTTAATGTCTGAAGTATCTCAGAATACCTGGAATTACCTGGAGTACTCTGCTGCTTCAAGGCAAAGATAAATGGAAAGGTCACTTTTGGAGATAAACTAAACTGACAATGGTTTAATCTCTGAAATACAAGCAAGTGGGAGAGGAGATACCAATGCAAAGAAATGTGTTCATACCTAAGTAAATAGGGACTTCTTGATTAATAGACTTTTGATTTGGAAAAAAGGTTGCTGCTTCCGCAGTTACTTTGGAGACAGTCAGCAACCTGCATCTAAAATGCTTCACAAATGTGTTAGAAGATTTGTTTCTACTCTGTGAGCAACTTTTCATTGCACGAAAATGATGGATACCTTCACTTTTAAGAGCATGTACAAAGAAAAAAATACTATGGATGACTTGCTTGAACATTGCTTCTTGTAATCAATGTTAATTTAGTAAGATTGGAAAACAAAAACTGCTACAGCTCATTCTGTTAAAAAAAACCTGCTAGGCTGAAGAACTGTATCAATCACAGTTCTTTATTCTTCTACTCAGTAGAAAACAAAATATGAAAGCACAGCAGAATTTCTTGGATCACATTCCCATGTTCAAATATGTTGATGTTGGAATTAAATCCTTTTGAAAGGTTCCCGCTTACCCTCCCTGCACCCTCTCCCCTCCCCCCAAAAAAGCTTTTAAAATTTTATATTGCTGACTTGCATTTTCTTGTGGCACTCTTGAACTTTATGATTTTCATTTGTGCTTTGAAGCAGCAATACAAAGGAGCAGAATAGCCGCGCTTACATCTATGCATACACCACAGAACTACCTTCCTCCCTCATCTGTGGGATTCTGTCATCTTCTGAAATGTGAAAGACATTCACAAAATGAGTTTTCTGGCAAGCGGTGTAATGCCGTCCAATCTTCAATACAGTAAATATACCTGACAGGATTCCAATGAAAACAATCAGAAAATTACCAATTCAACTACAATTTCCAAATGCATTTATAGACTTCTCAGTTGCTATATGCAGTAGTGGGTCTGAAAGATGCTGCAACACATTGAAAGCTAAGGTCTCGTTTGCGTGAAGAATGTATGTAGAGTTAGGTAGAAAAAAATACTGCATTCATGCAATATGTAGCAGCTTACAGTAAAATGATCACCATTTCAAAAAATAAAAATAAAAATTCATGGGGTAGAATCCTGATTGTTTGAACTTGATTTGCCAAACTGTCAGAGGTCAAACCAAGACAATGACTCCAGGTATTAAAAGGCCAACAAAGCAGAAAACAGGCAGGGAGGGCAGTTAATGTTCTTTAGTTTTAAAGTGCCAATCATTGCTGTTAATGCAAAATCCAGTTTGCACTTTGATCACTGTTTATGCTCAAATTTGGGCCTCATGGCAATGCAGTATGCAAGGGTAGTTGTTTGTTGCCTCATAATCTAGGAATGAAGTTTCCTGCCTCCTCCTCCTTCCCCGAAGTACTTTGCTGAAGGAGTAATGACACAAAAATCAGTAGGATTTCTCACCAAGGCAGTACTCAACATGAGCAGCGTTGGCAGAGCTGAACTAAATTAAATTGATGTCCTCATTTTTCTGCCCATTTCCTCTCCTAGTGTTGTTCCACTGACACGCTAATAGCATCAAACCTGCATGACTGCTACAAATTCTAGTTCTCATATTGCAGGAAGGATGAAAAAAATTTTTTTAAAACCCACAGAGTCTTTTTGCCATTCCTTTAGAAGCAAGAATTAAGTAAATAGATTTTCAAAAAGGAAAAATCTATTTCCACATCATAGAAAAAGGAGGAAGGAGATGTAGGACTACAATATGTCTGTCAGAAGACCAGTTATTTTATTATTCTGTGAGTTCTTCATCCTTACCACTACTCTAATTCCTGCTGGTGAGATAATATGAACACCATCCTGCACAGCAGTAATGACAAACCACGAGAAATTTCTGTACAGTTTAAGGGTGATTTTGGTGGTGATTATATGTTGGTTGTCATCTTGGGCATGAAGATGACTTAGGAAGAACAGAGTCTAATCTGTGTCATGCTACCTACCTAGTGCTCCTTCGGCAATAATAGGATGTGCTAGCAGAAATGTGTGTATTTGTGGTATATAATCACTAAACGACGCACGAGAAAACTCACCTTTCTGGTGTTCCAGTAGAAGCAAGCTCCATATTGCCCAGGTAAATGGGTTAATGGGTAAATGCTGTCCATTTGGGTTTGTCCTCAACTACATGTATCTGATGGGAAGTGTTTGCAGGACTGAGCTCTTACTTTTATCTACCCTGCTTTAGTGTGCTTAAAGTATCATACAGAAATTGCCTGAATGCTGCTATCTCTTAGGACATAGCTACTGGACCAGGTTTTTACAATACAAATTAATGGAAATTTGCAGAGAGATGAGCATCGCTGGATTAGATGGAAGCCATCAACACTTTTGATCTGGCTGAAATCTGTTCCCTTAATGTTTCAACTTGACAGTGTCAAACCCACTGCAAGAACTGACAGGTTGTGCAAAGGCAGGAAGGGCAGAGACAGGTCAGCTTTGCTCCAGTGCCTGTACGTTTGGGGATCCTAACCAGGAGCCAAACAAAACACTGATTAATACTTTTTATTGCCAACATCGAAGTTAACACCCCTAGAAAGCTAAATCTGTTAGCAATCTGTTGTCTTTAGCAAACTCAGCTCGACTTTGTGTTGCTGGACAGAATATATATCTTGAGACCTATATTTTACATAATTTTAGAAACCACTTTTAGTGCTTTGTTTCACATTGCTCATACTGCACTGGGGGGTTTATTCTGTTGATTAAACTTTTACTCATTTACATTTATATCACTTCTGCAGTAACAGCTTTATCATGGTTATGTTATTACTATTATAATTTATATAATTTATAATATTATAATTTAACCGTAGGTTAAGAAAAATCTCCTCTGTGCTCTTTTCTACCTAAGAAATCCAATGATCATAGCTTTATATTCTCTACAGCAGTTAATACAAAGCTAGTTCCTATTTTCCAGTTAATACTGACTGGGATCGCCCCTTCTGAGTCAAAACCAAACCACCTCATGGATTGTCCTGCCCATTATTAATTTTTCAATGCCAAAAGGCAGAACTTCTAATTAAATGGGGCACTTCTGATTTTTCTGCTTGCAGTATACAGAGCATTAATAAAATCAGGACTTCCTGCCGTGAACAGTTTGGCCTTGCTGCCATACCTGAAAAGGGGCTGTTCTTGTTCAGAAATGAATGAAGGGCTGAAGACAGGAGAACACAACGTGCCGCAGGCTGATTTCCCATTAATCACGTCAGAAGGACCATCGGTTCCTGGCTTCTTTGTTAGGCTCTGGACATCCTCCGGGCATAAATCAAGTGTACACCTGATCTTGATGGAGTTAAGTTTTCTTTTCCTAAAAAAACCTTAACAAACAAGAAAGCTCTAGTCCTACAGCAACGCCATGGTTTGGAAACACATTTTAAGTCAGAACTGCTCACTGAGCCCTTCACAGCTGGTGATGAAGAACATGAGTCTCTCTTCTCCATCCTGGCTTTTAATTTGTTAATTGTTAGGTTTCTACCCATGCAAGCCTGAATATAGGAGTGACCATTCTTACTCCTATTGGCTTTTTCCAGTGGCTTCAGATTCAGGCTCTGATTCATTAAATTGTCAAATCATCAAGAAAAAGGATTAGTATTCACATGCTAATTGACGGCAAAATTTTACCAAAAAGCAGTAAAAATTGAATGAGTGGGTCTTATAAAAAAAGAATAGCTGAATAACTGCTAAATGTGGCTAATCTGAAAACAGGCTGAAACAAGTGAAAATAATTGCCGAATAACAGCTTCTTTTAGAAGCTCATTAACTAATGTTAAATTAATTTGGAACTCCCTAATAAAGCAAGATAGGCAAGCCATGTAATTAATGAGGTCTCATTCTGATCTTATTTGCCTCTTGGAAAATAAAGGTGCTCCCTCTACTGAAACCAATCATACGGTAATAGCCACATCAGGAGCTTTTACCCTTGCAGGTGAAAGGCTCCTCCATCAACCACCGAAAATCAGCAGAACTACTCCTGAGTGAACAAATGTTGAATTTGTCCGGGGGTCAGTGATCTTGGTCAATATGTCACTGCATGTTTGCAGGTACTAAATTTTACTGGCACTTTGCCTGTGCAGATTTTTTCTTTTTCCAGCTTGGTATTCATAGTTATGTAAGAAATCATTAGACCTCAGATGATGGAAAGATGATATAAAGTCTAATCCACTCATCAGTTCCAGACAGGGGCAATGCTGAGCACATGCAGCTGGTGAGAGGGTTTGGCTACTATGTATTATGGGAACAAAGAGCAGCAGTGAAAACTTGCTAAGCTCCTGTGAGCTCCACAACTAGAAAACAACAAGAATGCAGTGATTTAATTTGTATAAAATGCCACAAGAAAGTGATGGAGTTAACCCTTGTTTATGTCACCTGAGTCAAAAAGATTTATGGTTAAAATGATATTAACCATTACAGAATTGATGAAGCATTGATCATCTAAAGAATATAATTTAGAATCATCTGACAGGCTATTCTCCTGTTCAACCATTCTTAACAGTTGTTGTATCTATTGCTGGGTAAATATTTACCCTTAAGAGATGATGATACAGAAAAATATGTAAGTTTAAAAGCAGGTCTTAACCAATTCCTACCATTATTATTATTTTTAACTGCCTCTTCCTTACTACCTGACCATTCTGCTCCACTTCAGATGGAAAGTACCTGCAGGGAATTTTCACCTTGTTTTGAAGAACAATGTTGCACTACCAGAAAATGGAAAACATCAGGAAATGAAGTGCAGCAACATTTAATTTTGAACAGAAGTGATGACCAAAATACCCCTAGTGTTATTTATTTATGTATTTATTTATTTATTTATTTATTTTTGGTCAAGGTTTTGAAGTAAAAAACAACCAAGCCTAGCTATTCTTGAGTAAGTCAGTTTGGCATTAGAAAACCTAGCAGGTAGAATTCAGTGTCTCAGAGAGGTAAGAAACAGATCCACTTTCTAAGGAGTGACTTTATCTGAGCCAAATTTATGATATTCTGCTAGTAAGTAATTTTGTGTGCAGGTCTGCTGCATCTGCAGCTCCTATGTCAGCCTTGTACTGGCTTTCTGTGACAGCAGACCCCGGAGTACACCTCATTGCAGGCTTGCTCTTGCTTAGCATATTTTTGCAGTAGTGAATCCTTTAAATGCAAGAATGGAAGCAGTCTGCAGAGCACTCGTTGACAGAAGTAATCCAGAAAGATTATGTTACTTCCTCTGGTGGCTGCTTATCTTTTGCTTTCACCTGTTGATCCAGACACTGATCTTTGATGAGGGTAGTGTATGGCATTCAGAGACATCAGCTGCAGGACAGTCGGTCTGTGAATTTGCAATGGTCTCCTGTTTTCTCTCTTTCAAGAGAGAGAGAGAGGCTGCACCCTCACAGGCAGTCTTTCTCTGGTAATTATCCACCTTCCACTCCCCTCCATCTTACTTCATTTTGCCCTGTCCTCGAGCAGAACTAAATCAATACATAGAGCTGAAGTTTATTAATTCACCACAGTATAATTCTCTATCTGTAATATCCTACCCTTTCTTAGGTATAATTTCAAAACACAGTGCTGTAGAAGGTCTTACCCTATTGAGACCTTATTATAGTTCAATCAACTTTAGAAATCCATCTGTCATACAAAATATAATAAACATGGTTAGAACTGAACTACGGTAAAAATCAATGTGCAAAATACTTATTCAACAGTTATAAATAAAAAAAGTGGTTTGTTTTTTTATTTTTTTATTTGTTCTTTAATCAAGTTAATTTACTTTGTTATTAACAAGTTAATTACAAAAATCCAGTCTCTTTTGCTGGGTATTTTTAAGGAAACCTATTGAAACACAGCTGCATTCATTGCTCTTAAAAGTTTATGATTTTACGTTACACTAAAACCAAGCACAAACCTCAGAGGTGGAAGTTTAACTACGTATCGAATGGTATCGCACATGTTCTGGTACTACTGAAGAAATGAAAAATACTAGAGTGATAGCTCATTAATCACTGATTTCTAGGAAGCTATACTTTTATAACCATGAAGTTGCAATAGGAACCAGAAGCATGTTGGTGGTCTATTAATAATAAACTTCAATATTATATCTTATTGATGTATAATCTTTTCAAGTTTTATGAGAAGAAATACCAGGCATTTATTTTAATCCAGGGATTGCAACAGAGCCACACATTCTTACAAACTGTATCAGAGTATCTCAGAGGAAAATGTCTGCTTTTGCAGTTTAAAAATGGGTGTCATGTTTTACACAGACTATGCTGCAGGCTTTACTTTTGTGCTGCTAATATCTTGTCCAAAAAACCCCACGAGCCTCTTTTGGCATTAGAACAATTCAGTAGGACCCCAAGGGCTTGGTATAGCAAAAACATTTTGCGCTGCTCTGTTGCTTCTCACTCAGCATTGTTAGGAAACACTTCTAGGATGTGACACGGTGCCTCTCCCACAGCAATGCAGTGTTTTGTTTTTCACTAATGTTCAGGTAGTGTGGTTTGCAAATTCCAAGAAAAAATTCTATAAAACTCAGCCCTGCTTGACAGTGTCCAGTGAATTTTGTTCCCAGACAGTCTTAAGCACTATTTGATTTTGGAACTGGTATGGGCATGCCACAGTGCAACATAGTTCTAACTATATCTGTAAAGATTTTATGTGCTTATGATGCCAATATTATGATAGAATTAAAAAAACTAAAAACAAAGAAACCAGCAACCAAACAAAAAGGCCTAAAATAGTTCTAACTATACCTGCAAAGATTTTATGTGCTTATGATAGCTATATTATGATTATTATGATAGAACTAAACACCCAAACAAACCCAAAACAACAACAACAAAACAACAAAGACTTACAGTGAGTTTGTTACCTTTTTTTTTTTTTTTGAGGAAAAAGAGTAATTTTGAATTAAAATATGTTTGAAGGGCACAGCATGTGAAATAGTGCTTCACTGAAGCATTGTTTCTGAAGTTACAGCTTGTTTTATAATGAAACACCTGCAAGAAAGATATGTTTAATCTTTCTGCTTTTCTCTTCTGTAAAGATAAGAAGAAAGTTTTTAATTTTCCCAATTATACATTTCAAAGTTTATACAATGCAAGAGAATAATATATTTTGCTTCTTTTTAATCATCTAAAACTAATACTGACTGATATACAAGTTAAGTGTTTGGAATAAAAATGCATTGTTTCACACGGAGTAATACATTACACTAAAATGAGATTATTTTTCTTCTTTTATATTTATAGAATAGAAAAAAAACACCTAGCTATCCTCAATTTCAGACTTTTTTAATGCTAATGTAAAAGCTGTGTATGACATTACTCTTATAATCATAAAAAAAGAAGCTATTAAAATGAAATTAGAAATGCTGATGAATAGTATTTGGATAAAATGAGAAACTCTACTAATGGATTTTTGTAAAATTTTAATGAGTTAAACATTTTATAAGGAGCCAGTTCTTTTATAAAAGTCAAAAGTTGAAATAAGACAGAATTACCTTCGTGTGCTTGATTTTAAATACAGAATAATGGAATGCATACATATTGTATTTGGTATATTAAAAGAAGTATCATTATCAACAGAGAATGGGATTTCATATGTCATTAAAAGGCTAAAAGGGAAATTGCCATAAATTTGATTTTAAACATGATGATGAAATGATATTGTGATGCTCTAGAGACTCAAAGTCATTTATGAAAAGCAAAGCAATGAATAAATGCCTTGACCAACAAATGAATACAAGTTATTGGAAAATTAGGAAGTGAACTTTAGATATAGATTAACTATTATAAAATATAATGCAATTTTATGGACAAAAATTATTTTCTTTGATATTTGGCTAGCAATGTATAGATTTTTTTTTTCCCCCATTACAAAGACTCTATCACATTCATGATATATTTGCAAATATAATACTTCAGGAACGTTAGGAACCAACACACTGACAGATGCCTTAGAGAACTCATTTTGGAAGCCAGGTCATCCACAGTCTTACTAGAATGGCAGGCTGATCTACCACTACAGCCTACCAGAAATGTCTGGCTATTAACAGACAGGTAGACTCACAACTCAAAATCTCCAGAAAGAAAAGCATTTACACAGTATCTCCTTATTGCCACAGCTCAAGATACTGCATAAGAAGTGTCTTAAATCTTAGGGTGCTTGAAATGCTACAGAAGTGTGTGTAGATACTACCTGAACAGTGTGGAAGGTACAAACTTGCAGAAAGCAGGAGAGAAGAACAGTTGCCCTGTCTTCACTGTTAAATCAGTATCTGTCAGTGAAGAAGGCAGGAAAATTGATAAATTCTCCCAGCATGATCATCAGTTTCAGAAAACTTCCATAGACTTGGGAAAAATACTGATGGTCTATTCGTCCTTAAGTAAGGAATTAGATTGACCATTTACAAAAAATGTACAAAACCAAAGTTCTGTAATGAGTAATAAATATACTCCTTATGTCTGTGTTTACACTGATCATCTCAACAGACAGGAAGAGTTGCTGGAATTCTGAATGGAATGAGTTTGGTAGTGCTTGGTGTACCAAGAACTGAGTAACTGTCATGATTTTATTGGAAAAACAAGGTATGCAATGCCACAGCAAGTCAAAACATTTGTAAAAAGCACTTGGAATAAGGAATAAACAAACTGCTAGCTACTGTACTGTCTTTACAGGTGGACCAATGAAATGCACATGTCACTGGTTATCAGTTTTTTTCATCATGGGCCTTCGTGTCTTAATTCACATTATATATGGATGTGTTACCCTGATAAGCACTGAAAATTTTTGTAGGCTAAATACATCTAAATAATGTTCTCCAGCAACTGTCATTTAATGGTATATTCCGACAGGTATCTCTGCTTGAGATTCATACTTTTATAAACGCAGAGCTAGAAGGTAAAACTGACTTTTGTTCATGCTGTGATGAAGTTAATCATATTACTAGTGTTTGTGTCATCGATTAAGCCATCGTTATCACCATAAGAGATAACCTGTTGTAATAAAATTTAGCATGCCCCATATAAGGGCTGAAGCTAGGATGAAATGCAATTAAAGATGTGTATTGTGTCTGGTACCAACTGTGCATGCGAAGGAACCTCTTGCACTTTGTGAGGTTTTTATGGGAGTGTTAGGCTGTATCCTGTGCACATGACTGAAGAGAGGGACTTTACCATTTTTGTCTGCTCAAATACTATGCGTTTTTTCTTCAGAACTGGAGCACAATAGCTAGGCGCTCAGTATTTTGTCTAAGAGGTTTGGATGAGTAGTGTATGCACTGAATACTTCTGAAAAGGTGATTTTGCATCACCCTCCACATACAAATTATTCTACCCTTTGATTTGTCCTTTGTTTTTAGATAAAATAAACCTCTGTCAAATGAAAGTCTTATGCACAAATCAGAATCAGGTCAGTTTGAATAAGAAGCGGGAGCTCCCCAATATTTTTTTCCTCGTGTTTTTTATCACCCATAAGGTTCGGAATATAAACAGCGAGTATTTGGGATTCTCTCCAGTACCCACCGAGTGTGCAATGAGAAAAGAGGCTTTGTGACTGGGAACAGGACTGTGTTAAGAGCCATATTTGGCTTCTAGCTTGATATTAATTTCCTCTGTAATCCCTATCTGACTTCCTTGTCACTCCGTGTTTCCTGATTATACTTCATTTCTGCCACTCTTTTTTTCCGCCCCCCTACTGAAATGGTAAGCTCTTTTGTCCTCTTACAATATGCCTGCCCAATGTAGGATATTGAGCTGTCAGGAAGAACAGCACGATCGTATTTTGACTGAGCTCATTGGAACTGTTGTGCTAAGTACATATTTATTTGCTGTGCTGAGTTGGGACTTTGTAACATTGTTCATTACAGGGGGCCTTCTCTTGTTCCCACTGAACCTTATCTTTAGTCGTAGTTTTGAAGGCTTGACCATTGTAAAAATCTAACCTAACCTCCTGCAAAATGAAGGGCGTGCTACTTCATCCGTACAGACAACAGCATGTTTTTGAAGGCATCCAAACTTAATGTAAACACTTTAAATGATGGAAGAATCTGCAGTGTATCTGAAGTTAATTATGTTTTGTTAATAACCTGTTAAAATTATTTGTTGCTTCTGTGTGCTGCTATGCCTTCCTGTGGAAGATTAAAGTAAACCCTGTTTTCAATTTTAAAACTTCCCTCTGTGTAAATGCTGTCTCCATGTAAGACTGTGATCTCGTCTTGTTTTTACATCTCAGGGGAAAATGAAACAGTCAAAGCTTCTGTCAGTCACTAATTTTTCAAATAAGGTTTTACATTATTTGAATAATTCTTTTGCATCTTACCAGTGTCCAAGACTCTTTCTCAACCTCTACTTTAAAAAATTGGGCATCCAGACCAGATGTAATGTTTCAATAGCTCATGGGTGCTTGATTGACGTAGCAAGAATAATGCTGTAATTGATCTGATAAAAGTTTAGGCTTAAGAATCACAAGTCTCAAAATACTCAACTGTACACGACTTTCCCAGTGTGCACTTCATGCCATTGTTTCTGGTATTGCTAATATCTTTTTTTTTTTTTTTTTACCGTATTACATTTTTTATCATTTTTGCTGATCATCCATGGATGTCATAGTGAGAACTTTTCAGAGCATTCTAGCATCTGCCTTGCTGGACAACCAAAGTGATTTGTAGGTAGTATAACTGTTAAAAACATCAAATAGCTTAGCAACTCCACTGGAGAACTAATTTCTTATTGAAAAAGAAGACAGAAAGAAAGGAAAAAAAATACCAGGAGGACAAACATAATAAAAGAAAAAGGCTGAGGAGATAAGATGAAGCATATCGAAAAGAGATGAATTTCTCTTTAGCTACAACAAATTTTTTCCTCTATTCTCCCTTCTTATTTTCCCACCTCCTCAATTTATTCCTCATTTCTCTTCTATCCTGTCACCTTTATTTTTTTTTCCATGTTGCCTTATCAATTGGAATTCTCAGTGCAGAAACATTAAATCTTTCTAACATTTAAGAAAAAGTGTAGTGCTATTTTAAAACCTCTGTAAGTAAATTACACTGCTTCCCCCACACCTCTAGCTACCTGTGCTTCCAACTTTCTTTATCGAAGCTGATTCCTTTTGGAAAGTATTCAGGAGCAATGAATAACTGGAGGTACATCTGCCAATCGCTGTTTAACTTAGTAGGAAACTAGGTGAAGAAAAACATTAGAAACAGTATTAGAAGAAAGGTTTAAAGGCCAAACCTCAGACATCAGTCTGCAGAAAAATAGCTCCTGAGTTTTGCACAATGCTAAGCAGTGAGGGTAAGAGCTTTTCACAAGTATTTAAGGCTAGATACTGCTGGAGACAAACAGGAATGTCTATCGATTCCAAGGTAACAATTACACTGTCCCATGAAAGCGTGATATGAAAAGACATCCTGCATTTGTTTCTTCTGTTGGCTGCTGTATAAAATCCTGCATTAGTTTCAAGCTGTGCCTGAATGCTGACCAGGACATGGATCCAGGCCAGTAGGGTTCTAATCCTGCCTTCCTGGCCAGTGCCAGCAAATAAATAAGTTTTACCTGAAATCCTGCTAGATTTGATCCCAGATTTGTGGCTGTAATGACAATGTCCACTGACAAGCTATTAAAAAAATCCTTTTTGAACTCTTTGAAGATCTGCCTCAAGCTTGCAAGCCAAAGCATTCAACTAGCCATCTGATAAAAGCAGACATCATGCTGAAGTAGGTAGGTATGGATGAGTAAATATCGACTGTAAAATAAGCTGCCTAAAGACTATGTTCTGATACATTTATTCATGTTAATGCAAGAGTGTTTTTCTGGCTGAGGAAGGCCAATGAAACCAGCATGTTTACTCAAGATGTAAGGCACTATTTGAAGTTAGTGATCCAGGACCAAATCTTGTGAACAATTAGTTTTTTTCTCAACTGCCATTTTTACTGTCATAACTCTATTATTTGCATGGAGCTTTCGGTATAAGTGAGATGAAATCCAGCCCTCCTACTTCCTAATATACTATGAAAATTATTTCCTTTAATATAGTAGCATGTGAAAAGAAAACCCCACAAGTTTTAATTAGATTGTATTCCACTGTTTTGCAAGGCATTAATATTCCTGGAATTAGAAGTCAGCAAGAGCAGTTATTTTGCAGGGAACAGAGAGAAACTATTTATGCCCTGAGTGCCTCGGTTAATATAAATCAGAAACATGAACAGTGAACAAATACTACCAGACTACTGCTCTGTGTAAAAAACAGACAAACAAAACACTCACACACACACACACAAAAAAACCTTCCCTGCATTAATTTTATACATATTTATATATTAGCTAGTACTATGCAAGTACTGCTTTCATAAATGCTTTACTGTAATAGGATTTTGAAGATAGAGAACTTCTTCTCAAAGAGGATTTATGGCTGTCTCTCCAGAGTTACTAGATAGATTTTGAATGCTCACTGTAAGAAACAATTTGATTTTCTCCCTAAAGCAATGCACTAAATTATCACAAAACACTTGGTTACATTGATTTTGAACTTATTTTAAAGAAGCACTTAGCTGTACTCTGGCTATTGAGTTTCTGAAAGTAGTACGCTGTTGAGAGAATCCAAAGGATATCTCATGAGCACATGAAATTAGCTTACTTTGTGACAGCAATTGAAATATCATACAACAACAAGGCATAATATAGATAAATAGAGATAAGTGGAAAAGAACATCAGGAACTAGCATAAATCATGCAAAGGCATTCCTCTCTGTGAAGTGTTTTTCACCTGGCTTCCATTATGAAAACAGTCCTCTCAAACAGATTTATTCCTTTGTTCTATACACATTTCTTCTGATGGTTTCCTGCTTTTTCCCCACTAGCCTTTCCTACCTGCCTAAAAGTCATTTTATTTTATTTTATTTTATTTTATTTTATTTTATTTTATTTTATTTTATTTTATTTTATTTTATTTTATTTTATTTTATTTTATTTTATTTTATTTTATTTTATTTTATTTTATTTTATTTTATTTTATTTTATTTTTTATTTTATTTTATTTTATTTTATTTTATTTTATTTTATTTTATTTTATTTTATTTATTTTATTTTATTTTATTTTATTTTTATTTTATTTTATTTTAATTTTATTTTTCCCAGTTATTTTTTGCATGCCTCTGCGTCAGAGCCAGTTGTGGGGAGGGACAACCATGGTAGTTGCCAGGAGTCCATAAAGAGACAGTAAGAAGCAGTTCAAGTTGTCTTCTCTGTGAAAGTTGCTAAGGCTAGCAGTTGTCAGGGTTTCCTGAACATGTCATCTTCCAGTCAGAAACTATGCACAGGTGGACTTTGAGAACATTTTAAATTATTACAAGATCTGAGAATGTCTTCCAGTCGGGCCAAGCCCTGCTCCTGTGTGCTGCACTTCCAGAAATGACCTTTGTGTGTGTGCATGTGTAGGTAACATGCTGCAGCCGCGCAGTGCTCACATGTTTGTGCACAGACAGGTTGGCTTGCTGTGGCTGTCCTGACACTGTTTAGGGAGCACTGCACTTGCTGCATGTGTGTTGCCCACATGTTCTCAGCTTTTCAGTAAATTCATTGCCTCTGCGCATGTTCCCTTTCCCTTCGCGTTGGATTTACTGCATGAATTCAGAACGTGTTCTGTATCTGAAATTGTCTGGGAATATGAGATTTGTTGTGCTCAAAGCATGCAGCACATGCACAAATACTTCTGACTGGGAATTATGGATGAAAGTGTGCAAACCCAGTCAGGATCCCCTCTTCCTGCCAGGGTGTCTTGTAACTCTGGGTCTTGCTTGCCACATTGCCTGAAACCATTCCCTTTGTCTTTCAGGTTTTCCAGTAAGTTCAGTGTTTTTGGCTTTGCTTTTAGAAATTAAGGTTGCTAAATAATGGCAATGCAGTTATCTATTGCCCAGCTACTTAGAGGAAGGCTCTGGATAGCTGACTCCCTAGTAAGTAAGCTCAAAGAACTTGATATTCCTTGCCTAATCCGTTTAGGAGTAGCAATAATACCCTGTGATTGGAGTTGTCTTTAATGAGCAGCTATGAGAACAGTTTGATAAAGACCAGAAATACATTGGATATTCATGGGTAACATTTCTCTCTCAGAAATAAGCTTTGATTTCTGAACACAGGGTGAAGAGGAAAAAGTGATAAATGGAACAGATAATTTTGTTTGCTGCTAATAATTTATCAGCTCTAATCAGGGTGAAACCTATCCATTAAAATGTATGCGGAAATGTGATGATAGTATTAGGAGTGCCTCATTATTGTTAATTCATTTAGTACTCAGTGTAATAGCACTAATCATAATTAACTCCTCTGGTATTAATGTGGTTGTCATACAATACGTACAGTATTTGCATGAGAATTCCACTCTAGATTCTCATTAATTAAAACACCATAAAAATGTCAGCTCTTTAATTTGCCTTATGTTAAGTACTATGAGGCTTCCAAATTTTTCCTATTAGAATTTATCAAAATGCTGCTTCTACATTAATTTTAGCCAGAAATAATAGTTTGTAGCCATCTATTTATCAGCTTATTACATTAATATTTAAAGCTCTTTCATTTTTCAGGGGATTGCATTTGTTAATGGACAGAGGAGGAACAGTAGCTTAATATACCAATGTTGGAGGTTTTATTAGGCCAAATCTCCTTTATTTTCTGTATAGATTTTTCAACATAGCTCATAACAAAATGTCTGGTGTTAGGGCTTCCCCCAGGAGGGCTGGCACCTTCCTGGGCCCAGGGGGCTGGCAGTGGGGGCTCTGGGCATCAGGCACCTTCCTGGGGACAGGGACAGGCCAAGGGTGGGATAGCCAAGGTGCTGACCTAGAGGTTTTTGGAAGTGAAGAACAAAGGCAACTTATTCATGGCTGTTGCACCAGTGGCTTAATGCTCTGTACAATTACACCTCTGCAGAAAGTTATTAAGAGCTCTGTGAAGGTCTTTTCACTGCCTCCTGGTTTCTCCCAAGCCCATTCTGCATTGCTTTAGCAAATCCTTTCACCTGGCTTATGGAAATCTTCCTTCAGAGCAATGGCACTGAGAAATTGTTGATTTCTTTGACCTTTGGGCGTAGGCTTCAGTGTTTTATATGTGAAAACTGATGGCTACAAGATGAGAATTATGTTGTTCACAAATTCATACATGCTCTGGATATGGTGACAGCAGCACAGAAAGCTAGTGGCTGTGTACTTTGTGTTATCATCAGTGTACATCAGACAACCAGATTTGCACAACTGACCAGTTAGTCTCCTTGTACTTTGTAGCTCCTTGTACAACTGAAGTAGAGAGACAGGTTCTCTGAAGGGTGTCTAAGAGATGCAGGTTGTCCCCATGTCTTGAAGTCATCCTTGGTGATAGCAAAGTCCTCAATATGATTCCCTTTCTGGAGTAATCCAGCTTCTTCTACTCACTCTACAGGGACTTTACCTGAAGGAAATACCTTAAGTTATATCTTGTGAATGTGGTGTTAGTAACAATGGTCTTGTTGGCGCAACACTGGGAAGGCCGAGCAAGTATGATCTTGGTGTGGCACATGTGAAATCAGTTTGTGGGCAGCTAAAGGAGATGATATGATTAATGTTCCTACAGTTCAAGCCTGATTATTTTCTATATATTCATTCTATATTTTATTTTCTATTAATTCAGTCTATATATTCATCAATATTATTAGCATTCAAGACATAAAAAATCATTACCCGGATCCTAGTTCCTCAGCCCAAATACAAGAGTATCTTAAAAAAAAATAAAGATTTTAATCGATTTTCCTTCTCTTTGCAATTTAGTTCTTCAGAATATGCTGTCTCTGCCACCCTCAGATATGAAAGCTAGATGTTTCCAAGTTATCAGATGAATCCTAAGACTGAAAATAAAGCACTAAACAGCCTGTGGCCACACAGTAAGATACTTCATGGCAGGATTATAATATAAAGTTCAGAGTGAGAGATTTAAACCTGATGTGGTAAAGAAGCAGTTGTTAAAGCTGGAGTTGCATCTTGAGTGATGACTTAAAGGATTGGCATGCAGTACATAGTTTGAGCTGCTATTGTTGATCCAGGAGTTTGTAGCTCCATAAAGTACCAGAGGAGTTACTTCTCTATACTTTCCTAATCTACAAATGTCCTGGGGTGGTGTTTTAATAGATTTGATACTTATTGCTATAGAAGCACATAAGTTGAATGTATATCGTAGAAGCTCTTTGTTTTCAGACTGAACAATTCAGGATCGGCCAACCATCACAGGGTTAATTAAAATTCATGTTTTTTTTATTTTCATGCTGCCTCATTTATATTCAGGGCATGTCCTGAGCAGGTTTATTTTGATAGATTGTTATCCACAATAAATTGAAATACCTTTCACAGTGCTTTCTGTAAGATAAGAAAAAATTACTCGAGTTATATTCGTAAATCCTAGGTGAATATGCCAGTAGATTGATTTGTGCTGTAGGTTTCCACCTTAATTTAAACATGCTGAAATGAGCCTGAAGCTTAATCGTTTTTATCAGCCCTCTAAGAAAATATTGGAAATTATTAATTGATCACACATATTAAAATATTTATACAACAGTAAATCATCATTCTTATCACTGACACACACTACGGTCCAAAATCCATCCGTCAGTTCAGGCATTTTCTATTCTCTTTTGTTTTCTTCTACCACAGGGCAGTTTGTGACATGATTGTGTTATGTCTGTGGTATAGTATTATATAATGAATACACTTTTGATGCCAGCACTATTAAGGTAGCTGTATATTTATGTTGACATTTGTGTCAGACCATGGGGCTGAATGGATGGCAGCTCCCATAACCAGGCCCCAAATTTTGTACAATGAAAGGTGAAAGAGATGATCTATGGACCTTGTCCAAGTAAGTGTAATTTTTCTAAATATAAAGGAATGCACAGGGAAAAATCTTATTCTCATTCATATGTCCACAGTATTTCTATGCAATTAGGATTTAATTTGCGGTATTTTTCCTTAAGAAGTTACTGTTTGCAAAGGCAAACCGTATTAAGGTAGGTAAAGGAAAAAAATGTGGCCAGAACTTACATATATGTTTAAATATATAAAATCTCCTCTCTCTCTTTCTGTATACTTAGATATAAGATACATTTTTGCATGCATTAGGGTATTTGTTTTAGGGGAGCATCTTCTGGTAATGGAAAATATAAGGACCTCACAAGCCCTTTTCCTGTGATTTCTTGGTGTTGCTGTGGCAGAAACACAATCTATCACTAGCATCTGAATTCCAAGCTAAAGATGGTAAAATGTTTTATTCCACTAGAGCAAAAAGCTCTTCAGGGACTGACAGCAGTCTGATCTGATTCAGGTCATCTGAGGTGTGAACTGTCTTCTGGAAGATCTCTTCTCCCTCCGCAGGTAACCAGAGTGCCCAACCAGTTACCCTAACATGGATGTATTTAAGTGTCTGAGTAAGGTGACATAGGAGTGGGCCTACATCTCCGGAACATAACAGTAGCTTTTTAAAGACTTGTAAAAAATGTTAAAGCTTTTGAGGGAAAGGTCATTTTCCAGTGGCTGGTGAGCTAGATAAGGAGTTGGGTCTAGACCTGGCTGACCCTGTTACTCACTTGCTGGGTGAACTTTGAACAGCTTTTTATTTCCATCAGGTCTTCCTCCAGAAGTTTTCCTCCTACCTGTATCATCTCTGTACAACATCTAGTACAATGGGATTCTAAGCATAGTGAGGGTGTTTGTACACTGTTTTAGAAACACTAATAATTACACAGTTAGAATTCCCTTTCTTTGCAAAAGTGTTTTGTTTTGAAGTTGTCTTAGCAGCGTGTGATCTCATCTGTCTTCTCACTGCAGCGGGAGAGGCAAAGCCATGCAATTTTTACACAGTTCCTTGTGAAGGAGGAACTTGTAACACATCAACTTGAGAGTGCTGAAATGCTAGACAACTTTGTAAGAATCCAGACAGAAAAATTATGTATTTTGAATTCTTCCTACTGTTTTTAATGCCAGCCAACTCATATTCATTTGTGAAAAGTCTGTTTTCTAACTTGGCATAACGTTAATGATTGGCAGAGATGAGGAAGGCTTCTTGCTTAAAATGTGTGTCAACGAGGAAGAGACCCTTCAATATCCTGTGCCAAACAGGAATTTTCCTCTTTTGAGGGAGGGGAATGTGAGACATGGAAGGTTGGTTTGTATTCAAAAAGCAGCTCTCTGAGTGTGACATGTTTTTATATTCTTGTGCTCTGATGTATTTTCTGAGTTCCTATCTGCTTAGAGCCATTGCTGAGAAAATAAAATATTGCTGCTGCAGAGCTTATGTAATGGCAGAAGGGCAAAAGACACCGCACTTTGCTTTTTGCAGTGTCAGTACAGCTGCAACCAAGCCCAGAGCCTTTTTCTGTTTGTGTTGAGAAGTGAAAAAAATACAGTTAATGAAACTTGTTTTCTCTTCTATTTCCTTTTGCTCCAGTAATGAAATAATCTTGGCTGCCTGGCAGGTCCCTACTTGTCTTTTCTCATTCCACAGTGATCAGATCTCATGGGGAAGACCCTTACAGAGAGCTGCATAACAAACTGAGATTCTGTATTTCCTCTCTTATGCTATGTGCATTTTTGAAGAGGTGCCACCAAGTGTGGCAGGTCAAGCTCACTTTTATATATTTTTCCCATTTACAAACTCTATGCAGACTTTATGTACTTGTTGTATTGTGCTTTCAGACTCAAAGAAGAGCTTGTGAGACTGATGGTTTATTTATTTCTCTCCTATCAGAAGGTCTAAAGGATCTGTAACCTCTGCTCATCAGCCTTGCCTATATTCTTATACTGCCATAAGTAAGTGGCTAAATCTTGTAAGAGTTTTTTGCAATTAAAAATTGCTTTACTTTTGTGATGTGTCCCATTTATCAATGCACCATTACAAAAACTGGGAGTAAGCAGTTTTTGTTTTCCTTATTAAAACTATGATTTATTTATTTATTTTATATATATATATATATATATATATATTTACATAATGTAGCAGAGCACTGTTTAGTTGTGGACCTGATATAGGTTACTGGTTGAGAATCCATATCCTGTGTTTTTGAAATGTTGAAAGATGAATGTGCTGGTTTCCTCTGACAATCTTTTCAGACTCAGAAAAAAACATGATGTGATCGAAGTCTCATTGTACTCTTCTTGTTATCAGCTTTTAAAGGTATTTGTGTCTATCTGCCTGGACATTTACTTTGCTGAATTTTGTATGACCAATTCTTTGTATGAGTGCACTGATATTGGGAGATACCACTTGACTCTTTCATCGTACAGCTGTCAAAAGCAATATAACGATAATATCAAGTATTGGGAGCCTGTTATTCTTTTAAGTACTTTAGAGAGAGATGAAATGTAGGGTTGGTCTGTCTGTCTCCTCACGACCCCTTCTTTTCTGAGATAATCAGATCTTAATGGGGGATCATGTTTCTGATGACATGTTTCTGGGGCACCTCAGTTCATCGGGTAGTCTGCAACAGCTCTTCCAGGCCCCTTTCCCATATGGTCCACTTCCACAGGTGTCTTCTGCAGAGCTCCGTGTGTCACAGCCCTGCTTTGCCATTTTGCTGTGAGAAGGCAGGAACACTGCTGGAGATAGGGGCAGAGGAACCAGGAAGAGTGTTTCTGTGAACTAACAGAGTAGCTGTTTTACTTGGTCATGTCTAAGTCATTTATGACCTGTTGCATAGTTGGGTCCTCTCCATAACTTGAAGAAGTTCCCAGCACAGAACTGCGTGCTGGGGTTCGCACCACTGCCTGAGGCACTAGTGAAATTCTGTAATGTAGTCGGCAGAGTTGGCCACCCACGTCCAACAACGTGTACAGAACAAGAGATTTTAAGAGGAACAGAGGTCTGCAGTACTGCTTCACAAGCAGAGGATCCAAAATCTTGCCTTGTCTGGAAAATGCAAACTGGGAGGTGATATGGTAACAATTCATAACTATGTTAGCAGACATTACAACTCTTCTCTCTATCCCCTATTTAATCTCAAAGCACTATTGGCACCAACAGAAAAGGAGACTGTTTCTAACCTACAAAACAGTGAGTTTCTGGGACATTTTCCCCATGCATTGGGGAAAAAAATAGAAAATACTTTGAGATGGATGTCAATAGATTTAGTATGTACAACAGCAGAAGACTAGACAGTAACTCAGGAGGCCCTTTGCCGTACTGTATTTCTGTGGAGAGCTTAATCCTCTTCTGTATAAATCACTCAGTACTTGCCACCCCAAGAAGTAGGTTATGAAGCAGCGTCTCTTCCTGAGCTCTGAATTTCTTGATCCTCTGCTCAGCTCCATACCATGATAGCTGCTTGTCTAATACTTTGGTTATTTTTGTGAGCAAATTGGCTGGGAGGAGAAGGGAAAGGAAAGGGGCAGGAAGGATCTGATCTGGCCCCATTTGCTTGTCATTACAACTGCTCACACTGTTTTGATTTCCAATAATGAAATGTTATTTTAAAGTCCATCTTTACAGATAAAATTGATTTTCACCTACATTTCTTGGTTGTAAGTTGTAAGTAAAACCTGGATTTATTTATTTATTTTTTAATGTTACTGTCCTTTTTTTGTCCTTCCCTCTATCCAGTTCTGAATATCAAAAGTGGAAAAAAACAAAAACAAAAATCCAACACAACAGAATGCCCCAACTCCTTAAACTATATATTGATGACACAAGTAAAGGGTACTTTGTTAATTTGGGGATGTTTTGGGAAAAGAAGCCACTTTTTCAGAAAAGGAAATGAAGATCTATTTCTTCTCAAAACTTGCAGAACAGTTAACTAATTTCTGAAGAGTTATAAAATCTGTACTTCACTGAGACAGGTTGCATCCTTTATGCAATTGCTGACATTGTCTGTACAGAAAAGTCAATAGCATCCTATAGAAAAGGAGGTAATTCATCCCTTTTTTACAACAAGAAGGCCAAGGGAAGGTGTAAGAGTTTTGAGCAGTTTATCATGTGCAATTAAGAAGAGTGCCTTCTCTACAGACCTGGTTCTATAGGATAGGGACCACAGCTTGAAAGCCTTCATCTTCTGATGTTCTCTTGGGAAAATTTGAGAACAGAGGTGAAATCCTGATCATATTGAAATCAGTGAGAAGTTTTGGCATTGACATCAATGAGGCTAAAATTTTATCCTTTTTATTTTACAATTGTTCAGTGATCATAAAGTGCAAGGTATGTACTTTTTACTATGGCTGCACATGAAAGCAGGGCTAGAGAGTTATGTGTGTACCTACTGAAAAAAAGGTGTATGGTTTCTCAGTTAATATGCCACAGGATTTGTTGATGGGATTTGAGCTAAGGAATAAATTATTAAGAGACTACTGGCACAGGGGTACTGCAAATGGAAAAATATGTATAGTTAGGACCAGATGTTAAATTGGAGTTTCAAAATTAATATTCTGAATGTAGGATGGCTATGGAAGCTGAAAGGCTTAAGCAAAATGCAAGCCTTCCAGGGGAGAAGAAAAACTCAGCTCACTACCGAAAACTGGAAACTTTTCCCTCAGAGAAGGCTCTCAATCTGTGACATAAAGATAACAGCATTCCCTTTCTTCTTTCTTTTCTTTATTAGTCTGTTCTGGCCAAAACCTATTAGTAATAATGTATTTATGTAGTCTGTGTTGGGAAGATCTGTTTGTGACAGTTTATAATAGTACAAGAATTCACTGATAGAATGAAGACAGAAGTTCTCTCTAATGTATTTCTCAAAGAAAAAATAAAGTGACTATTTTTGAAGTAGAGTAAATTGGTCAGATGTTTTTTCGTGTCTTACAGTGCTTCATCCAGTATTTTAATGAAACAATAGTGTATTTCTGTGACAAAACCACAGACTTGAAAAAAGTGAGTTGCTGTTTTTACAGGAACAAAGGTTTAGCAAACTGCTTATGTTCAGTTGTTTTGAAACAGAACTGGCTTCTTTCATGAATGCTGCCTATGTGGGTTATCACTCTAGTCCCAGGATTGCCTATTGCCTGCACTAGTGATGGTGTTTGTGCATTTGCCATGTCTTTGTCATCTGTTCTTTCAGTCATTCCTTCTCTAGGATTTCCCTTATTTCCTTTGTTGCTGATTTTACTTTAATTTCACACCTCTTTCTGTATTTTCATTCCCTACTATTGCCTCCAACATCTGAGTTTTGGTTGAAATGAATGCATGGGTTGTGTGCGGACAGAACAGTTATCTATCCCTCTCTCTCATGCAAATGCCCAGACACAGAATAAGAGGAAGGTGAATTGAAAATCCTGATTCCTTACTTCAGAAAATTTCAATTATTAAAACTAGAAGACAGTCCCTTCTTACCTGCTTCTGCTGATGGATCCTATATCTTTCCCACATTAGTTACAGAGGATCACAGAACCACAGAATGCCTTGCGTTGGAAGGGATCACCTGGTTCCAACCCTCTGCCATGGGCAGGGATACCTCCCACCAGACCAGCTTGCCCAAAGCCCCATCCAGCCTGGCCTTGAACACCTCCAGGGATGGGGCATCCACAGCTTCTCTGGGCAACCTATGCCTCACCACCATCACAGTAAAGAATTTCTTTCTTATACCTAATCTAAATCTCCCATCTTTTAGATTAAAGCCATTACTCCTTGTCCTATCTCTACAATCCCTGATAAAGTATAATATTAAAACACTTCCTAGTACACCAATACTTATGCATACATATCCAATGGTGCCCGTGAAAAAAAAGAAAAAAAAAAAAGAAAACAATCCCAAAACAAACCCTTTTACAAATTTGTGTGCCAGCCATACAAACTGTGGCTGCCCTAAGGTCAGCCAATTAGTTTGTGGTGATGATGTAAAGCTCATAACTTAATATCTTTGTCTGAGATTCTGATTGTGACTTAAGAACTGATTTCTCTACTGTACAGAGCACTTAAGCTCCTTAGCTTGATCATGCCCTTGAATTAATGTCATATTAAAAATGCTTGATTTCTGTTAATACCAAAGTTTGCAAGTTGATAATGTTGTCTTCTCTGTCATCTTCTCTGTCTCCTATTCAGAGCACCTAAGTGAGGTGGCCAGAATGTCCAAACTGTCCAGCAGTCAGAAGCTCCAAAAGGACAACACTTTTTGAAAAAGGAAGGGCAATGGGCAGTTTCTCTTTAATTGGGACAGCAACTCTCTTCTCCTCAAATGTCAGCACCCTAGCACTGTGAGGAGTCCAGAAATAATGGGGTTACCATACACTAAATAACCATGTCTGATATTACAGTTTTTCAGAGCAAGAAATACTTTGTTTGTGCTTCACTTAGCTTTTGCTTTATGAGACAATAAAGTCCTCTGGCAAATAAATGCCAGGACCTCAGCCCAAGGGAGTGGTGATGCTTCTCAGAAGACTTCTGCAGGGCTTGTTTATTACCTCATAAACTCAAAGCTAAATGAAGTTGTTATAATGTTACTTTGCATATATATTATACCTCCCCTGTCCATCTGCAGTTATGCATACTTCTTAATGGCTGTGTTTCTGTCCCCTCTGTCTGTTCTCCTTTATTTTTCTAGTTGCAGATGTTGTGCTAGGTGGGACTGCTAGACCCAAAATATACGGGAAATGTCACTACTGCTAACTATAGGTATTTACAAGTCAGAACACAGGCACCAAACTCATAAGTTGCAAACAGAAATCAGTGCATGCTGGATATGCCTTCTGGGATCTGAGCTGGGATGTTGTATCTAGGACACATTTTTAATTTTTTTCTCTCAAGCTGTGTGGGCTTACAAATATGCAGTGTGGAAAAAATCAGAAAATGAAAATGGAGACTTCTACTTAACCAAGTAACTTTATGCGCTCAGGCTTCAAATATACTGTGAGAGTTGGTAACATTAAACACGTCTTCTTCACTTCTGACAATGAAAGAGGGCCTTCCAGGAGCAGATGGTTTCTCCTTTCTGAGTATTGCAAAACCAAACAGAGCTCTCCCTGTCACTGTTAAAACACTTAACAGATGCAAGAAATGAGAAAGTAGACACAATTATTTCAGGTCCATAATTGTGACGAGAGGTAATGAGATCATGGGATAATTCAGGCTGGCAGGGGACCTTAGGAGCTTTGTAGTCAACACCTTGCTGAAGGCCATGGCAGACAAGGCAGGGTGCTCAGCTGGGTCTTTGAACTCTCCAAGTATGCAGGCTGCCCAGCCGTGTGAGGCAGCCTGTTCTGGCTGTCCTTGGGGTGAAAAGATTTTCACCTATACCTACTTTGAACCTATCTTCTTTCAATTTACATCCATTGTCTCTCATCTTCCTGACAAACATCTTCAGATGGAGTCTTGGCTTCTTCTTGATTACAGCTTCATAGGTATCAAAGGGGTTGCTAGTGAGAGATGAATCAAAGCAAAGGAAATGTAAGACCATTTCTGCTTTTTTCCTGTTTATCTCAGGGGCCATGAAGCTCTGGATTCTATTATCAGACTAATTTAAAACCTCTGAGAATAGGCTGTAAGAAATAATTCTGCATTGACACCAGAGGGGAGGAGACAATTCCTTGTTATGTCCTTGATACCTCATAATCCAGTTAACATTTTAGAGGGTGTGACCTGGTGGAATTATATCCTCTGAAGATTAGAAGCAGTTCTTTATCCACTCATGCTAGCTTGTTCCTAAACCTCTCCTGGTCAGTAGACTGCAATTATATTAATGCTATTTATGAAGATTTCATTACGGGGACTCTTACCAACTGTGGAGTAGAGACCTTCATATTCCATTTTATTAGCAAACTCATTGAGAGGAGATGAAATGCAAATGCTTTTGTTCCCTTTGCTACTCAGCTCTCCCCGGTCCTCTTTAATGTTCCACATAGTTACAGTTCAAATTTAATGCTTATTGTCTTCATAGATGATGATACATAGTAAACGTGGAAAAAGTGGGCATTATTTTATTACTGTTACAGGCGTACTAGTTTGTTTTATTGTATTTATGTCGAGGTGCTGGTATGGTGCAGAGGGGCTCAGTAGCCAGTGCATTGCAGGAAGGGCCCTCCCTGCCCTGGCTTCCACAGGTGTTTGTATTTGCTGAGCCTGATTGAGCATGAGGTAAAACAGGCAAGTTTGCACTCCTTGCTGAATGATAATCTGTATCCTATTACTCCTTGATTCCCTTTGTTGAGATTAAACAAGGCTGTGTTTGAAAAAGGGCTGAAAGGAGTCTTAGTAGGACTGGAGCTGAGGCAAAGCTGCTTAGAAGTGTGTGGTTGATCTATAGGGTTGTACAACCCATGTGCTTGTGAGCTTCAGAGAACTGAAGTCTCTGGCCTTGCCGAGGTACTTTTGGAGTACCTCGTGTACTCCAAGTCTTGACGATGGTGCTATGGACTACTGAACTTGAGTGTCTGTTTTGCCTCTGAGAAGAGGAACTTCACTACTGTGAGAACGGAAGGTGTAGAGCAAGAGCCTTCTGCTGCTGTGACTTGTGGTGGAGCTCATGCTGACTGCAGAAGTGACTTCTGGTGTTATGCTGGTAAGTGGCTAAAAAAAAAGAGTGTGACTGCTGAGAAAGTCCATTAGGATTAATGGTTGTGGAAAATTATATGCCTGGTCAGCTCTTTAAAAGTACCAAAATGGAAGACAGTGAAGTGGCCACATAGGAATGCAGACCTGAAATGGGTTGAAGGGTCCGTGCCTGGTTCCGTTAACATGACTTCATGTCAACACATTAACATGTATGGCTGGGTAAGGAAGTGTGAGTACTAAGGCTATCTGCAAGTTGCTAGCTAAATTAGCCATATAGTTATCCATGATTTTCTGATACTTTCTATTTTTTTTTTTTTGCATGCTTTACTTTACATATTTTCTCACTGATCTGAAGCAATAATTTAAAGAATATTAGTAATTTCTAAGCTGTATAAGTAGTTCAGAAATACCACTGCGACATGATGGAACATGCTATTTTAGAAATAGTATAGTAACTTATGTCTTTAGAACAAAAGCCTGTGGAAGAAATAAGCTCCCTCAGAAATAAGATCCGATGAAGCTGCACGTCCTAATTAACGTAAAATAGAATGTCTCAGTAAGACGCCGGCTCAAAAACTCTATCTCAGTGAGGCAACAGCTAAAAAGTACAGTTTTATTTATTTATTTATTTATTTTAAATAAAAGCTGGAGCAGTTGGATTCTAGTGAAGACTAGGGGATCCCAGACTTTGCTCACAAACAGTATTTCAGGTAGTGAAAATTTAATTCAGTCTTGGAGTCCTTCTATGCCATCACACCATGAAAAATTATTTTAAATTGTGTAAACCAAAGTCTCATAAATTTAAAGATAATCTTGCTGTTTTGAGGGTCCTACTTATGGTTTTGTGACTGCCTGATATTATCTTTATATCACTATTTTTGGCATAGTTCCATCTGCTGTGGATTAAACTCAACCTTTCGTAAGTGAATAGCATAGAGTAGCAACTTCTTTTATAATAACTATAATGTATGTTGTTATTGACAGGGATTCTAAAACATTCTGTGGCTCTACTACAAGACTGCTATGGTCAATTATTTTTCAATTCCTATTCTTATCCCGTGTCAATTAGTAATTTAGCAATGGAAAACCTAATTAATTTTCTACACCTGTAGTATGTTGCCTTTCTACTACAGATCCATGTTTAAATGTTCCTTGAAGACTTTTCTTCTTCAAAGCATATAATTGAAGAATAAAGTTTACAGTATTTTTTCTTGAGAGCAGGCCAATTTATATACCGCATAAAGGTTACTTCCAATGCTTTTAGTATTTTTCTGTGAAGTAGTGTAAAAAGATCTGCTTTACCAAATTTTTGTGTTTGTAATCAGAGCTTTCATCCCAGATAAGACTGACCTGTGTTGATGTCCCAGCTCTATCTCTGGGGATTTGAACTCTTATGTTCAAATGTCTTGTTTAGAAGTGTGCTGGATTGTGGGTTGTTTCTTTAAGTCTTGACTGGGCCCAAAGCAGCTGTCCCTCTGATATTAGAGCCTTTGTCTGGGTTGGTGGAGCGGGATGGTTATTTTTATACAATGGCTTTTAATATAAAATACCGAAGCGTGCAATTTTAAGATTTAGTGGTTGAACTTCTTTCATGTGCTTTAACCTTGCCAATTTAAAAAAAAAAAAAAAAATCCTTTTTGCTAGCCATTGTCATTACCAATTAGACTTTTCAGTTATTGCAGCTGAATGACTGATTCTGATCAAGTGTAATGAGAGGAGGACGTAAGTAGGCTCAGTGTGTTAGCACAGCTGCTACTAACTGCATTTACTTTCTAGATGCAGGAGAGTCAGAAATCCATGGCTGATCCCTTTGTTTTCACCTCAGTGAATCCTAAAGATCAGCATGAGCAGAGAGTACATGTTAATCCATTGCTGCCAGCTGGTAAAGCACCCATGAATAATGGGAGATTATAAGCAACTTGCCCTTTTCCCGAGAGCATTTATCTGTATTTGCTCAGAGGCAGTGCCAGTTAGGGCTGGCACAGTTGGCCTTTTAATGAAACCCTTGACCTAGGAAAGCTCTCCAAGGAGCTTTAGGAAGACAATCTCTGATACCATGCAAGTCACCGTAGCCCCCTGCAACTTGCGTGTGGGCACTGCAGCTCTGACTTCTGATCTGAGATTCATTCAAGTGGCCACAGGGCTGAAAAGATGACCTGAAGCCTGCCTTGTGTGCTTAGTGCTGTGCGTGGCAGAGCTCTAGGAATTGCAGTAAATCAGCTTCAGAGATTGCTCAGCCTGTGATGCCCATCTAATTTCTCTCCACTACGTTAGTGCTGTACTGTAATTAGTCATACTGGACGCGCTCCTATCTATCTCATGGGACACCACGCTGCTGTTGCAGGAGATTAGCAGCTGGTTAACAGGCTGTTTAGTTATCCAGAGCACAAGGCAAGAAAGGACTCTGCTATTATAAGGAAGGGGAATTTTCAGTCTCTGTACTTATTAAGACAGTAAAATGATACGTCACTAATAACAAAATGTAAGGTCTTATATGCAAGAAGTTGCAGGAAATAAAAATACATTTTTATCATGTTGGTGGATGTGAACTCTTATCACATGGTGAAAACCCAGTAGAGAGATGGTGGTGTGTAGTTTAACCTGATCTAGCTCCCAGACCCCTCTGAAGAGCCCCCAAAGGGATTATTTTATATTTTCAGTACAGCGCACTGTTAGGGTTAATGATCACTGTATCAAAGCTCAGCTGAATGGCAGTGTCCACACCATAGGGGTATTTAAAGACTTAAGGAACTGGTATCTTTAATTGAAAAAGAAAAGGATGATGTATCTGCAAGTATGATGGCTGGACTTGATGATCTTGAAGGTCTTCCCCAGCCTGAATGATTCTGTGATTGTCTGCTGAAGTTTGTAGGGATTTGCTGTTGATTCTCATGGGGTTTTATTCGATGAGTAGATAGCAACATTATGGGCCTGAAATGCATGCGGAATGTGACTACTTAGATCCTGCTGGGACGTGAATAGCTACAGAAGTAACAGTTGGCGTTGAAGCATGTGCTCTATAGGAATAATATAATGAAATGCTGTTTTCTTAAAGGAACCTTTTACACTGAATGGCAAATTCTAGAAAGTGCTGCCTCTGGATGCCCTTTTATTGTATTGTGTAGTGATCTTTGTTGCTCCACCCCACTCTTTTTGTGAACTCCAAGAAAAAATACCTTGGGGGTGAGGGGACAGTTTCTTAATGACAGTCTCAAAATCCATTTTCAATTAGTTTAGTGATCTTCCACTGTTGTTTTTATTATACCTTCTCTCTACCAAAAAGGGGAAAAAGATGACAGTGCAAAGGAGTTACTCTTTGAAAATAACATTACTATTCCTCTTTGCTTGTCTGCAAAAATTAATCTATTCAGAGAAAAATAGTTGTGTGGCTGAAATACTTTGCTGGTGCCTTTGACATTTAGTCATAACTTCATTTTACTACAGCAGATGTTTGTTCGTTTAATTACCATCAGTTTTGGACTATCTATTTTGTGATTACATGACTGTAAGTGTATTTGAATTTTCAGGTGGCTCTTAACAGAAATTTCCCTTCAAATGAGAGCTGGTGTCAGACACAAGGCTCTTGGTTCCCTGTTGTCTAACTTTCAGTAAGCAGTACAAGTGCTTTCTGTGCAACAAATAGTGTTTATTGTATTTCTGCAGTAGTCTTGTTCATAGTGTTCAGGACATGTGCTGTCATTTGATATACAAATGTACTCATGCTTTGATATACTTGATGTACTTCTTTCTCCTTCATCAAAACCATTTGACAGAATTTTGATGAGATTGTTTCTTTGACAGGACAGCGCTGTTGCTTTGATGTACGGTGCTTTACTGAGATTATGGCTGTGTTTGTATTCTGATATATTTATCTTTGAAATAAATTTGAAAGACTTCCTTCAGAGAGAAAGAGCTGATAAAAAACCACAACAGTGAAGCACTTCAGTAAACTGATGGCATTTTAAAACTATGCTTAATAAAGATCCATCAGAGCCCTTTGGACTAAGAACAGGTACAAACTGGAAGGGAGTACATTAAAAGGAAACTGGAAAAGATACAGATCTCGGCTCAGTGCTGTATTTAACCACTTGTCCAGACCTAAACACATAAATCACTCCAGAAAACAATCTAAAGACCTCATGCAACAACAGGCCTGAGTATTAACTAGCTGGTAGCACCCTTGATTACAGGCAGGCGTGTGTTGTATTTCACTGAAGGGTCACCATAGCGGAGGACTGGGCAATGAAAACTGGAAATATTACTAGACAAAAACCGAGGGTTGTATGGAAGAGTTAAACTCATTCCTTGGCTGTCATCAACCTCTACTTGTGGAGGGGACTGAGGTGTAAATCCATGTCATCTTGTGTAAGTGAATGTGCTGATTTCTAGGGATGGTGGATGTACGTGTCCAGTTTCTCCACTTGGAGAAACATGCGGCAGTTGCAGTGCATAAGAGTTATTTTTGTCTCAATGTTCAGTTTAGAAACAAGCATAGCAGGAGCTTTGGGAAAGTCACAGATCAGGAAAATGCTTGTTAAAGAATTCCTGGAGAATCTGAGCATATTCAAATCAGCAGACAGATTAAATTTGACTTAGTGTGCTCTGTGAACTGTTTAATTGGACCCAATTTCAGTTAATTTGGAGAACTCATGGAGGACAGGTAAGATTTCAAACAGGACAAATATGCTTACTTGGAGAGAAGAAAAAAGGGACATGGGAATCATGGCCCAGTAAGTTTAATTACAAGGCCTTAATTGTTCCAGAAGATCTACTAAATAGGGAAGCAGGTTTGCCAGTATCTGGAGAGAAGAAAATAGCTTTGGAGAGCTGTAAAACTTCAGTTTCAAGGCAGAAACGTTCCACCTTTAGAAGCTTGTTTAAAATTTAGTGAAGAGTATCTGTGTGCTCGGAAAACCTGGATTACCTGAACCACTGGAAGAAGTCAAGATCACAGTGGGCTTTTGGGGCAACCCACCAGAAGGCAGCTACTGACAGACCAACAGCTAGTTGTTGCTGGCACTAACCAAGCAAAAGAGTAATCTAGTCTACACTGAAAATCATGAAGACAATTTTTTTTCATAACATGAGATTTGCAGACAGTCCTAAACAGCACAGGATAGGATTCTAGAGGCAGAAAGAGAAGCATCTGAAACCCAGTGAAGTATACCTTTTATTGCAGCAAATAAGACTGTGCAAGATGAAAATGTGCAAAACCACAACAAATGCTATCACACTGACAGTTTCTAAGTAATATACAAGAGTGCATAGGAAGGACAAAGGGGATGATGGTCCTGGTGCCAGAGCACTTCTCTCTCATCTGTCAGTCTGATAAAGAAGATGAATGGACTGAATGGACTGTCGGCCTGAATGCAATTAATCTGGACCCGTGTTCTTCCTTGTAATTTGAGCACAAGCCCATATGCTAGAAACAGTGATGTCAGTGCTGAAGGATGGGTCCTAGGCACTGAAATGGATATGTAAATAAACAATATACACACACACCCAACACCATGTAGGAGAAAACAGTCCTTTTAGAAAAGGCTGGAACAGATCTGAAATCGAAGAGAAAATGTTGGCTATCTTCAGCAAAGAAGTACGTAAATTAAACATGGATAAATGATGGATTGGAAGAGATGCAGGCTGAAATGATAGCAACAGAAAAATGTATTTCACCTTTATTAAGTTAAAAATTGTTGAGCCCTTTGCCTCATGAAGAGAAGAAGGGAACTGGGGAGAAAAAAGAAAAAGATTTGGAGCATAAGAGAGGAATATAGTGAAGATCTTAACTGATACGATTGTGCTGAAAGATGATAGATGAAAGAACCCAGCTGTCCCATAATTTACACCCCAAGGAAAGTTCTTGTGCCTTCTGGCAGATAAAAAGAGGAGCTCGGCTATCTGTGTTGTTATTATCTGTCTTGTTATTATGAAGGCAGTGAATTTGACTTCTCATACTGCTATGATTTTTTTAAAAAAAAAAAAAAAGGAGAGGGGGCAACAAACAACTTTCTGTGAAAATGGCAAGCTGACTCAGACACAAGGTTATGGTTTTTCTTTTATCTGCTTCTGAGCAAATGTTAGCATTTATGTGCTTATACTATTACTGCAGTGCTGTTTTTTATATTGCTAGCACTTAATAATAAGTAGTGATTTTTAAAATCTATATACTGTGTTTCTCATGGGATGGACCATTCCTGACGTAAAGACCCTTTGAGAGCAGGCTCTCTCAAACTTAATAATGTTTGAAGATAATTCTGGCTGAGTATGTACTTCATGGGGTTATTTGGGTGTTATGTGGCCTGTTTGTCTCACTGACTATAAACTTGGAAATAACTCTAACTTCTTACTGTTCCTTCTATCCTACTGGCAGACCATGGAGCCTGCTTCGCTTGGGATTGTTGCAAGTTAAGATATTTGCAGTAAGTGGAAGTGTTTGTCTGTTCTTCATAGCTCCCCCACTGTAGTTTAGTGATAGCTCAGGAGTGTGTTGCAGGGGAGGATACTACTTCACAGGATGATTTGGATGCAAAAGCTCCCGAACACTCTATTCAGCACAGCATCTGCTCTAGCAGAGTTGAGAGGAAGTTCTAAGCTGGGAAGCTCAAATGCAAGTCTCTTATTGAAGTCCTCACTGTTCTTTATTGAAGTTCTCAGAACAATTTCATTTTGCTTGAATTCTAAATAAATCTCGTGGCTTTACACATAGGCGCCCCTGTGTGATCAGAAGTGAGTATATAGCATATCACACATCTCTGGAGTAGGAGAGATTTCACTCACAACACTTTAAGAAGCTAGATAGCATAATGCTGGGAAATATATGGGAAGCAGTACAAATAGTCCCTGTAATCATTAAGCTTCGCATTGAACTATGTTCTTGTAATTTGACAAATACTTGAAAGAAGTGAATGTTCAGTGCTGTAAACACTCATTACAAATAATAGTAGGTACAGCTTGAATTTGATGTGCATAATCTTGAAATTGGTCTTTGAATAACACAGAACTGAGTTACATATCCCTCTAGCACAGACACAAACAGCAGCACAGCAGGTGGTATGCCTGTGGAGGTTACTGTGTGCCTAGGGACATGAGATCTCTATACCTACCAATACTCCGGGAGCTCTGCCCTCCTGCATGACATAAAGTGATTTAGAGTAAGGCTTGAGTAATTGGGACTGAAGCGTCATTTCTGGAAGTCCTTCTTCAGGTAGTAATTCGCTGCTGAGCAAAATGGCTTGGGCAGAAGACCAGCTTGCAGGTAATTTATGACATGCATACCTCTACTAAATAAGATTAGATTACCTGCTTCCTGTTTCTAACATGCAGTGCAACACCTAGAAGCGACCCGGATGGCGTTCAATTGCATTTTTCATTTAGAGGCATTTTTGTGAATAAAACATAAATGAATCTCTGAAGGTGACAGGCAGTCTGAAGGTTCTTAGCCAAAATACTGGCCACTAAAGCTTCATGTCTTAGATTTATTCAGGAAACCTTAAACTTTCCATTCTGGAAACATTGAAGGGTGTCTTGAAAGCAAAAGTCTCCACATAACCCAGCTTAGACAAATATATTACCTTGCATAAACTGGCAAACTCTTGAGGATGGCAGGATCTGCATGAATCTGCATTGTAGATGAGTAAATCTGCAGAGGAGAATATTGTTGAAAGAATTTTGAAAGTACTGCTGTTTAAATAGGATAAAGCATATCACTTTTTCCCTGTATGCTGGAGGGGAAGAAAGCGTTTGAAAGCACTACAAATAACGTCTCTGATTACCTCATTCCATACTCAGATGTCCTGTTGGTGCATGTGTGCTATCAATAAATTGACAGTCCTGCCATAACAGGCGAGTTTTCTCAACAGCTACAGTCAATAACCACGATGTATGCTGAGCTGGTGGTTGTATGCCAGAAAATCCATTACTACTTTGAAAAACCTACAAAAGCAGTCAAAGGTTTGGTTTTAAGACTGTTTCATAATTTATGACCCTTCCTGAGAAGGGAAGAAATCTATATATATTTTGTGGGTGGTGTGACAGGGAGGAACAGAGTTTAAAAAACCAAACATTTAAAATTATCAAATTCACAGAGCCTGCAGTTGTCCTTAATTGTTGGAAACAAAACAACACAAATCAATCAAAACTTCATAGTTTCCATTTTCTGTCTTGATGTGTTTTATCTCCCACATAATCAAGCTCCTCTTGAGGTTATATACTTGCTGTTCCGAGTGGAACATAGCACTTGGGGAGGCCACAAGGCTGTCTTCAAGGTAGACTTACATTCAGAAACAAGGAGATGAAGCATGAGTTCATTATGTTCACAGTAAACAGTGTAGCAGTGCTCATGGTGTTTCATTTGATAGGAAGAGGGCATGTGGCACAGGGTAAGGAAGAGAGATCTGCTCAGTAACCTGCATGGCTGTGCTGCTTGTTCTGTTGCATGTATTCTTACACAATTTGCTAATGCCTCAGAAATCATGAATTTGATTTATTTGTACATGTCGTGTATAATACCTATTTTTGTAAATATTAGTAGCCACAACTTGATGTATGCAGTTGCTAGTTGGTCAGGACCAAAAAAACATCCTTCTAAACTGTCAGCTGTGAGTGGTTTCCAAAGGAGCCATCAACAGCTGACACATCATTTGTATGGACCCTTTGGTACCCTGAAGCTAGGCCAGGCCTAGGAAGGCAGCCTCAGGTATGTGTGGTCCCAGATGGTCATCTCAGGCATTTGTATTTGAATTGGAAATCTAACCCCCAGTCTTCATGGGGGTTAGGGGGCAGGTGAGTGCACAGCTTTGTGGGATGTGGTGCTCTGAGCTCTTGTGGTAGGAGAGAGACAGGAAGGCATGGACAGCTGGGGAGGGCTCCTGCTGCGAGGTTTTGCTGAAGGTTGTGTTTTAGGTTTGCTTTATTCATAGTCTTTTGTTTACTTGCAACTTGCAGCAGCAAGCCTGACTTTTGTCTTGCAGGATGAGCTTTTGCTGCTTCATCATTAAACACGCTTTGTGTTGTGTGGAGTGAAAAAGTCAGTTTGATATTGAAGAGTCTTAGGGTTTTCTGTCCCCTTTGATGCACGGTGTCAGAAAAATGCTGATGTGTCCAGTCTGTGTGAAGCAGACTGTACAAAGAGACAGTGTAGTAATTGTTGGGCAGGTGTCTGTCTGGTAGAAGAGAATTCTTTCTTGAGCTGGCACAAATTAGCACTCTCTCTTCAAAGAGCAGATGGTAGAGAGGCATCCCATGGTGTGCATACAGCCACAGGCATCACAGTCACTTTTTAGAAGGCAAGTGAATCACTGGATAGAAAGAATACACTCAAAAACTTTCAAGTTGCTTTTAGTCATAGAAGCTGTACATGTGAGATGTGTAGCTTAGTCTCAAAATGCAAGGAACCAAAAAGTGAGGCTCCCAACAGTAAATCTGCTTCCTCTTAGGAGAATGTTTCCCTTTCTATGGTAACCAGAAATTGGAGTGCACTGCACCAGTAACTGCTTTTCCCCTAGCTTCTGCTTCTGTGTTCCCCATGGCACTTCATTTAACTCTTACTAATTGCAGCTATTTAATGTAATGTTGCTGTGCTCTGGGAGGGGAGAGTTTTCTCAAGTACGTAACACGTTGGCTTGTGGCAAATGGGCCCTCAATGCGGGCACCCAGTTCTGCAATACAGGGAGCTGGGGATGTCTCTTATGTCCCAGTGTGGTGGCACCTACAGTCAGAGGAACAAGAGAAATGTGATTGAGAGGTACACAGGATCATTGCTCAAGCACACACCTTGGTTCCTCTGGGAATTGAGCTGAAACTTGAGGGAGTGCAAGAGAATTTCACATAAATAACTTGCTTGGAAAAACAGTGCCCTCTGAGCTCTTATGTGCCTATTCAGAAAGGAGGTCCCTCAGCACCTGCTAATTGGTACAAACTCTGCGAGGTGAGGTGAAATCACATCCTGGAACTCAGACAAGTCTGAGGGAAATAGTTCACTGCTGGTGTTCCCATACTCCCCTCAAGGTAAACATAAGAGTTAAATTCTTAGCACGGTAAAATTGTAGGGCATTCCACATCAGGACACAGCTATATGAGTCCTGGCAGGACAATCATAGCAGCTGAATTTCTAAAGGAAAGCCCCCTATGTGATTCCTGGCAGGACAATCACAGTGTTTGAAATCTCCAGCCGTGCAAAACTGCATAATACAAAGCTATCAAAACATATGATATTCCCAGCACGAAAAATGTAAAGGGGGCACGGAGGCTTAAATTGTATTAGTAAAACCTTGCTGTAATTGGTCTTTGGCAAGAAAGAAAAAACCCTGCCATTCAGTTCTCTGGCAAGGTCAAAACTTTATAAGTTGAATTACTGAGAATAATAACCTTTCTTAGAAGGATTAAATTGAAGCTTACAGCATTGCACAGTTAGAAGTTTACTTTAAAATATGATTTTTTTTTTAGTATGTCTAAATTGTCTGACAAAATTCAGGGTCTGGGAGCAGAGGATATAGGAAATGTGTGACAAAAGGCACTTACGTGCTATCTGTTTTCTAGGCTCTTACTGGGAGATAATAAAGTGGCTTAGGAAACAGTCAATATACCATTTTAGTTGGATGCAAAGTCCAGTTCTGCCAGAATGTTACTTACGGCTGAAAGAGATATACAAGTATGGGATCTTTGAAGTGCCCAACTTGGAGCTTAGTGAAAAGGTTTGTGTAGCAGGTGGCCTGACAGCTGATTATTTTGATAATAGGGCTTCTGTTCCCTATTTCCTTTAAACAGTGAGGTGCCAGCAAAGCTGCAGAATGACACCTTGCTGGTGACAGGTACCAGCATTACATACATATCCTTGTCCACCACTGTTCTAGGTACTGTAGCTGGGTGAGGTTTTGTCCTTGTCCACACTTGTGGTACATGTGGAGTCATTTACCTTCAGCATGGGTTCAGAATTTGTAGTTATTTTTGTGTTGCTTAATAGTACCATGTCTAGAAATGCATTAATTTTCTGCAGCTAAAGAGTTGGTTCTGGAGAAAATATGAGAGAAAGGAGTTGTTTGAGGTGTGGATGGGGCAGCAGAATCAGGGTTGCTCTTTAAGACTTGTACAAGAGCCTTGATTGTGCACATAATGCTGTTTAACCCCTGGGACTGCTGCTGTGAGTGAGGACTCTACACCTGGTACAAGGGGAGGGAAGAGTCTGCCTGGTAGTTGCACAGGATGGTTTGAACTGAAAGCTTTTTCTGTCACTTCTACTTGGCTGCCTGCTCTCTGTATCCTGTGACACGACAGCACAGCTTATTTATGTTCAGGACTCATCTGTACAGGACCCAGACCTGATTCACCTTGAATGAAGCTTAAGTATGAAGCACTGAGCAGGAACTGTTCCCGTTTCATGAAACAATTCCTTATGAGAACTGTGGCCAGAGTTCTTAAACAAATCAACCTGCACCAAAAGAGAACTTTAAGCGCTTTCACCTGACTTGAAAAGCCAGCATCCTTAATGTTTTTTTTCCCTTCAATTGACAAGTAAGTAGAGTGAGTGCAGACAGTCTGACCTCCTGCCCTCAACTCAGGAGCACGGGGTCTTTGAAAACAGATCTCTTCCCTCCCAGTACACTGTTAAAATAATGTATGTGTGGGTTCATGTGTAGGCTTTGAGGAAAGAAGGCTAATTGGTGAAGGAAGTCTGAACTTCTTTTGGTACAAGAGCTACTTATAGCTTAATGACAGTTAAATTTGTATTACTCCCTGATGCCCTTAAGGTTCATAGGCAGTAATCCCATTGCCCTTTCATATGTAGCTGGTGAATTCATAATGAGTGCTGGCATTTTATGACCGAGAATAGAATGATCTTGCCTTTAAGTGAGATCAAAACTACTTTGCACCTGCCTGAGGCTCTCTAGGCTAATAGTGAGACTGTTGGGTTTTAAAACTCAAGAGATTAGGGAGAAATGCCATTATAGGAAGCATTGGCAGGCCTGTACTCATCTAGCGGGTTTGAGTTGAAACTTCCACATGCTGCCAGTTGGAGGAATGAGGGAATCAATCCAGAAGTGTCTGCCTTGATAATTTTAGAATTGTAGCAGCTCCCTGAGATGAAGTCCTCATAATCTCTTCACTATAGGGCTGACTCCTTTTGCTTTGGAAACCTTGCTACAACAGGGAGAAAGGCTTACGCTGTACATTAGGAAAGTTTTTCTCCCAGCAGATGTTTTTGTTTTGTGTTATGAGGTATTGCCCATCAGTATTTTCAGAGGTAGTTAATTTGGGGCATTTTACTGGGAATACTTCCAAAGATGGTGAGAATTTTGTTACCTAGAAGAGAATGAATCAGATGATAAGCATAACTGAGATCAGACTCTAGTCCTTCTCTAAGGTGCTATTGCTACCCAATTCCCAATCCTCTGTGTGTTTCAAGGTATCAAGCAGCTCGGAACTACTTCTGAAGAAAGAACTAACTCCCATGTCTTGCCTTCTCCTGGCAAAGGAGCTGGTTGGCTTTGCCTCCTGGTGGAAGGAGACATGGGGCTCTCTTCTAGTCAAGCACCTTCTCCCTCATGCTATGCTGAGTGAAGTCCACAGCACCATTAAAGGCAGCTTCCCTACCTTGTAGCCCTCTTGACGCTGCCTGTGAAATTGCTGGCTCGCAGCAGAAGAGTATTTCTCTTGCACTCCTCCATCTCTCCTGAAAGCTGCATTTGTTCACTGCAGAAAAACTTCCCATTGAGAGTAAAAAACCCCAAGGTAGAAGACTCAATAACTCTGTATGAACACAGATCCATCGAACTTTCAATGTAGCTTTAATTTGTCTATTTAAGACCAAACCCTTCCAGGACAGCTGGGAGAGACATCAAGGAAAAAAGAACATGAAATGAGCTAAGAGAGAATGAAGAGAAAGGCAGAGAGACCCTGAGTGTGCCCTCATTAGACACTTTTTGGCTATGTGAAGTTAGTGATAATGTGGCTCAGTGAGCTGGGAGAGTGTTCCCACCTACATTATGGGTTTCTTTCCCAGTGTCAGTGGTCAGCTGGCTCACCCTCTGGAGGGAATATTCTGTGAGGTTGGGAGGGGAGTTGTCTACTTCTCATTTTACTTGATGGGGATCTGAGCTTGTGCCACAAGTAACACGCTGGTGGTGGCATGGGAGCATTTGATTAGATTCTGTGATATGAGCTGGTGATCTGGTGAGAAGTTAACAAATCTTGTTTTCTTCATTATGATTCATAGGCAAGCAAGTTTCACAGGTCTTGCAGCATGATAGTCCACCTAAAGGGACTCTGCACTCTGTCTTGGAGACAGATAAGGGAAACACCCAAAAAAGCAGACAGCTAAGCCAGAACATTAAAGAGGACGGTTTGTATAATGGGACAAGCAAATAGCAAGCTGGTGATCTGAAGTGTTGCTTGAATGAAATATGGAAAAGCTTAAGTTGAGAGAATGAAGCACAGTTTTTCTTTTTAAGAAAGATCTGGCACATCTTCACTCTACCTTACATCTTTCATCTTAGCCAGCTGCATGGGAATTACCTGTGGGTGGCAGAGGGCCACCAGCAGTGCAGTGGTGCCATATACTTGGGGGGGAAGTGTGGTTCACATTGACCCTAGCAGCAGATATTCTTGAGCTTTGTGTGGGCTCTTTATGTCCATGGGTGGCTGAAATAAATTGAAATAACTTTGGCCTGCTCTACTTTGGGCTGGATATTCTGCTCTTATTAAATCTCCACATCCAGAAACTATGAAGGTGGCCTAAAGCCTTTCCTCTTCTCATCCACAACAGCCTGAGAACACCATCTTGCCACAAGCACAGGGCCAAGATCCCATGCCAAGAAATGAGATTGGATGTCTTGCATCATGCCAATATAAATAGTTAATGTTGAAGTAAGTAAAAGAAATCAAGAAGAACTTGTTGGAAAGCCCTTGTTTCAGGGTACGTTCAAGGTAGATGTAAATTTCCTCCCTGACCTAAGCAATCCATATTTTTGAAAGACTGTAGCATCCAGTTCTTGATGTGAAGCTAGATTTGCAGCTGAGATTTTTTAGTTAAAAATCTGGATAAAATTAAGGAACTTAACACTGTTAAGAATTGACATGTTTGGAAGCCATGGGTGAAAGATAAAACCAGTTGAAACACTGGTTTTGGAGAGATGTGGAATGCAGAATATATTACAGAGTATTAGAAAATTTATTATGTGGGAGGTTCCCTCTTCACAGCTGTAGACAGTTGCCCAGTTGTCAGACTGAGATGAATGAGAAACCAAGATTAAGGAACTGAGTTCACAGAAGTTCTGCTCAAATGAGTAGTATTTACTCTGAGAGCTGAATAAATGTACCATTGTACTTCATCTTCTACAGCAACACTTTCACGTAGTAGGTGAGATTCCCTGTAACGTGGAAATGCATTAACGTAATATTGACTAATGGTGATTTCTGTTTTCACTTATGAGTTATTTTTGAAGTGTTCCTTGGTGTCAGAAAACAGTTTCCCAGTGTATTCTAAAGAAAGCTGCAATTAAAATTTTGGTGTAATTGTATTGACTTGTGTTTTGGCTTGAGAAGTCTTACTGAGAGCCGCTGTAGCTCTGCTTGGGTGGCTTGAGCACAGGTTTCTGTAGAGATGGTGACACTGCTGCTCTTTTTTTCTCCTTCCCAAAGGGAAACCCGGTGTTTTCTGAAACCCCTCTCAGTAGGGGAACTCTAATGAAGGCAATTCAACTGCTATTGAGACAGAGGTCGTGTGGTCATCTCTTGTCAGTTGTGACAAGGCAGAACTAACCGTCTAAAGATCTCAAAGATGAACCAGTTTCCATCCTGTTGCTCATACTTGTGACTTCAGAATTTTCCTTGGTAGCTTGTCTTACTGTCTGCTTGTTATGGTTACTAGAGGTTCCTAATATTTAAGCTAAACTTTCCCTGACACTTTTAAAGTCTCCGCTTCTTTTTCAAGACTTGTGATTAATGACTTGAGTTACTTAAATCTTCTTTATAACATCATCTGACATATTTACAGAAGTACTAATTTCATGTTTCTGTTTGGTGTTAAAGTTCTCTTTGGCTAATTATGTTTTTCATCTTGCAATATTTCTCCAGGTTCTTTTAAGTGCAATTCCCTAAAATAAAACCAGCACTCCTAAGAGAACTAGCAAGTTCAGCAAAGAATTACTGTCTTATTACCTTAGATGATTTTTTATTAAACAAATGTCTCCTAAGCTGTTTCCATAAACTTTCCCATTTAATGACATGTATGGGGAAGAAACAAAGGCTATGAAAGGTTTTGGAAACCTTAGGTGATCACCCATTACATTTTTTTCACTGATTAGTCTGCTAGCGTAAGCAATGGTGACTCAGGTTCATCTCTGTCCTGTCACTTAATTATTCTGTGACCTTGGGCAAGTCAGTTCAGCTCTTCCTGCTGTTTCTTATATAGGGGTGCCAGGGGAAGGTACAAAAGAACCCCGGTACTGACACCGCTCTTACAGGCTCGAAACACTCTAGAGTTTTTACTGTAGTAACAATATCTAACCTAATAATACCCTTGAATGTCTGCCATCAAGACAAGTCACACGTTGAAAACAGTAGATAAGAGGTACCTGTTTTTCTTTTCAAAAGAGATGGATGTTACCTTTAGGTGTTGCGAATTATTTTCTGAAAGCTGGAGTTTGAAATTTATGAGCCCTGCTGTTTTAACAATCAGCTAGGCCAGGGTGTGCATTAGTAGGCTGTTGCTGCTCTTCTCAGATGGTTGGAGGCCCTCTCCCTTCTGCTTTGGTCCTCAAAATGCCTCCGAAGTATGCTCCAGTAGGCTATTGAAGCACAGCCTGTTTGACTTATTGTTATGTTCCATGCACAGCAGATTACAAAGGTAGGTTATTTGTTAGCATGATTTTCCAGACTGCTGCTTGAAGAATTTTAACAGCGTCCACTAAACTCCCTAATGCGTAGTTCAGAATGAATAAAACTCTGCTTGATGATGTTTACAAGAGTCTCTGTGCCCATAGCTGATGAGTCATGGAAAACAGCGTATTCCTTTGACTCTTGACTGTGCACGTGACACGCAAAGGTTATTAGCTGTGTGGGGCTGTGCTTTACAATTAACAGATTGGTTGCTTTTATTTTAAGCTGTAGCCTCATTCAGATGTTGTCGTTGTGCAAGGAAGATAAACACGCTTATTTCCTTCTCCCTAGCTGCTCTGTTTTGCAGCCACATCACCTGAGCTGTTGCCAGCTGAAGGAGTTGCCCCCCTGTTTTTCTTGACCTGGTGTTGCCTATCCTCATTATCATATGAACTTCTGCGGTGGCTGTTGCTACCAAAACCTCATTAGCTCCTTTCCCTTGCTTTGTTTAGTGGATGTTCAATTATTTCTCGCTGTATCTACCCTTCAGATGACTGGTTCATTTGCTTTTCACTCATAATAGCATGCAGAGCTTTCATGATGGCTGAGCATCTCTGGGGCCTTGTTCCAGCCTGAACATTTAAGCCATAAAAATGATCTTGCTATTTCTGTCTCTCTGGCAAAGCTATCGTGCAGAGTAGCTTTGCTGTGGTATCTAACCTTATTCTGCACAGCTGTTGTGTTAATTAAATGAAACAACAACAACAAAAAATACAACTTTCTAGTGTTATGATTTAACTTAATCGGAGGTTCCTTTATTTTTTTTCCTTTAAGACTGTTTGTTGATCGTCCAAGGCATTGGAAGCTGGCTTGGGCACTACTAATCTTCTTGGTTTACTGGTCAGGACTGCGAAATGTAGGCATTAAAATTAGCGTTGCTCCACCTCCAGGCACCTGTCCCCGGAATTTAGCTGGAGAGGTTGCAGCATTCAGATTACTGAAACACAAATGCTGAGCTTTTCTCTCTTTTCTTTTTTTTCCCAAGCTCTGTTCTAGCCTACTTTAAATTGTACTTAGTTTTCCTCTGCTGAATCATCAATTCTTAGTAAACACCTTGTGGAAGATGAATGCATTATGAATAGTGTCATTGTAGTTAGTGAAGGGTGTCTCTTACTTACCAAGCATGGCAATGTGCCAGAATCAAGAGAATTAACCTCATAGCAAGCTTTATCAGTTTTCTCTATGAAAACATGACTTGCTTCAAGCTTTAAGGCAGTTGAACGAAATGTGATCTATTTCTTCCATTTATTTATAGATTCAATTAGTCGTAGTTAATTAGCTTACAGTTCTATAAATAGATACTACTGACTAAGTGCTTCCAAGTGAGAATGGTGTTTTAGCTTAACATGCATTCTTTGTGAACAAAGCAATGTTTCAGTATTGTCCAATTGCTTGTGTTTGAGTTCTACGGAGCCAAACTTTGATTTAGGACGTGCTGGGGAAGGCTATTAGTGAAAATGGCCATATATATCTGGGTGTTCGTAATTCCCCAGTCAGCATAACATCTGAACCACTACAGATTTTACCTACCTATTTATGTGAAACAAGGAAATATTTTAAATGCATTAAAATAGTACCTTGCTTCTTGAAGTTATTTGAAAAACTTGAGTTAGCATGCTGTTAAAGGGAGAGTTCAGAAGCTATCTTCCTTTCTTCCTTCTTACAATGCTTCAGACAGTTCACTTCTGCATATTCTTAGCTATTGGCATTGTAACTAATAACGAATGACACTGATAAACAGAGAAATAGTTCTGATTCTAGACAGTGGCAAGTCCTGGCACATGGTAAGTCTGACTACTCATGGCTGTGGTAGGAAGGCTGTGAGCTGTACTGTAGAGAATTAATGAGGAGAGCTCCAGGGGAATCCCCTCCTGTACGGCATTGCTGGTCAAGCAATTTGGTTTGTAGGATTGTTGTGCTATTGCTTCATGGCAGTTAATCGAGGTTTGCCTGTTATTTTAGGATGGCTTCTAATGCAGCCTGACCGATAGTAAAAGCTGGAGGCCCTGCCTGATCTTGTGCTAGACACCAGACACACAAAGAGGAGTAGGCCTTGGGCACTGGCCTTTTAAGTGAATTAAATCCCTTGGCTTCAGCGGTTGCATGATATAGCTGGCAGGAAGCTATAGCTGAACACACCAAGTTATATTCACTGGATGCGTGTACTGAACTTATCTATCCTGTTGCTCATTCAGAGTGTGCATTTCTTGCCTTTTCTTTCTCGTGATGTCAATGCTAATGTTTCAGAAGTTAGCAGTAGCTCACTTTTATTCAGAAACTTCACCACATGCTGGCTGATGGAGTAAAGCAGCTGGGGTGGGGGGGTGGAGAGAGAACAGTTGAAAGTAATGTGTAGCCTGTATGAATTGACACTACTCATTTGGTTGTTTTCCCTGATCGTTCACAGGCCTTCGAAACCAGTTTTAGGTGGGAACAACCAGAGTAACTTCCAAGTGAGGTAACTGTGAGCCATCTCAAGCCTAGGAGCTTGAAGAGGCAGGCCTACAACTTAGCTCAGAGCTCTTATGAGGGTCTGGCTAGCATATGAATCTCAGAAAGGCTCAGCTGTAGCATGTTTCGTTTCTTTGTTTTAAGCAGAAGTCACACTATGGATTTTAGAAAGAATTAGGTTTGCAATATCCAGCCTGTGGCACTTGAGCTGTTCAAGTGAGACTCCCGCACTGGGGCCGCAGCATGGGGCTGCCACTAGTTATGTGGGAGGTGCACAGTAGATCAAATCCCAACCAACAAGCTAGCTTGGACTGCCAATACTATTGTGGATGGGTTTGGACCAAACTGTATACCCAGGAACTCATCATGAACATAGTCATGCCGAAACACAAGCATCTCTTTCTGTAGCTCAGTTGTCTGTCTCAAGTAGCAGTCACAACTGCGTACACCAGGACAGGCAAGATCAGAGTAGGAATATGGTGCTCTTTCTAAATACTGAATATGAAGTTTGCAACTTGATTCTCAGCTGTGTGAAAACTGGTATGTGTCTACTACCGATCTTCCTATGTAGGTGTCAGCCCATAAAGGTAGATTCTTTTAAACCTTCCTTAAATCTATAAAATGTGGTATGTTGTTAATTCAAGTTGAACTGAATTAGGCAGGTCCCAATCTATTGTAACCGTATATGCTTAAAGGATTTATACGTATTTATTGAAATGTGTCTGAGCAGGGAGAGCAGCACTGAACAGGTATCTTGTCTCGGTATGTGTCGGTGGAAGAGATGCTCATACCCAACTAGATTCTTGGTTGTGGATGGGGATGCATCACGGCCTACCTCCTCTTAACCTCCTTTTTTTTTTTTGTTTCTTCTGTGAAAGCAGAAAGTATGGTGTGACCCCATCAAGTCTCTGGGTTTGCTGTAGGTGACACAAGTTGTAATGATCATCGAGATGATTTTTGCAGTCTAGAGTAGCTAAAATATAATCTGGCTTTTCTCTTTGCATAAATTAGATTTCTCAAGGACCCAGAAGTCTTAATGTGATGCTTACATTGCAGATCAGCTCAGAACGGGCAAACAAAAAGCAGCCATAGGGTTCCATATGAAACCTGGAAATCTTTTTGCAGAATGAGATGTCTGTATGGCTGTGTACTTCATCATAATGCAGCTGGCTTTCCTAATGATCTTTTGATCTTCTTCTTGCATACTTAAAGAAGACTTTTGGAAATATTTAGTGTTAAGTTTCAGTGGGTAAAAATCCTACTAACTTCCACAGGGCCATGAAAATGAAAATGATGTTGAATGTTAAACATCTGTCCTTCAGCAAATTCACTAAAATAACATTGACTTTCCCTCAGAGCCACAAGTGTACTTATTTAGGCTAATACTCATCTTCTAGTAATCTGCTGTGTCTGCTTCCACATAATGAATATAAGGAACAATTCATAGCCTGTCTACACACTTCTGTGGAAAAATGATTGAATCTTTTTTGAAACTTGATTTAACAACTAAGTACAACTTATAGGAGAACACCAGTGTTTATGAAAATGCTTTTATAAAGAGACAATTATTTTACCTGTTATTAAGAGTTTGATTAAATTGTTAGAGGTCAATGGCTTCTAAAACTGGCTATAAAATCCCATTGATCTTAGAGTTTATTGCATAAAGTCTCAAAATAAGACAGACCAGGGAATGGTACTTTCCTTTTTACTCTAACGTGGACAAAAATTTATTCTGCCCTGTTGAAAGTATTCAGAGTGAAAAATGAAGAAAAAACATTACATTGATTTTGAAGAACAGCTTAAATCATGTTGTTCTGGGAACTTTGTAGCACAAAAGAAAAAAAATTATCCCTTGCCTGAAAGCTCTTCCAAGAGACTGGGGAAAGACTAACACACTTGGATAAGAACAAGACAAGTTGAAGGTGGTGTTGCTCAAGGTGAAAACCTAAGAACACTAAGCCTAAGCAATATCAGCTTTATGAAAGTATCATACAGGAGCAGACATGTTTTATATCTAACATCGTCATAGCTGGTGTTTATATGGAGATGGAGAAAGCTTTAACATTCTTCCCTTAACTTTAAAATTGATCACTGAAAAGTTGCAAGACACTACATTTTTGCAACAGAGAACATGAAAGAACCTCAGAAGTAAGAGGAGAATTCAAATATAATATTGTTTTGTAAGGTATGTAACTTTTCCCTGACTCCCACTGATTTCAATGAAAACTCAAGGGAATTTCTGCTTTTCATAACTGCCTTTACCTACCTTAACAAATTGCCAAGTGACATTCACGTTGGTTTGTTTCTTTTGGAATAACATTGTACAGTGTTTCTACCATTTAGTCCCTTCAAATGGCGCTGGAATTATTGGTATAAATTCCAAAAGTCCAGTCATTCTGTTTAACTTGATTTAGTGACTTAACTTCTTGTTTGTGGTCTCAGTAGGTAAGGCCTGTATGTTACAGGATTTTGAAATAATGTAAGAGGTTTATGTAACTATTTTAATCTCCATATTTTTGTGGAATATGACTAGGCAACCCAGGTATGAATGCACTAGGATAGGTAACCAAGTTCTTAAAAAAAAAAAAAAAAAAATGTATCTATACCCTCAGTCTAAATAGACTGCTATTTATTTATTTATTTTTTAAAGGAAAAAAAATACCTGAAATTAAAGAGACATGGAGTTGAGGAGGCTTGGTGTAATGAGCATGTGGAAGCTTCCTGTCTCTGAAGACAGCTGATGTAGGAGACATGAATGACCTAAATAAGAGACTCTTTCTGCTTAAGGCAAAATAGAGGGAAGCTGAGCAGCTGGATTCAAAGCAGTCTGTATTAGTCTCACATTGATGTTCTGTGAATATTGGGAAGCCTGTATACATGTATGAATCTTTCCCTGACGGACTTCCAGGGATGGAAGACATACAGATTTAGACACAGAAGAAAGAGAAAGATGTAGGGACAGTTTGCCCTAAGCTTGTAAGCAAATATTTAGGTAAGGCAGGTGATCCACAGAAGCTAGCAGAGCTGTAAGATGAGGAGAAAGGATGTGAAGAGCCATACACTGGAGACCAAAGAACGTGAATGAGGAAATAGTGAGAGGAAGTATCAGATATGTTCTGGAGGCTGTAGTAAGACCAGGAAAGGAAAGATGAAGAGCTTAGATCAGAATCAGTGTTCTTGGCGTAGAAGAAACACCCACCATGTCAATGGATGTGAAAGGTGGAAAAGAGTGCTGTCTGCCAGGAGTAAGTATAGGAAATAGAAATTTGAGACTGCAAGTTTCCCTGAAGAATTTTAGGAATACGTTACAGTTAATGTTCAGATAAATTATGCGGTTACATGTATATTGGTGCTGGCTGGATTAAGGCTGAGGAAAATGTATAGGTAGAAATTATTTTTGGAGATACAGCAGAAAAGGGACAAATAACTGTTTGTAAGTGCTGAAGGGAAAGACAAAGTTCTTGTTCTGGCCACATGTCACTGAGATGGGAAAACTTAGAGACACAGGCCAAAGCTTTAGCCTAGACAAATAGAAAAAGGGTCATACTTCTAAGAATCTTAATGCAGAGCAGGAATAATATTTAGATTAAGTGATATGAAACACTGAAAAAAATACAGCATCTTAGTTCAAAACTGGTGGAGGCAAAGTAATGATTTAGTATGGCCAGCTGGAGATACCCATTTTGAATTTCATCTGGTAACCAAATAACTCAAGTCTTTAGTGTCTAATTCATGTCCTTCTTTGGAAAGCTGTATTTATTTACTCTTAAAGTTTGAGTAATTAAGAGTACATGCTTAATATATTTCTGTCCTCAGGGAAAACTGATTTGTATTCTGAATGACTCTGGCTTCAGCTTCCAGGTTTTGCAGTGTGATTCTTGCCTGTGATAAGGGGCCATTTATTGTCAGGAATCACTTGTTGTAAGTATTTAATGATCTTGATCAGATTGCCTTTTGGTCTTCTCTTCAATATGTATTTTTATGTTGAACTTTGGCTGTTTTTCTATTCTGTAAACTCTTGCTCATACTCAGCGTGCCAAAGTAGACACCAGAAATGGGCAGACTAGGTGCAAGAAATAGTGTTGAAGGATTTTTTTAAAATTTTTTAATTTAATTTAAATTTTTTTAATTTTAATCAAGGGCAAATCAGTCTCCAATGTTTAGTATTTCTGTGCTTATGTAATGTGAACGGATTACAATTAGATTTATGTGCTGGGCACTAGTATTCCTTTCTTCTCCTTCAGACTGCAGGCTGTTTGACCTTTGTGGAAGAAAGCTGAAGTCTGCCTATTAGCTTGATTTACTGTACATGGTGATTTGCATAGTTTTTCCATGATACTTTGTTTCAGCCCATTACATTTACTCAGACTCAACAGTAAAAGTTCCTGGGACTGTAGTAATGACACTTGCATTAGCATAAAACTTAAAATATTTTTTTAAAGAGAGGGAAAAGAAATATCCCTAAACTATATTGAACTATGTCTTTTGGCAATCTCCTATGACACATTATGAGATGCAGAGTACAACTGGACATTTCCCCTGACTGCAGTCTGCAAGGTAATCTTGAATTGAAGGCTAATTTTCTCTGGAAAACTCCAAATTACTTACAGCTGATTAAAAAGTGCTTCATGATATTGGCTTGTTATAAAACACTAACTGGACATTCTGCCTTGAAGTAACTGAAATGTGTTAAATGATCACTAGCCAAAGATGCTTGGGACACTTTCCATTTGCACTGGTAGCCTTGTTTCAAACTGAATCTGTAAGGTGTTGATGTATTTAAAACTGGTTATTTGCCACCAGTTGAACACCCGACAGAGCTGGCTTGTTTGTGGTCACCAAAGACGCAAGTGCTGAACAGATGGACGCTAAAACCTTGCTGTCTGGACAGAGGAAAATACGTAGGTTGCATGTTGCTGGTAAGAAGCCTGACTTCTGCATTTTTCTCTGTTGCCTGTGGCTAAGGCAAGGCATAACAAAAGTAGCAAGAATCTATTGCTGTTCAGCCCAGGGAGAGTCAAACCCAAGTTTTTAGAGACTGTATCCAAGTAAAGAACATCAGACCGTTGCCTCTTCTGTTATTGTAAATTCTAATTGTCAGCCCTGATGACCTGATTACTGGACCTTTAGGACAAGTAGATACAGGCTAGAAGTGAGTACCTGCTGTAGCAAGTACATTATGGACAATTTACTATGGTTAATAATAATTTGTTGTCTTTAAACTTGCTTTAGGAGAAATTCAGAGGGGAATTGTGCCAGCAGTGTTTTCTCAGAGCCTTACTATGCTGAGAGGGCAGACAAAATGCCTAGTATTCAGCAAGCAGGTGAACCTACACGATGCAAATACTACACCCTGCATAAGGGGACAATGTATATTCTTCCAATTCCCAGAGGCAGTAGAAACAGTTACATCATTTCAACAAGGGCAATAGATGTTTTAATACTGCTTACTACTATAAACTACTGTAACAATTTCAGCAAAAGGTACAAGAGCTTTGCCAAAATAAGCATGGCCAAAATGAGATCTATGATCACTTAGGTATTTAAAGTTGGGGGAGATGTTTGTTGGATGTCCTTCAGGTGATAGATTCAATATGTTATTGTTCAGTGTTTACTTCAGTCCATCACACATTTTTCTGTCTTTTTTTTGAATAGGATGTGTGACAAATGCTGGTTATTCTTGTAGGAATTTCACATAGCAATAGTGTCTCCCTTTGTTAAATGGGCATATTGAGCTCAAGTTCCACTGACCTGACTGCCCTGTGAATTCCCACCCTTCAGTCTGTAAGAATATAAAGGCAGTTTCTTTAGGTGGGCTCATTGTGGAAGCTTTGTCACGTGGGGAGCAATGATCTCCATTTGGCCAAAAAAGGGAAGAATATTTTCCTTCATTTGCCGAAAACATTCCTTTATCACAGTAAATGTTTGTTTCATGTGCTGAATATGTGGCACTGAATTCTCTGCTAGAGGCACTTGGAAAAGTCATTGCTGCCATGAGCAGCTCAGTGACTAAGCTGCTGTCAGTGAAGGCTATTAAACCATGTGAAGCCTGGTGCTCGGGCTTCCTGGCAATCAAATCAAGAGCCATATCTGCAGCACTGAATTAGAGTATTTCCCTCAGTGACCTCAAAGTTGTCCCAAGACATTTTTGTAAGCCTTTATTGAAGTATATTTTAGAAGATGCCATTAATCTTGCTTCAAATTCCAGGATTTGCTTATGTATCTTCAGGTTAACTGTTGCTTACTTCAGTGGTCAGTATTTTCCTGGATTCTTTTCAAGAAAGGAAAACATTTGATAGTGTGTGGGAAGGGAAAGCACCATGCTGACAACTTGTTAGATTCCTAGGGGTGTTTTTCTGGGGGATGAAATGCCACAAAAACAACAATATCACTGCAAATTCCACATTTTTGGGGCCTGTCTGATTCTAATATATTCACCTGAAGTCTCACTTTCAGTGAGGTTAGTACAGTTAAAAGGAAAATACGTTTAAGTTCTAATATTAAGGGCTGAATATTTTTTCACTTTCATTTCTTTTTTTTTTGTGACAAAAATGTCAGTGCAGGAATGATTTATGAATATCTGATTACTTCTCTAAACTTTCATGGGGAACCCTAAATATTTTTAATTGAGACATCCAGACTGTATTTCAATCTTAAGAAGCTTTTCATTTCTTCAATATTAATGTTTTTTGGTCAAATGTGCGAGCAGACATTTTGTAAATGTCAAAATTGCTAGAATACTGAGAAAAGAACCCTGCTATGCCTTATATATGCTCACATCTCCATTGTCTGCTGTCATTATTTGGAGAGATTAGTAGTTGCTTCAGGTATAGATATAAACAGCATATATAGGTGTCTCATGACTGCTGTCTTCTATTCCAGCCTCTGCTATACCAAGGTCATTGAGGGCCTGGGGAAAAGCATCAGCTGGGTGAACAACAGTATCTGGAGCTCAATTACTGATAATATGAAAAGGAAAGCACAAAATAAAATGGCACCAGTAATTAATATTAGCAATAACAAAGTGCATCACTGCATGGCTGTTGCAAAGCATCAGCTTCCTTTTGAGAAACAAATATTTCTCCACAGGCTATTAAGATGATTTCTGAGCACCTTCAGCTGGCCACAGTCTGACACCACCACCTTAGATTCTTCTCTTTGTCTCCAGCTTCAAAAGATGACTTAATGTGCAGCTGTTCCTAAGGCTCTGTTCACAACCTGTGCTTTCAGTAGGTGCATTTACCCTGCATATGCATGTTATAAATCAGGTGAACACATTTCACATGCAGATCTCTGCCTGGTAGATTTGCAAAGAACTGTCTACATTACATTCTCAGCTACATGGACACCTTGAAGTAATTTAAATGTGGTTGTTCTTGAGTAATTGAGGAGAACAGCTACCATTGTCTAAGGTAGCTATTAAATTCTTATAATAAGGATTTTTCTGATACTAGAATTTAATTTCTTAACAAATAGCCTTACTTATGATATACTCTTTGCTGTAATCAATGGCTGCTTCGTTTAAAAAAAAAATGTGGAAGATTAGACACTGAGGTGGTACTTAATTTCTTTACTGGTTAGTATTGATAATCTTTTAAGATTACTATGACTTAAATATGGCCCAAGCATTTTTAAAACTCCTCTTCCTCAAATATAAGCCCTCAGAAGACATACTTTGGGAAACTCACCAAAACTCAGAATGGGTAATGGTAAGGGGGTGGTGGGGAAGAAAGGGAGAGAGAAATAGAACTATGGGGTACACACTTTCAATCAGCATCCTTATAACTTGAGCTGCTGATGAATTGCAGGATTTTTTTATTTTTCTATTTTTATAATCAGATAATGTTTTTTATGTGCATGATAATAATAAAGGCACATGTAGGCATACGATTGTAGATTCCCCAGAGTACCTTGTGTTTTGAAAGAAGGCTTACTGCATGCTTCTAGTCAGTCAACCTTGCTGAAGAGCTGCTTCACACCTAAGACCTTGATTCCAAAAGCTACAAGTAACTGTTATTTTTAGTAGCTATTTATCTGAAACATAATGGAAAAGAACATCTATGCAAATAGGGGAGTGCTTCCATCTTCTTGGAAACAGCCAAGAATGCAGACAGCTAATCACTAAAAGCTTTATCAGATATTGGTATAATTTCTAGCTGGTGCTGGAGGTTGCTTCCTCAAGCCATTAGCTGGTGAGTTAGTTTTTTAATAGTGCTTACAGCTGTCAAGGCTAAGGTTTTTCATCTGTTACTTCTATTAGCTAAGCATATCAAGAAGGATGCAGTTACATTGGGCTTATAGCTAACTAGGAGAAATAACATTCAAGAGGTTTGTTGTGATGTACAAAGCACTCTTCTGTGTTACTTGTTCCTCAACTGCTGCTCAATTTCAGGCATCAGGTACAGCATTTAATCAAGATGACACAGCGGTGGTACATAGAAATTTTAACAAAATATTATTGAGGAAAAACAACAGAGAACACTTTAGTTGATTTATTTGAAGCAGTAATGCCCAAAATGCTAGTACACAGACTATTTCTTTTTTTTTTTTTCTTAAGCAAATACCCTCTGTCAGGCTATCATTGAATGACTTTGTATTTGTACAGCAACTGTAATCCATCATGCTTGACTCAGCCATCCAAGGAGAAAAGCATATAGAATAAAAAGTACACAAGTATTCTGAGAACCTGTATGTATAGGTATATTTAAATATATGTGCACTTGAATATAGAAAATCACCTTTACTAGTGTGGAAGCTGTCATTATTATAACATGTAATGTAAAGGTTTAATAGGCAGCTGTTTAAAATTACAGGCATAGCTTGTTTGTGGCATGAAGTTTCAGAACAGCATGTGTCAGAAGAGACAATGCTAGCATCCTAACACATGGAAAACCAGGAGGTAATCTTCCTAACGTTGTTAGACTGACTCAGATGTAAGATTTTGTAAAGTAAGAAACATTTGACTTGAATGCTGTTTTTTATACAAAAAATAATATATAATATACAATATATATTATTATACAGCTTATAATATACATCTTCTAGAATCAATGGGTTATCTTCCTGTGCCTGACTCCCCTGTAAAACACTCCATACTGTAAATAAGGTCTTTGTGCCATAAGAAATAAGCATATTGTCTTGAAATGACTGGTGGTCTTTTAGTATACATTGGAACTTATGTGCTTGCAGTTCATAGTTGCAAATGTCATAGTTGCAACTAATCCAATTCTGGCTTAGTTCTGTAGTGACACAGGTGCTCTGAAAATCTCTGGTTTCAGTCAGCTCTAGGGTGCTTAAGAGGAAGGTGTTTGCCTTACAAGTCCAGAGCCAAGTTGTGGTAAAATAGTACTCCAGAAAGGGGAAGAAATACCCTTCAAGTCTGATGCCAGGGGCTGAGAGCTTATGTTTTTAACACAGTTGAGAGATCTGGTCCTGTTGCCAAGTAGCAAGAGTGATGGAATCACTTTTGCCTTACTGTTACTCTGATTCCAAGGTTGCTTCCTCTCTCAACACCTTCTGTGTTTCATTAGGTTTTCAGAAGTTACATGGTCTTCTCAATCCCTCTTGTCTCTTTCTCCTTCAGCTGCTCTTCGGGCTTTTTGCCAGCTGACTGTATCTGGAGCTCAATGGCCATTCAGTTGCTTTTTCTCCAATTTGCCTATTCTTGAGCCCTTTTTAGGGGAGACTGTCAGTGAAGAAGTTTCAACTGATACTTCTGTGCATTATGTAAAGTGTCAGACTAACTTCTTATGTTACCGCTTTTCTCTTACAGGTGCTGTCTAATTATTAGTGCAATTTGTATGTGACTGAATTGGAATAAACTGAAATTAAAAATTGTAATGCATTAGTGAAAATATACTGTGAAAATTCCGTATTTTGACACGCTTAATTTTGCAGCTATCTCACTGCCTGGATGCTATCAAAGCTATAAAATTGAAATGCAAATACAAAGAATGAAGAAAAATCTGGAGCTATTGTTTCCACTTTGCATTTGATCCCATCTTGTTTACTGAATGCTAGCTTATTTTCTGGATAAACTAATTACTGTCAGGGACTTATCTGATGACTAAATACCTTCTTTTTGGCAATAGAAGGCTCAATTCATTTTGTAATTCCTTTACATTGGAGATGATGAATGTTCAAATGTTCAATATTCTCCTTTGTAGAATAAAGACAGACAAGTTTGATAGGAGGATTATAATGTATTTTATTTATATCATAGCACAAGTCTGTGGTGTTATTGAGCTGAATAGCCTTCTATATTCCTCAGGGTATAAAAGAGGTCATATGCATGTTTCTATAAGGTTTATAAGGTCAACAGAATGTAACTAGGTTTAATTTGGCATTACTTTTAGTTAATAGCTAGTGATAGTTTAATAATGTTAAAGAATAAGTAGCTAACAGGTCTAGAGGCAGGAAATACTGTGATGGGTCTCTGACATAAAGGTCGTGATTGTGAAGTCAGCCTTTCATGGTGTATGAGTGTGTGTGTGTGGGGGGTGCTTTACTGTATGAACGCTTTCACTATATGACTATCTCCAGCAGTTGTCATTTGACTTCATCTTGAGTCCTCTGCTATCCCGAGAAACCCTGCCATAGATGAGTAGCTCACAAGTCTGTATTCTGATTATGGCCCCAGACTTGGGGTTGTACTGAAACAAATATAGCAAATGGTGTCCCAGAGCAAACCTAAAATGTGAAGAAAAAGGCTACAATTGATCTTCCACAGGAGAGAACAAGAGGGTCTGGGCCATCAAATACCCTTGGAAGAAGAGACTTGGTGGGAGAGGAGCTCATAGTTGAGCTGTCTGCTCCTCAGAACAAACACAGAGGTGAACAAAAAAAAATTCAGTAGTCACTATCAGTCTTATCTAGGAGACAAATCCTCTCTTGATCCCAGAGCTGATGATTAGTTTAATGCTTGACAGGGTTTAATGCTTCTACTAGGATTAGTGCACTTCACCTCTATCATATTTTTAACCTTGGCCAGTTTCCAGTGTTTCAGGGGAAGGTGAACCATGCTTGCTTTTCCCTGGTTGCCAAATTGTATCTCAAGTGGAAAAACCTCTTCCTGCATCATGATCCCTAGAGCATGCAATTAATAAATGCAATAATAAATGTGATAAAAGCAATGTAAACAAAAGCTGCCTGTCAAGGAGAATCCTTTCATATTTCCTGGGTAGTAGCAGGACATAAGGGAAATAGCAAGGAAATTTTTGGACCTAGCTGAAAAGTCCTTCAAGGTTGTTAAGGGACAATACCTAATTTATTAAAGAATCTAAGGTTTAGCACCTCTTAAAATTATTTGCTTTTGAAACCTGGATATCAATGCAGCTGTAATGGTTAGGTGGGACTTAGTCTTCTACATTGCTGCTTCCTCTTGACAAAATGATTAGAAGGTGTTTAGCCTTACCTGGAGATTTTTTGGATGGGGCTACTGGGTAGTCAGTTCTCTGGGCTATCGCTGGAAACAGTAGGCTGCTCAGTAGCATGGGCATGTGCACTGCTGCTTACTGTATGTGTATGTTTATTGTCTACTGCACCTATGTTGGTGTTGCAGGTAGATGGGGGTAGCATGAGGTGGGCTAGCGATTTTAGAAGAAAAATACATTTGTAGGATCTCTTTAACTAGACCAGGTGCTGGTCTTCAAAGAAGAATGGAAGATTTATCAGCCAGGTTATGCTCTTAGAGCTTTAAGAGCAGTATCTGGTCACCACCTCCTTCATTAGCCACAGGCTGGAAGAAATGAGATCTGTGCTAACGTGATCTTAACATGACAGAGGCTCAAGCAGGGGCCAATGACAGCTTACAATGGGATAGTAGTGTGGCCTTACAACAGGAGAAAGGCAAGCATGAAGAAAGAGTAACACAATGCTGTGAGGCATGCTAAGCTCAAACCAGAGGTTGGCAGTTGCAGGGTCAGGTAGGGAATCCCAGAGTGAAATCTCTACATAAACTAATTTTGCTTAGTACAGGTTATCATATCTGCATGCTGCAGTAGTTTGCAAACCTAGGTGCACCTCAGACTTTGCAATTGTTTCATAAACTTAGTTTTCTAAAGGAAAAAATGTTGCTGTTCTGAAACTGCGCAAGAAGAATGACGGCATTTTTAACTGCATAGGTATTGCTGATTTTTGTTTTTGTCTGAGAGATACTTGCATGCAAATTTAACATCGACATTTTTTCCAAGCAAATGTAAAATACTTGTTTTGAGGGGGTGGGGTGGGGGGAATTACAAGCAGAATAGTACGGTTATACAGACCTAAAACGTCTGCATCTGTGGCTCTCTGAGTGGGGACTGTATTGCTGCGTATTTTAAGAAAGAGGACCAGTGAGTGGCCTGCAGGATACAATGATTCTAACCGTGGTCAGCAGCTGACTAGCTGCTGCTCTGAGCAATGTGGCACTGGGGAGGGAGAAAATGGTAAGTGATCTTTTTGTAAGTGAAAACATTTTGAAGACTAACTTTTTCAGTAGGAGAGAATGAGGTGCAGATGAACTGTAATATTCTTACATAGCTCAATGTCTATTTTACCTGATTGTATCCATAAGAAATCAATGGAAGCTTTATTCTGAGTGTGAGACTGCATCTGGCTTCTACACAGTTGTGCAAAGCAACAGAGGTGTTTTTGTATTCCAATCTTTTCACTCACTGAAAGAGGTTGGAAGGGACCTCTGGAGATCATTTACTCCACTCCCCCCATTCAAGTAGGGTCAACTACAATGAGCTGCCCAAGACTGGCAGTTGACTTCAGAGTCTCTGCATCTCATGACCTTTATGGGCAGCCTGTTTCAAGTATTTGATTGCTCACACGGATTTAACAATATTTTTCTTCTGTTCACATGGAGTTTCATGTGTTTCAATCTGTGCCTATTGCCCCTTGTTCTGTCAGTGATCATCGTGGACAAGAGTCTGTCTGCCTCTTCTTCATTCCCTCTTAGCAGATATTTATATGTATTGATAAGATTCTTCTCTTTGCAATCCAGACTTCACTAGGTTGAACTGTCATAGCTCAGATCCTCTCCTCATATGAAAGAAGCTCCAGACCTTTAGTCATTTTTGTGGCCCTGTGTTGGACTGTATTCATATCTATCTTGTGCTGGGAACAAGTTTTGTGGGCCACCAGCCAGTCTCTTTGTTTGTAATGCACACATGAACATGGAATACAAACATAACTTTTACAAAAAATAATTGAAAGGTAGTAGGTCATGGTAACACGGAGTATGTTACCTGCAAAAAATACATTTTGGAGCTCCCCCTTTAAAGTGCTCTCTTTCCCTTAGGGAACCACTGAACTCATAGGGTGTGGAAAGTGTGCTGCAAGGTTTGGTCTTTTCTGTGCTTAAAGAATGAAATGTATCTTCTATTGAAAGTGACTTCAAAATGCATCAGAGGAAGCTGTAAATCAGTTCATTGAAACATAGAATCTGCATCTTCGCGTGAAAAGTTTTGCATTTTTTTTTTTTGTGGGTATGTTCACATTTGGAGTCTTGTTTAGCTGGCTTTAAAAGATGCTAAGGTTTCAGGTGGGCTGGAAACTGATTTCTGTCTAGTGGTATCCTTTCTATCTGCCATTGATCTACCTATGGAGTCCTCTTAGAACAGATGAAAAGCTAGCAATTCAGATGATCAGTCGTGCTGAATGAGGCAACTGGCTTCTGCTTTCCTCTGTGGGAGGTAGCTTTAAGTTCTTGAATGGTTTCTTACAGCAACAGCTTATCCTGAAAGGATTTGGGAGGTAAGAAAGTGGATTTTCAATTTTTCAACGTGTTTTGAATCAATTTATGGAATTTACTTAAATAGCAGATCTGGGGGCCTGGCAGGCACAACTCACATGTACGTGTTCTCAGTACGGTTGGACATCTGTCAGTGCTTCAGGAAATGGGCAATTACATTTCGTAGGTGTGAGTTCTTGCACTTCAGAAACATTTGGACATTAATGGGTCAAAATGGCTTTGAAAACGCACATCAAATTTGTATTTGGAAATATGAGCTGAATTATTGTACCTGTTCACAGACTATCCCCAGACCATAAAAATGAATGAAAAAAATAACAGCAAGAGAATGTTTGTTCTTTACAAATTAGGGAAATTTCTTAGGAAAAAATTAAGTATGATGTGTTGACGTTTTTGTGGGACAGCTTAATGGTGTGCTAAATATTTTCATTTCAGTTCCTTTCATTGGCCTGTAACATGCAATCAGACATTTCCTGCGTAGGGGCTGAAAGTAATGGACACATAGCCTAAATGGACCACAACTTAATGGAAGGAAGGGCCCAACATTTTATGGTGTATATCCACCTCCTGTCACCCTTCCCACTCCTGGCCCTTAAGCTGCGCAGAAATTGCTTTCACAGTACTTGAAGCTGTTGAGGGATCGTGTCTGGGCTAGTAGAAGCTGAGGCTGGTGTAACACATCTGCTTTGAAACAGTTCTTGTGGAAGGTAGTGCGAGATCCCATATTCCCCATGAGACTTCTGCCTGAAAATAGCCATGAGAGAATGGGACTTAGCCTACAACAAGGTAGTTATGAAAATGTTTCATAGACATCGGCTTTCTCTGTAAATGAACATCCTTGTGGGTGCTCAGAGATGTATGTGGAATGGTTTTGCTGAAGGAATGGCTAAGTGGAGCAAGGTTGTTTCAGTCTTGAAAAAGAAATTGTGGAGAAAAGATAGGGTAAAAATCTATGCAATTGTGGGAAATATGGAGTAAGTTTTTTTTAACATCTCTCCCCCCCCCCCCCCCCCCCAAAAAAAACACCTCTAAACCAGCTGCCCTCCCCTCAACAAACAAGCAAAACCTGCTCCCTATTCTGTTACAAAAATGAGCGTCAGATGAAACCAGTACGTGCCAGATTCAAGATAAGATTAGATCATGAGGATCACCTTGCCACAACACATTGTAGATTGTAGCATTGATCCAAAATCTCTAGATGGGTTCAAAGGTAATTTTATATAAAATCATGATTGCAAGCCCATCGTTAAACACCATGTCAGCACTGCTATGATAAGAAGCTTGTAGAATATCTATGTTTTCTGACACTATTGAATTTGAATTAAGTAGATACTTAGGGAAGTTTCTCTCTATACTTGCCATGGTCTTTCTGTGCTTCCTACGCATCTACTGCTATCTCTTGTCAGAGGTAAAGTACTGTGTTGGATGGTTTTTAGCCAACCCTACTTCAGCTATTCATATGAAGCTGTTCTCCACTATCACTTTGTATATGATTACAGAGATGGAGACTCGAATCCACCCAGTAGAAATAAATTTCTAAGTGAGAATATCAATGTTAGTAAATTACATTAGCATTTACACTAGAATTTCTTCCAGGAGACACCATAGCTTTATATGAAGCTGGAGCATGTGAAGTTCCAGTTTTCTGTTGGGGTAACCCTATAAGCCTATATGTTTGTTCAGTAGATAATTCACCTTGTTTGTGTTTGGCAGTATGTTGTTCTGTGCTAAAAGGAGCCAAAATAGAGAAGAGAATGTGATATTCAAATGTCTGGGGGAAAAAAAAAAGGACATGAAAATATTTCAACTTGCTTTAGTCATTTAGTCAGTGTGAGTGTTTGACAGCTTCAATGTCTCTTTCCAAAATGGAGAACTCATCAATCAGCAGGTTTTCGTCCTCACTGATATGCTATTGGACAGTTGGCTTATTTCTATGTTTTTCTTCTTTTTAGATGATCGTGGCAGTCTAGATTATCTGTTTCATAATTTACTCTGGGCCTTCAGGGCAGGACTGGAAGGGGGGAGAATGGGGACAGTTTTCCAGGTGTGAAACATTCCTAAATCTAAGTGGATTTTTTTTCTTATTGAGCATACCTTTAGGAAAATTGGATATATCATAAGTATTTGGATACTTGTGACTGTTGAGTTACTGATAGACGCTCAGGCTTTTCAGTAATTTCAGTACTTACTTTCCTTCAGGTTGGAAGGGGAAAAAAAAAAATACAACCCTTGAACCATTGGAAGCGAGGCCATCAAAATCATCATAGTGTTGCTTTCAACAGTTTTCATTGAGCCATTACTTTAGAATCTAATGCTTGGCGGTTATGAATCATGTTCTGTTAGCTTATTGTCCATTGTAATGCAATAAAGGATGATATATGTCAGGCAAGGATTGTCAGAAATATGCTATCTGATTTAAAACAACATTTCAGTGTGACAGCTTTTAAAATTCATGATAAAAATATGAGCATGAAGATCAACCGAATATTTATATGTATGCATGCATAGGGAGTATATCTTGATACAGATGATTGAAAAGCATTTATATCACTTAGCAATGTTTTATCTGCTTTTTAGGGACACAACTGCTATGTTTGGAGTGATGAAGTTACCTTTGCTTAATATTGAATGCACGCGCAGTTACCACTGGTAGCGTCCATGGGTGTAACAGAGGTCTCTTCATTAATGAAGAGCTATCAAATGGCTCACTGTAAATGTAATCAGTCACTTCTCAACTACAATGCGTGAGGTCAGAGAGCAGGAAAGGAGCAACATGTGAACTTGCTGAACTGTTAAACCAAAAATATCTATACTCATTTGTAGATGTGTGCTGTCTTTAGCAGGCAGCTACAGAACAACACCTTTATACTAATGCTTGGCAGAACTTGTCGTTTTCTCCTTGGATTTTCATGGATGTTCATCCAGGGGCCTTTCAGTGTATCTACATAAAAACTATGTATGTCAAGTCCCATGTCCATGGAGTGTCAGACTCTTTGTGTGTGCAGAACCATTGGAAATAAGTCACGGTTGGTCCAACAGATACTTCTCACAGGAGTTTGCCTCCTTTTCTTTGTGTGTTCTGTGACCACACAGTGGCAATGAGGTGCATATAATGTGTATGTCCAATAGCTCTACAGCTTGTGCACTGTGGTGGTGTCCTAGATCTTAATGTATCTGGCAGCTGGTTCTGATTGTCAATGTAGGACCAAATTTTTAGTTGGGAAAATAGGATCTACCCGGAAAAATTAAAACTTAAATGGAAACTCTATCCTTATGACCTTTACAGTGTGGTCCTAACTTACATGCACATGTAGTCATTCTCTCAATGTCAAAATTAGAAGGGCACTACAAGTATTAGTGGTTTTTCCTCCATAGTTTTTTTTTCCTACAGTTCCCAGTCATATGAATCTGTTGCTTTTGAGGCAAAAAAAAAAATGAACTCATAGTGCAAAAGAAGAAGGAAATTTTTCTTTCTGGCCTAAATCTGCTTCCCTTTTTAGCAGCAGGTTTCAGTTAAAAGTAACTATGTATGTATGTCACTAGCCATCTCTTAAAATAGATCCAACAAAGTGGGTATTGAATTGTTTTAGTTTAAAGGACTTTTTTTTTTCCTCTTTGAAGTACTTCCAAATAATAAAAAGGTGATGTTGCTCCTATGGACATGTAGTAATAGACACAGAATGCCTGGCTGGTAAACATACAACAATTTCCTGAGAAAATTTAACAAACTTGTTGCAAACTTGTTGTATCTCTGCCACGTTCTATACAGTTGTATTGTGCCTTGGAGAAGAATTTGAGTGGATAAGTGCAACTAGTGATGTGTAAAGTGTTTGGAAGAATTAATACTTTCCATGTGCTGCTTTATACATATTAAGAAAGAATATTCTGAGGATTACGTCCTCTTTCAGTGGTCATCATACAACTTGGCTGACCTCATCCTCCATTGAGTTTTGTGTGGATATGATAGAAAGCATTTCTAGTGAGAAAAAATTTATCACACTATTGTCCAGAAATCTATGCATGCTCTGTCTCAAAGGTAGATTGTTCTACTTATTTTATTTTCGTTCATTGTTTTTCTGCTTTTATCACATCATCCTTCTTTGGGAGAAAGAAAAAAAGTAATAGCATCTGACTATCTAGTTCTCTGAACAACAGAAAATGTTCCTGCTCCTGTATTAGAATTGGATGCTGTGACACTGAAAGAGCATTGACTTTCCTTTCTGTGAGTACTGTTTTATATGGCATACGGCTGTTTTCTTTTTACGACTTGAGATCTTAGTGTTTGCTTATTATGTAAGAGGAAAAGATAGATGGAATATAATGTATCTCTGCACAGATATTTTTGGGGAGTGGTGATAATATTAACCTTTTATATATAAAAATCAACAGCAAATGCAGCATCAGGTCTTTTTTTAGCCGTTTTATTTTTGCATCTGTTACGTGAATCTTTTCTTTTATATTCATGTGACTTCTGTGCCCTCTAACGAGTTTATTAGCAGCAATTAGCAAGCACAGGTGGAGAAGTGTCCCTGCGAAATGAATCATTTTGGCAGGTTTCAAATATTCAATGTCACTTGCCTTTTGAACATTTTTTAACCCTGTGTGAGCTGTGTGTGGTAAGGCTTTGCTAGCAGAAGTGGCTTCTGTGACTTCAATGCTGTGCTGTTTTGTTGTGTGCACTCAATGAAACTAAGGTCCACCTTTAAGCTAACACAGGCTCACCACTTTTCCTCTTAGTGAGCTGTCATAATCAGCTGAGCAGTGTGAAGCGTGCAGTAAGGGAAAGTTATAAACCTAACACCACACAATTTAAATGTCAAGGTTTGTGCCACATCGTGGCAATGCTGTTTTCACAGGTTCCAGAAAACATCTACAGGATAATACAGAGGACAGCTACTGACCTGGGATCTGTACTACTATATTCTTGGGTTAAGAAAAAAGGAGGGGGAAGACAAATCTCAGAGGAGACAGTCAAGAGAATACTATGTGTACATCTGTTTTTAAATCACAAGCAGCACCCTCTGAAGATGAAACAGCTGGTGGACTGAGTGTGTGCACACAGTTCTGAAGTCCTTACATCTCCAGAGACTTAGTTCTAGAGCTTAGCACACCTCACCAAGCACTTGATTAATGTCTAGGAACAGCATGCCTTTACTATTGGAGGTGTTTGGCTGTACCTATTAAACAATGTGCAATGTACCCCTGGTCAGATTACTCTTCAGTGGCCTGAAATTGTGTATTACTCAGGAGTTGGAATGGTTGGACCTTGCAGTACTGAAAGGGCTGCCTGTTCTTGGCATTTCGGTGAAGTTCAAACATTTCTGCAAGGAAAATCAACAATGCAAGAAGGGAGAGGATTGGGATTGTAGTGATTCCTATTGTGAGGATGAACTGTCTGTCAGTCCTCATTGTTTTGTAACCATTGCAAAACAGGTAAACAGTGGTTTCAGGTGTTTGTGGGTATTTGATTGTATTCTGACTGGACAGGGTGGCAAAAGCTTCTGCAGGGCAGATTGGTGCTAACCTGGAGGGGGTCAGTGCCAAAACTGTAGTCTATTCCTCTTGCTCTTTGTGTAGAAGTTATTGGAGAACTAACAATGTCTGACTGCAAAAGCTGGCAGCGAAGCTCTTCCAACTATGTGTTTTTTTTTTGTTTTTTTTTTTTTGGTATCAGGTTGGGCTTTTTAGGTTGGATCTTTCTCTGGGGGGGGAAAAAATACAATGGTGGTACATGGCTAAAAGCCTGTGAGCCCTGCTTTCAGGGATGTTACCATTTGGCTGAAATTCCAGTTTGGGCAGACTCTTGCAGTGGGATGAACTGACTGCATGATCATAAACTGTGGTAATGTCTGAGCATTTGGATCCTCCCCTGTTCCTGCTCCATTCCCTTTACTCCAGCATGCAAACTCTAGAAATGAGTAGCTATCTTTTTCGGCTGGCATTAGTGAGAAATTATGTGAAACCTGCGTTTAAGTCACCTTTTGGCCTGGTAATTGTGGAGATATGTTGTCTGCTTAATCCTTCAGAATAGCTGCTTTGAATACTTAGGTGCCCATGCCACAATATGTGTACTGGAATAAATACCTCTTAAAAAAACAAACAACTGTCAAGACAGTTGTTTTACTGCCTCATTGCTTCCATCATCATCTTTGTGTTGTCATCTGTTCTTACTATTTAATTCAGACTTAATCAGAATCCATGAGGACTTGGAGACTGTTTCACTTGGCTAAGGGCAAGGACAGTTCTGTAACTGTCAAGTTGCATATTTGGAGGAATAAAACAATGTGGATGAATTTCACAGAATCACAGGATGTTGAGGTTGGAAGGAACCTCTGGTAGTCATCTGGTCCAACCACACTGCTCAAGTAGAGCTACCTAGAGCGGGTTGCCCAGGTCCATGTTCACCTCTCTCGACGCGCTGGTGATGGCTGGCCTAATGCAGCCAAGAATACCATTAGCATTCTTGGTGTCAAGGGCACATTGCTGACTCATGCTCAATGTGGTGTCTACCCTCAGGTCCTCCCTGTGTCAGCCACTCCTTCTAGTTGTGTCATCTGTGAATTTACTGAGGGTGTACTCTACCCCCTTGTCCAGATCATTAATGAAGATGTTAAACAGGACTGGACCCCATACTGGCCCCTGGAATACTCTGCCTGTTACCAGCCTCCAACTCAACTAGACTTTGCACCACTGACCACTACCCTCTGGGTCCTGCTGTTCAACCAGGTTCAGTAATGTTTCCATGACATGATGTGATATCTACTCAGCACTGGTTCTCTTTGTTTTACAGTGCTGGTTGGTAACTATCTAATACATCAAAGCCTTGTGAGAACTTCCATGTTAATGGAGAAAATATAATTAAACATTATCCAATTAAACTAATCCTAATAGAAATTTCTCAGTAAGTATGAACAAGCTGTAAGGCAGTAGCATTCAGAGGCACTTGCACATTAGTAACCTCCTCTGTAGGGCACGAGAATGTTGCACGAAATTGATTTGAAGGGGGAGAGCCACAGGAAGACTGGCATGCTGCTTTTCAAGCTGCCAGTTGCATAGATTCCCTAGTGCATAAATGTTTTTCATCAGTTGTTGATTATTTTCATTAGTTCACAGTAGTTTTAGCATGCAGTCAATGTTTATGGTGTTAGTTCACTGGTTTTGTTATTGTATGTTAATTACCTTTTAGAAGCTAGATCTAGGTTTAAGATGAATGCACTGGGGTTAAGAGAACTAGACCTGATGGATGTGGTTAGCTGTCTGGGTTGTGGAGAAGAGATTTTTGACAGGTAGGACATAAGACAGGCAGAATGTAACTTGCTCTGAAAAAAAGATGAAGTGAATTGGAAGCTTGAACGTGGATTTCTGTAGATAGACTTGCAAAAAACCCGTGGAGATTTGTCAGCTGGAAATCAAGACAGGGTGGGTGCATGCCTTGGAGAAAAGACAGCAAAGAAAAAGTCAAATAATACCGGAGAGCAAGAAGGGACAACTAAATGCCAGGTAGAAGCTGTGTCAGCAAGGGCATGTGTCAGAAAAGTAAAGCTTGTCAACCAGAATGGAATACAAGATGGGTTCAAACTTGACCCCAGGTGAGTATTGCGTTCTGTATTAGTTACTTGTTCTGTTTACCCTGCGGTATGCATTTCAAATCTCCTTAAAACTGCATATCATTTGAATGTTGAATTTCAGTGCTTGCACTCTGACCTTTTGGAGTACTGGACTAGTTATTCTACTATGGGGACCTGACAAGTTGTACAGCACCTTATGGATATTGCAAGCAAAGTATAGCCAAGTAGGTGTATCTCCTGATGCTTTCATTGGCAAGAAAGCTGATTAGAGGCATGGTAACTATTATTTCTTGTAACAGGTTAACTGCTTGTAGGGGAAATCCCATCCCTCCTGCTCCTAAACTTGGGGTGAGTAAAACTGGTGTTTTCATAGCTTGCTTTCTGTAAGAGGTCCAGGTTTTTCTGAGGGTCTGTTATTTTAAATATTTCATGTTTGTATACATTTGACTTCTGTTTTCAAAGGACAATTAGGAAACCATGCTAGTAGCCTATTGTGGAGATGGGAGGGAAGTGAGTTGTTAATGCTGATGTCTGAATGGGTTTATTGCACATGTAAATGTATGATTTGGACACAGACTCATGATATGTGAGCCTCGGGCTCAAATTCAATTGCTTGAAAGCACATATAGGCATTGTTGTGCTTCTCCATGTCGCTCTGGATGCAGATCTAAAATGCCTCAATATTGATTGGGTAGAGGGCTCCAAGTGAGGTCAAGGACAAAGAGAAGTCTGACAGAGATGAAATATATGGTTTCCTACAAATCCCTGACCATGCTTACCTTTACATGCAAATCATCTGACCTTAAATAAAAGTAACTTTGTGCGGTACTTAGGAATTTAGGTGAGAATAATTGAATTCTGCTGGAAGAGACTAACCTCTACTAAGTTAGTTTGACAACCTGGATTTGAAAAGCAAGGGTTTTTAATGATTCTAAGGAACTTAAACATTCTGGTTCCATTGAAACTCAGTGACATGTGGTTACCTGCCATTTAAAATACCGTCCAGTGAAATTAGCCTTACAAAGCACAGAGATAAAGTGAATCCAAGCATTTCTGCACAGTTCTGATTTAAAAATTATGGTGTCTTAGCTATTCACTTTGAAAATATCTTGCTCATTGCTCTAAAGGTCTAAAGGAAAACAAAAATCTGAATGATTTCTTGAAAGTATGACTGAAATTGAAGTTTTTGAACTTTTTCCTGAATGGGTATTTGGTTCACCATTCTGTAGTAGTCTTCTAGGGCAAGGGAGGTGGGAGTAAAACAAAGCTGAACATACTGTTTTAATGCATAAGCTTGTGTCCTGCACCTCCTCTCTGTTCTGGAAAGCAGAACAGTCTTTCTCATGAGAATTAATCTAAAGGAAGGCTTTTTTTTTTTTTTTCAGCAGGCACACACTGTTGGCTCATACTCAATTTGTTATACTCACTGAATTTTCATGACTTATGCATATTAAAATATTTTAGTTAGACTTTCCACCCCGATTTTCTATATTATCTTCTGTAATGGAAATCCAGGTTTCAAGTTGGCTTTCATATTTTTTTCTGATTTTTCTTCTCCAATCTGGAAATTAACAACTGAGTTATGTTTATTACTAATTGATGATACAGTACAAATACATGAGCAAATGCAAGAAGGAAGACAGAGGAAGTTGTGCCTAAAAATGAAGGATTACATTTTCTGTGTTGTCTGTTTTGGGCAGGACAGGAGCCCATTCACTGGAAAGCAAGCAGCATAGTCTGCCAGTTGTCTGCTGTAGGTATGTTTAGGCAAACATTTGTAACGATTTGGTAGGAAGGAACCATCTTCATTTCTCCTTTCCTTGTAGAATTGCATTTTGTACCTTTTGTGAGGGGGAGGGAAAAAAAAACCCTACAAATGGAATGACTGCGCCCACATGGACTTCTTGGGTTTGAGTACTGGTGTGGTTCTTGAAACAAAGCTGTGTTGGTAGCTGTTCACTGCATGATGTTTTGGTACATGTTGGGCAAGGTGGCTGTTTCTGCTTGTGGTGGCTGGTTTTTAAAAATAGGTCACAAGAGAAAACATTCACAGAAGGTGATACTGTGAAAGCTGTCCAGTAATCACCTTCTTGAACTATATTCTGTTATACTGGGTATTCTCTGATGCCGGTTCTGAGAATTAGGATTAGTATTTTTAATAACTTCCTGCTTCGTGGAATCTGTCCTTAGCAGAAGATCTGCACCTGGTATATATATATATATTTTTGAGATGGCATTTTGTTTTCTGTGGTGTACTACCCAGTTGTGCTACTGGTCATGAAATCTGTGGCCCTAAGATTCATGTTAAAGCAGAGCAAGGCATGGGACCAGGAATATGCAGCATTATTGCCTTTAATCTTAGTTATCACTTCTTGAGCATTGTAATCTTTCACCTGCAGAACAGACAAGAAATTCTGTGGTGAAAAAGAGCATGTTAGCATTTTGAAGCTCACAGTCTGACTTATTGTGAGTTTGCTCTTTGAGTTCTCCAGCTAATGATATGGAAGAAAGGAACCCCCCCCTCCTTTTAGGGTCTAAGTGGATAAACGGCTGTATGATCTTTTCTATCAACTGTATAATGCAAGGCATAAGATTTTCACTGAGAAATGTCTTCATCTGATACTTTTTGCTAATTGGAGGGGCAGTGGATGATTAGGTCAAGCTTGTCTTTCATGACTGAAAAGAGCAACACAATCCTTCAAATATCTAGATTGTGATCAGAAGTGCTATAGCAAAGCTATGATGGAGCGTGAAACAGCTTGGGGGCAGAGTGGGCCTTACCAGAATGTCAGAAAACAGAAGAGGCCCTTATAATGAAGATGGAAAGAGCTGAGGTTAGTCTGTCTCTGTCTTCTGATATTATTTTAGAGAGGATGCCAACCCAGCTGGGAATTTATAGTGGAATTGTAATCTGAAGTATTGTATTCTTCCCTTAATTTAGTACTACAGACAATTTTGTCAACTTGAGGCTTGTTATTGAAGTGCTTGTGCTGATTAAAACAGCTCATCGGAACTCCTTCCTAAATCAAAAAATATTTTTTCAATAAAGCCAGCCTAAAACGGAGCAAAACTTAGCCCTTTTGCATTCTTGCGATTGGGTATCAACTCTTTGGAAGGAATTGAAAAAGCAACCATTCTGAAAGAGTGTATATATAGAGCAAAGTTAAAGCTGTTGGAAGCAGAAACTGTGTAGAAAACAAATTGATGGAAGCCACCCATTGATGGTGCCTGCTTGCATCATGAAAAAAAAAATCTATAAAGTAACAGTCTTTTGCCAAAATCTGCTACTCCTTTGGCTGCTTTTGTATAGGACTTGCTTTAAACTTTCTGTATTTGTATGAACCATACAAATGGCCTGGTGTTCTTTGCAACGTATGTTGCCTACACATTCCCTGTAACGATGAATTGCAGCCTTCCTGCGGGGTGTGATGACAGCTCTTGCTTTAAAGGCTTCAGTGCCACTGCCTGATGAAAAAGGCAGATCTGCCAGCTTTTGGAGGCAATTCTGTCTGGTCTAGCTAGGAAGACTTTGCAATGAATTTATCAGCTGTGTTTCATTTTAAAAAATGGCTGACCAAATGCTGATTTATAAATAGAGATGGGGTTGTAGGCTAAATGTGATTCAGAAGCTTCTCACTGCAACTGGGGCTGCAGAGAGTCTGGGTTTTGAGCTCACTTCATTCAAATCGAGTGTGCTGATGGGTAGAAAAGCACAATGTTTGAATTGGGTCTATTATAATTTCAAGAGAGAATGAATTTTTTACTTCCTTTTCACTGCCCACCATTTGTTACACACATTTGTTGTATTGCACAAAATGGCATTTTAATATACTAGTAGTGGATAACATTTTTGAAAAGTGCTTATGGCTGAAGCCATTTGGAAAATTACATTTTGTATACTTAACTACATAAATAGATGTATGGATCCTGTGCCAGGAAATCTGTTCTAAAGTAGTAGTTAGAATCCTGATAGAAATCTGTGGTAAATACCCAACAGAGATGAGTAAAAAATAATCTTCCTGTCCAGAAGAAATTGCATAGCTAATACAAAAGGTCGGGGACGTAAGAGAAATTTATTTTTTTAAAAAAAAAAGGCAAGACGTTGCAGATCGGGTGTAAGTTAATAGGAATTTCAGATATAAACTTATTTATACTTCACTTTTTCAAAGTGGACTGTAAGGTTTACAAAGGGAAATAACACAAATTTTTACTGCTATCGTATAAGACAAAACAAACTGATTCTGGTTAGGTGCACTAAATGTCATGTACAGAAGTGTGAATATTCAATCAGATAAAGTTAGTTACAGCAGTGTCAAACAAGTGAATATGCTGCAATAATGGAATTCCTGAAGTAAAAATTCTGTATAGAAAATGCTTCACTTGTATGCTAATATTTTTGATGCAGGAATCTTGTTAAAAGGGCACCTTCAGCTGTTTCTCCTCCAAGGAATGGAGTTAGTATCATCAGCTTGCATGTGGAACTGATAGATTTATTATTAGAATGACACAATTGGGTTTATCTTATTATATTTATACAAGCTAGGACTAAATCAACAGCTGAGATTAAAACAAAACAAAAACAAATGAAAAAAGCAAAACACAAGACCCAAGTACTCAAATTGCAACTGAAAGTAAAAATACAAGGAAAAAGCGGTTAATACGGTACAGCTCTATCATGGGATATTCGTGGCTAGCATAAATGATTGTGGTACCATTGATGTCAAAGGTTGCTTGATGAAGGTTTGTTCAGTGTAACCTTGGGAATAGTCTTATTACATGCCTCAAAGTGGGCAAAGGCCCAAAGGAGTTAGACAAGTAGAGTCTGACAGGTAACCATAAAAGCTTTCTGTTACATTGGCCATCGTGCATTCCATATATGCTACGTGTGAAAAGCTTTCTTAGAAAGAGTTAGATATTGGGGGTGAAAGTATATAGCTCTGGGAGCACTGTATGAAAACTATGCTCTTCAGTCACCACGAACACAAATTTATCGAGCCTCAGTAAAGAAATGAATACTTTTAGAAGCAATTCAGAATAACATTTCCTTCCAAAAAATGCCACAGTTTTAAAATATTGTATCTCAGACCCCTTTTGGTCTAGGACCACAAGCAATATGTCATTGGAAATGAGATAACTTGTGTGTTTTAACCAGTGGGCCACAAAATGCTATGCTGTTGTGCGGCCCCGACAGGTCCTGCTGTGTATTCAGGTGGGTGAGTTTAGGCACAAAAACCTGTTTGTATGGCAGTTTGACTCATGAAAGGTCAAAAAGAAAGGAGGGAATCTGCTGACAGTCTGCATATTTTGCTATAAAATATGTAAAATGTTACAAAACAACAGAAACATAAGCTAATATCTAGGTGGTGACTTAGAAATAAGATTATATATTTAATGGTCTTTCCAGGTCTGTAGGTCCACAGAAAGTGGCATACTGCAGGCTTGCTCTGACACGTGTTTATAAACATGTTTTTCTACCTTCAAGGCCTGTTGTCCATTGCTGTAGCTTGTCCCTCACCCTTTTGGCCTGGGGGCTTTGGTGCAGTAGCACCATTTGATTGCCTGCTTTCAGCACTTTCCCTATCCCCATCAGCTCTAACCCAAGGGATGAAGAGCAATGAATGGGTATCCAAATGAACAAGCACAGATACCAACAGGCACTGAAAATTCTGCACGGGTTCATGTGAAAAGCTTTGAAAGTCTGGGTTTGTTTGTCAGCTCCTTTGGAAGGGAAGATTTTCTGCCCCATTCTTTGCTTGCAGGTGCCTTGCTTCCATTTGGGAACTGTCATGGCTTTTTAATGCTGTAGACAACCTAGGTTCTCTTATGACTGTAAGAGAGGGGAAGAATGGGGAAGAGTTGGTGTGAATTTAAGTGATGATGGGAACCTGGAAAGTGTTAGTGGGGCTATCTGGAAGAAGAGGAACACAGGGGGATACAATGACAGGTAGACTGGTGAGTCTAGTTTCATGGCTAATTTGAAGGGCTCGAATAACTAGGAAGTACTATTTTTTTTTTTTTTTTTTAAAAGGAAGCTGGGAAAGCTTTCAGCTTTTTTGAGAGAAAGTTGTGCAGAGTAAGATCCTATACCTTGAGCCAGCTGTGGTTATGAAAAATGATAATGAAAATCATTAATGTTACACCTGTCATTAACAAAATCTGCTCTCTTCCATTGTCTTCTGTCTAGCTGTGAGCACAGATTACAGGCTGTAACTTATTTGTAATTATTCTGAAATACCAAATGAACGAATAGTATATTTGGGGTCATTCCCCCTGGTGACTGACCTACAAAAAGTTGGCTCTATTCACTTCCCACAACTGCAAAATCTGAAAAGAGTTAAAGGGGATAATTACCTTCCCCATCTGTGGTCACCAGGCAGAAATAGCTGCTTAAAAAAAAAATAATTAAAATGAGAAGCTAAAGCACAGCGTAGGGCTAATTTCAGAAAGAAGAAAGTGAGGTTGATGACTGCTGTGTGGGTAAGAAGCAACAAGAGAGAAAGGAAAAGTCTTTCTTCTGGGAATGTAAAACCTTGCTTGACTTTCACAAAACAGTCTAGGAAGTGGTGATATTCAGAGTTCTTATGTATATTGTAGCAAAATGTCAACTTGACAGGTGTTACACTTTATTTTAATCTCATTAGGGGTAAGGGATAGCTGGGAATGTCTTTGGGAATGAATGGTAGGCCAGTAGCAGAAGAGAAATAGCTGTGCTGGACCTGACTCCCTTTCCTCCTGTGGAAGATGATTGTTGATGGATAATGCTCCCTTTTTGCCCCAAAAGGGAAAAAAGCCATCATCCAGATGACGTGTGATCACTTGTGCTTGGTGTGGAGGGAGCTGAACTTGTAGGAGCAAAGAGTTTAAACAAGGCTGTCTCGTGGGCTGCATAGAGCGTAAGTAGCAGGTTGAGGAAAACAATTCCCCTCTGTCCAGTACTGGTGAGGCTTTATTTGTGGTAATGCTTTCAGCTTGGGGCTCCATGATACAAGAAAAATGTGGATGAACTTGAGTAAGTGCAGAGCAGGACTGAAGAGGTGGTTGTAGGTCTGGAAATCGTGGCATGTGGGAGGAGGATGAGAGACCTGGGTCAGCTCAGCCTCGAGAAGGAAGAGCAAAGAGGGAGACCTTAGGGCTGTCTTCAGTTATGTTAACCGGAGGGTGTAGAGGAAAGACAGGACTAGAAGCTTCATGGGGTTGTATTACCATAAGAAGCAATGGGCTTTAGCTGCAATGTGTGAAATTCTGATTAAATACTGAGTGTTTTTTTTGTATTTATAAAACCATGCGAGGGATGAAAACCCTGGAACAAGGGACTCGAGAGGTCATGTACTCATGGAGATTTTAAAACTTGCCTTGACAAGTTGCCATGAGTGACTTGATTTTTCTGGCTATGATTTGAGCAAGGTACTCAACTGGACCAGGTGACCTTCAGGGGCCATATTCCATGATATTCTATGATGCTGTGTGCTGTTGCAAATCCTATTCTGGAATTGTACACATTGTCTGTGAGATGCACTACGATACCTGAACTTAGGGTCACTTCATAAACAAGTCTGTTCCAGAAGATAATAGAGCTATTAGGAGCAATCAGTGTCTCTTTATAAAGAACTGATATTGTCAGGCGAACTAGGTTATACTCCTGGATAAAACCATGAAAAGAGAAGCTAGGGAGAAGACAGTGATATAGTTATTTGGATTTCTGCATTTCATAATGGTACGTGCTTGTTTAATTTTAATTTAGGATGGATATCTGATGAGGATCTGAATACTTTCTCTTAGACCTCAGAGACTGGGAAGAAAGGTAAGGGCTGTTTTCTCCATAGGTAAGACTTTATAAAATGCATAAAACTACCTCTCTTCTTATGTAACTGGCCTGTTAATGTCAGAAGAGGTAATGTACCACTTACAAAAATTGTTATTCCAGTGCTGAAACCTGTCCCTGGAGCAGACTTGATCTTTTTTTTTTTTTTTTTGCCCCTCAAACTATCATTGATGTATATGTTTGTGTTCCTGATGGCTTAATGTTTTCAGTAAGTTATCTTCATTAATTACCTCAGAGTGGGTTTAAGCATACGCTAATGACATTAACAGGTAACATCAAATTGAAGTGAATTGCATGCATCACTGAAAGTAGGAGGAGAAAGACTTAAGCTAGCTAATAAAAACTTAAATTAACAATGTGATACTCCATTTGGAAAAAAAATGCTAAGATTTGAGGAAATATAATCCAAGGCTTAGATAAGCAGTGGGAGGTGAAGTGCAAGAGGCTGAAAGTACTTCTAGTCTTAATGGGAAGCAAATGCATTTTTTGCAGTGTGTTGGGGTTCTGCTTTTAGACTTCAAGTATTCTCTCATAAATGATGGCAGAAGGCTATGCTTGTTCTGGAGAGCCTAACTACAGTGTGAACAGTCTTGTTTCTGGAGAGCATGTGGTGTGGTTGTGGGTACCTGACCTCTTACTGATTTTTTTTTTCTTGATGGAATGTTCTTGTGTCCTTAGTTTTGCATTTCTCATTTGAATTTTTTTTTCTGACACATTGATTCTCTAGCATAAGGCAGGGCCTTTTACATCTGCTATAAATGGACAGACATGATACAGACTAACATTGGTTTTGGGAAAGGCAGGTGAGATTTTAGTTGGGACCTTCAAGTGTGCAAGTTGTAAGTCAGTGTAAGTAGTACTGTGAAACCCAGTAGAAGGTATTTACTTAAACTGATTTGGAGAGTGATGTGTTTTTGCTGAATTACTAAATTGAAGTGACTATTTGAGAGGAAAAAAACGATTGGTACTCATCTCTATAGTCATCTGTGCCACCTATAGTCACTGCAAGTGTCTTCTGTGTGTTAGGTGGCAAACTCTCTTTAGAGTTGTCAAATGTCTAATGAAAGTGTCTGCTTTGGTAGGTGGGGTACAATATCTGCAACTTGTAGAGAAATGAATGTCAGTAACCACCAGAATTATTTTTCTTTCTGTAGAAGATGACTGGCAAGGTATGGATACCCTTGGAAATTGCTTTTTTTTCTTCATTCCTCCCTCTGTGGACTTTGGCTTTGGCTTTTAGGTAACTTCAAAGAGAACTTTTTTTTTGTTTCTTTCCCTTAGAAACTGTTGCTGTGCAGCTTGCATGAGACACTGGTGTTATTTTTACAGCAAGGAGCACGTTATGCTCTAGGGCAGATGAAAAGAAGAAGCCATGAAAGTTAAAAGGTGTTAGTAATGCTAAGTTTCCCTTGCCAGATTGAGGTTAAGAATGGTGAGCATTAATTGTGCTGCATTATTGAAGAGCTGCTCCTCTGCTACGAAGAGGTTAGTGAGCTCTGCGGTGCTTCTACCTAGACGGCTCTTCAGTGCTTGAGAATCTTTACTCTGAGTCTCTTCAGCCTTTAGGATGATTAAACTTTCTTAGTACATCTTAAAGATGACAAGGTGAAGTGTAGTATACTGGTGAAGAGCTCTTATTTTTAGGAGGCTAGTTGTGTCAATATCAGCCTGAAACAGTATCATTCAGTTCATACTTGTTTGGCCCCTATTACAGTAATATGTAGGCCCTCGTCATTTGTAGTTTATCTCCTTAAACCTCAGGCAGAGCAAAAGTGCCCAGGAAGGTCATTCATGGCCTTTCTGCTAAGGCATAGTCTCCAAAGCTTGAGGCTGTTTCTCACTTCTTACCATGCATCAGAACATCAGATTACCAGAGGTCAGCTGATGTGGTCTCCTGTCACCTGCATGCACTTTTTCCTTTGTTATGTGGGAGTGCTCTTTAAATGGGACACTATTTTTTTTCATGAAAAAATGACCAATTACAATATTGCTGTTCTGAACAGCCTGACTACAACTGGATTTTGTATCCAAAGTTCCTAAAGGTCAGTTTAAGCTTGTTGATACAGCTACAAGTAGCCCTACAGATGACAGTACACTTCTGGGGATAATCTGAGATAGTTACCTAATACATTCTCTGCCACTGAATGTGCCAGGGTGAGGGACACTGGTGGTTTTTCTCTTATACTCTTGCAATACTTTGCAATACTTGTAGTTTTGGTCTCTTGCTACTGAGAGTGATATTCTCTGTAAAAAGTTGTGTTCATGGTAATTAGGGTGCATGGATGCATGGGTAATGCATGCTTTGTGGTCTCCTCTGTGTTGTAGAATGAAACTTGGAAAATAAACGTGTTAGTCCTGGCTATATTTTTTGCCTCGGTAAATATACATGCAATTGGTAAAGCAGCTTAATTTCAGCCCATTCTGGTAACTTATAAATGGCCACAGTACTAGGATAACGTTTGTTAACAAGTAAAGCAATTCACTTTGAAGATGAATATCTCTTTCTAAATTAGAATTACATCATTGTGATTATGGAAGTGTAAACAGCCCTGCAATCTGTGTTCATCTGCACAATCCAAATGTAATGACGTGGCTGAAAGGCGTACTTTAGAGTGAGGGAACAAATATTTAAGACCTGTCTGAATGAGATTGCTCTATGTCTGGGTGTTTTGGCAGGGCTGTTACAAGATTTTGCTACGAAAATTAGCTAGACTGTTTTTAGAAACCATTTTAGAGTATACTTCACAGTAGACTGCAGATGTAATAGCATTAATTGCTACTGCTGAGAAATGCCTCAAATGAATAAAAATACCTGTGTCAGTGCAGTGCTAATAAACCCTTATTTAAAAATAAATAAATGAAATCTACTGAAACATTAAATTGTTGCTAAGTGAATAACTTTATTGCCTTCCCTTTTTAAACATATTTGGGGAGGTAGCTGGTTTCACTAGTTTTTAAGAAAAACAGCTATTGCTGCACAGACTAATATCTTTGCAGGGTTTACCAACCAAATATAACAATGATTGTTATCTAGAGAGAGGGGCCACCATTCTGTATGTCTTGTTGATGCTATGTTACGGTAGAATTTCAGAAAAATAAAAATATGGGAAAAGAGGTAGCAAATGTAAGCTATGCAATCATCTGGCTGAAGATTCAGGTGCTGCCAGAATTCAGTGTGTAAACAGTGTTCTTAGACCTGCATAAATCCAGCAGTCAGTCTACAGAAGACTCTCCACTCGGTGGGGGGGGACCTGTGCTTGCCCAAACAATGGGAACCCTTCTCTTTTTTGGTCCTGCCCCGCGTTTCATTTAAGCTTGCTGTCTGCAAAAATGTACTAGAGGGTTTGGCTGGCTGACTTTTCTCATACTTTTCTTGTATTTACTGAGGCATGAGCTAGTGCACAGCACTCTTGCTGAATCCTTTTTCTTTTAAGTACATAAACTCAGGTGGAAGGGTAGGGATGAGAGGGAGGGTTGTCACCGGAGCTGCTGTTGTGAAAATCCTTTAAGTTGTGCATAACCCCTGGAAGTGAGAGTTTTAAGAAGAGATGCTGAGGATATATATCATATAAAAGGACTAGCTGCTTGTACCAGTCCTGGATTCTGCTCTCTGTCTATGCATCTAGAAATTGAGCAAAGCAAAATCAGACTTTCAGACAGTAAATCTTTTCCTGGACTTGGGCCAAATCACTTTCTCTTGAAAACATACTGCAACCAAAAGGTTTACGCTTCCATTAGACTACAAGATGTATTTCTCCCTCTTGACAGTACATGAATTCTTAATATGTCCATATTAATAAAAAAAAGTCCTGTTCTTTTGCAGTTAAATCAGCTTAGCTCTTAAAGATCTACTTTAATAATACTAACCACCTATTGAAAGCCAAGTCCTTTGTAGTTTTTGTTATTGTAATTACACCATGTTCAAAAATAGCAATTGAATGACTTGATTTTTATGTTAATTAAAGCCTCAGACCTTTTCATTGTAAATTCAAATGTAACTGGAAAGTACAATAATTAGCACTTTATTGGTTGTATAATTTAAAATTATGTAAATTACATAGCTACTAAACTACTGTAAGTAGAATCTATGGCCAGTTTATTTTGGACTAACAGCAAGGAATTCATTATGTAAGGATATTTGGAGTACGTAATCTGAAATACTGATCGACCTTAGGAGCTTCTTTTCATTAGACATGTCTGATTTTGAATATAAAAAATCATTTCTAGTAGGAAGATGTTTCAACATAGCTCAAAATAGATCACCAGTCCAGTGCTATCCTGCTGGCTCTGCATTGCGGCCTGAAATGGAGGAAGTCAGGGGAACTCACTGTAGTCCACTGAGCCCAAGTTCCCATCCCTGGAAGTGTTCAAGACCAGGCTGGATGGGACTTTGAGAAACCTGGTCTGGTGGGAGGTGTCCCTGTCCGTGGCAGAGGGCTCAGAATTAGATGACCCTTTAAGGTCCCTTCCACCCCAAACCCTTCTGTAATTTTTATCCTCCTTGTGACTGTGCAGCGCTGGCACATGGAAGTGCTCACTGCTGTTCTGCTCTCCTTTTGTCCTGCAGATGAACTGTGAGATTGGGGGTGGCAAAAATTGCTTGCTCAGTCTGGCACAGGAAGACTTTCCGGGACAATAGGAATTTCTGACTGATCAGCTTTGGACAGTTTTTATTCTGTGCTGCTCAGTTCAGTTCTGCTCTCATCCTAAATCTGCTGAACGTGGTGGGTAGCTGCTTGTCAAATGTACAGCACAGGATTCAAACCCAGGGGAAGATCAAAAATGGCAATTTTTGATTAAAAATGGGAAGGGTTTAGGGACTCTTTGTCATGCTGTGAAGAAAGTGGGAACCAAGCCTTTTATAGAACATTTCCTAACAAGCTCCACCTATACAACTGGGCAACTGAGATAACTGAATGGGAGTGGGTGGCAGACTAGGTTTTGAGAAAGAATTGAGGTTTCCTGCACTGATTTGAAAATGCTCTACTGGCCTCATCAAGACCTAGCTGTGATGGAAGAGAGAAGTCATGTTTAACAGAGAAAAGTGCTGTCGCAGGTTTTTGGCTAAAATTCAACTTGTCGAAGATCATTGTAAATTCTGTGGAACATTGTCCCAAGGCTGTCTCCTAAAGGCATTAAGTCTGGATTAAGGGTACCTGCTAATGAACAAAGCTGCAGAACTACATTAATGAAAAGCATTTATTAACTTGCTCTGCCAACTCAACTATTCAAAAAAAAAAAAAAACTGTAACGGGCTAAGTCTAATATGTACCAGGAGTTCTGGATTAGATATTGTCTGTGTGTAACTCTTGAATTTTGAGTCTGTATTTTCAACTCCTGAAGTGAAAGAAGCATATACTCTATCTTGCTTACAAAAAAGCAGCTGCATGCCTGATCAGGATCTGCATCAAATCTGTAATGTCCCCATACCAGTGCGTGGATTCATTATTCTGGAACTGTGGTCTTAAACCAGGAATGCTAGCTGGGAGATGCACGTATAAATCCTCTTTTCACAGTCCTGGGTCTGGGAAGAGATGTGAGAAGTTGTGCCATGATATTCTGTCGGTGCGCTTCTGATAACGTAGTTCCTTGTGTCAACAGCCACAATTGCCAGAAGAAAAACTTGCAGTTGAATTACTGATTTCTTAACTATTTTGCTAAGTGATAGGAAATATGCGTTCCTTTCTGTGGGAAAGCAAAAAGGTCAAATCAACTTAAAAGTCAAAAGTAAATAGAGAGGTTGAAAAACAGAGTTGTCTTTAGTGCATGATTTGTGAGTAAATCTGTGGAGTTGAGCCTTATTCTTCAAAACAGTATCTGGAGAGCAGGCAGAGTTTTAACTCTAGCAATGCCTTCCTTATCCATTATTCAACCTCCTCATCTGTTTTATAATAAATTGGTTTCACTTGTGGACTTGTATAACAGTTCTTTGCAATCATTTTCCTGGTTGTCAATTAATGATTCAGGCTTACCTTTGAGGTTGACATGTGGAGTTTAGAACAGTTAAGGAAAAATATTACTGTACTGGGAGATTAACAGATTGATTTTTCCTTTGTTCACTTGATATGTAAGAAAAGGAGGAAATCAACTGGATTTGTCTTGCATGTTTTTTTTTTTTTCTGCAGAACTAGTGCTGCAGAACAGTTTGAGCCACTCCGGCCTTGTTATTTTCATAGATTTTTTTTTGTTGTTTTTGCATCCTTTGTATATAATAGAACAACTCTATCTGCATTTTTGTTTTCCAATTTGCCTCTAAACATGAAATGTATATACATATATTTGAAAGCTGTTTCCGTGAAATGGCATGTAATAGAGCTGTGGGAATTTATCATTTTATTTACTCGTATTGTGCCATTACCTTATTTTTGTTGATATTTTTTATCATAATCTTCTGTTTTCAAGCAGGAAAAAAAAAATCAATAATATTGGGACTTTTACTTCAATTACAAGTTATCAGAAAGGCTTTTTAACTTGGGAAAATATATTGAACTTTTAAGATCTAAAGCAGCTTTTCAGTTTTTTTTTTTTTTCCTAAATGCTTCTATTTTCAATTGTACTATGAACATCCAGTTAGGTTTAGCCTTGAAGAACTTGGACTCTGCAATTTCCTCTTCATGCTCTATAAATATTTTAGTGGTGTTTGTTTAGGAGGGATACTAATAAGTTCTAGCACTGGACTGGTGTGGCACATGGGAAACCACCTGCATGTGCAAGGTCGATTGCAGCTTTGGAATGAAGCACATTGGCTGTGGTTGTCTTGGCTTATGGCTAAGTTGCTGTGGCCATGGGAAATGGGGCCCTCAGGGCAAAGGCTTCTCATTGCCATCCCTTCCCTTTGTGCTCATCCAGCTCATGTGCTCTTTGGGGCTGGCAGAGAGCTTTCTGCTGGTGAAGAGCTTTGCTTGTCTCAGTCATTTTAAATGGCCTACATGGTAAAAAGATAGGTGAAGGGAGAAACTGAAGTGGATGTTATACTTTTCTATCTCACTGTTAAGTAAAGGAACATATGGCTGCAAACATTGGGTAAGAGTTAAAAGCTGTAACGTTACCTTCAGTGCTGTTGAAACAATCATTTTTCTGGCAAGTACAGTATCTGAGATTGTGCTTATTGATTCATTTTTGTATCAAACGAAGTAAATAGCTCAGTTCTGTGACAGGGCTGAACAAAGCCTTTGGGCATGCTTGTTCTTGCACAGTTGCCGATGGGAGATCCAGGGTATTTGCTAGGCTTGGCTTGGCAAAATGAACTGGGAGATGGAAACTTTCTTGCTTTGCTCAGTTCTTTGCACAACAGATGATGGAAAACATGAAGTCCCCCTCGAGTCTGAGTAATGGTTAACTACAAACAGCTTGGAAGACAAGCTGACATGCTGCTCATCTCTCCCCATCAACCAGCAGACCGAGCTGGACGTGAATGCAGTTGCACATGCTGTAATCTCTCCAATGCGAGCCCTCTATAGGTGCTCTGGGATGCTTTTGCTGCTAGAGGCATGCTGGCTTTGTGGAATCTGTGGTGCTGAACACTTCTCCCTGTGGAGAACCTGCAGGCTGAAATAGTTTAGCTGCCTGTAGCATGAACTGTTTTTTTTTTTTTTTATAAACTTGGCATGATTACTCTTCAGCTAGTGCTGTGGGCTTTTTTTTTTTTCTTTATTCCATGTGCAGTTTGTTTAGAATGCTGTAGAGAAAAGCGAGATGCACAAGGGCCGGTCTGTGCTTTTGATCTGAGACGGGGAATAGATGTGAATGACATCTCTGCCCTGAGATGCCAGGTCTTCTGCTCCTCCTCTCCATGGCTCAGGAGCTTGATTTCCTCAGACCACTTTAGGATGATGTCCATGACATGTGTTTCATGGTAAACAATGTTATTGGAATAACATTTGTGCTGTCATCTTAAAATACTAGCATAGCTTTTGGGCAGCAATCGCTTATTAACTTTTTGTAGGGATTGTGAGATTAGCAGCTTGCAGTGCTTTCGGTGCCTTGCTCACCACAAGCTCTTAACTTAGTACCTGGAAAAGAACATTTGGAGCCAGGTCAGTCCATGATGGATCAATTTTTAGGGCTGTGATTTCAAGGAGACTCTGGTTATTTAGCCTTGGAAAATGTTTGCTACCTAATTAGAAATTCCAGAAATTTGTAGCTAGGTGTCTGGTAGCTACATATTGAATTTCTTTCTTTGCAATGTGTCAGATTGTTTTCAGTAAGACCAGTTGTGTGCATGTGACACACAGCTGACTGAAGTGTGTATTAAAATAATCCGTTCTTTTCTAGTTGTTAGGTGACTTTAAATTGTCTCCATCTTTTTGAACTGAAAAAGCAGTAGCGTAACGCATCAGGGCTGTGGGAGATAGCACTGCTTGCTTCTAAAGTCCCTTGTTCAGCAGGTGGCTATCAGTCTGGTATATTAATGTGCTACACTTCCACATCGGTACTTAGATTGTGAGCAATAAATCCTAGAATCATTAAGTATCAACCTACAAGTGTTTGTAAGGCGTTAATTCTCACACGTTCTTTCACATGGATTTCTAAGAGGAGTAGAGCCAACACACTTCTAATGCTGATCCAGAAGACTGTCAGAGCTGCACATGCTTGCTGCATAGGTGTAAATCACCCTTACCATCTGGGAAGGTACAGTACATAAAAAACTTGTCATAGGCCCTTATTGCAGCTCCTCTCACATAATACGTTTTGGCATCCCTGGTGTTTCTGTGGGTGTATATTCTACTTTTCAGCTCATTGCAACTCATCTTTTTTTTCTTTTCCCCATGCTAAAGAAGCAAAGGCCTTTAAGTTTCAAACCACTTTATGGGTGTCCATTCTGAACAAAGTTCACTTGAAGACTTCCTTACGAGGAAAGGCTGAGACCTGGGTCTGTTCAGCCTGGAGTAAAGAAGATTGAGAGGGGATCTCATCAATGTGTATAAATACCTGAGTTGTAGGAGACAGGGATTTGGCCTACCTCTTTTCAGTGGTTTGTGGGGACAGGACAAGGAGTAATCGTCACAAGATAGAGCACAGGAAGTTCCGCACCAACATGAGAAAACTTCTGCACGGTGAGGATGACGGAGCACTGGGACAGGCTACCCAGGGAGGTTGTGGAGTCTCCTCTGGAGATATTGAAGGCCTGCCTGGAAACCTACCTGGGCAGCCTGCTCTAATGAACCTGCTTTGGCGGGGTGGGGGGTGAGTTGGACCCGATGATCTTTCGAGGTCCCTTTCAACTCCCCCCCCTTTTTTTTTTTTTTTTACAACAAAAATACTTAGGTTTTCTATATAGTCCGTATTTTCTGGACTTATGATCCTTCTTACAACTGTCTTACAGATTCACCTCTGATCAGGCTACTATTTTCTTAATAAATGATGCACCGAAAGTGGTAGTGCTTTGCTTCAGATTTTACTCCAATCTTATTTTTGCCTCCTTGTGTTTCCATACTGACATTATGTGCAAGAAAAGCCATTGCAATAACTCTTGTGTATGCACTCTTACACTTTGTTTTATATTCTACAAGAAATGTAAATGTTCTGTCTAAATCCATTGTGAAGTCTGTAAGCAGTTGTAAGTGTAAAAAAAAAAAAAAAGCTTTCATTACTCGTATGTATTTTACAGAACAATGAATGATATTGGGATTTCCCATTCTCTCCCTGTACTCCCCAAAGTTCTCAAAACTTTAAACTCGAGGGGTCTCGGTGAACTGCCATGAAGTCATTCAAGTCCTTAACAACTCTGGTTCTCCAGTTCCTGAAATGCTCCTGAGTGACTTCTATCAAGTACAGCTGATTCAACACTTACTCTCTAGCATATGTTTTCTACCATTGAATTGTTATGGCTCAAATGAATCAGTGTTTCATTGATGTTCAGTGAGCCAGTCTGACTACAGAAATGTGGGTTTTCCCTAAGGACTCTCAACTCCGATTTGGTTTGTACAGACATAGTACCTTGATAAAAATGATAAACAGAAAAGCGTTGAGTTGTGGAGAGGTGCCCAGTACTGCTCCAGAGATGAACATAAAGTGTTTTCCTTAACATCTTTATTAATGATCTGTAAAGTCAAGTAAACTGTAGATTAAAAACAATGTTTGCAAAGGTTTCTGTATTTATTATCATAAAGGTAAAATGGGAAAAATGCTATGATACCTACAGAGCTTTGAAAAATAAGAAACAAAGTCGTATTAGCGATACTGATTTTTCAAGAATGTTTATGATGCAGGAAAATATAAAAGGAAATTAGTGTTTCATATGAGCAAAATAATTTGCCTACCTATGCAGGTACGTTTGGTCATATATTCCTGAACTGATGCTGGAGAACATAAGCATTTCTGGTGCTTTGGTTTTAAACAACCAAGTAATTAAAAATCTGTGTTGCTTTGAAATGAACTTGATGTATTGAAGCTGGCTGAGGAGAAAACCCTAGAATAATTAAGGGTTTTAAACTTTCTGTGGTTGACTTGGAATTTGCAAGCTTTGTCTAGTAATTGTCAGAGTTTTAGAGAACTTTGATGTGGCAGGTTTTTTTGCTCACCCTTCTCTCTTACCCCCCTTTAAAGGGGGCCCCTTTAAAAAAAAAAATAAAAACAACAACATCACCACAAAACAAAACAGAAAAAACACAGCCACCATGTGGATTCTGTAAATTCCTTGTTTAGTGTCTATCTGACCTTGGAGAACAGATTTGTCTTTCTGAAAATATGTTGCTGTTGTAATATTTCTTAGTTATCCTGCTACCTTAGACAGGACTTTGATAGTACAGTCTGTTAGCTGACTAATCTCATGTCTTCTCTATGCTTCTAATAGTGACAGCATGTTTTTGTGACTTTTTTTTTTTGAAGAGTTCATTTCAGTTTAGGTACATTTTTTTTTTCTAGGGTTTTTGGAAGCTGAATTATATGGTAACTGCTGACATCCTACCTGTTAATTTAGAAATGTTAATGAACACTAGCTTATATCACAGAGTCCAGAAGAAATAGTAACACGCCAGACAGAGGCCTGACTCTTGTTTCGGTGGGTAGGTTAACAAAAGTAATTTGGCTAAAATAACTATAGCTTTTAAAAATTTCAGTGTTTAATACTTTAAGGGATACAGATCTCTTAGAGTAAATCAGATTGTGCTATAAACTACACTAATCATTATGGCAGCATCCCTTTTTCAGATGAAGCTGTGTCAGAAAACTGCGTGTTAGAATAAAATAGCAATACGCTGAAAGACTGAAAGAGAAACTTGAGGTTTGTAGTGACTGTCATTCAACTACCTGAGTAAGTATGTGAGTAGTGAATAAATATGTGGTGAAGTTCCTTGAAAGTGTATAAATTTGCATGGAAAAATACTAAAGTCTATTGGATCTTGTCAGTTTTTTGTGGTCATAATACATTATGAACACGGTGAAGGGACATACCGAAAGCTGTTAACCTGAAATCTGTAATTCCCTGAGCTCTGTGGGCTTGATCGTGTAGCATTAATTTTTCATTATCATAATCTTCTGTTTTTCACATGAGAGGAATAAATAGTGGAAGAAAACTTCAAATAAAGCCTCTGGAGTTTTCAGTGGATTGGTGGCATACAAAAAAAAAAAAGGGGGGGGGGGACGGGGATGTACAAACTCTTTAGTCCTAAGACTATTTGATTAGCTACTTCTTGAATTTTGCTACAAGTATTTCAAACTGCATTGGAATTTGCCTGGTCTCATGCAGGCTGGATATTCACTCTGCATTAGAATTCTCCGGTGCTCATCAAATCTGAACCCAGGGTCAGGGCTTCTGGACTGCTATCCTGTCTCTGCTAGTCCACTGTACTGAATAATATGGAATAACAGAGGTAGCTCATCTACTTCTGTAGCGCAGGTGTTATATGACCTGCATAAATGCATTTTTTTTTCCCTGCAGTGTCCCCTTTGATCTTCTGTACAGGATTACACAACTCAACTAATGTTTCCATAAGACTGCACTACCAATTGCCTATGGAGCTTGAGCAGTGTGAGAGATCTTATGGTTCACAATGTAAACAACTCATCTTTCCTAGATCTTGTGTGGGAAGCAGCTGGATTTGTGACTGGTACAGGCAAGCAAGAAATGTCCTAAGCTCAGGGGAATTATGCTTGCTTGTACTAGAGCTGAATTTGGCCTGACTCTTCCAAATGAGTGAGTTGATTACACAATGCGAAGTAAACTGCTATGCTAGGGGATTTGGCTAGTACAAATTCAGCCAAGCCACAAATGCCTACTAAAAATGATATATATATTTTTTTTCTTTCTGGTTCCTCAAATATTTTCATGAGTCTGGATTTCCTCCATCTTTGTTATGTCTCTAAACATACATCTCTAAACTTCTTTCTATTCTTTTAGTTAATTTTTTAACAAAATGAAAATCAGTAGTATCTTTATTTTTCCTAATGGGCCCTGTGATAGTAAAATGCTGGCAATGGTGTTTCTGATTAGACTTTTGTTTTAGTATCTAATTTTTTAATCCACAGTAATTATCTTCTGGTTGCTAACTAGTTGCTAAGAAGGATAGATTGCCTTCAGAGACGTTTCTGGGAAGCTGTCCAGTTTCTTGCTTGCTTATTTTAATCTCAAGCTTGCTGTTAGACATATGCAGTCTTATAGGATAATGCGTCAGACACAACAATCTTGCTTCATTGGTTGGAAGACAACTGAACGCACGTGCTTTCTGCGGAACAATGTCATCTAATATGCTTAGTACTTTGCCATCTCACTGGAGTTTCATTAAGTCATGTGGATTTCTCTCTTCACTAAGAGAAAGCAGGAAAATAGTGCTATGCTGGATGCTGTGTGAAGATGATAAACTTGTTAACTAGGCTACTGGATTTGATGTAGGAGGCTTGATGAGTTTCTTAAAGACTAAACAAATAAAATGAAATTTTCAAGGGTATTGATTGGGCATATTTTGATTATAGCATGCTGGAGATTGATTAGATGGGACATGGGATAAGTTAATGGCATTTTGACTAATTGGTTTTAGAAGAAATGAGAATAAGAAGTCTGGTTAAAAGAATAGCAGCAGAGACTGAAGTGCATTTTGTAAGAATGCATCTGGCCACATTGCAGAACACACAGGACACTCACTCTAGCCTATTGGCTCAGGTAAAATTATGTGTGCTCAGGGCTAGGCTGTTCCTAGCTGCCTATTTCTCTTAACTGGGAGGAGAAAAAGCCATCTATTCTCCTCCCAGTGCAACTGATGCAGATGGGTTTTGTAATAAACTGCGGATGTTATATTTAGGTGTTCCTAGCATTGGAACGGCTGCTCAGCAGTAGGGGATGGTAGAGAGCTGTGTGGCTAATCTATGGTTAGGGAAAAGAAGCAACCAAATTATTTGTGTGTGTATGTAAGTGTGTGTGTATATATATATATATATATACGCATCCCAATTTATATAAATAGGCAACACTTGATTTTCACATTTATCCTGTTGTTACCATGGATAACTACATATGCTAAATCTGCATCTGGGACCTGCAGCTGTAAGGCAGTGTGTCTGCTGCCTGTTGTGGCTGCCACTGCTGCACTGATAGGATTCATCCTCAAGTGTTTCATCATTATTTTGATGGAGATTTTCAGTTTTGTCTTTTTCTTTTAATCTTGTATTTTCTCCTGGGTTCTGAGCTTGGAGCATACATTTTGGTACAGCTCTGGTTGAGTTGGGTTAACTTTTAAGAAAGTTTGATCATTCGGGCTTTGGGTGCTAGGATTTAGACTGAGGCTCTGTATGATAATATACAGGCATGTATGCTGCAAGTGTGTTTTTAAAATGATTTTTCCTAATGCAGTTTTACTTGCTTTGTCTTTGCGGAGCTGCTTATTCTGCATATTGCACAATTTTGCAAGTTCTCTAACCATCATAAATCCTCTAGAATAACATACTTAGAAGTAAACTTTTTACTCTAAGGGCAAGCTTCATTTTTTCCTTGCTGTTTAAAGAACATCTGTATTCACATGAGAACTTTCACAATTCACTTTGTGACCGAGTAGTGGAGCCAAAACACTGCATTACTGGTCTGTGAGCTGTCATATAAGTTAAAATAATGTTGTAAGCTTAGAAATACAACATCCTGATCATATCTTGCTTTGGGTGGGGTGTGTGTGTGTGTGTTCAACCAGCAAAAAAAATCTTGTATTTACAGAGCTCCAACTCTTCTCACTCACTTTTCAATGTAGTGTGGATATTACAAACTCAAGGTGTCCAGGTCCTGTGCACATAAAAATCTTAGTTGAGGGTAACAGTTACTTTGGGCTTCCTACATCTTCTGCTGCAAAGCTGAGAAACCATGATGCTCTAATCCCCGCCCCCCCCCTTTTTTTCTTCCCCCTCTGGATACTGCATTGCCTGAAGTTTTATTAGACCTGAGAATGACCTGGAATTTCACTTTAGGATGAAGAACATCAGCTAAAGACTGAGGAGAGAAAAGCCTGGCAGAAATGGGTGGAACTTGGGTAAACTTGTTATTAGTAAAGAGCAAAAGTAACAAAGGGAAACCTGAAAAATATTATTTTTAAAATGGATAAATGCAAGTATAAAACAGATAAATAAAAAAAATACTTGTACATTTTCAATTATTTTCTGTCTTTAAAAGTCAATGCTAATACTAAAAATTTATCAGTTCAAGAGAAAATGTATCATTAGCAGAAGTCCCAAGACACTTGTGAAGTCCTTTGTTTATGAGAAATTATTTGAAGATTGTGATGTGGCTGGATGTGTTCCATGGCTTTCTAATTATTAATTCCGAAGAAACTATGCTAGGTTTTCATTTGGCAGCACTGAAAATAGGGAGTTGGATTGGGTTTTGCTTTATTTCTTTCTCCAGAGGATAGATCTGTTGTTAATAAGTATCACTTAGGGCGATGGATAATATGTTCTGTTGAAGTAGTCATTCAGCAACCCAACTGCTCATTACCAGCTCAGTGAGTCAGTCCTTTCAGAAATGGCTAGCAATGTTGTATGCCTCAATTTCTGGCTACCCAATTTGAAAGATCATTAAAGGCCTGTTTTTTCACTTTTTTTTTCCCTTCTCTGTCCCTCTTCCTGCCCAGGAAATCATGAGCCTCCTAGAAATCTTAGTGGATGTAGAAAACTCAACGTGTGTAGCATTTGAGAGAATCCATCTCCGTCTGTGCTGCCAAGGGTGTAAGGCGCAGTTCTTAAATGTATTGATGACTAGTCCATGCCCTGAAATGATGTAGAAGGACACTTGATTTCTCAACTTTATGATAACTTTCATGAAATATTAAATGCCTGTCTGATGATTTACTCCTCTCTGCATAATGCAATTTAAAAGAATGGTTTAGTTAATTATTTACACTGCACTGGTGATGCTATTTCTCTCCAAGTGCTTTCCAGCAGTAGTTGCTTCTGCTTATTACCAGGAGAGACTTTAAAAGGCAGATCCTGTCAAGAAAGCAGAATGATAACCTGTTTCATTTGTATCTGTGTGCTTAAAATACGTGTGCTGAGTAGAAAATACTGACAGGGCTGAAACAAGAAATGAGGGGCTTAAAATTCCTGGGAGATCCAGGCTCTGAAACAAGAACAAACCCCAGGCCTTGCTGGGACTTCTGAAAATGTGCCTCCTAGGGCTCATCGTGGCCGTGTTGGCAGGATGAGAGGCTGAAAAGGGCAGTTCAGAGTGTTTTTGAAGCAACAGCAGTGCCAAGTAAAGAACATTAAAGAACCTGAGTAAGATGCCTGGGGGTGATGATCCAGCAGCACTGCAGGACTCTAAACAGCCCGCGAGGTGGTTGCGGATAAGCTTTTGCTCCTGCAATCCTGTTTTAAGTGCGTAAGTCTGACAGCCAACAGAGAACTTGGCAGCAGCGGTGAGCAAGAGAGGCTGCCAGGGCTTTCTAAGGATGTGTGGAAAAGAGGGCCTTTGAGTCTTTAGGTCCCATGGGGTCTGCAGTTGGGGATCTCCTTGGCTGTCTTGAAACCCACTGTAGTAAGCAGAAGAAAAGGAGAGCTGCCGGTGCTGTCCTGTCAAAGGCTCTGCTTTCTTGACTCTGCTGGCTCCAGCAAGCAGGGCAGAAGAGCCCTGCAGCTCTTTTGCCTTGCGTAGAGCCTGACTGGCTTCTCTCTGCAGGAGCTGGGGCAGTGTGCTGCTCTTACAGAGCCACGGTGGCAGCATCTCAGGCTTGACAGCAAGAAGAGCAGGCTAACACATCTCACTCTGGATCACTTTTTCAAAAGTAATCCTCCTAAAGAGGAAGAACAATTATAATTCTTACCTATCTGTCCAGCAAAGGTCAAAGGATGTTCAAGAGCATGTTTCTTAAAGCTAGCACGAAACAGCTTCTCAGACTGTGTAACTCAGGATAGTCAAGGTTTTAGGTGACCAAAGGCGAATTATACTAACAAAAAAGTGTGAATTTTATTTAAGGAGACAAATCAAAGGAAAAAAGCCTTTATAAATACTCCCTAATGAGTGCTGCTGTAGACATAAGTGATTTTTTCTTAATTTTAGAAAGTGAAATCTGATTTATATTCCCATCAATGTTGTTTAAAGTGCTTTTTAATTAGTTCATCTCTAAGAAATGCCACCTTAATATGATAAAAAGCAAGAGGCTTTTTTCTTTGATTTAGCACACATACTTTTTTTCAAAGACTAGTTCAGTCCTTTACTGCTTCAGATGGTTTGCTCAGTATGTTCTTTTGTGAAATAGGCGTGAGTTGCATGGCTTTATTTATTTTTAAACCTCCAGGAGAAGAGGCATGAAAACTCTTTGAACTGACATGCAGAGAGGGGCTTCTGCTGGGTGACCTGGAGGTTGTGGTGGGATTGGCACCTTGCTCAGGGCATTGCTTGAGAAGAACACACCCAAGTCTTCTCAGATCCAGTGGTAAAAATTAGGAGTAATCTCAGTCTATTTGATTTGCACTAGTTAAGGGAAAAGAATAGGGACCAGCCAATGAAGCTGATTAAGCAGTTTAATTACTGAGTTGGCTCTAATTCAATTGCTGACCACATCTCTAACCGCTGATGCTCAGGGGTGTAGTAACATGTCTTGAGACAAGATATACTTCACTTTGTGAGCTATAGCTACTCGAAGAACAAAAATTATGCAGTAAGTTGTAAGAGAGAAGGTGTAGCAATCTCTGGCCCAATTAGTGTTAGGGGCCCTAGGCTGCAGTACATCTGTCTGCTTGTTGGCTCATCCCAACAGTCAGAGCAGGCCTACTGACTGTCAGCACAGCACTAGCTCATGACTGAGAGGAATGCTGTTGGTTCTGTTGGTTAATCTAATGCTTTGGTATCTATCTCTATAACAAAACAATAAAAATACTGTTTTTTTTTTTTTTTAAGCTTTTCTAAGCATGGATGATTTGCTAGGGTTTAAACCATGTTGTGGGGCTTGGGAAACTTTCAGCCATGTAGCCCTTCTGGTCATCACTGGAGTGTTCTGGGTGAGAAGAGCCGGAGAGCAGCTTGGAGACACCATCAATGGGCTTATTGACCATCTGGGGGCTTCTGATGCATTCCTAGGGATTTCTGTGTTAAGCCAGTTGCCCCTGGCTTAGCAATATCAGAGGCATACCACATATCTATGAATCTTACACTAGACTGGCTTAAATAAACAAATGTATAGGACAGTGAGGGGTAGGAAAAACACAGCAAACTTCTTCAAAAGCTTTTGACATGAGTTGAAGTTCTGTATTCTTTCTAAGAGTATCCAGAGTTGTTGCTTAATGTTGCTCTGAGTTCTCCATATAAACATCTATGAAATTCCTTTATGCATTTAGATTTGGGATGCTGTAAATCCGCAGCACCCTGTCAGCCCTGACACCTCAGTGCAATTAAAAAAAACACTGACAAGAGACTGAGCTTTATTTCATAGTCCCTGTGGATAATGTAACGTATATTCTTAAAACAGATTGCAACAAAATTAAGGGTTCTCATACATCAGTGCTCCTTGCCCCTATCTATGACCATCCCTATCAAGCACTCTGATAAACAGAACGGGTGAAGAGAAACACCTTGCCCATACCTGCTTGTTGCTCATGTGCAGATCCCTCTTTCTGTGCAGCTGTCCATCAAGAACTGAGTTGGCAGTGACAAGTGGTATGCTATTCAAAGAGCTGTGGCAGGTGTAATCTGCAGGAGTGCATCCTTGAATTTACTCATATGTCTTCCAGAGCAGATCATGAACATCATTAGCAGAACTGCTCCTTAATAAGTACAAGCCCATCCTATTGCAGTGTTAACTACTGCAAGTCATAAAACTAAATATAGTGTTGAAGCAGTACATAAAAACATTGAGGTCTTGTATAAGGAGAAATGAAGCAAGAACATCAGTGAGATTCAAAGGTGTCTGAAGTCCCTGAGGAGAAAATGAAATACACTGAACCATGATTTCAAGTAATCTGGATTTTTGAAGACCATTTCCACCACTCTTGAATTTCCTTTGCTGTTTGTTGTTTGTTTCCTTATTCACTCTTCTCTCAATTATTAAAATCCAATTACAGTTTGTTTGTTTTTTAAAATTAATTATTTAAAATTCAGGATGAAACATAAGAGATACTGAACAGCTGTGTCCATCACACTTTTCTTGGTACCTTATTAAAATTCCCATTAGTTTTTTATACAACCGCTAGCTACCTCATTTTCTTCAGAGGAATTCATTTCAAGTTGTGTGCGTTTATATATGAGGTGGAGAAAATCTGTTTCTCCAGTTCTGTGTGCTGCGAGAGCCATTAGGCTTGTCCTTTGGTTGAGGGAACTCTGGCAAGTTTTTATTCTGGGTGGCTGCTCAGGTCACTGTGACTTTCAGGAATGGGCCTGATTTGCATTAGAATATTTAATTTGCAGTGCTGTATCATTACACTTGTCTGCGACTGAGGGAACAGAATTAAAACTGCCGCAGAACTCTTTTCTGGTATGTCTTTATGAAATATTCTAAAGTTAGTGTGGGCAAACTGCCATCCCCTGGCTCAGGATCTGTGGGGTGTTGCTTGTGGGTTTATTTATTTATGTGTGGTGTTAGGGAGCTTGGATTTTTATTTTTGCATTGAAGCTCCATGAGAAATAGGATTATAATTCCCTTCCTGTGGCATTCAAAATTTAGACTTGTATATCCTTATTGTTATCTTTCTTCCTGTTCAGTGGTGGACTTTTTTTTTATGGTGTTCTGGCTTCCACTGCTTCTGTAACACTTGGCTGGAGGGCTGCTATTAAGTTATGGAGTGTGTAGCAGGGTTCTTTGTATCTCCAGGCATGCTCAGGTCTGCTCCCACAAACAGTTTCTTTAAAAGTGAAGCAAGATTGCTTCCCTGAGGAAGGCTGATGGTCTCACATCTGTCAGGAAGGTGAGGTCAGATGTCAGCCATGGTGGTGGTGTTGCTACTGCAGGACTGATGTGCAGGGCCAAGCACATGTGTGTCCTGCTCCTGGCTGGGTAGTGCCATCTGTGGAGCAAGGTCTAAGGCCTGGAGACTGCAACGTGTCCTCCAACATGTTCAAGGCTTAGCATTGCTGCTGGTACTGAATTTGGCTGCCCCAAGTGGGAGGCCTCTAAGCTGTATACCCTATGATAGGGAAAGTGAGAGGGGAAAGGCCTGCTTTGGGGTAGACATTTAAATAAGAGGCCTGTAGAATGAGGTTTGTTGGATATGCTTTCGTTTGCCAGGGATGTGATGGAATAACATAACGGTCCCCATGGCCATTCCCTTGTCTTCTGCACAGGAGCTGCTGTGGTTCTGTCCATCTCTCAGCAGCTGGTGTGGCCTCCAAAAGTGGTGACTCAGGTAATCTAAAATGGCAGGACCACAGCAGGAAAATATCAGCCTTTTCCTGCCATGTTGACATATCCTCCTGCAAGCCCACTGGTGGTGATTTGTGTCCAATTTTGCAACACAAGTTGTCGCCGAAGTTCTTCATGAGCATAGCAAGAGAGGAATAAGAGGGGCAGGGATTTATGTGAAGGTTTAAAAGCAAAGAACCTAGCTTAAATTTCAAATTGAAATGTAAGATTGGGTAGGGCTGAGGGCTATAATTACAGCTAATGTGGAGTTGTTACTGAAATACATAAGTGTGACCTCTTAGTGTCCCTTGAGAAGTAGCAGTGCTACAGTCCTTGACAAGACTGCTGTGGAGTTCAGTGCCTCTTGTCTGTCAGCCTGTTGCTTGTTGCTGTGGTGAGCCCCTCATTGCTAATGAGACTGATGGCAGTCTTAACATGGGGATGCACAGAGTCACAGGAGCACACGGAAGATTCTGCCTCTCTTTGCATCATTCAGCCTGTAGTGCTTTTGCTGTTGAAATATTTCTGTTCTTGAGGCTATGCTTTTTCTATTCAGTCACCTGTGTCTTCCAGCATATTTATGCTGCACTGTTGTCTGTGGTTGCATCTTAAGAATGCAAAAGAGTTGGCCAATGCTGGAAAAGTCTGTTGCAGTTTTGTTTGAATTTGCAGTATTTGGACAAACTTTTATCTAACAGGAATGGATCAGCATTTATCACTTTACCACTTCTTTGGGCAGAGGAAGTCCCAGGGAATTCGTGTGCTATAGTTATTAAATGAATTGTTTGTTATTATTTATAAGCCACTGGAGACCTCAGCTGTGATAGGAAGTTGAGAGCAGAGAAGTAATTCTTATTGGAGCAGGATCAGAGACCCTGGACTGATGCTTTCAGAAATATGTTGGCACCTAATTACATCTTGCAATTTGAAGTGGGTGGCATTTGCACATTTGTTTGTTTCTGAGTGCTTTACCACTGTACAGGATTTTTGAAAAGCACTTTCTTGCATTGATTAGTTCTTCTGCTCAGCTATTACCAAAGTGACTGATTTGGAGATCACGCCATGCATTTTTAAAAACTGGAGAACCTCAAAAATCCTAAGTCACGCTCCTCTAGTTCCCAGTCTAGGGTCTTGTCTGTAAGAATATGATTTATGTATTTTTGGATCTTGGAAAAGATCTCCAACCATCCCCCTACCACCAATATTGCCCGCTAAACCATGTCTCTAAACACCACATCCAACCTTTCCTTAAACACCCCAGGAACAGTGACTCCACCACCTCCCTGGGCAGCCTGTTCCAATGTCAGGTCTGCAATTCCTTTTTATTCATTTGGCTGATGTCTCAAGGTTGCCTAACTCTTCAGTTTAAAAAGCCTTTTTTTTTTTTTTTTTTTATTGATGACACATGCTGCTATAATGGCAGAACAGAATGCATTGGCAGTCAGCTGTTGCATTCATTACCAACTTGCTTTAGTTGGTTTCACATTGCTAAAACTTTCCTTTAGTAATGTATTACATTAGCTTTTCTTACAAGCTCAATCTTGCAATGATGCAAGTAGGCTGGAGTGGAAACTGATGGTCTGCAAGAGCTCACAAGCATATGGGCAGCTGTTTGGGAAATATTTGAAAACTTGGCATGTTCAATGTCTGACCTCAAACGTTTGTTGTGTTGTATAGTCTCATTATTAGTGGCATTATTATTCCATTTAAGCTTAACCTACACATAAAGGCAAAGCCAAGAGAGATTGTATCTGCTTGAGGGGATCTGACAGTATGCATTGCTTTAAAATTGCTTTTCATTCCGGAATTAATAAAGTCAAAATTTAGTATAAAGAATTTGAAATTAAGGACATTTAGCAGCAGGAACATAGAGAGTCATGTGGGAAAGGCATTTATAATATAAATGGTGATGGGCAGGATACTTTGCATGTAGATAGTGCCACTAATTAACAACTGTGAGGTGGCCCAGAATGGGGACTGAGCACAGAGGAAGACAAAAGTCCAGATGGCAGGCTGTGATCCAGAAGTGCAGGGCATCAGACTGTTACAAGGTGACTGCAAGGTGAGAACGGAGACTTTTTTTTTTTTTTTTTGTTAGAGCAAATGCTACAAGAGAAACTTCATGGGGTGGTAGTGAAGCAGCTGCACAGATGAAGGATAGACCTAGCTTTAGAGCTAAGTATAGATCCTGCTTTGATTGCAAGGTTTTGTGATGTGAGTGGACCCTGGGAGATAGTTAACTGCTTGGAGGAGAAAAGTGAAAGGTGTTTTGGAAGCAAATATGAGTACGCTCATATTTTAATTACCTAGTACAGTGAACAGTTCCTAGTCTAGGGGTGATGCTGTTAATCCCTGTGTAGATGTGCAGGGAGCTGTTCAGCCATGGCAGGGTGGGAGCCCTAGAGGCTGGGGAGGGTGTTAGCAGGTGGAGGTGGCATGGATACCAAGGATCCCCTCCAGCAGGCATGGAACTGCATCTCCTGTGGCCAGTGGGGCTAAGAAAGGGGAAGAGGCTGCCCACAGTTCTCTACTGCACCTTTGCAAGTGCAAGATTTTCCTTTTTATAACCTCTATCTCATTCATCGTTCAGTACTCACTGTATTTCAGCACTCTGCTGCCAGGTGCAATGCTTCTTGGTTAAAAAAATCCATAGATCTCAGCAGCACTGCCACTCAAAGAGGTAGCTGACCCTACAAGGAAAACCTGCAGAATGGAGCCATGGGATGGGGTGTAACCAGGCTGTCAGACCCAGCATATCAATACTCAGTGGAACGTTGAGGTCTTTTAAGTCTAATTCATGATGTGCATCAATTTTTGATGTAGGGTCAAAAAACTTTTAACAAAAGTTGAAACACTGCTGACTGTAGTGTGTGTGAGGTCAAGCTTCAATATCTAAAGTTCTTCATGCAGACTGTGATTTGCATGCAAAATACAGATCTACAGCAGCCTTGCAAATAACCAGGAAGAAAGGTCACAGGATATATCTTGTTGCTAATGCTGTTTGACATGGTTTACAGGTAGACGTTTCATCGTCTATACTGGTCATAGAAAGGAATCTTTGGTGGTTGGTACTGATTTGTCCTACCTAGAACTAAATTACAGTCTCCAAATGTGAAATGAGCCTTCTCAGGCCATATTGAATTTCATATTAAAAGTCTGGATTTCAGTTTGTCCACTGTAATTCTATAATAAGATGTGGCTAACAAACTTGAGACTAGAGATGAATTTTTCTGAAGTTTAGGGTCCACGTTCACTGTTCAGATTCACTGTGTTAAAGGGAGAAAACTTGGACTGCAAATTTAGGCCTTGGCTGCTAGTTAGGGGGACTAACTTTAATCAGTACGAGTTTTATGTGAAAATAATTCGTAGTGTGTTGCATTAGACAACGGTTGTTCTCTGTGACTAGAGAAATGCTTGTGTGACCTTTTTCCTTCTGTCGCTGAAACTAGTTCAGAATGTGTAAAACAGTGAACTGAACATTTCAAATGTGAAAAGATGCACAGTATTGAATCTCAGAAACAAAGATGCTGCAAATAGCTGCAGGGAATGGATTAAAAACCTGCAAAGCCTAAAGTTTTAATGTTTTAGTACTCTTAGTCCAGATGAACTACAGTGCTCAGCTTAGCTGTTGACTGAAGCTTATCTTACTCACCAAAACCAATTTTTTGTCTTTGTGGAAAGCATGAAGTGGTATGACAGCACTGAACTTGACACTTTTTCTGTTTCATTTTTGCCTTTGTATAAAGCAAGGAAAGGTTTCTGGAACACATAATGGCAGTCAGTACAACCAGCACTAAGTAAGGTGCCGAAAGCTTTCGTGTGATGTTCTCATGATGAAGAATGTCCCTCTACAGTATTTGGGAATAAATTGATGTGAATTGATGCACTTTCTATTTCAATATACTTTCTTACTGTAGTAATTTATTGCATTTTATTGAATGAAATGCAACTGTCAGCATTTCTATTTTGTATGTGAAAAAGGAATGCAGCAGTCTGATACAGAGCTGAGAGCAATACCAAGTAATTCAAACCAACAATTTCTGTAGTATTTATAAAGCTCTGGGTTTAAAATTTAGGTCAGAGTTTAGCAAAATGCCTTAGTACTGAACATAATGGAGGGCAGATCTGAAATTATCCATGAATTATGAACTCTGATTAGTTCTTCTCAGGACTGTCATAACAGATTGTAGTCTTGAAAGTTCTAGTTTTGTTTAATTGGACACTTTATTTTTTAAAAACTGCTTTGTAATAGAAATAAATGTGGCAATATTTGGTGCTTCAAATTTAGGAATTACATGAGCAGTGTAAAGGGATCCTTTGTTTACATAATTTCCCCTTTCTTTCACTGTTTTGTGGGCGCAGTCCTTGGACCTGTTCTTTGTTACATTGACATAAATAGGGAGCAATGCAATAATATCAACTGAAGACTGATGTAAAACATCTGAGATCTGAATTGGAGTTCTTGCATTTAATTTTGAATCTTTTTTGAATCTTGCTTGAATCTTTATTATAGGTACTTGCAGCTTTGTTTGACATGATATGTATATGTGTATTTTTATATGAAATGTTTCAGGTAGAACTGGCATATTTTGGTAGCCAGTTTCATCAGTTATGTAGTGACAACACAAAGCAGTGGAGAATTGGAACAGAAAGGACACCTTATTTAGGAAGACAAACTATTTATTTATTTATTTATTTATTTATTTATTTTTGTCTATGCTTGCTACTGAGACTGCATAGTGGGGCATACACAAGGTAACTTTAAGTTAGCTGGCTTGGCAAGAGCACAGTACCATGGGGTAACTACCAAGAATTCACTGCATCCTGGAAAGGTGTTTCAGCCTTGTGCAGAGCTTGTTGCTGTAGATGGCTTGGTCTAAGTTCAAGGCACTGTGTTGCAGGCATGACTTTAGCATCATTTGGATGCAAATATGTAATTTATGTGCTAATTCTCTTATCTTGAGTCTGATCTACTACTACTTCTGAGGATGGACGTTGTAACTCATGATGAGGGGCACAAGAGAATGAGCTGACAAGAAAACACAACTATTTGTATGTAAGTGTTAATGTAATTTTACTTCTTTAGATATTTTTACCTCTTCTATGTTTCTGGTGTGAGGGATAATGTAGACAGAAGTAAGAATTTGTCAGGATGTGAAAGCAAGGAGACCTAGTGGCTTGTGCTCTCTGGGCATGGTGAATTCAACTGAGAGTGTTCAATGTCCACAAATGACTTCTGTGGTCTCTTCTTCTCTGTGCAGGTGGGTGGAGGAAAGTTCTGAAATGAATGCTGGCTTGATCTGTGGGAATAGCTAGACCTTTCCTCCTGGTGATGAGAACAGTCTTTTGCTAGCTGTTCCTATATAGTGATATGGGAAGAGAGGTGAATGTCAACTGTCTTTGCTCCTGCTACATACTGTGAATTACTGCTTTATCTCTGCTCAATCACCTAGTTTTCAACACAGTTGTGTTTAAATTTATAACATTCCTGAGATGAAGGAGCATGTTGGTGACTGTGCTCCATGTGCAAAACACTATTCACGTGTACTTTTTTTGTGTGGGTAGTAGAAGATCCTCTTAAGTGAAATGTGCTGATGTGAATAACAAAGCAGAATGACCCTTGGCTGTCTGTGCTTACCCACAGGACGTGACATGCTGTTTCTACTGCCAAATATCTATGAAGTTATACTGTTGCTGGGTTCATTATTAGTAGACCTTTATATTTTCTAAAATCAATGGTTCCCTTTGTGGGATTTAAATTTTCCTTGCAACTCCTTGCCTATGGTAACAAAGGATGCCTGATTTAGCAGTGACATTTGCTAGTGAGACCCAGCATCAGGTGATTCAGTGTCTGTTATTAGTCTTTACTTTGTTCCCAGGGAGTACTTTTCAGATTAGTTTGCCTCATACTGTGTTTGGCCTGATTTCTTATTGAAAAAGAAAATGTTTTGCCCCTAGATTCATTAGAGGCTTTTAAAACGTGAATAGTCAGAGAAACTCATTAAGGTCAAAGGCAAGAATTATGTGTTTGGGAAAATGGGAATGTTGGAATCCTTCACTCGTCAACCCATGCCAACAGGTTTTCAACTCACCCTCAGCTGTATTGTTGTACCTTGCTGTTTGTCTCTTTAATCAGTCATCGGTGGTGTAAGAGAGGGAGATGTCTGTATATAACCATGAAGATGCCTTGCCTGATACCTGTGTGGTTGCACCTGACATTTCCAGCTTGCGTAGCAGAGCTGGTGGTGTAGCTTGTGCTGGGACTTCATTGGAAACTCTGTGTACCACTCACTTTTATTTGTGAAAGACACTGCAGCAGAAGTAAGAAGGGTCAAAAATGCAGGGTTAGTATGGAAAACTGGCAGTTAACAATATGGATTTTAATTGTCTGGATAGCAGGGTGCTGACTGAATGTGCCAACAAGCCCAAAGCTGTTTTGAAGTACACAAACTCTAACACGGGACGTCTGCATTAGCAGTTTAGTTTGGACTAAGAACATGCTTTAAATTGAACCCCTTGGGTGTCCCCACTTACCCATTTTTGTCTTCATTGTGGAACAGTCTTGGGCTGTGGGAAATGGTGATGAAAAGTAAACTATCAGACATGCTGCAGGAACACACCTAAATAAGCTCCAGCTGCTAATGGACTTTCAGCCTATAGGGACGGGGTAGAAATGCTGCTTTCCCCCTCTCCCTGAAGTGTACCTAGTGTGAACGTGTGCTTCTCAGCACAAAGTGTTTTGCGCTGCAGATGCGCTCCCATTGAACCATGCTAGCTGCTAATGCAGTTATAACTGTAAGGCATTAGTAATGGGTTTCATCTTGTCTGACTTTAGCAACTTAAAAGTAGCTCTCCTAGTCAGGAGCAGAGAGAGAGGAGATGAATCACTTTCTGCTTAAGTGGGTGCTCAAGATGGGCTGAATCATCCTTAGGGGATCTTCTGTATTTTTCCATAGCCTGTGAAAGGAAGCCTAGACAATTAACTGCGAGCAGATGCCTGCTTGCATTTAACTTAAGCATCAAACCGAGAGAGTTAAATGAAATGAATCCCATGCAAAATGGGGAAGAATATATTCTGTAAGACTCAAAGTTACAGGAGAATTACGCAAAACAAGCCCTAAGATGATGACTCAGAAGCACTTATTCTGAGGGCAGTTATTTCAGAAGTGTGGGGTCTAACATTAGCAAGTATTTTTACCTGCTAATACTAAAATGAGATGTTAGAGGAAGGTACTATACATTTGTCTGTGGAAAATAATAAAACTGAAAATTTTTACATAAGTCATGCATGATTCAGCAGCACATCAAGTAGTTATGATTATGAGGAGGTTTAGTTTGGCATCCTAAACAACTTGCAAGCTTTGTGTGTGTGTGTGTGTGGGGGGGGGGGGGTTAAAACAAAACAAACAACAACAACAAAAGAACAGTAGTTACTGATAATTCGAAGCCAAACATGAGAAAATTACACTTTAGAAAATGGATATGTCAGTTGCTGTAAGCCTTGCAGTATAAGTTGGCCAACATACATGTTCGAGTATGGCATGATGTACCTGTGCCATGGGTGTCTGTGTAGTGTCTCAGTAAAAATAGAGGGAGAGAATAATTGCAGGAAATGCACATCCAAGATTTTAATTACTATTTTCTGAATGGATTTTTGGTTTCAGTGTTTAATTTAGGTTATTGCCTAAATGTTTGAAAAATGCATTTATTCTGATCTAATCTGATCTGAGTGCTTTCTGTAAGTAGGATTGTCAAGGGATTCTGTTCTTTGGTTCACTTGTACAGTTCTGATTAGACTTTGTTTTCTTTAGTCTTCAGTAGATATTTTATTTGAAAATGCAATGCTATTACCATTTTTACATGCTGTAGCAGTAGTTCCAGAATAGCTGAAAAGAATGGAGTCTTCAGCAAGACATTTGTAGAACCTCTATTAATTGTGTTCTTAAGATTTTTTTTTCAATATTTTTAGCTTGGCTTTGTTCTGTTACACTAGCAGTGATCAGCTCTTTTTTGATTCTCAGTCATTTTAATGGGGAATTCAACTTCAGTTCTGCTGAATTTTATGTTTTTAGACGTTTATCAAATATATTTTAAGGCTGTTTTTTCTAGTCAGTGGCTTTTGAATCAGCACCATTTGAAAAATGCAGTTCAGTTTTTTTTTTTTTTTGAAACTAACAAGTTTCTTATAATGCACTAGCTCTTTTATGCTGGGATTTTTTTTTATTTACTCTAATGATAACCTGATGCCTTGTTCCAGTTTTCAGCATGGCTTGAGCAAATATGAAGAGAGCCCTTACAAACATGAAGACAGACTGCATGTTCCTTTCCACTGTCTGGAAATCCACTGAGAACTTCTCTTGATTCTTTAGTTACCACGTAGGGAAATAGCAGTGATTTTTATGGCACTTTCAACTGTTTATGAATATTACTGTTTAAAAAACAGATACCTCCAGGTGGGACTGTAGATTTATGAAATGTAGCTCTGAGTCAACTGAAAAAAACACTATACCTTTTTAGGCAAACATTAAAAATAATGCAAGTGCGTAGGCTTTGTTTCAAAACTGTTCTCAATGTTGGTTTAAATTTGCTGAGTACATTTGTCTTGGAAAGAAAATAGTATTGGGCTACGTGCATGTTGAAAAATATGGCACTACAGAAGCAGAATCGAAAAGCAGATTGATGCTGAGGACTTGGCATCTCCACAGTATGTTTCAGCAGGTTTAAGTTGGTACCAGCCCTAGTCAAATAAATGGGCTGAATGCCCTGAAGGGCATCAAGTGAAGTCCTGGAAAACTTTTTTTTTTTTTTTTTTTTATCTCCCCAAAGCATTCCTACTTGTGCCAGTAAGTGGGGATAATCGGAGAAGCTACTTCAGAAACACGCTTTTGAACCAAATTAGATGCACCTTATGACATGAAAAGCTGCTGGAGTCTACCTTCATCCAGTAACTTTAAATGAAAGCACTCAGGATGTCAGTGCCAACATAAATTTATTTCTTCTGGGTTCTGCCTGAACTAGTATATTCCTAATCTTCAGGAAGACTATATTAAGAAATGTGCAAGAGATTACTTGGGTTTAATGGTTTTTAGCTTCTATTGAGGTTTTCTGCTTTGTTAATTGCTTAATATGAAGGATGACAGGATGTCCTCTCATTGTATGAGTGTCCCAGACACCAAGAAGCAGTCATACTTGCTGCTTTTTTTCACAGCAGCTGTCATACATGAAACATTAGTATTGGAACAAGAGTAATAGCAGTTAGAGCTATATGGGTATTCCATTGTCTTAGAGGTATCCATCTAACTTGAAACAGGAGTTCTCTTGAGGGTTTGCAGTTGGATGTTACTCCTGCAGGAGAAGTAATGCCCATATTTCTGAGATGTCTGCACTTCTGGAAGGCTGACGCTTTCTCTATTAGAGGACAGTTTGTTTTACTTGGGGATCACCAGGAGAGTATGCATTGAATAAAATGACACTTGGAGATTCTGCTTGGGAATGGAGTGAACTTTTTTTTTAAACTGGAAAAACTGAGGTAATGAAATGCATTACTATCTTGAATTCTGGTAGTGACCTTATCCATGAGAGGAATTCCCCTAATGGTACTGCTACCTGAGATAAATTTGACTATTGTGGACTAATGCAGCAGGAAAAGACAGTCTTAGACATGCACTTCAGATACCTTTATTCATTTGAAACTGTTTCTCTTCTCGATATTATTTAAAGTCAGCATTTTTGTAAATAATCTTAAACCATAACAGCTCTCCTGTTATTGGGAAAAAGTAAAGTTGTAAAAATGCTTAGTGTTCTATTGGAAAAAATAAAATGATCCCGCAGAGGAAATAAAATGACAAGAATAATGGGTAAGAATAGTTTATGTAGGTTGTACGAATGTATATGTGATGCTGTCCCCATAAAATTATTTTCTGCTCTTATGATATTGTCTAGTAACAATAAGGAACACAGTTAACTTTGAAGTCATTTCACTCTTTGGGATAATAACAATTAATATTTTGCTGTCACAGGAAGGATTATTTCTGTGGCCAGCTTCTCAGGATAAAGTCATTTGGACAGGCTTTGTTAATACACGGCAACATCACAGCAATTTCATGTTATTGTTGAGTGCTGCTGGAAATCAACAAGGAAGATGCTATCTGGAAACAGAATAAAAGGTGGAAAATATAAAGTGAAGAAAAAGAATAAAGATAAATCCGTGAGAACTCACTTGAGGGAGCCAGCATACGTATCTGTGGTTTTATGGGGCTGTGAAATTATACTGCTAACTGAGCATAATTTCAATTCTGATTGTGACTGTATTAACTATCGCTGTTATTATAAAGGTTTTTTTTTAATGCCTTATGGAAACTGGCACTGGACTGTTTGAAGGTTTTAGTGCCTTTTGTTCTAGGCTACAGAAATACTTATTATAAAAGCAGAAAAGAAAGGGCCAGAGGGAAGGAAATAACCAAAGGTTTAGTAATGCTGGAGGTGGTTGGTATTAGAAAAGGAAGCTTGGGTTTCAGGAAGCAGCTCCTGCAATAAACAGATTGTCGCATTTAAAGAACAGCAGATGTGTCATGGAAAACTCTTCAGTATTATGATTTTGCCTGTTTCTTGCTATTAATTTTGTTTTCTTTGTTTTATTGCTAGATGTATTTGCATAAGCAAAACATTCATGTTTCAATGAAGTCCTTATTTTCTACAAGAGATGGTATTATTTTCAATAACAGTAGTTTCCTGTAGTGTACGTTATAAACACCTGATAATGGCAAGGATGATAAGAAAAATAGTGTCTCAGGAGTTCAGCAACCTGTGAAGACTATAAGCATGCCAGCTTCTCAAGCAGAGGATCCTGCTTTTGGTGGGTCTTGCTGGGAGCAGAAATATTCAAATTAAGCTGGCAATAAAAAGCACTATCCCCTTTTGTTAAATGCAGTGAGATTAAAGTGGTAAACGACTCCCACTGTCCTAAATTAATCCTGTGTGCGAGTATTGCGGACTGCTGGGTTAAAATGCCAGGCTGCTTTTTGGGAGAGAAGAAGGAGAAGATTGGACTGTCTGTGGAGTAAATGCTGGTTTAAAACCATCATGGAAGGTGAAACCATAAATAAAAACATTCAGCGTCTTTTAGGGAGATGCCGCTGCCTGGTCCGAGCTCCAGGGAAACAAGTGAAGAACTAAAGGAGGCGGTGAGGGGTCAGACTACCTCCCTGTTTTGGACGTGTGTGGGGGGGACATAACTGGGATCAGGTGGTGCTTCAAAGGACCTTTGTAGGATTCTTCTCAGAGGACTGGATTCAAGGCTGTTTGTCTGCTATTGGTCATGAATTCTGTGGGTTTGAATTATGTTTTCTTTGTATGGAAACTAGCTATATCTGAGTGTGTGTCTATGCTGCTGTGACAGTTTGGACTGGAAGTGAATCTTTTGCCATCCTTGCTTACTGTGCTTTGCTTTGCATCCTTGGGGCCTCAGACCGAACAAGGCAGCTTTCTCTGGGAGAAGCTCAGCTGGAAGCTGTGCTCCAGCACTGCCCCCACGGGATGCCAACAGGCATTTAGTCCCTGGGATCAGGCTCAGAAAACAGGATTTGTGGGGTGGTCATCAGACGCTGGCATCTGCTGCTTTTTTCCACAGCCCCGCTCCCATTGGCACTGATGAGTACAGACACCTAGGGCGGCTTTGACCTGACCTGATGAGTCCCATCACCAAGCCATGCCCCTTAGAGCCATGTCCACTTGTCTCCTAAATGCCTCCAGGGATGGAGACTCCACTACCTCCCCAGGCAGCCTGTTTCCATGCTTGCCTACCCTCTCCATGGAGAAATTCTTCCTAATATCCAATCTAAACCTCCTCTGGTGCAGACATCTACAGATGTTAATAATTTTTTGTTCTTTTTCTGGCATTTTCTCATTGCTTGGTATTTGAGTATTCATTCTTAGATGTTTAATTTCTTAATTTCTGTAAGCTATCCTTTTCTCTCCTAAGAAATAGAGCATTCCTCCCTTCTCTTTTTAATATTGTATTGTTTTTTAGTTTCCTAAGTTCACTTGCCTAGGATGCTTTCTTGAAAGAAAAAAACTTGTTGCATAGGAAATCTGATGTGATTCCTTTGCTGTGCCTGCTGCTCAATAGTTAACCGGTCTGGAGAACTCATCACTTTTGATGTCTGCTTGTTGTCAGCTCTTATTTGGTGCAGAGTTTGTTCAGAAGAATTTAGCTGGGAAAAGCCGGTGGACAAATGGATCACAGCACTGTTTGAAGGAAAAGTTGGATTAATATGAAAGGGAGTGTATGCCAGAAGTCGCCCTTGAGGTGACAGTGGGTTTAACATTGTGTGTACTGTGATTTGGCTGTGCTGACTGTGCTCATGATTGCATTCAGAAAGCTCAACTGGGGAGAGGCACTTCTCATGGAGCACAAAGTGGATGTGGAAGCTGAAAGCAGTGGTTTATACTGTGTGCTAGTAAATGGCCTTCACTGGGATGCTGAAAGGTGTTTCCATGACCTTAACCAAAGGGAAAGATTGTCAGGATGACATTCTTACCTGTCTCAGTTACTCACTTAGCCAATATTAAAAAAAATAATAATATTAATAAAAATCCATGATATTTCTTTCTTAATATGCTGTAATGACATCTGTCTTGGTGCATGTTGCTGCTCATACATATCAAGTTTCCTTCCCTTTCAAGAGTGTCACAGCAATACATGTAAGGCTTATTTCAGAAAAGAGGCCATCTGCAGTATCTGTCAGTGATGCTGCAATGGGCTGAAGTGATCAAGAAACTTGATTATGTATCTACCTTCCTGCAAAGGTTTCTGTTGTTAACATGATATCAGCAGGAGAGATGGAGACCACTTTGACAATACTTTCTTGGCAAGGGGCACAGAGAGGATAGACTGTTGTGAAAATGTTCTGCTTTGTAAATGATGTTTTAAAGGCTAGCATTTCACTTCCAAAACCTGGTGTTCTGTGTAAGCTGCCTCAAGGAAGATCATTTTAGGTTAATCACTTTTTGTTTAGTGCATTTTCTTTTATTTGGTGTGTCTTAGAAATCAGTTTTTCGCAGAGCCGTGTTCCCCTGTAAAGTGCACGTTTTGGATGACCCTTTGCAATGAGGTTTGTTAGCATTTAAATCCCTCTGCCTTCAGAGTTGAGGACCTAACTAACGAAAGGATATTTGCTTGCCAGATACCTCTCAAAGTGGTGTTGACTTCATGGTCATCCTTTATTTCTGGATTTAGTTCAGGCTGGGAGTACATCAGGGGATGCACAAGGTAGAATGTTCTCTCCACCCTTTTGACCTCCAGTCAATAAATCTTCCTTTTGACTCGTTATTAAATATTTAACCTTCCAGAATTCAAGTGTTTATAGAAGTTATTCCACCACAAATCCATTCTGAAATATAAGGTTTAAATCCTGTGCTTGCAGTTGTGAACTATGGCTCGCCTCAATCTCTGCAGTGTGCCAGAATGCACTTAAAATGTGGCAAAGAGAAAAGGCCCCAAATAGAAACACCTTACGTGAACTTGTTTAGACCTTGATGTGACATGTAAGGAGGGCCATGGACAATGGATAGGAGGTCCTAGAGGATCCAAAATCTTACTCGTAAGGTGAGAAGGCATATAATGTGAAATGCTCCACAGTCATGGCTGTTGTCTAGCATATACATATATACAGTTATATATACGTATACACATAAATATACATGTATATAAACTACCTCTCACTTAAAAGTAAGTGGTTTCCCACATTCACATCTTTGCATGAAACAGTTTGATCTAAAAAAGAGCTCTTTCCAAGCAGATTAAAAATAAAAAGGCAGCTAAGTACATAGTTCCGCACGCCTTTTCTTGTTCATCAGCGTTGTGTGTTTTGCCTCTACTTTGATGTAGTTTAATTGTCACTTTCTTCCTTTTCCATAAACTCGGATGTTTACATGAACATACATTTCACCCATTTTTTAGCAGCATTTTCACTTTCTTGATGATAACAAGATGACAAGCTGTGATGTGTGTTCTTCTAGAGGCACAAAGAGTTTATAATGAGTCATTATTATAATTTGTGTGTGTGTCTTTGACTGATGCTATTGTAGCTTTCCAGGCAGATGTCCCACCCGCTGTGTGTTCCTAGTTTCAGTCTGATGAACTGCTAAAGCTACTGGACACTCAACAGTAGCTCAGGCGTCCCACAAAGCATTAGTAATAACTTTTCTTCAAGATGAAGAGGCTTTAACTGCAGCACACAATCAGTAGCCCACACTGGAAGAAACAAATCAGAAAACCACTGTTCCATAAGCACAGAATTGAAAGAGCTGCATAAGTGAAATGACAGACTATTCATTCCAGTTTGGAAAGCATGAATAGGATTTTTGATGAAGCTTAATTTTCTTCAAGCTCTTCATCCATGGATAAACTATTTAAAATAAAAATAGATGTGTTATAGAGCACTGTGCTTGTCACTGTTTATTATTTTGAAAAAGTATAGGTCCTCCTCCTCCTCTTTGCTAATGACAAATAATGAGTTGAATCTTGATCTCAATTTCAGCAGTACAGAAGTGGGATAGTTCCCTGGCTGCAGCGACTTCGCTTCACGTTTATGGCAAGCACTGGAAGGAAGCATCCGGACCAGTGATTTTAACAGCTTGTGGAAAGGCTTCCAAATAACAGAACGTGTGTTCTCTGACAAATCACGGAGCTGTAGATTTTAAAACTGTTTGGTGTAATTTAAATAAGCCTCCAGTAGACAAAATTTTAATTGAAAAGATGTATTTTACTGAACAATGTCATGCATGGCTGTTGTTGCCAAATAAGCCTCCCAGGCATCCTGTGCTTTTTTTGACTGAAATCTGTTTTACATTTGAAGAGTGCATCCTTGAACAACTTGTACTGTCCAGAGCAGCTAAAATCTACTGAATCTTGGAGAATTTGCCCATTTCAAGAGATTTGAACCAAAATCAACCCCCAAAAAAGCACAATACACCTCTCCCGCCAAAAACAAACAAACAAAAAAACCAACCAAAAACATGCGAAAACAGACAAACCCATAAACCAAATTAAAACAAATGAAAAACAAAGCCTCATGCTTTCCCCAGTGCTTTGTAATAGAAATTTGAGCCTGAAAATACGTTCACGTCCCAGTAAGTTTTGGGTGAGTTGGGTTGGCTGGGAAAGTTGTTGATTCAAGGCAGTGCTTTAACGCTGGACATTGAGTATGATGCCTTGACTCCTGCTAGATGCTGTCTTGCTGTGCAAACAGCCATGTTCACTTCAGTGAGCCTTCTTAAAGAGCACTGCCCTGGTCAGCTCTGGCTTCCTAAAGAATGCAGATCTGTGCTGGCTGTGCTGAAGACCTATAGCAGACGGAGAGCAGCAGAAAAATGCAGCCTCCTCTCTTCTTCTTGATTGTTTATCTTACATAGTTATCCTTTGGTGCAATCAAAAGGATGGATAAGAGCATAAGTCAGCATCTTCTGCAAAGCATAATGAGCTTTGTAGATTCTTTTCTCATTTTTTTCTGTACATATAACCATTTTGTAGTGGAACATGTACGGAGCAGGTGAGGTTGTCAGTCTTTATTACAGCAGCGTACCTGTGCTTTCAGCTGAGACCTCTGCTTTTTGTTTGCTTTTTTCTTTCTTTTTTTTTTTTTTTTTTTAAAGTGCAAGATCAGAGGTGGCTGGAAGAAGTGTTTTCAAACACTTTTCCTAAAAAGCTGAACAAGTGGCTAGGCTGTTAGTGAATGGTTGTGGAAACTGCTTTGTTTCTGCAGTGGTAGTTGGGCGATTACAATGTAGGGTTAGTTAACCACTGCTGGTTAGGAGGCTCCCTCTTCCAGGGAACAGAGGACTATCGTGTTACCCTAGTGGGACCAGCCAAAGCCAAGGAAGAACATATGACCAATGGTCAAAATATTTTGCCTACAAGTCGTTTAACAGTCTGATATAATCAGCACAAGAGCACACTGAATGAACAGATACTTTACAAGAGGTGAGGATGACAAACAGAAAAAAAAGATAATTTGTCCCAGGCTGCTGATTTATTTGTGACCATAACTATGCCAGCCCTTGTTTAGGTGGTGGCTGTTGGAATAGACAATTACTGGCAGGATTCTGTTTTCAAGGAAATTGAATAATTTTTTTTCAAGTTTGGGGATACATTTATTTGTTTCTTGTGCCAATGTGCTAGATGAAAGATACAGTGACACAGTGGTTCATGCTGAGAGAGTAAAAATACCAACCAAATAAATGTTAGCAAAACTCACCACAGGAATACACATGCTTCAGACACAGATGAATGATTCATCTGTTGAGGTATCAGTTGTTCCTGTCTGTACTCACATATTTTGGATCAGTTTTTGATACTAATGAGTTGTACTTAATAGCATGAGGCCATGACCTGAACTGATGTCATTTAATGTCAGTGGAAAGATTTCAAAGAAAGAGCTGGTAGAATTTGTACCAATCTTGGGTTTTGTATCACCTTTTTCTTTTCAAACAATTGATTTCAGTGGCACTACTTAGCAGAACAAGCTCTAAATTCATGTGTGCAGGTACAGAAGGCTTGAGCTGGCTGTTCTCTTCATGTTTTTCAGCAGACAGAGCCAGAGCTGGAGTTCCCACCAAGTTGTACTCTGAATCTCTAGCCATTTGCACATTCCTTTTTCAAGTGAGTTGTGTCCTCTCGGCTGTCAAGTGGCTCAGTGGATGCTGGTGCTGGAGATACTAAATAGGCTTCTGTAGATCTTGGGCGCTTTTTTTTTTTTTTTTTTTTTAATTTTAGCTGTCTTAACAGTGAGCCTGCCCACAGTCCCAAGGCTTTCGGAGCAGTTCTAACTTTGGTGCAATGTCCTGACTGGAGTTGTCTATGATGCTAAGATAGCCAGCTTAATTTAAAGTGGATCTTTCCCCTTAAATGCTGACAGTGCTAATGTGAAGTTACTGTGTTTATTAGCCATGATTGAATAGTATCCATCTCATTCAGATGGTTATGTCTGTAGTCCTCATCTTCTCAGTGAAGCTTAACAATTCCTGTGAGCTGGTATAATACTTTTATTCCATCATTAATATTCAATAGCATAAGTAAGAAATTATCAGTTTATGGACTGTCCACTACCTCTCTGGAGACTGTATTTGAAGCTCTAAATTGTTCACCTGAGACACAAGTTTATGTGCTCTCAGACTGACCGTAGTAAATACATGATGAATGTTATGGGATGTGTTTCTCTTGTGTGTCCTTTAGGGTGAGTGAAATGCAATCGGATAGCTGCTCGTATAAATGAAAATCCCTCAGGGTGTGTAACCAGACCTCTGGAATTCATACTTCTTACTCCTGATGTCCCTCTCTGGGGTGCTGATGTGCTGTTACAGAGGTGGCTGGTGTCTGCCTGGCACAGGGCATTGAAGCTTTCACTTGTGGCAGAACATTCTGCCAGCACCAGGATCACACTGGGTCATCATAGGGAACAGATGTTTTAATAGTAAGCTTGCTTGCTATGGGTTTAAAAAAAAAAAAGTAATTATTATTTAAACAGTTTAAAACATAAAGGGCTCAGTTAAAGACGGAAAAACCTTCTAAACAGGCAGTAGAAATCTGAGTGTTGATTAAATTTTTAGATAATTATGCTGCAGAAAGAATGGCTCTGGAGTTTCCCCCAAGAGCTTATAAATGAAAAAAAAAAATAAAAAAAAAAAAGGAAAAAAAGCCTTGAGCAGCAAACAGTAAAACCCAATATTCTGAGATAATGGCTTTTCAGCATTTGAAAATTCTGTCAAATAAGTACAGAAGTCTTACTTGAAAAAGCTTAGCATCCTTTCAATTGAATTAGGGTCAAAATAAATACTGAACATAATAAATACTCCCTGCAAGTTGCTGTGTGATCTTGGATCAGCAAAAATATATTAATTTCCTCATAACTCTTGCACCGTCTTGTGGTAAAACATGCCAGGAGCTGGATATATATTAATTGGGGGTGGTTTTTGATTTTTCTAAAGGAGATGGTACTGATAGCACTCATTGTATCCTCTTCCCTCATGCCTTCTTAAAAGTAAACAGTGAAGATGCCAAGATGTCCAAAGGGTAGCAGTGACCTAGCACATGACATAACATTTGGATAAGCAATCACAGTACTGTTTGGGCTTCAATTGGATTAACAGCTGAACTTGCAAATCATGTCTCTGGAGGTTTTTTTTTTTGGAAAACTAACTAATTGTCAGTTGTCTGAAGTAAATTGCTTGATATTGGTCAATGGTAAATTATGATCGTGTTAATTTAATTGCAGTTCTGTCAAAGGTATAATTAGCACTGCTATCAAAGAAACGAATCAGTTCATTGGAAAAAGGCAGCAATATAATATTAAATTCCCAGTTGCCATGACACAGAATGTGATTCTGCATAATAATAATGTTGTCTCTGCTCACTGTGAGCAAGGGCAATTTTTTTCTATGGATGCAACAGTGTTCTGTATTGCTACAAATAATGCAAGCAAATTGCCCCAGAAAGACTTCTGTCACACTAAGAAATTTGGTTGTCTTCCCTAGCCATCAAGGAAATGATGTGACCAGGAGCTGTGTTTTATAATGTGTTATGATTGACAGCAGTACATTTGTGGACGTTTCCTGGAAATGAAGGGGTTTTGCTGCATAACACACAGGAGATGCTCGGACAGGCCGTGAAAATCACTGTGTTACTTCTTGTCCATATTTGTATTTTTTATTCTTACTTTTGAGAATTTTTTAAAAGGGCTAATATGACATGGACTCTGCCCCCCATGCACCTTCTCTTCTTGATGAAAATGTATAGTGGTCTCCTCCTTTCCTCTCACGCCCACAAATATGAATGCCTGTCTCTCCTTTCTAAAGCCATGACCAGCAGTCACCTGAGCCTTGGGTCTCTGAGATTACTGGGTTGGTTTTGTAGTGGTCGGATGGCTATGAAGCAGTGTGCTTTTATTTCTCTGGCAGTTTAGATGATCAGTTGTAGAGCAGTATTGCAGAGAAACTACCTTAAGGGGCAGTCCTTTGGCCCTCACGGGTTCGTTTTGTGCTGCTAGACTGGCTGCCACAAAGACTGGCTAAGCAGGCAACTAATATTTTTAATTTATATTTTATTTTTCTGTCACAGAGGTGTACTCTAGTGAGCTGTAGGTGTCAAGGAGAATTGGAAAGAGAAGGTTTATTGCTGCATCCCTGGTACACTCTGGCAATCTCATCCTGCCAAATTGCCAGGCTGGAATTTATCACAGCTGATGCAATGTGGAGCAGCCCAGTGGGACTGGGGAGGGCAGCTCCTTAAGACTTACTGGGTCCCTGTCTGATCTGCAAAGGTCAGCAGGCAACAGAGGCTGCCTCCTAGCCACTCTGCTTGCCTTTTTTTCTGTGCTGTGCTAGGTACTGGCTGGCAAGTTCTACATTTCATATTTAGAGACTGAAATTTCAGAAGATACGTCTGATAAAGCTGAGCTATGCTACTGAATGATCACAACTTTTTCGTCATATTGTTCCTCCCCCTGTGGTTGCTTTGTATTGGTTCTGAAAATAAGCACTTAAAAGTGAACTAGGGTGTTGTAGGAACATAGGAAGCATTACTGGTAGCCTCTTTCCCTTAGGCATGAAGTCCCGTTTTTTTTTTTTTTTTTTTTTTTTTTTTTCCACATACAGAAAGCACCCACAGGCCTGGAAATATCCAAGTGCTTATAGGTAATTAATCCTTTCTGTTTGTTTCTTTGTTTATTTATTTATTTATTAAACCTTGTTTTCTCAATTCTGTTTGTTACATGATGAGACAAAACTGAGATATATCTAAAAATAAACTCCAACATCTGGTATACTGCAATCAAGGGACTGGCACTGTAATACGTGATTCAAGAAGCAGTTCTTGGGTACTTTTAGTGGCCAGTTTCAGAGCTGGCTACTTTAAAAGGAGGCCAGGCTCTGCAAACCAACGTGAAACATGTCTCCAGTGCTTCTTGGTGGAGAACATTAGTAGATGTTGCAGAATTTCTCTTAATATCTAAATGCTCTCAAGTATGTTATATTTGAAATATGATAGGTTAGTGCTAGCAAAACTAGAACAGAACCTTGTAGATATAACTTGCATTTCAGCTTTACTTCATAAGTTTTGAGAAGAAAATCTAGCATAAGAAAAAAGCTGAGGTGTTTTTTTTTTTTATTTATTTGCACTGAATAAAATAGACAACCTGATTTAATATTGCAGGAGAGGAGAGATGCTCAGGTAAAATACATTTGAAACTTAGATATAAAAATGCAATATCTAATATTTTCCCTTTTATATGCTGTATGCCATGAATTCATTTGCAGAAGTGATGACTGAAGGAGATTTGTACCTTTATAAACTAAAAAGGTAGTATTTCCTACTTGAAATACTAAAAGGAAGACTGAGCAGACGTTGATATTGATGATTTGAAAGAAAATTGATTTTGAGATATATTGTTATCATCTAGCTAAAACAGTAACAGTGTGGAAACTGGATTGGCTTTGGTAAGTGTTGAAACTGGAAAAATAAGACTGTACAAATGTATTTTGGGAGGAGCAAGAGTGTTTGCATTTGTTTTGGGATAAAATGCAATTTATAAGAACACATTATAAAGATCAGGAAGAGTACTGAGCATTTGTTTCTTTTAAAACATTGAGTGTGACTGCATTTCATAATACAAAGCATTCATATTAATGTATTTCCTAAATAAATTCTTAATTCACACAAAAGAAATACTGCTAAGGGGAAAACATTAAGCTGCTTTGGAGTATTTTAAAACAAATGGTAACTGTTAAGAGCATTTTGAGAGTCAAGAGTCAACTGAAGATCAATAAATCAGCACGGGTTCTGCATGTAGCTGCTTTATAATTACTAGCAGTGAGACTTAAGTCACAGAGATCTCCTCTCTAGAAAGATTTTTGTTCGCTCACTTTCATGTGTTGTATCTCACTATTTCCCTTCCGAGCAATTAGATGTTAATTTAGTTTCTCTTCAAATTCTTTAAATTGCTTGTTGCGTGTTTGTACAAAGCACACTGTTTTCTATCACTGTTGGTCTACATGCTCGTTACGTATCTGCTTGTCTGCAAGCTGGCCAATGTGCCTGGTAGTTTCTACCACTCAGGTCTTGTGATCCTTCAAACGCCTCATGTGCCCAAAATACTTGAATTAGATTGGGGTACATGAGAAACAAATGACATTTTCACGTCTGTAGCTTGGCTATTCTGATTTCTGTGTCAGCTCCTCATGCCAGAAGTTGAAAATAGAAGTCTTTTTGACAAACTTGATTCAAGAACTACAAAGTAGCTTCCCAAGACTCACGTGCTGTGTGAGGGGAAGGATAGGTTTAAGGTGTGTGTGTCAGTGCTTAGCTACCAGCTGGTGTGTGAGCTCGCTGTTGCCTGTGTTGCAGCTGATGATCTTACCCTGCTACGCTTTTGTATGCCGTACCTAGAAGCGGCATTGCCTGGGCTAGGAGAGTGAAGTACACAGAAATTTATAAATGTTGAGAGGTCTTATGGGAACCTGGGTGCTCCTATCTTAGACTCAGTGGTCTACATGCCAGCATCCTGTTTCCTTCACATTCAGCCCCATAGGGTTTTGAATGAAGTCAGAGAGACCTTTTCATGCAGAACTCTGGAATATGCTACCCATGATAGGAAATTTCCGGTCTCACCTGGTTTGCAGTTTATAATTGAGCATGAAGGCTTATAATTCATTTATTGCATCGCTAGTAATCACAGCTTTTCTTTAGCTTGGTTCTTCATTTTCAGTCTATTAAAGTCACTGATAATGTGACAAAGCATTGTTTTAATTTTTGATGATTTATTGCCTAGCTCTCTTGCTGAGGAAAAGATTGATCTATCTGATCTGCTCATTACTTTCCACACTTTCTCCTTTCACTCTGTTCTAGCCTTTTCTGTATTTCCTTGCAAATAAATTCCTTTCTCCATATTTCTAAAAATCAAATAACCCCTGTCTTTGCTACGTCTTTGCTTCTCTGTGTACTTTTGAAGTAGGATGGCTAGAGATAGCATCATATCCAGAGCAGGATGCCTGAACAACAGGATTTACTGGGACTGAAGAAAATGTTAATGAGGGAGCCAAACTGCACCTGTGTTACAGTACACATGATACAAATTCACAGAAGAAATAAAATGAAGATGAAGATTCATATCTCTAAAATTCGTAATCTCTATCTCCCTAACTACACGTATGTGCTTTACCGTTCCTACCAGTACAGCTACTGTACCCTAGGAACCACGTGTTGCACTTTGGATGACTCCAAATTTCACATTGTGGGAAAAGAAGCATGAAATATTCAGGGAAAGTTAAAACATTTCCCTTGGTTGAGAGAATGTCTGTAACGACTGCAAATGCAGAAAGCATATTCTCATGTAGTGTAGGAAGTAGTTGGAAATCTTTTTGGGATGATCTTAAGTTTTCACAGCTAGTAAATATTTTACAATTCAGACAGCTGCACAAAGCTGAGCAGTTAAGACTTCTGCAGTCTTCACTTCAAGTGATGAGGTAGTGGCACTCCTTTCAGAGGGAAATGGGTAGGTTCCCAGTGACAAAGTTTGTGTTGGTGCCTATGGAAGGAAAAAAGAGACTGGGGCTTGTTACAGTCTGTGGACTGACATCTCTGTAAACATTTATTTTCATGGTGAACTTAGTGCCCTGTGTCTAGTCTGTATGAATGATCCTGAATGAAATATTTTTGATACTATAATTTATGATACTATAATTTATAAATCTTGGTTTATAATTTATAAACACTTTTCTGACATTCAGCAGCAAAAGTATCAGTGTGACTGGGTAGCTTTTTGCACATTAGGTCACGCTTTCATGACAACCACCTCATAACTAAAAATGAAGTATAAATATCTACCATAGCATATAGTTTAAATCAATATCAGGCTGCCACAGAAAGTTTTCTTTTTTTTTTTTTTTTTTCCTGCAGAGGCTCAGAATTCTTCTAGCTTAATGTTACATATGAGAGCAAAATGCCATCATTGTGCTTTGATAGCACTCTGATCTAACATAAATATCTGACCCTGCTGTAGGGCAAGAGAGGTTGAAACCAATATTCCACTATAAGCTACCCACAGAAAACATACCTGCTTTAGTTTAAACAACTCCTGTCTCTCTTTGTGTGTGTGTTTTTTTTTTTTTTATTTTTCCCCAAATCAATATCTATTGCTTTTTCTCTGACAGAATGTTGGACGTTACAAATTCAGTATTTGCATTGAACTTTTTGTTAACCATGTCTTTTCTGAAATACTTTGTTATACAACAGCTTTAGATGATTTTCTCCCAAAAAGATGCTTTATTTGCTAGATACTGCATCAGATTTCTTTCTGATCCTTTTAGTGGAGACTGAGTCTTATTTCATTCAAAGCAACCAAAACACATCTAAGAGTGTTGGGAAATAGATATGAAATAAAATGCATGTTGTTGTCATGACAACTAAAATGCTAAAAAAGATGCAGAGAAATGATTATTAACTAAGATGTTGCATCAAGTCGTTATGGCAACTGTATAGTAATATGAAAAAGGGGACTTCTCAGAACAATATTATGGGAAAAGTTTTCCTCGTTATAGTATTTCTACAATGGCATGCCCTGATAAAGAGAGAGAGAGGGAAAAAAAAAAAAGGTAGTGGAGACTCAGTATAAAAGGAGGTCAGGATTCAGCTATCCACTGCAGTGTACCTCCATTAAGTACAATAATGTTCCACAGAGAATTTCTCTGCTTGCTTTCTAGTCTTGTCATAGATGGATCAGAAGAGAGAAAACACTAGAATATATCCCAGTGCTCCCTCACAACATTATATTCATATTATTCAGAGCTGCATTTCACAAAGTGGTGAGTCTGGATGGCCCTCAATGGGACTTGAGGATCTTCTGCAACATTTAGGAATGGACTGTGAAATCTTAACATAAAAATGGAATAGGGAAAATGTTAGCATCAAAAAGTAGTGTTGAGGCTTTAGTTTTGCGAAAGTATTTTTCAGCATACAATTACTTCCTTGCTTGTTGAGCTTAGGGCTTTCTAATAAATGAACATGTGCTAATAAAATAATTAAATGGATTGTGTAAGCTCACTTTGAAAGCCAGGAAACCTCTTAAGCAACAACTACAGTGAAAGTGAGCATCTGGGCTCTGTGCCACAGCCTGTGGTGTGAGCAGTGCTAAAAGCTGCCTTGCCCAGCACACAATGAGGTGTTGTGCTCGGGGAAGCCCAGATATCCCCATGTGGTGCTTTCCCATGGCTGGCTCCACCTGGCAGGTCGCTCTGGTTTGCTCTTCCTGATTATCAGCCCTCTCCTGAGGGGTGGGGAGGCTTTCCCTCCTGTCACTGCTCCCTTCCTGGAGATAAGTGAGTGTGGGAGAGAGGATGGTGAGGCAGCTTGTGGAAAGCAGTGGTGGGAGGTACTGGTGCAGATGCACGAGAGTGATGGGGCTTCTCGTGGAGGAGCAGGCTGCCTCCTTGTACCTCAGGTTCCACCACAGTGGGAGGTGAGATGAGGCTGATTGGTGTTTCTCTCCATGAAAATGTACTTTTCCAGACAAATAATTTCTTTTGTACTTTTCTGCATGAAAGCTAACTGTTGTGTGTTACGTCTATTTTTAGACACATTTTTTTAAAGTAACACGAACTATTGTAAACCTAAACCAAAGGACACTTATGAGGATGCTCGTTGCAGCACCTGCTTGCCCTGAAAGCTTACTTGTCTGGTATCCGGCTTCCTCTTCAAGGGCTGAATGCTCAGGCTGGGCTTAGTTTTGCAAATACTTTCAACCACAGGTCTCTCCCGTAGCATTGATCCTCTAGGTGTCAATTGGAAGGATGTAATACACTGGGGGTGAAGGCTAATTTGAGCTTGAGATAGGAGTTGTGGAAGACACCAGACCTTGAATCAGAGTAATTTTTCAGAGTCCTTACCAAAAATATTAATCTTCTGTGGGAGATGGGGAATATATTTTGAAGTGTGAATGTAGGCCTGCATAAAACTGGGGTGCATAGTGATTTTCTAAATTTAAAAGCAGTTGTTGCTTTACTTATGTTTTCCCCTGGCTTGCACTGGAAATGCATGCAAACCTGAGGTGAGGTGTTAGCCACTTCTGGGACTGTGGTGGCAAACAACCAGACTAGCTGTGATAACTTCTGCCTTGGAAGCTTATTTAGATGTCACTCTATTTCAAAATTTAGAAAACAGTGAGTTTTTAATAGTAATTGTGACTACAGGCATGCATTCCTTAATCTCCATGTTGGTTTCTTCTGTGTTTATACTAGAGGTATGGACTGAGCTAGCTTTACTGATGGGACTGGAAAAAATATTCCAGCAAAAGTTGAAGCAGGTGGTGGGGAACCATTTGAAGTAGAATAGAGTAGGACAAGAGTTCAGGCGTGAACAAACTGGCTTTGTTCTCTCACATTGGGGCTGTAAAATGGCAGCCAGCAGAGCGCTTCCAAGCAGTCTTGTTAAAGAGCCCCAAAGTCCTTTACCCAGCTTCTGCAGCCTCAGCCATTCTCATTACTACATGTTTTTGTTTTATTTTGCAAGGCTAAACTAAATGGTTTTGCTAGCTCAGAGAAAATTAATTTGAATCACTTCCCTGCGTGTAATAAACTGTCCCAGTGGCATAAGTGGAGGTCCTGAAAGCATGAGAGATGTCCAAGCCACCTGTGCACAGCAGGCCCTTTTCCCCACATGGCCAGTAATAGCTAATGAAAAGAACATGGGCTCAACACTAATCAAATTAATACATTTCCCTCAGGGAAGGACTAGTTACAAACTTCTGTGTAGTATCTGTAGCTTGGCCAGTTCTCAAGACACGACTTAATGCTACCAATAGCATTTGCCAGTTACTGCCATTCTTCAAGTTCCTTATTCATGGGTAAAACCAGGTGGTAAGAGTTGCATCCAAGACCGCTTGCTCTGAATGCAAGTGTCATCAGCTCGTGGTGCTTTCACTGTGCCCTCTCTGTTCTTGGGGGGATGTGGAGGCTGCTGTCATCCTGCTGATTGCCAGGGCAATTTTGGTTTGGAACACAAATGTAATTGCAGAGTGCTCTGAGGATTTTGTAAATCAGACTGCAAATGATTAAAATCTGTTTAAATAAATGTGGGAAAGGAAGATGTGTATTAGGGAAACATTATGACAAGAAGAAGAATACAATTTAGAACAGACCACGCAAAGACTGGTGACTAATCACTAGGCTCTTTCACCAAACAGTCCAGCAAAGCTGCCAACAAGAAATCTTTCTGAGAAAAAGCATCTAGACTGTACTCTTCAGAATAGTTTGCTGCTTTTTTCTCCCCTTACTGAAAAGAGAGTCTGGGAGGACTTCAGGACTCAGGCTACATGTTAGCTTTGGTCTTCTCCACCCTTTTCAAGGTACGATCTGCTTCAGCTTTGGCTAGCTGTCTCTCCATGCAAGACTCTGCACGGTGCTAAGAAGTGGTGGTGGTGGTAAACATACCATCCAACTTGCCTCTTCTGTGATACTTTGTACAATGTCTTTCTGCTGACCAGAACGCAGAATATCTTTTCAAATATAGATTTTAGATCCAACAGGCACAGACTCTTACATTTCCTGACTGTGATAAAACCCATATAGCCAACTGTAGACTCCTGATGAGCTGCTAGCAGCCGCTCTAGGTGGATACATGTGGCGTCTCTACTGTGGACTGATCCTGCCTTATCACTCCTGGAAAAGAATTCAAAGCAGATTTTGGAAGACTAAAGTTTCAAGACATTCCTATGTATAAAATGTGCAATTTTCTTATCTGTTTAAGAAAGAAAGTATGATACTTATGTTCTATTCTGGGGGAAAAGAGTGTGGACGTAAGGAACGAGAGGTGGAAGCTGAGAGAGGCAGTGGGCTAAAAGCGCACTTTCTCCTACAGTGACTATAGCTTCATCATGTCTCCTAATGGCAATCAGAGGAACACACCGTGTTTTCTGCAAGCACCTGGGGCAGTCAGTGGATATCAAGAAAGATGGAGGCACAAGGAAAAATGATTTCCTCATTTTGATGATTGGAAAGCTTGCTCCGCGTTCATCTTATTCTGATGCACAAAGGTGCAGCTGGTGAACTGTTCACTGAAGCACAGCAGAAAAATGAGTACTGCAGGAAACTGAGGGGATGCTGCAGAGTTTTGGTGCAGTAATTTGCAAAGTAGATGGGACACTGGAAATAAATTTTTGGTCTAGCTGGAATTCTGAAATCTCCATGGTATGGTAATGCAGTTTGTTCATAGCCTTATAAAAAAGAGGATTGCAAATATGTGGATTTATTTGATCATGATTCATCTAGACAGATGAGTCAAGGGACAGCAATGGGGAAGTGTCAGCCGTTTTCATTCGTTTAAATAGCTTCACTTTCAGGTTGCTGAAAAGGTGTTTGATTGCAGCTGGATATTTTTCTCTTGGATTGTTTAATGATACTGTTTTTGCTTCAATTGGGGTTGGCAACAATAGTCCTTTAAAAGTGTTTTCCATTTTCCTCTGAGAGCTTTTTACTATATAGGACTTGATAAAGCAGCAAATACTGGGGATGTTTTTTTTTTTTTTAAATGTCTGTATCCACAGAACAGTTGCTCCTTTTGCATTGTCATTATTCCAAAGGCTTTATTTTATCTCTTCTTACTTTCTTACTGGCACAATAAGAAAAAAGCCCAGTCTCCAAAAATAATCAGACAACGTTCACTAAAAATAACCAATATAGAATAAAAAGTACTACTTCTTCTCTTGTTAAATTCATCTGTTGAATCTTGACCTGTATTTCAGGCAGGTCTGCAGCTTGGCATTAACTGCTGGACAAAACAGGTAGCTTTAAGCTAATTTCTCTGTGTACCAAGAGCAGTCCAGATGTGATTAGATTGGTGTAGGGTGACTTATGCCTTCTTTTGGAGTTGGGAGCTATATGTGAATTTCCTTGCTCTAGTTGCTTTACATGTCGATCTCAAAGCACGGTAAAAAGATCCCAATTGTGCCAAATGTGGCTTGGCTGAAACTACTCACCCATAGAAATTAAAATTCATGGCAAGTTATGAAGGTGTCCTAATACTTTCCTAAAGTGATTGGGACTTCAAAACAAGATGCATTATGGTTTATGCTCTGAAGACCAGATGTGCACATAAGAATTCTTTCTATCCCATGTAACATGAAGTTATTGTTATTACAGTTCCCATTTTTAAAAAGCTGAGAAACACGAACAACTCAGCTTCTAACTGTCAGTATAAATTGCCATCCTCTTTGGAGACCTTGGTCTAATTCTGTTTTCTCTTAAAAGAATCATAGGGGTATGCAAGGGAGAGAAATCTTAATTGGTGAGTTTCCCGTAAGAGGAGTCTAAATGCAGCGCTAGGCAGATCTCTCTGCTTTCTGTCTCTGACATTAAGTAATGATTAGTGTAGTGCTTATTCTGTCTTCAAAAAATCTATTTTAATTTCATTTGAATATTACCTATTATTTCATAAGATACATCTAAACCACACATTTCAAACTGGGCTACTAAGAAGTGACATTGGTATATTCAGGAGCAATTCAAAGGAAGCAAGATAATAACTAGCATACTGGTCAGGGTAAAGAGAAGCAAATTATCTTCCCATTCTCATACTGAGCTATTCAGTTATTTTCTACAGGTCACGTATATCGTAGCCTCGAATTTTTGATCTGTATAGTGGACATACTTTTTTTTTTATATTTAAATAGATACATATCTTGTAAACCACTGCAAGACCTGAACTGCATTCCAAAACTGTTTTGAACGTATGTTAAAAAGAATTCAACTTCAGAACTTCTAGTGGATGTTTATTTGTACTTTGTCCAAGCAGGCTTTGCAATGTCTATGAGATGTCACTGTGGGATCTCTTGCAATCCAGACTTTCCCATACCAGTGTTTGTAGCAAATGTTAAACAGCCAGCAGATAGTGTAACTTCGAAGCAATTAGCATTTCAATAGCCCTCTTTCACTGACACAGGTTAAATCTTGAATGTGAACTTGCTATTATTGAACTTAAAGTAGCAAACATATTGTGGTTCAGAGAAAAGACTTGGCACCGAGAAAGGTAGAGGTGTCTCAAAGAAAAGCCGTGCACTTGCATGCATTCACACCCACACATACACAACATTTATTTTGAGCTGCTGTTAGGGTATTTCTAAGTAATTCCAAATGTCAAATGCCTGATTTTTAAATGTCAGGACTTGTGCAGCTCCCTAGGGCAGCACCTCTGAAAATGCTATTAAAGGTAATAGAGGACAAAGATTACCATAACCAGAATTTTTACTGCAAATTCTCCGTGACAAATTTTGGCAAGACCACTTTGATTACACGCAAAGTGATTAAGGAGCATGAGATGTCAGAAGAGAAAACTTTTGTGTTTTGTGTTGAGTGATTTTTCATTTTTTAGCTAGCTTAACAGTACTATCTATGTGAAACCCAACTGATCTGTTGAGTAAGTCTTAAATGGGTTAATAGGGGTGATATCATATCCCTTTGCATTGTTCTAGGACGGAATCTCCTCTGGCGAAGAGCATTTCTTCTCATACTTGTGCTGTGAACACTGCTTTCAAAAGTACTGTATACTTTGTCTCCATGGAGTATTGGTGATTTGTATTATTAATTAACATTTGGATTTTGGCTAAAGTAAAGAGCATTGCTATTATAGCATCTGATTTTGGCTCAGAAGGGGCAGTGAAGAAGAAACTCATTAGACCTTCACAGGATACTGTAAGTCTGTACATACACAGCTTATGGTAGGCTGCTGTGCTAGGGAAGCTTGGTACAGGTCCAAAACACAGTCGTGGTTTCTGAAATGGTGGAAGAAATTCTCACCGTGGAGGGAGAATATTAAAGAAATCTTTATGGGCTCAGTGGCTGATCCATGCATAACAACTTTTTGCAGTGTGTGTGGCATACTGATACTTGCAGTCCTTTGAATAAAGGCTGTAGGTATAATTTTTCAGCCAAGTCTCAGCCTCAGGTCTGCAGCATTGGCATATGCAGGGGTACACGGCTGATGATTAGCCGACTGATTGTCAAGTGTTTGATAGCGAGCTCCAGCACTGTCCCTTTTCTCAAGCTCTGGAATGCCTGTTAGGAATATGTTATATACATACAATGGTCACAGTAATAACCTAATAATTCAACATGAAACGTTTATAGGTGTATGCTAAATTGCAGGAATATGTCTCTTGTACTGAAGCCTTAAAATTAAATATACGGTAACAGCAACATGTCCAGCCATAGTGTAACTAACTATAGGAGAATTATTAGTGTTTTTTATTGAAAGCTTACTTAGTATTCCAAAGAATATCCACTTTATTCTATTGATAATGTTTCCTGGATGCACTAAATACTTATTTTACTGAGAAACTATAAATTATTCATTTTGAAAGAGGTCTGGAAACTACAAACACCTATCTATCAGATTTATTTGTATTGGAGCCCCAAGGTTCAACACTAGCATTTTAATACTTTCTAAGATTTGTAATGAATATTCCAAGTATTACAGCTGGATTACCTTCATAAAACTTCTGTTAAACCGCTATTATGCAGTATCTATGAGTCTTTTCCCCAGAGATGTATCAATTTTTTTTTTTATCGCAGTTTTTGTGGTTGACACAGTATGTGGTACCCTGTTGTGGAATGTGTTTGTGTAAAAACCAACAATACCTTCCTTGCTAATTCTCTCTCCTTTTCCAGATTAAAAATGACATGACTAAATTTCTGCTGAATAAGAACAAGAATTATAAAGACATTACTTGAAAAGCCGCAGTTGCCTAGACCAGTTCTGGAGGTAGCTGCTCATGTCTTTAGCTCTGGAGGAGCCTGCTGTATGGGTCTCTTGCCTTGCTTGAAAAGCAGAAATGAATGAATAACTTATGACTCTCCTTTAGTTTCAACCTGACTTCATCCTTTCTCTTTCTTCCTTCTCATATTCTCTGCTGTAGTTTGATTTTCTAGTCTTCTCCCAGATAATGTTTGACACAATACTGTGGCCTCAAAAGTGAGTAGGGATTTTATGTCCCTGTGTTTAGGCGGTCAGTGTGAGATATTTTAAAGATCCTGAGTACTTGACCCTAGATAAGCAAGACCTCTTCTCTCATTCCATCCCAAGCAGAGATGGGGTGAATCAACTGAGTTCTTGAGCAAAAAACATGGAATGCCCATCTAGGTGTTCTCTGTCTAAGTGGCCTTAGGTTGTTTTAGCTGGCAGTCTCACATCAGTCTTATGCTTTGATTCCTCAGTGTGAACATGACTAGAAGTGTATTTTTTTCTACCTTTTCTGATGAAGATGAAATCAGGCCTTCTAGTCTAGCACTGGCAACCTTCCTACAGAGTCAAGCAACATCTCATGATGTTCCACGCTAAAACTATAGCAAGTCAAACGCAACAACTACATACAGGTATAGAAATTTTTGGTCCAGTATTCCCAAAGGTTTTCTTGAACTAAAGGCTTGTACTGTGTTTTCCAACTACGTGTTTATTCTGTGAGAGTGTTAGCACAAGGAGACATTTACGTGACTGCTGCATTTCCTTGATGGTCTTTGGAGAGCTTAGCTCAAAGGGTCAAGGGTGAGAATGACTTCATGAACTAGGAAAGCCTAGCTGACCTTAAAGCTCACCTCATTTTCATTTTTTTTTTTTCTTTTTTTCTTCTACACTTTTATTTTGTTTCTTCCTTTTGTTCCTTTGGCTTCTGTTTGAGAAGCATCACTTTTGACATAAATACTTAACAGAACAGCTGCTCAGCTAACAGTTTAAAGGACATACTGAAGTTTTCAACCGGTCTGACCACACTAAGCACCTGAGGGTTTCACACAATGCGCAGGCTCTCCAGAAAGGCCACAAAATGCCTTGTGTATTGATGCAATGCAGTCAAACACATGTTCCTACAAACAGGATTAGTGAGACTCTTCTCAGTGAAGTATGTCAGTGATGGGCTGTTCCAACAAGTTTAAAAAGTGCACTAATACTTTTTTTTTTCTCCCCCAAAATACACTCGGGGAAAAATGATTATCTTCCTCTCTACTATTCCCTTTTAGATTTCCTTATTCTGTACCAATCATGTTCACTTTACCAAGGATAGCTGTCTATGACTCATTAAAAGATCAAAAAGCTCCAACTGCTATTTTCTTTGGTCTTTTTCTTTTATCCCATGTTCCTCTGAAAAACGCAGCTTGGGGAAAATAAACACTAGACATCTCTGAGCAAATGCCATACTAACTGAGAAGGGGTCAGGGTACACATGAAGTGACATATTTCTTAATCATTCACCAGTATTCTGCAGGCATGGATGTTTTTCATTTCTGTATCTTTGATGACCAAAATCTACTTCCCTATTAGTCCTTTTTCCTGCCTGCTTTTCTTTTAAGATCCCAGTAAGAACTCTACAGCAAGAAAGCATATTAAAATGATATAGCAGTGATGAAAATTAGAGTGTTTTTTTTGTTGTTTTGGGATAAGGATAGTGAAATAGTCTCTTTGTGAGAGCTGCATTTTGTGTTTTCATGGTGTTGATAATGCAACAGAAGAAGGGGGTAGTTCTGGTACTAAGTCTAAAACGGGTAAAATGGGATTGGAACAGACAAAAGCAAGCTTAATTTTCTCATTTACAAAGTGCGAGCATTTCATATTGCAGCACTATTCAGTACATTGATGTGAATTGTAATTAATGTTGAATTATAATAGAAGTGCTATGAAAGTACAAGGCACATATGACATCCACTGGAACATGAAATATATATATATTTATAATAGACTGGCTATTAAAATAGATGCCAAATGAGTTTGTAATGAAGGGGGGCATTAAATACATTCTTACCCTAGTTATTATCAAAGCAATTACCTAGACTTGTTTTCATTCTAATGGTGGTACTTCATTATAAATGCTAACTCTGATCTGAATTTTGTCTAAAAAAATATTTTTGCCAGAGATATCCACTTTCTTTCCTGCTCTTAACACAATGCAGAGCATGGCAACATCTATTGAAGATGCTGAAATGACTGATGTGTGGATATTATTGGTGGGAAGAATGTATAGAAAAAAGAGAGGATGACAAAAGAAGGTGTAGGGCAGTTTCATGAGTGCTTTATGGAAATGATCAAATACAATATTTTATACCTGCAGTTAGACCTTTAAGGCGATTACTTCAAGATCTTTCCAACATTAATATATTTCATAACTCAAGTAATGGTACTATAAATCCATAACCAGATAATGCTCTTGATAAATTTTACTTTTTTCTTGTTTCTCTTCAGGAAAAAAAATCTGCTTTTAAATTAATAGTATGTGTATTTCTCTTTCTATACATATAAATTGTGTATAAAGACTCTTGTGAAAACACTCTTCATGCAGCCTGTAAAAGCACTCAATTATGTGATTTTTATTTGCAGCCTAATGGAAACTTTTGAAAAATAGTCCAAGTTGTAAAGGCTATTCTGTTTCAACAAAGCTGACTGGCAGTATGCTATGGGAATCTAATAGTGCTGAGAGATGGAAACTTTGCTCATAGGCCTTGCCAAAAATATGGTACAGTAGAAGAAAGAGATGATGAGTTGGAGTTATTAGCCTGAGAGTTTTGTATTCCTGTGAACAATACGAGCATATTGGCAAAGTTTCATGGCTTTTTTTGTGGTTGTCTTCCTGTTTCAATTTCTATAAGCCAGTAAAACTGTCTTCACTCTCTATAACAGTCATTGGTGTTGTATAAGCTTTTTTTTTTCAATTAGAAAATGTATTACTTTGTGAAGAACTATACAAGATAAATGAGAGCAGCACAAGAATAAACTATAATGACTTTACTATCCATTCTCAATGTAAACAGAAGCAAAATATTTCTATTTAGGGTAAGTTTATATGAAAGATGACCTTAGATATTGCTGTAAAATGAAACAGCAAAGAGAATAACTGAGTTCTAATGCATGTTTTGTTTCCTTTTCCTGTTTGCCAAAGTACAGATTTATTTGAATCATTTTTGCAGAACACTGGGCCATGTCCTTTTCTTGTTCTTCTGTCAGGTATCTGGGCATTTTAGAGCTTTCTTTCTTTTTTTTTTTTTTTGTTCTAATATTTCCACACATTCCACTCTTTCCTTTGTAAAACCTAATGGCATTGCAGATTTTGATGTTGATTATTACTTATCCAGAAAGCTGTTTATTTCCTCCTGGCACATTTTCAGCAAAAAGCTGTTTTCTTTTTTTTCTGTTTGGCCGTGACTCTGTTTACTGTGATTATTAAATATCCGAGTACTTGGATTTTTCATTAATTGATTTCAGAATGAAAAGTAAGACTTCATAACTACTAGAAATATATTGTTTTTCTTTAACAGAATCAAATATACTTGTATATATGCACAACTATCAGCCTTAATTTTGATTATGATCATCCCTACGATTATAAAATCCTATATTTATTTTCCCAAACACACAGATATATCAGACGGACATAAAGCTTGTTCATATGTTTCCTTTGAACATTTTTTTTCCCCAGTATAGATGCATACAAGATGTTTAACATTTAGTTAATTTACTCATTATCAATGTCACTCATTAATCCCTTTCTGGTGCTTATATGTTGAGAAAGTGTCCACAATTTTTGGTTAGTGTTTTTGGAGTAGTTTTGGTTATTATCTTTTTTTTTTTTTTTCTCCCTTCTGGGTTTTTGGCATCAAGCATTTGGATTATATAACCAACCCACAGAAAGTGCAACTTGTTTCAATGTATGGAGTACTAAATACTTGAAGATGAGGTTGTCCAACCTTTTTTAGCATTGTAGAATTGGTAATTTACCAAAACCATAATTGATCACTGGGCAATGACGTTGCTCTTGGGATCAGAACAGCCCCTTCTTCCTTTGTGGGAATGGCTGGGGAAGCTCACGAGGTTTGGTGTTGACAAGGGCTGGAGACCCTTAAAAGCTGTGAAGCTTTACACACTGCCAGGAAAGCTGTTCCCCCTCCATCCTCGTGAGGCCCAGCAGAGGATGGTGTGTCACAGGACTTCCAGTTGCAGTGCTCTGCCTTAGCTCCTGGCTCAGCAAGCTCTGGAGTATTTCATGGATAGATTGCCTGTGTAAATCCTGTCCTGTCCAGTTCAAAGCTGTTCTCACCTAATGAAAGGCTTGCCTGTGGGTGCTGTATAGTGTGGGGTTTGTCTCTTACTATGCGTTGGTGTGGTATCAATCCCAGCAGGATCTGATTTCTCCACAGGGGCTTCATCTGAGGGTTCCACAAAACCAGTCAAAAACTCTACTACTATAGGGTGTGAGGGTTGCAGTGCTGCAAGCATCACACACATGTACTGAGAGTGAACAGGAATCATCCCCAAATACAGGTGTTATTTTTAAGCCTCACGTAGTTGGGTTTTCATGGTAGTTTAGAATCTGACCCATGCTTTGTGAATTTTGGAGCTAGCAGTAACTCAGAGCTGCCGATAGAAAGAAACGCAGGAAAGGTTTAAGAAGAGAAAGATGTGGTCTCTGAAGGAGACTGTCAGTCGGTGTTCTGGAGAGAAGGGGGTGAGGAAGAGAGAGGCTTTGAAGAATGGGGATGTTTAAAGGTAGGGAGGGAAAAATCCTTCTGCCTCTTAGGAGCTGACCTGGGAGTGCAAAGAGGCTGCAGAGGAGGAGAATCCCAGTGAACTGACTTGTCTTGGCAGCTGAGGGATGAGGAGAGGTGGGTTAAAGAGAAGCATCCATCTTGCTGCTGCCACAAGCAACAGGGATGGTGCAGAGACATGCTGTTTTGTGTGTTCTGTCTAGCTGAGGTGGCAGTATACCTGAGCAGTTTTATTTTTTATCTGCATCTCTGTGTGGCTTGACATAATCAATAACAGTAGAATAATTCTCATTACAGAGTTGTCCTGCTGATTCATATGGCGTACCATACTTATACCGATGTTACTGATGTGTTTAAATTGGAAGGTAGCTAAGAAACTTATTAAAGTTATGAAATAATTTAATATGTATGTATGTTAGTTAAGTAGGAAGATTCTCTTCCTGTTCATGTTGGCATGACCCCACTTCCAGAATTTGGTTCATAGAATCATAGAATATCCTGAGTTGGATTGTTTGCTCTTTTCTCCCACATACATAACCCCTGTCTGTAAGCATGTGAGGAAACTACAAAACTTTTTTGCTTATGTTAAGGCCTTCTTGCAAGATCCTTTTGGTTTTATTTATCCTGATGGCTATGAATACAGCTTTATTTTATTATGGTATTTAAAGGGTTGACAAAAATGACAGACTTAGAGAAATATGCCTTTCTGTTTATGGTAAAAATGAGGAACAAACACTTTATGTGCTACAAAAAACTCTTTATAAGACTCCTATGTAGGTTTTCTTGAAAGAACATGAAGCAATTGGAGGAGAGGTTGCAGGCAAAGATGGATTTATACACGTGATTGCCCTGGACACCGAACAAATCAAAGTGTTCTGTAATTAAACTCTTGCCCTTTGGCATAGCCCTTCACTGCACAAGTGCCAGAGATGTCCAGACAGTTTGTAAGAGAAAGCATTGCTGTGGGAGCTGACAGGGATACCCACGGCCCTCTTGAATGGAACAGGAATGGCAGGGGAAGAGGCTCCTGGAGGCATGAGGATGGTACCTAAGAGGTGTTCCAGGGCTGTCAGTGAGCTGGGATACATCACCTCAGGGACTTCTCCCATTAGAAAGGCAAGCTCTGGTTCAGAAGTAAACACAAAATCATGTGCATCATTTAGCACATGATAAAATATGACAGACCAATGATTGTTGTGTGTGTCTTGGGTATTAGGAGGAGGGTTGTAGTTATTCTGGATTTGCTATGTGAGAAGGAGTTGTGGTTGATGGTCAGGTATATGGTGGAGTGGCTTTTGTCCTTGAAGCATGGTTGTGTTACAGGTTCCTTCACTCCTCTTCTTCCCCTGCCAGATGGGGAAAGATAAATCTTTCTCTGGAAAGATAAATTTCTGTGCTACCTAATGATGCCCATATTGTGTGTAATAATGAATGAGGTTTCGTTTGTTTTAGTACATATATATATATATTATTTCTGCTTCCATTTAAAACTTACCTCAGAGAGACTGTAATGAAAGCAGATGCTACAAATGCATACGCATCAGCTGTCTGGCATAAATACAGTAGGTTTTATGATTCCCTAAAATTTAGGAAAATTAGAAGACTACGGAGCTGGTTCAGAATCTGCTGTGATAGCACTTCACTTTGTAGACATTGAGTCAGGTCTGTTGTTTGTGGAATAGGAATGAACAATGCAATGAACAGTCATCAAACATCACTATCTACTTTTCTTCCCAACAAACAACAAGCAGGCAAGCCACTTTACTGTCTCATTTTCAAAGAACTGGACAAAGTTATGGGTGTCATACGATTGCAGCTTATGTCTGGGAAGTGTTGTGTAAGTTTTCTATGGATCAAGTGTACAAGAAGAGATAGGACATGCATTCTGTGTATGTGAAAGTCTGTCTGAGTTCTTGAGTGCAATGCAGGAGAGGGCCTGCAGGGCTCTCTGTTGTTGCATTTTTCTCTGTCAGTGTTCAGAAGAGCTTACAGAGTAGGGCCATACAAATTAGTTGGGTTATTTATTTATTTTTGCCCCAAAGTGTATGTGCACTACACATCCAGAAGCGCAGGAAAAGGTGAAGGCAGTACTGACATAGAAAGCCATTTACGTAACATGGCAGAATAGAAATGATTACTAAGTGCTGTAAATATAAAGCTATTCAACATTATGACAAATCCTACAAATAACAATAACAGAACTAACTAGAGACTGTTTTAAAATGAAAACAGTTCAAAGTTCAAGACTAAATTAAGTGAAATGTATATAAAATGAAAAGAAGAAAATCAGAGCACTGCAGCAGCATAATCTTTTGGGAAAAAATGTGAAATGCAAATGCTAACATAGCAGTGAAGAATGTATATCAATAGAGCTGTGACAATCTGCCCCTCCTTCCCCCCCCCAAAAAAAAAATATACAGAAAGCACTACTGGGAGGAAAAATAATTCAGTCTTCTTAGATGAATGTGCACAAACCAACACCATCGTATTAAAACAAGAAACTGGAAATGAAGAACAAGCACGGAGAAAAAGTAAACTGTTTGCTACAGACAAAATCTGAAGTTCCTAATTTTTCATTATTCTGAAGAATGTGCAATTATTGAAAAATTGCAAGCTGAAAGGCAACAACTGGTATGTGGTTCCAGGGGAGACGTTTGTATTCCACTCAAGCAACTGGTAGTTGTCACAAAACCTAATACAAGAAGACATTTTTAGACTATAATAAGAAAAGTCTGACCAGTAGCGTGCAGATGTCATTGCAATTTTGCTTTCAAACATATTGAGGACATTCTTTCCCTGCAAGACTGCAGATTGTCTCCTTGGGAGACCCTGGCCCTCCACATGCCGTCTAATCACCACTGGGGTCAGCAGTCCTGATTAAGCTACTGCCGCTTTTATATGGCACAATGACTGATCATTTGCTGGGTGGGCCTTGCTCAAATGTAGTTTGTGTTCTTCCTGTGATCTTACATTACCAAAAAAGTACTGGCCTAATAGGCAAACTGCATAACTTCTCTTTTTATTAGTGAAGATGAGGTAGATGGAGTTGTGATGGGCAAATATGTAGTAGTATTTTGTTTTGCTTCTACACTAGTTCAAAGTGGCTGAAATCCATTAAGAGATGAGACTGGTACATTTTGTTCTGTTGCAGTAGATGTGTTTAATAGTCAGGGTTTATGTCTTTTTTGAAATCCTCCTAGCCTTCTCCACCAGCTCATGAGACCTCATGTATGCAGGTATGTACTATGATGAGTGCACACCAGATGCTCAGGGGAGCAGCTGCCGGTTAGCCCAATTTGTTGGCAGGAGACGTGCCTTCCAGCGGGCCTGTACCCAATAGGGACCTGGAGTATGTTCCTTGGGTCTCTGGTGGTGCCTGGCCACCAGCAAGCTGCAATGCAGGCTGACTCCTAGACGGGGAGAGGAGGCAGAGCACTGTGGCTTGGGTGAGCCAGTTGCTTGAGTCTCATGGTCAAGTGCATGCTATTTGCCAACTCTCAAATCTAAATACATATTGCAGAGGCAAAGCCATTAGCCTAGCAGTGGGTCTCAGCATTATCTTGAAAGCACTGTGTTTCCTCAATTTTCTTTTTAAATCTAAACTCTGAAGGAAACACGGAAAGAGGCTTCTAAAACCTTTACTTCTTTCAGCCCCACAAAATGGAGCATTAATCTTTTCAGCTTTTTCAGCAAATGTATAAGAGCATTGCACCTTTTTTTATTTTTTATCCACAACAAATGTATTTTCTGTGTGTTGCATATCATTTCTCTCTAGGGAGAGAAAAATGATTTTTTTTTTGTGTGTATTTGATTCCAGCTCACAGTCTAAAAGTGTGAAAGACTCTGTTTTGATTCTTAGATGAACTTCTAGTTCTGCAAATGAGTGGAAAAGATTATGCCACTCATATAAGGGATGAGTCTGGGAACTTGTCAGAGCCTTCTCTAGAATTAACTGTCAGTTTAAAATCCGACTTTAAAACCATTTTTCTTCCTGAAAATAATTTCCATGGTTGCTTCTGCCAAGTTTTACACAGTTTAAAAGGAGGTATTCCTTGCCAGTAAGACAGCTGTATTTTTCTGAGGTCTTGGCCAAGCAGCAAGGAGGTATCTGCGTTTTTTGTGTCCCACAGGTATGGCACCAGGAGAGAGGAAAAAAGCCCGGCTTTGGTTCAGGAAAAGCAACAGATCTGTCAGTCGTCTTGAAGCTCTGGGCTATGTGCTGGGTGAGGAATAGCATGATGTCATGGATGCCATGGCAACCCTGCAGGTATCCCCCCCCTTTTTCTTTTTTTTCTTTTTTTTTTTTTTTTTGGCTCTGCCACCCTTACTGAGGATGTAAAACAGAGAAGAAAATCACTCTCCTCTTAGGGCCAGACTGGACCTGCTGCATTACCCCCACGACTGTAGCTGCAGGAGGGACTGAGGTGGGATAAACCCTTCTAACCAGCAATTCAGTCCATCATACCTCATATCCCTCCTCCTCCCTTTTTTGGCTGTACAGGAAACCCAGGCTAACTTTGCTGCTAGGCTTAGATGCGTCAGCCACATGCCTAAAGTAAGATGGATCCAACTATGCCTCAAGTAAGTTGGAGCACTGCAGTGATCATGGGTGTCTGGGAAGAGTAAGCGAAGTGGAGAGGGGATGTCTTGCTCGTTCCCACTCTGGAAGCAGGTGATTTTGATCAGTGTTTGGTAGCCTCAACAGAGGTGTTGGGTGCCCAAAGGGCAGACTTGCTTGACAGCTGTCAGGTGGTTGAACATGACCACTCTGTTTGGTGCAGCCTGGACACTGCTGGCAGAAATAAAGGTTTGTTTCCAGTCTACTGCAAAACAGATAACACCCAGTGATTGTGAGGTGGTGTCCATCTCTTAAATGCATGTATTCTTGTAAGGCAGTTTTTGCTGTGTGCACCAAAGTTAAACCACAGAAAAACTGACAATCTGGAGACAGTGAATATAGAAATTTGTAAGGAGGAATTGTTATCCCTGGAGTACAGTCTGCTAGCACAGCTATTGTGGAATTTCTGCTCTCTTTCCTGTCTGGTTTTCAGTTACATGTTTAAAGAAGCTGTACGTTTTAGCTCAAATCTTTTCCTCCTCACACCGAGGATGTAATATTAAAGAACCAGTTGCAGGTTCGAATGAACCTGTCCTGTAGCTTTGCTGCTGTTCTGGATCTGGCTATCCTCTGTTGAAGGAGAGATTTTTATATAAGCTTTTTCAAATGTGTTATTAAATACTGCTATCTTAAGGTCCTGTTCAGTAAGCAGAGGATTTTATTCAAACATGATTGAGTCCCTTTGTTATGATCATGGAATAAGTGCTATTTCTGTGGGAAGTACATGGCAATTCAGCTGAGTTTAGAACCAACTGAAGATGCTGCTTTTCCTTTTTTGCCCAGATACCTTGATCACTCTCAATCAGCCGGTAGTTGAAGTCTGGCTATTGCGTCCCCATGAAGTTTTTTTTTTTTTAAAGTTGCTAATTACAAGCCCATCAGAATAATTGAAAGAGTAATTATCCTTATTGTGCTTAGTGACATTGAAACCTCTATTATTCTGTGATTGGAGCTGCATAATTGCAGATAATTGCTGCAACTGTATTGTCTGTTCAAATATAACTACAGTAATTACCTTATTTTAATTAAATATGTTTGTGATTTAGGTAGATCTTTCTTCATTTTCTCTACTAAACAGAAACTTCATTTAGGTATAAAAATGGTGTATGTTGCTAACTATCCACTCATTCAACACATCACCTATTGATTTCAGTTAACTTGATTTTACTTGTTCTTTTTGAAAATCACTCAAGTCTAGTTAATTAAATAAAATAAAATAATCACACTTCCATGTGTCCCAAGACTTGAGTTCAGAGTGAAAATCCCCAAAACTTTTCTTCCTGTTGCAGTGTTGTTAGTCAGTCTTGACTTCAAATTTCTGGAAAACAAACAAAAAGTCCCATTTTCCAAATGTAACAAAAATGTTCTGTGAGCCTCAGAACTTTAGCATTTGAAAATCATCTTTGACAGAAGAGACAGTCATCTCCAAGTAGCCAGAAGTAGCCAGTATCTTTTTTTTTTTTTTATTATTATTTTTTTGAGAAAGTAAATTTGGCCTGGATTAGGAAAGAAAAATTGGCCTGGAAAGTAAATTTGCCCAGCTAGGGCAAGCAGAAATGTGTACACAGAGAATCTAAATGTTGCTGATGACATGTGAAGAACTCAGGTATCCCAAACGAACGACCTTTAAGACCAAACACATTGCACTGGTTTTAAGTCAGCCCTCCCTTGTAAAATGCATCTTCTTTGAGAGCATCAGCAATGCCTTCTGCTGAACAGAGTTGTTCAGGTCACTGTTGAGGAGCTAGGTCTGTGTGAGCAGTGTTTCCTGGTGCTAAGGTTGCCTACTGACCTGCAACAAAAAATGAGTCCTCTAATCTTTTTATGGGACATTGGTTTGAATCACTACCGATCAGCAACACTCAGTGTTTATCAGATGGGCACGGCTCCTTGCTCTGAATGACAGCTGACCTGCATGATATTTGGGAGTTTCAAATTGGGCTCCTCTGTATTTCATCATTTACATGGGCAACTCAGGATTCAGGAAATTAATTCAGGAATGCAGCCTGAAGGGCCAGACATGTTCTGGGGTGCATCGGGTATGGCATTGCCAGCTGGTTGAAGGACAGGATTGCCCTGCTCTGTGCTGGTGCGGCCTCACTGGGTGCAGTTTTGGGCACCACAACAGAAGGACATAAAACTATTAGAGATTGTCCAAGGGAGGACTACAAAGATGGTGAAGGGTCTCGAGAGCAAAACACGTGAGGAGTGTCTGAGGCCCCTTGCTTTGTTCAGAGGAGAGGAGCAGAGGAGACTGAGGGAAGGCCTCCCAGAGCAGAGCACGCTCAGGGGAGGCCTCATGGCGGCCTGCAGCTCCCTCCCGAGGTGCTGAGCTCTGCTCTCTGGGGACAGCAACAGGACCCAAGGGAACGGCACAGAGCTGGGACAGGGGAGGGTCAGGCTGGGGGTTAGGGAAAGGTTCTTTACTAAGACAGTTATGGAGGTTGGACATTTGGAAGAAGCAGTTGGACAACGCTCTCAGGCACACGGTCTGTTTTTTTTGGGTGGTACTGTGTGGAGCCAGAAGTTGGACTTGATGATCCTTGTGGGTCCCTTTAAACTCAGTATGTTCTCTGTATTCTGTGAAATGTATATTGTAGTTACAGAAGCAGAAGAGAACAGAATGTTACAGGGAAAAAAATCAAAAGTGATGTCTTCCACTTAAGTACTGATGTATGACCTTGTCTAATTTACTTTGGACTTACTGACAGCTTGAATGCACTGCAAGTGAGTGGATTACTCAGTCTCCTTCTACAGTGCATTAAAACAATAGCATCACACATACCCTGGCTGAATCCTTCGATATAATGAGAGGACTTGTACTGGGCAACAGAAAGACTTTGGTTTCAAATAATCATGTAGTCAAAGAGCAGAGGAAAAATGTGAGCACTATGATGGTATATAGCATGTGCTCCTACCAATCAGATAAGAAACATTATATTTGGGTATTGATGAGTGATGTCCTATATACAGACAACAATATTATTTATTAGATTCTACTTGCACACATAGTAATGCAAACATTAATTAAATGTGCTTGCCACACAGGGCTATGTATGTATGAGCAATGAAAAAAGTACAATAGACAATATGAGAATGAAAGATTTTTTTCCTAAGATTTTGTGTGTGAAAAGTATCATAGCACATCTGAGCAAAATACTTGGAGAATAACTTCAGTGATGTTATTTTAAGTAATTTCACATTAATTTGTATTTCTACTCAGGCTAATTTATCAATACAGATGGAAGGAGTATTTCAAAGTCTAAAGATAGGTGCTATGATTATATTATGTTCTTGAGAATTCTTTTTTTTTTTTTCTTTTTGGCTGTAGCTGGGAAGATCAAGTACCCTGATTATATTTTGTTCCTGAGCCTTGTTGTATTCCATTGAACATAAGCAATTTACAAGATTATATTTTAATGTGAGCTATGACCCCAATCCTGAAAAGATGTAGTAGTGCTTAGCCTTATGTGCATAATCATTTAAATGTCTAGGCCAAACACTGATAAGGGCAAGGGTCTGCTTTTGATTTTTATTTGAATATTCCAGAACCTTTCTTGCAAAGGTTTAAACATATGTTCATTTTTAAGGAACACTGAAGTCAATGGGAGTTGTAGGCAGCTGCCTTTAGAAAATTCCACTGGCTTTTCTCTTCAACTTTGAGTACCGAATTACCTATGATGACTTGGTCTTACTTATTTCAAAAGGATTGACGCTGAGGAGGAAGAACTGATATTCCTTTTAGAATACTGAATCCCAATCCCTGTAACTTCCTGTAATTTGTTTTTTATCACATAAACTGTATCCGATGGTGGCATTTTCACTGGGAGTTTTTCTGGGGTGCTAAGGTGAGAAAAGTTTGATTCAGTGGAGAGTTTTTCTTCAGCTTTCATCTACTTGCTGAAGAAGAATCTTGTAATTACGTTTTATTAGAATCTGCTACTGACTTAAATCAGTCAGGAATAATTTGGAGGGAAGTGCCACTTTGTAATTAGAGAGTGACAAAATCTGGACTGACTTCAAGATGGCACTATGGGAATTGCTTAGTCCTTGGCGATGTTTGACATGTGGTGTCTTCCTGGATTTTTCGTCTCTTGGTGGGGGCTCTGCCATAAATAATGAAATCAGTGGACTACATGCTAGTAAGAATGTCTGTGATGTTTTGTGACAAATTACTGGCTTGGCTTAGTGGGCTGTGCCTTCCCAGTGGCAAATTACTGGTTAGTAACCTAGAAAGGGAAATACAGTTTGCCTCAAGGTAGTATATTACTAAAATTTGTGTTTCCCAGAAAGATTGTCGTAGCTGGAATCCAGTGTTTACAAGAAGAAGTTTCATTTAACTTGATTGTTTTGCCTTTGGGTTTTGTACCCAGGTTCCTCCTACTACAATTCCATCAACTATCACTATAATTTAGAATGACTTGCAGGTTGTTTTGATTGTTAATGTGTGTTTACACTGGCAGAGGTGAATAAGAATTCACATGTTTTGGATAAAAGTGTTCAAGTACCATTCTCCTAATGTTTTACTATTGCTAATAGTAATTAGGAACTGCTAATTGCTATAGCAGTATGGTTTTCTGTAAAATAAAATTGAGGTACCAGAGTATAAGTGGTCTTAAAGTACTCAATCACAGCTCCAAAGTAATGGCAACCTCCTGTTATGGAAAATGAAATGTGGTTGGGAGAAACCCAATAAAGGATGAGAACCCAATATCTGAATTATGTGATCACAGGATTGCCCAACTTTGCCTTTTGATGCCCTCCTTGGAGCTACTGGGGGGTTACTGTTATGTGTCCCCCAAGCCTTCCCTTCTCCAGTATGATCAAGCCCATCTTCCCCAGCCTCTTCTCACAAAAAAAGTGCTCCAGTCCTGGCCATCCTGGTGGCCCACTGTTGAGCTCCCTCCAGTCTGTCCATGTCTTCCTCGTACTGTGTACCTCAAAATTGAACCAAGCAGCCAAATGCTGGATTCCTATGTTGTTCCTGGTTCCACATATCAGAGGCATAGGTGGGGTGATTTTTAGTGGGATGGTCTTTCAGCATGGGATTGATGAGATTACTTTGCAAAATTGCATCTTTTCTGTTCACATGTGGATAGGATGCAAAATTTTTCTTTACAAGGGCATGAGTGTGAGAGCTTCACAATGGCCTATGTTAAAATACAAGCAAAGAAAGAAAAAAAAGGATGAAATCTATGCTTCAACAGTGGGATTCTTCTTCCCTGCCTTCTTTTCCCAAATTATGGCAATTTTTGATGTGAAAAAAGAACCAATAATGGTTAATGGAAACACATTAATTCATAATTAAACTCAGGAGGAATGTAATGACAAAGACTTAAAACAAACAAACTCCCAGCCTACTGGCATTCTACTTCCTAAACAGTGTGATCTACTTCGGTCAGCAGGCACCAGTTTCAGTACTATTGAAAATAAGAAGCTTTGGACTTCTGGCTAGTGAGCATGTTTCAAAGCTCACTGAAGCCAAGGGAAGCCTTTCCTGTGTCATCAAAAGGATTTTGATTAACTTCTGCATCCTGGTATGAGGCTGGCACTTCTCACCTACTCATGACAGATATGAGGTTCCTCAAATCTCTGTAGAGATTACAAGATTTTTTTTTTTCATTAATTCTTTTGAACATACACTGTTCAGTGCCTTTTAACATGTTCGTGTAACCTTACTTGCAATAATGCAATTTTCTGTTGGACTGCCCACCAAATACTTCAAGTACAATCAACATTCAAATGTGAAATGGTTCTTGCCCTTAAAGTAACGGTTCTGCTTCTCAGGATTTCTTGTTATTTATTTTATTTTCTTCCTTTAATGTTGTCTGTTCACTTGTAAAGTTGGTTTCAAAAAAAAAAAATTTTTTTTTTTAAATCTTTCCTACAATCAGTCCCATGCTAGCTGAAGATTTTTGTCCTTTTTTGTCTTTTAAAGCTGAGCTAACAAGACTCTTAAATTCAGTTAGGCTTTTCAAATAACAGCAAGAATAGAAATAATCCAGGTTGCAGTACTTTGGCAAACTCTGACCAACTCTGTTTTAAAGAAGAAAACAAAACAGAAACAAAAAAACAACAAACAAAACCAACCTCAAACTGAAAACTAAACAACCCCTTAAGTGGTATGAGCAAACACCATGGCTGAGGGACAAGAACTCAGTGATTTTTCTGTCTACTGACTAAAGCAGCACAGTTCTTTCCTAACCCAAACCGCACCTTCTTTGGTAGGTGTTTGGTAGGCTGGGGGATTTCTGGCTGTGGCCCATGGTGTAGTGTTGAGATTTCTAGCACAAAGTGAAATAGTTCTGGTACAAGAAGTATGATCTAAGCAGAGCTAAAGTAAAGGTGGGCAATTTGCTTTGCATCTTGACCTGTGCTGACAAAATTTGATTGGAACCGCAAGGAATCTGTGATGTATGTTTTGGATGGGTCAGGTTGTGTTGAGGGCCTTTAACCTGATTCTGCAAGACCCAGCCACATGAGTACCTGTACATGGCTGATAGTATTTAAGTATACATGATCTTATTTAAAGAAAGGGACTACTATGAGAAGGAAGCCGAGGGGCAAGCCACCCAAAATACTCTTATCCTAAAGTAGCTGCTTACTGTTCTCTCTGGTCTCAGACAGCAGACTAGTTGTGACCTAAAAGCACACATCCCAATTAGATAATTTTTTTTTTTTTTTTAGATAACAACATATTACTTCAGTGATTGGACGTACATCACATGGAAAGATCGCAAAAAGAGGACACGAGCATTTTTACCCTAATTTCTTGATTGAATAGGTTATGTGCAGGGCACAAGGTCTAATTAATGCTTGCATCTCCAAATGAAGGTCTCCATTACGAGGGCTTAAATTAGGAACAAACGTTACAGCTTTAGACATAAATCTATTAAGCATGTTATGTTTAGGAATATCCTTCCAAGTGTTATTAGCAAAGCTGCCTTCGTTATTTTGTAGAAAGGAAACCTAAGTAGAGACATGCTAACTGTATTGTCACTGTCCTCTGTAAGTGTCAGAATGGGCCTTCACACCACTGCAGTATGTGGAGGGATGGGGAGAGCTAGTGGGAAGCCTAGGCATTGATCTAAAATTCTCAATAAGATTCTGGGCCGTTGGACAGACTCCAGTGTGGCCCTTAGGCACAGTCTGGCAATTTATCAAAAATGAAAAATTGCCTTGGGGAACAGAAAATCATTTAAATGTAGTTGGGAAAATGGATCCATTTGCTATACAAATGCTACATTTAAATAACTTCTTTTATTTATTTTACCTTACTTTTGCTTTAGTTAGAGACTTAGTATGTGCAAACTGTAACTTTCTTAGTAGCAGGTTTACTTAGAGACTGTTATGAACCTCTTCCCTTTTCCCCTTTAATTAGCATGATCTGCAGGTTTCTGCAACACAACTGTGCAGATTATAGCATCTAGTAACTTTTCAGGCAGCTCTGCTGTTGTCTTCAACTTCCCTTGGGGTCCAACATATGGTTTGTTAGGATGAAAGTCAGGTATTTGTTTAAGAAATCTTGCAATGGGTTTCAGAAAGAGCAAGTAAACATGGGGAAAAGATTAAATGATTGCCTGTAGGCTAGACCTATCAGGGAAAGGAATATTGTGCTCTGTGAGATGGTACTAAGACTTTTGGAAGTAGTGTGACCTTAGTTAGGGTGGTTTGTGTACATACATTCCTCTGACTCACTCGAGCTGAAAAACTGATTTCTTTGTTTAATGAACCAAATCTTTTCCATGCTTGCAATTAGTGTTTATTCACTTCAGGTAGTGTTTGTCGAATTCAAAATCCCACAGTGTGATGTTATTCTACTAGGAGTAAAATACGTGGCTCGGGATGAATTAATTTCAGAGAGGAATATGGTGAGTCTTGTTTTCTCATGGTAAGAGCCAAGAAGGCAGCAAGGGGGCAGATTTTAGGCTGTGGTATGGGATGGTCAGTTGTTTAAATGGGCACCATTGAAATACAGATTTGTAAAAGGACAATAATCAAGCAGAACCCAAAAGCTCTGGTCAATGTAGACCAACATTTCTTTGTAAGAGAAAAGTGAAACTAGGAAAGATCACAGAATTGAAGATGATGAATGTGAACATATTGTACTTTAAGGAGGATTGTAGCCTGCCCCTTTTTGCCTGTGTTCAAGCAGTATGAATGATCTTTGGTATGGATCTTGTGGTTTTGGCAAGTCATCCCTCATTGCCCTTTCTATCCTTACTGTAGCATTTAGATCTATTTTCTGACTATGGGTCTGTAAAGACAAAGTTAATTACTTGCACAGGTTTAGGTTTTAAGATATAGTTTGACTTTCAGCAAAAAAGATCCCCTTTCCCTCATGACTGGATCACCAACTTGTCCTTCCCTCTAGTTCGCTTTCCCACTGATCCTGTGCAAGTTTATCTGTTCTGCCCTTTTCTACTGGAAAAAAATATTAGGAAAACATAGCTTTGTATTTCTTTGTTTCCAGATAGATGTTCCTCTTTCTCACAGAGTCCTACATCTGATTTCTTCTTAACCTCCATGGTTTAGATCCCTGGGAAGTTTTGACAGGCACAGTGCCTTGAATCCACACTGCTGGTCCTGCCTTTACACCATGGCTGTACCACTGGCTCCATGGAGAGGGCCAGCAAGGTTCCCTGGACACGTGAGCTGCCGTGTGGCAGTAAGCTGGGAACCGGGTGTAGGGAAAGCAGAGGAATTATCTAAATTGACCTTGTGCTTTGGATCCATTGAAGCCATTGCTGAAGTATTTTTTAAAATGAAACCCATATAGTTTGGAGACAGTGCAGTTAGTTGATTTTCACATTGCTTTTTCTTATTCACTGCTGTCTGTTCTTCTTCTCCTGTGCTGCTTTCACTCTGCCCACTTCTGTCTGCAGGCAAAAGCAGGATGGAGTGTTTTAGTGAGGGTCTTCTTTGATGCCTTCCAAGACGCTTCAAAGACATAGATACTACAGAATTGTTTAATTTCATGCCCGAGAAGATTTGAGGATTGAGCAATAGACATATAATTACAATAGTTAATCATAGTAGGATTTTTTTTAGAGTTTCTATTAGGTTGAAGAGCAACAATAAATTCCAGCCTTTCCACTCCCCATCCAGGATCACAAAAAGTTTCAGTAAAAAGTGCTATAAATATTTTGCAGACTCTGGGAGTATGAGGAAGAAAGGCAATAAGCAGATAATGCAGAACTCTAGTCAACTCACTCAATTTCTTCAGACATGCTTTTGCTGTGCTTTGCATTGTCTACTTAAATGATAATGTTTCAGAGTATGTTGTACTTTGTGGTGTTAATTCCAGTGATCTCAGGATTAAATTCACATCAATGTTAGATAAAATGAAAACAAGGGAAAACGAAGAATGTGTGCACAACTAGTGGAAGGCAGTTCATCTTGTCAGAAAAAAAAAAAAAACAAAATTCTCAAATGGGTGCAACATGAAAAAGTAATTTTTACAACAAAAATATCAGAAAATATTGTTAGAAGCATAACCCCAAATTCCATATAACGAGATTTGATCGTTAAGCAAGGAATTTTGAAACCTTTATCCCTAGAAAAATGCTAAATTTGCAGGGACTAAAAAAGAGCTTAGAGACAAATTCAGAGGGGAAAAAGACTATGATGAAATACCCCATAGTGGAATATAAGTAGAAGAATTGAGAAATAAAGAAATGCAGCCAGTTAGAAATTTTTTACTTGAAAGATTTTTCAGATGAGAAATTCAGTCCCTCCAAAATTGAAACATTTAGCGAGACGAATCTTGGAGGTCTTTTCAACTCATAATTTCAATTTTAGTTAATGGAATTAGAAATGGGTATTTTCACTTCTATTTGATCCAAATGGGAGTAGGCAATTTAGTTGAATGTTTTAAATAAGTAAAATAAAGCTATCAGCTGCACTTTTCTTTGACATCCTGATCCCTTCTAGTGGCCAAGCTCCCTGATGAACTCTGCCTTCTGTAATGATGGCTATGACATTGTAATTGTGGGTTTCACGTGACTTTGTGCACAGTGGAGATAGAGGCTACTATTCCAATGCTATGATAAAAAGGATTTTCTATCCCAACCAGAGGGGTAGAGTGAAAAAGAATACAGTTTCACGGGGAATGGATTGAAAAGAACTGACAGCAATCTGCACCTGACCTTGGCCTTGTGAACCAAAATATATCGATGTAATTCTGTGAAAGTTGTAGCGATTTAGTTCTCTTGGGAAGTGAAACCTTAACAACTTTATGCTACTGTTCTTTAGATTTTCTCTTCCATTGAACATTTCAGAATTTTCTTCTGATTTAAACCAAAATACAGCTTTGAAATGTTGTGACTACAGCCAGCTCTGTAACAGAACCCATGACAATAAATGCAGAAATATAGCTGATCAGAAGCATAAGGATGTCATGAACTGTTCACTGAACTGAAAGTAAGACTCAGTCTATTTGTGCTTCTCTGTCATTCACAGATCATGAGAACTTTGGCAAGTGCAAAATTATCTATTATACACAGCACCTGTGTATTGCAGAGTTTTTTTGTATGAAACTTGCTGGAGTGAGAAATAAAATCTGATTTTTAATGAAAAAAATATAATGAATGAAAACAGAGTGCCATGAAGTGAAGTCATCTAATCAGAAGTCAAGAATAATAGGATGTGATTGAGATGATGTGCCCAAGGACTTGGAGGAAATTTCATGTGACACAAAATCAGTTGCAAAAGTGTTCATAAAACTCTCCATGGAAGACTTACTAGTGAGAACTGTAATTGCAATTTGGTGACATGGAATTTATAAAGAACAAATAGGTAAACCCTGGAATAACTTATTCTTGGCAATTAGTTCTACTTGTCAAAAGCACAGCAAAAGAAACTGAAGGAGACTGTGTTCTGAGTGGAGAATTTTTCTTTCATCTGACATTAGGTTGGTAAAATGGATTTCTTTGTATTCTAAATGGAAAAAAAAAATACAATTATTCACAACAGGTTTTTGTAGGTCTCTGAAATTACTACTTCATGATAGTAATGCATTGCTGACAGCAAATTTAGTAATATGAACCTATTAATCCAATTAGGAGGGAAATGTATGTTTTTTCTCAGCAGAAGAAGAATATTAAAGGGTTCAGTATTTGCATGCAGGTTGTTATGTACAAATATATAAAAATCTGCTACAGAGGAAGGCAATCACTGCTTTATTTTTTTCTACCTCAGCCTTATTCTGTGGCTAGAATTCTATTCCTGGCTTTATTATTATTATATTATTATTTTTTATTTAACAAGCTGGAAAGACTTATATACACATTGTGGTCATCTAGTAAACTAGTAATGTGAAAGGTTGTTTTTTTTTTTTTGTTTTGTTTTTTTGTTTGTAGACATACATTAATAGAAATACACTGATCTCAAAAGCCTAATGAGAGGAGGGATATGTAAGGATGGGCTGTGGACTCTCACTTCTTATTCTGCATGTGTCCATCAGGGAGGATACTCTGTTGGTCAGAAGTAAGGGTTTAAAATAGAGGGGGCAGAAATGCTATTTTGAAGGTGTTGTACATCTTTCACTTGTGGTGGTGTTTCTTGATGGCCAATATTTTTAATGAGGCTGCTGGGTGATTAGAGTACACATTCTCATTCTTCTGGAGTAGATAAATTCCCGTTTTAAAACAGAAATATAGTGCTATCTGAGAGCTAACAAAGACTGATAAATTCATTCAGAGGCAACAAGGGGTTTAAAATCAAGATTTAAATTTTCAAGTTGTAGTGCTTTCAGGTTTATTTCTAGAAATAAAAGCATAAACAAAAGCCCAGACAGGTTGGCTGGGTGCAGAGATCTTGTCTGAAGTTTTTATTACTTTGGTAATCAGGACATGTTTCTGTAGGGTTTTCAGATTTAATTCTGAATTGCTGCTTGTATTTGCAGACAACTGTAATGGATTGTGCTATAACTGGTGACATTAGGAATTCTAGTTATGCTTAATCCTGTCTGGCAAAGCTCACTGATCTAGGATGGGTTTTCATCTGGCATAAATGCATACATTTGGATCTCTTCTTGATTTTGAACAGGTCAATTAGTTACTATTGGTGTTGTTTCCAAAAGGACCATCCAGCGCTGCCCACTTCTGCTCTGTCAGGAGCTGCTGCTGCCAGCACCGAGGACAGGGTTTTTTAGGTTTGGGTAGGTCAGGGTTTAGATGGGCCACAATAGGAGCATCCTGCAGCACGGTGCTGCCTCCTCCTCCGAGTGAGGAGTGGGGCTGCTGCTGGTGGTGAGTGAAGTGGTGGGACAGGCGGCGTGGCATTAGGGTGGTTGGCCAAACTGGGGCTTACTGGTGGGCTGGGCAAGGCCTGATGATCTAGGTTTGTGGTCATGGCCAGCTGTGTTTGCTTTTGGGCATAGGGGAAAAATAAAGGGAAATTCTTTCTCAAACAAGCCAGCAAAATAGATATGAAATACCTTCATCGAAGTCCCCCAGGGATACTGATGTGTTGCAGAGCGTTCAGGCTGACCTCTGAGCTGCTCATCCCCTTAGCCAATAAACCAATAAACCCACTGAGTTCACTCAGTCTTCACCAAGGGGGGCTGAGCTATGATGTTACTGTTCTTTAAGGCCTTTATTTTTTTATTTATTGAATAAAAGAATTGTTCCCTGAGGTGGTGGTACCAATATCTCCAAGTTTTGGGGAGGGATTCATCCCTTTTTTTTTTTTTAATATATCTTTTGCTGAAGTTTATGAGATATCAATCTTTTTGCTTTCCTGCTTGCAACAGTCATAGTTTCAGAATAGTTTGTGTATTGTGGTGGTGCTCTGTTGTATTGTGAACTTTCCATTCATATTAATGGCTGGGAAGCAATGCAAATGTTTCATATTAAAGGATATTATAGCATCTTTATATTTCTTGATTAAATATTCTGCTTTTCTTAGTGTAAAATATATGAAGCAGGAAACAAATAGGAAAATATCCCTTATTTTTGCACACCTTAAATTTATTATTCTGCATGTTGACCTCCTAGCAGGATGATCCTTGACTGAAAATTACCTTTTAGATTTCAATTTTTATGAACCAGGCTTCTTGCTTCCCTACATCTTTATGCGCTAATAGGGTTCATTCTTATAAATATTTATTTATATGAACATCTGGAGTTTTTTTTTTCTGGAATTTACTCTGTTGTGGTCCATCTCTTTCCTAATACCAATCTGATCAGGCAATAGTGGTACAGAAAGCATACTGCTCTTTGTGACTTGATGTTTATATAGTTTTTCAGACCTTTAGTTGAAGATTTGCATGCTGCTGGAGTAAAGCCAGACCAACACAATGCCAGGACCGCTGTAATGGCAAAATTCTCATCAGAAGGCCCCAGAAGTTTCAGATCTGAGCGTGGTTAGAACTCGATACTGATCTGAGAATAAAGATGCCAACTCCTGCTCTTGACCCTGCAGCTGAAGCATTGGATGAGTTTTGAATTATTTCCCTGCCTGCCTGCTGAGTGCCGTATCTATTCAGAGTGCAGCCTTTTAGGGGCAGAGGCTATCAGGAGTCTGTAAGGCAGGTTACTGAGCATAGCAGAATCAGCATCTCGGCTGAAGACTGGAAGCTGTAAGGCTGCAGTTTTGTGTTAGGGTTTGATCCAAATTAACAGATTGTTGTTGCTGATCGCTAACATCTTATTTTCTTCTCTCTCCTCGCTCCAGACTATGTTCCATGGGTAACTTATCTTTTGCCAGCTCTGTCAGTTATCTAATGGCGTGTTAAGCCAGTGGAACTTGCTACATCAGCAAAAAAGTAATCTAAGGGTGAAAAAAAAAGAAAATACTTTTAATGCCAACATGGCAGTGGTCTAGGAAGGCTGATCTGAGCGATCAGGGAAGGCTGAGAAAGAACCCCGCTAGAAGGAAAGAGCAGGGTTGTTAAGAGGAAGAATAAAAGCCTGCTTTCAGCAGCATAAACTGTAAGCTCAGTCCCACAGTCATGAGAAAATGAGTAATACAGATGGTACGTTCATGTGATGTATCTCTTCATTTCTGGGTGTGCTTTGTGAACAGTTTCATGCAGGTCACTAGAGCATTAGCAGGGTAAGGCAGTGGTCTATGTCCTGGTATCAACGCATGAGGTGTTAATGTGAATGTTTTTCTGCAACTGATATTTATAATCCGTAAAGTAGCAATGTAATTAAGTATTTTCCATATCCCTCTTATTTGCACCACTTCCTAGATCCAGAAAAATACAAAGAAATATGAGAGTTAAGAAAACTCATATACCAGCTATTTCCACTTGGTGGAACTGAGTGCAAGGGTTTTTGTGCTTGTTGGTGGGATAAAGGCAGAAGCAATGAAACACTGATTTCTACATAGACTATAACAATTGTTAATCTATTGTTCTTAATATTTTTAATTGTCATTTAAGAAAATCTAGATCCGGAGTTTAGGGAGTACACGCTGACTTGGACAACAGCTCTGCATAGGCCAGGGAGAGCCATGTGGATATTTTTCCCTTAGCAAAATGGCAAATCCAATTTCTGGGAACAGATGCTCCTTTGCTAAGTTTCTGCCAATAGAGAGCTGCAGTTCAGCAGTGTTGTGGGCTAACAGCGGAGGCAATGAGAAACTGGCCAAACCCAACATGGCATCAAGGCTCAGGCTGATTAGTACTGAGAGCTCAAGGAAGTGAAAAACAAATCTGCTTTGAAAGCTTGCAGACTTTGCATTTAAGTAAAATGCAAGTTTGTGGGACAACTGAATGACCTGACAATGCATTTGGCCGAGTTTGAAATAAGCGAAGGGAGATGCATATAGTAGGGTGGCTCTTCCCAGATTAACTGTCCTGCCAAAGAAGGTATTTAGCAAATCTAGTTCACAAATCAGGAGAGAAGTAGTGTGCCAGAAGTGGTAAAGTTGGAGGATTTTTTTTCCAAAATGCATAGCTACTCTCTTGTCTTCTAAAATCTCCTACAAATCTTTGTTTTGAAAATTTCTCTTTTGACAAGCATGGGAATGGAAAGTCATTGAAACAAAGAGAAGTGTCCTGGAGAGGGGCAAAGGGCTGGAAACTTATGACAGGGTCTCCAGGTGCCATCCCAAAGACAGCTGCAATGTGCTCTGTCCTTTGGCTGAGAGTCGACAAGCGAATTGGCCAGTGCGTGCATCACTTGGAAACTGTGGTGGTGCACACAGAGCAGCTGTGTGTTTTCAGTGTGAACGGTCTTCCTTGCTTGCAGGCAGAATGAGGGAAGTCAGAGGACAGGAGAGCCCTATGCCAGCAGGCAGGATCTGACCTGGATGCACGTGGCTACAGCCTGTGCTGCCACTGCTGCCCCAGAAACGCACGTAGTGCAGCAAGCCAGGCAGGCTTTGCAGTCTTACAAAAACTTCTGAGCTTCTCCTGTGGATCAACACACTCTGTTTTACTTGTCATTGTGTGAAAGGCAGGCACTGAAGCAGATAATATATTGGCATCTCATTTTTGATATTCTTCCAGTGTGCAGTGCAAGGTAAACCTGCATGCTTAACGTGACAGCTGCCACCTCTACTTCTCCCATCCTGCGGTTTTACCACTGATACCATCACATTATAACTCAGTCACCAGCATAGGGCAGGACAGTAGAGCTGCTCAGGAGCTTGCTGATGTATTTGTTTCCTGTTGGAAGATGCCTACCTGACAAAACAAAAACTTTCTGGGGGAGTTTGGTTTTCCAAAATTCTCCAGTTTGAAGGTTTTATAGTTTTAAATTCAATCCAGAGTTTTGCTGTTGGAAATACTTGTTAATTTACCCTGAAAAAAAAAATAAATTGAAAACACGTAAACCAGAGACTGTAAAAGTTTAAGTGTTGAAATAACATGTGAAACATGAATGTACAAAATTCTGTTTAGGGAGACTGCAGGGGTGGTTGTTCTGCTTCTGCACTCCCTCAGCACCCAGTGGGTGCTTTAGGATGGCAGCATACCCCCTGCCCAGCCCTCCTGGGAGTCATTTTTGGGCTAGTCTGTAGGTCTGTCTCATCCGTTTTTGAAACTGTCAGTGCTGGCTGTATCCACAAGATTTATTGCAGCAGGTTCCAGAAGCTTATTACCACTGGGCAAAGAAAGAGGGGTTTTGAATCTGCTTTAAGGCAACCTAGTGGTAACACCAAGTGTTTCTGAACTGACAAGCTCCTGTCAGAAGGGCAAGTGGTTGCTGTGTGCTCTGTTTTGCTCTGCACAGCCATGTATATGACAAAACAAGTGTGGGGTCTTATGGTTTTCATTGTCTGGGAAAGAAGCTTTGCCAAGCAACTGCTCTTGTATCCCTGGCTTGGATGCTTAGGACCTGTTTGGCTAGGGGATGCAAAAACAGCTGTGGCACAGGCAAAAGTCAGGATCTCCAGCTGTACGCTGCCTCCAGAGCTCGTGCAAGGGCAGGCAGAGAGAGATAAGCGAGAGCTTAAATGCAGGAGGAAGGAGAAGCGGCTCTCTGCCGTCCTGCAACTACACGTGCTGTGGCAAAGCCTGTTACCTGGGAAAGAAAGATTAGCTCGGTATCTACGCCGTGAAGTTTCTGATAAATTGAAGTGCCTTCTAATCTCTTTTTTATTATTTATGCCAATCTATTTAACATAGATACACTTTATTCAAACAATTTGGAGTCTTTGGGTGAAGATTGGCTGAGTAAATCCTCTTTGCTGTTTTCCTGAGGAAGATGCCGTCAGCTTCTTGACTGTTTCTAGCTTAAACTTCACATCACCACGGGGCTTTTTTGTGAGGTAGTAGCTATCTTTTGCTAAGTCTTTATGGTAATGCTGTACATATGTAGAAATCAGTACAGCCTGCTCCAGCATCAAAGGCAAAAGCTGATATCAGTGTGATGAGGTACTTACTAAGGTGATACATATCTCTGACAATAGGTAGGCGTAATGGCAACATCTAGAGATAAGAAAGCGGCAGGGCAATGACAGCATGCTGATCTATTCCTACTCAGAAAATAGAGAGAATGTGGGAAAACTGCACATTAATCTCTTCTCGTTAAAAAGCCCTTACCACCATTTGTTTGTTTAAGTAAGACGCTATTGCAAAATAAGCAATGCAGAAAGACAAAGCAGAGGGTAAAGAAGCTGTAAAAATGCAGCGAGATTGGGCTACATTGGCCTAGAATTACGTGTAGTTAATGCTTAGAGAACTTTGCAGCTTGCTAATTTTAGCAGGCCTATGCTGCAGTCACTCAGCCTGAAAGGCAAACGTCGCATTGTCTTTGTTTCTAAGAGGAGGTGTCTTGCAACGAGGAAGGGATGGGTGCCGGGTTCTCGCATTTCTGAACAAGTCAGTTCTTCTTGCTCTCTGTGCGAGTGCAGGTGGAACAAGTGGATGGAGCCAAGGAAACACCACACCACTGGTGGTACTAATCCTTTTAAGACGTGATTTCTGAATTTCGAAAAACTAAGCAAAACCGCTTTTTTGGGGGGTTGTTTAAAAAAGGTTCTGTTGCTATGCCTGCCCACAGATGCAGAGGAAGGTTACTTGTGCCACCTTGGTTGTGGCATTTCCTGATTTATTGCAGTATAAGTGGCTAATATGTAAATAAAAATATTTCTGAAAAGTTAATGCATTTTTAATGTAATATATCCATGAGAAGATCACCTTTTAATCAAATATACTTCTAATTTGCACTAAATCAGTGATTTTTTTTTTATAGCCAGATTTATATCTGTCCTAACGCTTTAAAGTTTGCTCTAAATATCCTCTGATATCTTTAGCAGACCATCTATATTGTTTTCATGCTTGGTTAAATTAAATCACATGACAACATAATCTCCTCTTAGACTTGCATGATCATGCAAATACTTTTAGCTTTAGCAATTTAGAAATACCAAGACCATACAAATCCTCTTGCTGTTAAATTGTGTTCACCATGCTACTTAAAAATAAATCAGAACAAATAAGCCCTAAAGTGACAGAAACATGAATGATTTTTTATTAGTTACATTAACAGGTAACAGAACTTAATTGATTATCATACATACACACACATACATATTTAGGCCACACATTTAACAAGAACTTCAACTTGATTTATTTTTTAATACACTATCTTCTCCATTAGTAAAGATGATTTCTCTTTGGTTTTGGACCCCAATGTACCTTGAGCAACCCTATGGGTTACATTTTTTTGAAACGTGAAAGGCTATAAAAAATAAAACAAAACAAAAAAAAAAAAAAAAAAAAAAAGAGCTGACCAGAAGGGATGTTCTTAAGGATTCTTCGCATTTCATCTGGTGTGGAACCTTAACATCACTGTTACTGCTGTCCCTGATCCTGTGGAACATAACTGAAAATTGCAGGCAAGGTGAAAGGTGAACCAGTGTTTCCAGTGGTTTTGCTTGTTTAGATGAGAAGATTTTGAGGCTGCTTAGGGACTTAGAAAGGTTTGATGGGGAAATAAGGTAGTGGGAGTGGCATAGAGGTTGTCAGACAGGTGTAGAGTAGTACACTCCACTCTTCTAAAAAGAATGAAGTGAGTCTTCATGTCTTTTTTTTTTTTTTTTTTTTTTTGAGGGATGGGGTCTTAATTTCCCTTTTCTACTTGAATTAAAATCTTGAAAGGTCATTATGGGTCTCTGAGTGCAGAAAAAATATCTGGTTGTTTGATCTCTTTTTTCCAAGTCCCTGAAAGGTCAGGCAGTCATCTGTTGTATTTGATATCCTCTGCTGAAGTATCTCATCTATGCAATAAAGGTTAAAATATATATTCCTTGTCTCTGTATATGGAACTTAAGGTCATATTTTTTTTTTTTTGGCTGACTTTTTAGATGATAATATTTCCATCACTGTGTTTGGGTGGGTGATGGATATCAATAACACTACTCTCATGGAAGATGGAGATCAGTCATTCTGCTGCAGATTGGTGTTTATCATGGGCAGGCAGGGAGGGACTTGGAAGCCAATGATTCTGTTTCACAAGAAATGAACTCAGCTGACAAAAATTCATCAGAAAGGATTTGTATCCGCCCTCGGTCACGGATTACCATGTAAAAGAGAAGTTGAAGTAGAGGAAGATGCACTGTTACTGCAAGTGTAAAACACCCTTTTGACCTGGAAACCTCTGTGATGTCAGCTGTGGCATTGGTTGTGAGACTGGTGCTTGTTACTCCTGTGGCTATGTTGGCCATAAATATTTGCTTTGTTGTATGAGGAAGTCATTTTTAACCTGTAAGAACTGATTTTAGAAAACTGATTTCCATAGGGCAGTAATGTTTGCTGTTCCAGAAGGGCATTGGGGGAAGGTTTCCCATTCCTTGGAGGAGATGCAGCCTGGTAGGGACTGCAGGTTTGGAGCCTGGGAGCAGTCTGTACAGTCTCAGCATCCTGTACTGCGCTTCCCAGTTACTTCATGTGCTCAGGTGTAGCGTAACTTTCTCCAGCTCCTACCCCTAATGGCTCTAAGAATCAACTAGTGTAGGAGGTGAATGAAAAATTCAACTTCTGCAGCCATTGACTTTGTGTCTGCTTTTTGCACCAGGTCGGAGAAGGCTGTAATGAGAAGCAAGTTGTGTTGGTTTGGTGACATGATCAGCAGCAACTGGTCGTGCTGGGTGCAGGGCAGGTTTCGCTGTCCTGACTGTGCTGGTCAGGAGGAGCTCCTGGCAGAGTTCAGCTGTTTCTCTTTAAAAAGACAAATGCAGCAACAAGAGCTGAGGTTCATTTATTACGGATGGCTGTCAGTACTGCAGAGGCATTTCTGTCCACTTCATCCTCACAGGAAGGCTGTTTTACTGATTAAAGATTTTTTTTTTTTTTAAGTCTCCTTCAAGATTTCTTTTTCTTCCTCTAATTTAGGTAGTCAGCATGTTTGTTTTTAGAAGCCTCACATTCTCAAAAGGCTTGAAGGATGATTTCTGGGAAACAGAGCTCTGGCTCCAGATCTCTGACTCAGCTTCTTCAGTAGTGTTGTAGTCTGAGAAAAGCAAAGAATTGATTTTTTCCCTACAGTGCACACAGAAGTTGCCAAGATGTGAGCATCTCTCAGTACATAATGCCCTTTATCCCACCTGTGCTCTTTGACCTCGGTTATTCATTTTTGCTTCTGGAGTAGTTTTCCAGGAGTCAGACCAACGCAGCCTGACAATGCAGGTGTCCCTATGATCCATGTGCGCAACACCAAGATGGATCTGAGTAATTGGTATAGACTGCTGCCAACTTGATGGACAGCTGCATACTTACAGGTGTGTAATCAGATCATTTTGTCACCCAATTTTGGCAAATGGGACAATTACCACACAAAGGAATCAGCGATTTGGACAGTCTTCTCACAGGATTAATGGAGAATTAGCTTTTGCAATGGCTCTGTGGCACTGCAAAATTGAAAGGGCAGAGTATGGATGTACTTTTTGTTCAGGTTTGAAATTATCCTAAATCTCTTCTTTGGAGTCCTTGTATATTTTACTCTGCCACCCAGACTATTAGAATCTTTTTATTACTCTTTTCGTCTGTAAAGTTACTAGCATGGTTTGTAACAGAAACTTCTTTCAGTGAGTGTGTTTATATTTTTGAAGAGATGATTGGATTAGAATTAAATGCTTAGAATTAGAATTAAATGCTATGGAGAATGAGTGATGAATGCTTCATTTCGAACTCAGATGTACGTTTTTTCCAAAATAAATTAATGCAATGCCGTGTTGATTACTGAATTGCTAAAAACACTATTGATTTATTAATATATCCAGCATGGATTATTGTATCTACCTCATAGCTGTATTTGACAAGATGACTTCTTAAATGACATAAAACATTTTGTTGATTAAGCTGTTTTCCCTTGAAAATCCATTTCCTTAGATGTAGAAGAATCTTGGATACTCACTATGATATTTTCAAAAACTTTAGTTCTTTAAAAAAAAAAGGCAAATGAAAGTACTATTCTAATATGAATACAAAGTTCAAACCTGAAAATGCTCCAATGCATAAATGCTCTAGTAAAGTGAAACAAATCAATATTTAATACCAGGTTAGCCTGTGGTCTTAAGGTTCCAACTTAATGGAAACTGATCCTAAGTAATGGATTTGTTAGGACCATGATACAGGAAAGCATTTAATTTTGCATAAATTGAATCAAGAGTAAAAAGGAGGTGCTCATGTTTTAGAGGACACTGAAAACTTTACGGGATTGGACCTTGCACCTTAACGTCAATACCAGCCCCTAAATCCTGGAGGCCTTTACAAGAATGCCTCCAGCTCATAAAAGTGTTTGCACAAAGTGCTTTGTTATGAGCGAGATTTAGTGGTTTAAAGGAGAACTGAAGGTTGGGGAGAAGTAGGAGAATTTCTGAAGGTGCAGGAACTTTTTCTTAAGTGAATATGAGAGAGAATGAGGCTGGATCAGGCATCAGTTTTAAACCTCCAAGGTGTGCGTGTTTTTTTCTTTATTTTTTCTAAAGTTGTGATGTTAGAACTCATACTATGAGCTGGTCTCTTTTGTTAGAGCTCATAATATGATGATTCATCAAGTGCTGAGTCCAAGCCACTCAGCAGCCGTGCTATTTATTAATACTCTTTTAAACCCCAATGCTGATTTACATGCTCAGCTTTACGCAGGATGAACAATCACTTTGATCATTGCTGGTATTAGTGGGATAGGATTTCATCACTTTAGATGAGATTTAGGTTTAACTATAGCTCACGCAGTATGGAAATATTTGCGAAGGACTACAGGGCTTTTGTTTGCTTGGTTGTTTTTTTGGCTGGTTTCAGTTCATCACTTCTTAAGTAGAAAATTGACCAGCACAGTCCTGCTGAAGTGCAGGGTGTTTTATCACGACTTGTGCTCTTGGTGGAGGCTGCATACGCTGCACATCTCCTTGTGGTTCCTCAGCCCACCTGGAGGGCTCAAGCCAGAGGCTGGGCAAGCAGCTTTACACCATGCTTGTTTTACGTTAGGTCAATTTCCTTACTTTTATAAATATGTTTATAAATGATTTGCTTTTCCTTCTTAGATCAGTTTCCAGCTTTTCATTGTGTGCATTTTCTCCCTTGTATTTTAAAAGCATCCTTTTTCTTCCCCTTCTGTTCAGAGACTTCTTCTGCTTGTTGCTATTGGTTCTTTTCTCACCCTGAGAAATGTCACTGGGGTGCTCTAGATGTGATAAAACTTTGAAACTGTGCCATATCTTGCAGCTTCAGGTCACAGTTAAACATTTACGAATGTGCATAACTTTAAGGGATGCTAAAGCAGTGAGATATAATTATAACAAGGACACATTAATCTGGCAAAAATAAGATGCTAAGCCTTCACAAAATACCTTTGAGTGCAAAAGGCCACTGATGCTCCTGTAAGCTGCAGCAATTTAAAGACATTACATGGGATTTAATGGGAAGCGTTTGAAGATGGGAGGAATGGCCATCCCTCTTTCAAAAATGTCAGATTCCCGTTGTGCTTCCTGAACCTATTGCTGAAGGTGATTGCAGTGGGAAGGCTGCACGAGCCTGGTGCTGGTCTCTGAGGCCTCTGGTGGTTTCTTGCCCCCATGCCGACAGCTTCACCCCTGTAAATGGGGACCTGTCACTGAGAGATGTGCAGCTTTAACCACAGCACAGCATGTTTGCTACGATGGTCGTTGCTTCACTTTTGTCTTAATATGCAGGGCTGTGTTTGGGGGGTGAGGGCATGCTGCCTGTTCTACGGCCTCTGTCATGGCAGAAGGAGCAGAGCAAAGGATGGGGCAAATAGGTGGCTGCAGCACCTCCACCACTGCGGTGCTTGGGACTGCCTGCCTGCCTGTAGGAGCTTCAGTGGGATGGCGTCTTGTCTCTTAAAGGTTGCCACTGCATCTTGAAATCTGGCACTTGGGGCCCTTTCTTCATTTGTTTGAATGTCTGTTTTACCTTCCTATGAAAGCATTAGGAGTTTTAAAGCGTGTGTCCAGTAGAGTCAAGATGTAATACGTTGGAGTGTGACCTAAAATCCCATTAGCTGAAGTGCCTTCAGCTCTGCGCGGACCTTGTCATTCAGCAGTAAAGTACCCGTATGGGAATCTAATGAGCTTTAGCTAATGTGCTTTCACTTTGCACCAGTCTTTAATTAGTCTTTCCATTCCCTGAGTCCCTTAATCAGTGCAGGCTGTATGCATCCTACCCATGTCTATTGCAACTGTGTGGTGCTGGAAAGCTCAAGAAGGAGTTCAGATCTGCACTCTCCCAAGTAGAGAAAAATATTGCTCTCTCTTATAATGCTATGGTTTGCTTTAAAATACAATTAGGTTCCCTCGGTGGCACTGTAGTATGCTCTCTATATACAGCTCTGGAGGTTGATTTAACTTCAGTTATTAATCTCAGCAGCTGTTTATGGCATTGTATAGTGCGGCACTAAGAAATAAAGATTATCCCTTAAATAAATATGAAGATATGCAGGCAGTGGAGCGCAGTATTCTCATAACAGCCTAACCACAGGTATGCTATACTGCTGTGTAATAGAGCCTACACTTAAAGTTTCAACGCTCTTTTTCTCTGCCACTGTTTTGTGGGAATTAAAATAATTTCTTTTTTTTGGAACTACTGGAAAGAAGGTGGTTAGGGGTTTTCCTGATGGGTCAGAAATCTGGTCATAAAACGAAGATGATCAAACTAGTCCTTGCTTAAGGCTGTTTGATTTTGTTATAATATTAATATTTTTCTTGTTAAGGATGGATACTGTTATTTGTGAAGTAATAACAAGCACTTTTTTGGCCATAAGTCTGTGAAAATTTCCATCTCGTGGGTATGTGCACAGACTGTGAAACTTCCTTGTGCAAACACTTCACTTTATCTCATGTGGAGCCCTCAGGGTCTTGCAGTACCTGAGCTTCTGCTCTAAGCTGGGCTCCTCTTCCAGGATGCTTTCCTCCATGACTTTCTGTGAGACCTGGAGGAACAGAATGCCTTTTGAATCCTTTGTGTGTATGTCAGATTTTGTTGAAATTTGGCAACGATTACAAAAATTAATGGGGTTAACAACACGTGGTGCTACTGTATCAGCAGGGATTGTATCATCGTTGTTTATTTGGAGGAAGCTATGTGAAAAAATTAAGAAATGCTAGAGTATAAACCGTTATATTTTACAAACCAATCAAATGCTGAAGGGCATGTTAAAAGATGTTAGTTGTAGGAATGATGTAGTTTTACAGCACAGTTGCTGTTTCTAAGTATCCTCCACATTCTCTTGTAAAGTGTTCTCAGTTTATAAACGAACATCCACTGTTGGCTTTGGTGCTAGCCTCCATAGCCATGCCACAACATGGGTGCTGCACCGGCTCCTTCGCTTTTCCCTTCTTTGCCCAAAATAACCCAGCTGGGCAAGCAGGGGTACCTAGGCAAACCTTTGTGTTCCTAGCACCTTTGCGCAAGTGAGGCTGAGCTGCCATGGGGCGCGTAGATCACATGGGGGTGATCTACAAAAAGAATAGAGAATTTGTTTTTTTCCTTTTCAGTCAGAAGAGGCTCATGAGAGCAGCTTGTCAGCAAGATGTGGAGTGGAAAGCAATGAAGCCTAATGTGTAGTAGCTAAATGGCACAGCTGTGACTGAGCACGCCTAGGAAGGAGGTCTATCAAGTAGGAAGGTGCTATTTCTATAGCCTGTTCTGTGCACACTTATTTTGCGTAGCTTCAAACCCACTCAGCATGGGTTTGACTCTGCCTCAGACGCTGCTGCTATATTAGTAACATTTCACTTTGGAGCGAGAAAGAAAAGGCAGCACAGAGAGAACAAAGAGAAAAGCAAATGAAGAACTATTGTGTAATGGGTGAGGGAATTTAAAGAAAAAATGCAATAAGTATACAATTTATAGCTTGCTTGTGTCAGACTAGCTTTTAGAGAATGTTTTTTCCATCCCTAAAATGAAGCAGAAGTATGGTTTAAATCAGACAAACATATTTAAACTTAAAGTAAATGTTAAACAATCCACCTAAATAGAAAGGAAAAGGAAAGAAAGAACAAAAAAGTGGCTTACACTGAGGTTACGAGTACAACACTCAGAGTGAGATTATTCAAAGTGCCTGGACTTGAAGATGTTTATATGGAAATTTATTATAATATACTGCTGGTTGGGCAAGTTGATTGAAAGAAAATAAGAAAACCCAACATAAATACATTATCTAGTCCTAAGATTAAATGACAGAATAACCACATTTGAAAAACAAAGGAAGTCTGGTTAAATTTTCTTTATATTTTTCATTTTAGCATGAATGAAATGTCTTAGCTTTAAAGCAGCTATTATTGTGCAGTACCGATGAATTGCAAATACCATGCTTATGTTTTAAAAAGGCACTGGTAATGATTTTGGAATTTACAGACCATGACCCTGTCTTCCTTTAGCACATTGTAAATTGCTTGAAACTGTAAGGAAAAGGAGACTAATAAAACACTCAGAATATGATATAACAGATATAAACAAAAATGGTTTATGAATAAAGGAAAATAAAACTTGTCTAATGTGCTGTAGTTCTAAGTGTATTAAAAATAGAGTACTACTTTATTCGTATTTTTGAAGCCTTTTAGAGAATTCTGTTGATGGTCTCCCTTGGATTGGGAGGAGAAATAGTGCCATGAATAAAAAGTTAAGAGAAAGAGGTATCAGAGCCTGAAGTTCAGAAAAACTGAGTTAGCTGCTAAATTCACTCTACAATTTCCTGTACTTGCTGGTCTTCAGCAAGCAAAGCAATGTTGTGTTCTGTCTAACCAGGGCAAAAATGCTGTTTTGTGTATGGATGGTCTTGTTCATAGCCATAATGCAGATGAAATTACTGAACTTGGTCTACTGAGATGGACCAATGGAGAGGGAGAGGTTTCTTTAGGACTTCTACTGAAGTGCTCTGTCTAGTCTGACCATGGCTAAGGGATGTTAAAAGACCATATTTCCTGCTGAATTAGGCTTCTCAGTCTCGGTCTTCATTAGCCACTGGAGGCTGTGCATAGCTAGCCCACAAATATCATTGCATCCAACTATGGGCTCCACACAGGACCACCTAAAAAGTAACCCAAATATGTAAGTGCTTTCCAAATGCTTCTTGAACACTGACAGGCTCGGTGCCGTGACCACTTAGGGGGCTCAGTCCTAAGCTACTACACAGGTCTAATCTCTTATTATATATGGGATCCTCTATATGAAGATGTGGGGCACCATTTTTGTATGAGGCTAGGTCATTTTTGCTGGTGAGGATGAAGACAAGGTTTATGACCAGCCAGCCATGGAGGAGGAACATGGGGCCACACAACAGCCAGCACCTCTAAACAGCAGTTGTCTGAAGACCATTTCTGAAGTCATGGATGTTTTTCATTTTGCCATGCTTCCTTCACTGCAGTATACCTCTTCTCATGTCAGGGATGTTGCAAAGGGAATAGCAAGTGTCCCTTTGAGAATGTCATCATCATGACTGAATATCTAACAGTGTAATGAATTGCTTATGCATCCCCACCTCTGCTTACAGACCAGCTTATTGTAGGTGTCCCGTTCTGAGCATGAAACACATGTTTCAAGCATGTTTATATAGCCACAGGAAGGGTTGCTGTGTGGCAACTATGTTGACTTTTGCTTAGCTTGCAGAAACTATTTCTGGTGTCTGTGCTGAGTTGCATTATGAAAAGCATCCAGTGGTGCATATAATAGTGGTGCAATGTTTTTTTTTTCTTTTTTTTTTTTTTTTCCTGAAGTGGTGGTTCACACTGCAAAGAAAAAGTTTTCTTATCAAGGAGCCACTCACAAACATCTTTGTGATGAAACATGGCCTATATCCTGCAGTGAGAAAGAGCAGTGAGAAGCAATGCCAAGCCAGGTACCAAATGACTTACCCATGGTACCTGCTGGATCAGTTAACATGTGCTGTAGCTAATTTGTCAAAAATATAGCCAAGTACTTATAGTGGATCTGCATATCAACTTTTTTTTTAATTTTTTTTTTTTTTATTTTTAACTCTTCTAGCTAGGGGCACATCCAAATAAAGGAACTAGAACTGCAGCCTAGTGAACGGAAGTGGTCTTTTGTTTCGTCAATATCAATCTGGGTGTTTGAAATGCAGAGGATGGCATGTTGGAACTCTGCTACTGTAGATCCAGAGATGCACGTGAATTTTCTGTTTCACGTCTTATGCTCTCCATAGCTTCTGCTTTTCCTCTGCAGATAATTATTCCATCAGTCTGTCTTTGCTCTTGTCCTCTGCCTTGGTTACAGTTCCCTGTCATCATGGTAATAACTGGCTATTGTAAATGTGACACCAGGGTTTTCTACTGGACAGCATTGTGCCTCCAAACTTCTGAGAGCTGGTGTATTTTCTTCTGTGGGTTGTGAATGAATGGTATTTGTGGCATGCTCTTCAAGCTGTGTATTTGGTCACTGAATTGATTTTACTTTGCTTCCGTTCTCTCTTTGGGAAAAGGCAACAGATTGTCTTGTTAATGTGTCCTTATGTGAGCATGTAGATTTATGTACAAGCATACACACTAGCAATAATATAAGCTTCTCCCAAATGTTACTGTGAGTAAAACTTCATCCAGCTGCATGCTCACAAGCTGTGAACACAAGTTATGGATATCACTGAACCATATAGCTTTCATTTGTCCAAATCTTCTCAGACAGATTCTCCAAAATTTTTGAGCCCCCATTTGCTCACCATAGCTTTTCATGAGGAAGTAGGTTGGGTTTACCTGCCAGTTGGTCCATAATTACAGGGTATACCTGGTGTTGAAAGCATGTCTTATTCAAAGAGACTCTCTGATGAATATGAAGTTCTGTAAGGTTACAATTGAAGACTTTTTAGCTCTCAAGCAGAAGAAAATCACAAGGAATTGAGAGATTGCTGTTCTATCTATCTATCTCTGCTTAAATTGCTTACTTGAATCTGTCGTGATTCCCATCTTGCCAAATAACAAGACAAGGAGAAAGTTGCAAACTGACAGACATTACCAACAAATTGCTACTGTCATTTCTTCCATATGCCCACAGGCATTGTTTCTGAGTCTAACCAATGTTAATTTATATTTACTGCCTGTTTGTCAAACTGGAAGAAAAAGAATGGAGAGTAAAAGATGTATGGAAACTGTTTTAGTACAGTTTGGGGTTCTGCTGACAGGCAGCAAAATCATTACTTCTGCAACAAGAAATGCACAAGGAAGCGATCATCTTTTTGTGTCTTTTTTTTTTTTTCTTCTTTATAGGCTGTCCTGTTTGGCATTATGGATAGGAATGACACAGACAACTTTGGAGGCCATCACGATTTGTCCCCTGTTTTGTAAAATACACTTCTGTTTGCACAGCTCAAAGCTCTTTAAGGCCAAAGGTACATTAGCCTCATGTACAGGGGAAGAGCTGAGGTACAGACATACCCTTCATTTAGAGGGCTCTTTTTCCACTTTCTTCAGTGGAACAAAGAGCAGGATCCTACAAAGAAAGATCAGTCTCTAATCCCACAAAACAGAAGAATGAATTAAGTGGTGCTCTGCTAATTTTCTGTCAGTGACAATGGAAGAAAGCACTGAAATACTGTCTGTTTGGGTGGTGCAAATCTAGGTGCTTGACTTCCAACAGACACGTCTTGTCAGTACTCCTAGGCAGACTGGTAGACAGGTATCTTTGGCCTTTTTCTTTTACGTTGTTATGTGTCTACTAGGAAGCTAAAGCAATACAGGGTTTATTTTCCTCTGCATCATGTCAGATCTTTGGAGCTCAAGACAGGCTTGATTCAAGACAAGTGAGTTTTTAATGCAGTGTAGACAGAGCTTTCCTTCCTACAAACTAAAGAAAATTTGTCACAGGTGTCATAATATCTGGCAAACAAGTATCTTTTGATGAATTATATTGATTTTCACAAAGATCCTGAAAATTCTTCTATGTGTTGTGCTCTATTGCAGAGCCTTAATGTTGGGATTTCTAGTTCAGCAATGTAACACCTTCCCAAGCCTTTTTACAATGCAGAAAATGCAGAATTTCCTTTTAAAACACGTCTTGTATGCAAATGATCTGAAACTCCTCAATATACCTACTTAAAATATCTGTAAACAGCTGAGTTTCCGGAGTTAATAGGTGGTAATGAGCTTCTACTGGTATCTTAGACATACAATTCCTTAAAATTTATAAGTACATTGGATTAAATTATAGGTTCAATATTAATAATCAATTATTGAAACACTTATAAATTATGTTAAGCTTAATTAACCATTTATTAATGTGCTGCTGCTAGTTCTAGCTTTAGGATCTACTGTTGCAGTGTTGTTGATGAGTACAGTAAGGTACAGTTGTAAGAGCTAGCAGACATGCATTAGGAAAATGACAAATCAGTGGTCAGGATTCTCTGACTTGCTGACAAATCATTGTTGGACCATTGCTCAACTGCCTCCAAAAGAAATCTGAATGTTGAGTATATTTGTGTTATCTAATTCCCATTTGCTCTTGGGTTAGTCTCATATACTAATATTTATCTAAACAAATTCACTAAAGGAATCCCAAGAGAGAATAAATTCATATATATATTTTTTTTAACAGTAAGCAACCAATACTGAAATGTCATTCCAAGATATAAGATTAAATTCCCCCTCCATCTGCTGTCATTTCTATGGCAATTTCCCCTCTAAAAATTGCGCAACTGAAGCTCTTTGGTACTCAGTGATTATAGACAAGGTATATGGATGTGTTTTCATCTTCCCCCCCTCCCCCTCCCCTCCTTTTTATCCTCTGCTTTTCTCTCTGATGTTTTTAAAAACACATCTCAGCTGTGTAGTAATTGGAAAATTTTCTTTTAATCTGTTCCAATGAGATAGTTAAAAGTTTTCAGGGATTATTTGCTCTGGTATGCTTTGTACCTCTGCTTCATTTCTTTCTGAGCAAGTGAAGTCAGAGAACAGGTGGTATGAGCTAAGAAGTCTATCAGTTCAGGACTTGGTACCAAAGATATTAGTTTGGGATTATTTTGTATGAAGTTAAATTTTCTGCTGCAGCCCCTATTCGTCCCCCCTCATCAAGAGGAATAATGTCACAGATTTATAAATGCTACAGGCTGAGGTTGGAAGGGACCTCTGGAGATCATCTGGTCCAACCCTGCCGGGCAGGGTCACCTAAAGCACACTGCGCAGGGTGGCACCCAGTCGAGTTTTGAATATCTCCACAGAAGGAGATTCCACAACCTCTCTGGGCAACTTGTTCCAGTACTCTGTCACCCTCCCTGGAAAGAAGTGTTTTCTCATGTCCAGCTGGAACTTCCTGTGTTTCAGTCTGTTCCCATTGCCTCTCCTCCTGTCACTGGGCACCACCAAAAAGAGCCTGGCCCTGTTCTTTTGACACCCTCCAGTCCCCTCATCATTTTAGTAGCCGTCTGCTGGACCTGCTCTAGGAGCTCCGTGTCCCTCTTGTACTGGGGAGCCCAGAAATGGACACAGCACTCCAGGTATTTACAAGACCAGTCTTATAAAACTTATTTACCATGGTTTACGCCCTCCCTCTGATAACTTCATCTCCCCAGTGGTGACTTCATGCATGAAGAAGTAAGACTACAGCTATAGCATGTTTGACTTGGTGTTTTTAAAAGGAGGTGGAAGAGATTTAGAACCATACAACTCCCTTTAAAAAGGTTAACACACTTATCTTGAAACTCTTCCATTTCACTGAAAGGCAGCGATGGTTAGATGTCTGTGTGCCTGTCATTTTTAAAGTGAGAACTGTTCTTTCAGGCCACATAGGTGCCTTTGATTATTTTATCTTGTACTACTCAAAAATATTCACAAAGGAAGTTTTTAACTTAAGGAAAAAGCAAAGGCTGCAGAGTGAAAAATCTGGACACTGTAACTGGCTCAAAGCCTTGTTTCTGGTAGAAGTCTGGATGAGCTCCATTAATACTAAGAGAAGATTTGGCTTCAGCCTTGCAAGGATGAATTTTCTTGGCATATAAAAAGTATCTTACTTTACCGATAGTGACACTTTGATGTAAAATATATATTGCAAATAGCAGTTGCTTTTTAGATGTTATAGGTATGCAGTAGATTGAGATGTTTTTCTTCTGTGTTCTTTTTTTTTTTTTTTGGTGTGCATATATATGTCAGGGAGAGAATGCTAACAGTAATCCAGTGGGAAAGAAATCTGGTAGCAATGTGCATAACAATTTTGTTTTCCTTAATTTAAACCTAAAGGGCAATGCACTTAACATTTACAAAGAGGGATATATTTTTTAGTTCTCTCTTCTCTCCATTTGGTAAGACAGCAGAACTAATATCATTCAAGGCAACCAATTCATGTGAAATAAACAGATTGAGTTTCTAGAAATAAAGTTCCTTCCACAGAACTATAAAATTAACAAAGAAGAATAGATATTACATTGAGTGCAAAGGCATTTCACAGTGTGGCAGAACGTGGATTTCAAGGCTGTCATGTGGAATGGAAGTGGAAAGAAGGATCCCTAACCCATAAGAAGGGATAAAGGTTGTTACTGTAGTATTTGACATGCTGTTAGAAGAGGTTGCGTAGGGCATTAGGGGAACACTAAGGACCTCCAATATGTAACTGCAATATTATGGTAACTAAAGCAAACTTAGAGCAGGAAATGAAGTAGATTGGTGAGGAAAACATTGGTTTTCCTCAGTAGCGGCCTGCCACTAATGGAGACACATGAGGTTTTGTGCTGTTTGGTGTATTAAAAAATAAATAAGAAAAGGAGAAAAGGGATGAAGACAAAGTTGGGTGGTGCCATTGAGATTCTTGGGGTAATAAAAATGAATGCAGAAAGGCCTCGCAGTATTGACTATAGAATGTCTGCTGAATTTTACTGTGGGTGTGTAAAATGATGCGTTTGTGGAAAAATAATCTCAACTTCATTTATGCGCTAATGGACTCAAAACCCACCTAACAATGAGAGCTCATAATGGATATGGTTCTGTGAAAAGTATCAAGCTGTGGTTTTAATAGCAGACAAATGTGCAAGCTGAAAATAAGGAGTTACAGGGAAAGAACTGAGAGAATGAGAACATCATTATTTCTAACTTTGTGGAGCACCCGCAATTGAGGACTATGATCTAGAGCTGAAACGTGCAGAGAAGAGCAGAAAAGAGCAAAGGTATGGAATGACTTCTGGTGTGGGAAAGGACCATGTAGACACACTCGCTGATACTAGGGAGGAAAAAGAGACAGGTCAGTAATGGTGTAAGATGAATAGGTTATTTACTATCTCACATAAGAAAAGCATTAAAAGACATTAAGTTATTGGGTACGAATTCAAGACAATAATGATGGAAAGGTGGTTTTTCAGAGAAATATGACCGAACTGTGGAATACATTGCTGCAAAAGTCTGTTGATGCAAAATCTTTGGATGGTTTCAAAAACTGATGGTACAAATTCACAGGTGATGAATCATTTATGGGCTGTTAAATGCAGAGATACCACCTCTAACTGAGAAGTTATTGAGTTGTAGATTTCCAGGAGCTTGGAGGGCATGGTGAGGCAGCAGCATTGTTCTTACACTCTTCCCTTTTAGCCACTGCCAGAAACAAGATGTGGGGCTAGGTGCTCTCAGTCTGGTGCTGTAGGTCTGGCTGTGTGGGCTGATAATGCTGGACTGATATGTAGGGACCCAGGTTTCAGATCAGGGTAGCAAGCGTGCATGATACTGTGCAGTAGAGAGATAAGAGTCCCTTTTGCATAGTTTGGATTTGTTTCTGTGGTAGGTTTCACAGCCAAACAACTAAAATTATTAAGGAGCTACAGGGAAAATTTTGGATGATGAGATCAGATTAATGACTACGTTATGGCCAGACTACAAGTAGAAAAAAACTTGGTGAGAGTCTGTGGACTTTATTCCATGCTGATGTGTGGTACCATAATTCTGAAATTATGGGAACAGTGGTGCAGTAGGGGAGTTGACGATACAGTCCCACAAACATCTAGTGGTGTAAACACCAGCACAGAAGAGACAATTTTAGTTATGTTAAGGAGCATCAGTAGAAAATAACAAGACCCGATGGGAAAAATAACACACAATCATGAAATTAAAAGACTGTTACATAATGCACAGGGGGATTGAGACAAGGTTTCACAGGCAGCTTGTAATTCTGGTATTTGTTAACTTTTTAATATTTTTTCTTTGTGAACCTAATGTACTTTTAATGTAGGGTTTTGTTTCCCAAGTTTTATAAAGAGCAAAATAGATGTCTTGCTTGCTGTTGTAGAGATGGGACCAGGGGCAGAAACCTGTGGGGACCTTGTGTGCTGAGTAGGAGGAAGAGCAGGTCCTGCAAGCCAGCGTATGACACATGCTTGGCTAAGGTTCAGCAACCTCAGGAGCTTGCTGGTTGTGGCCTACTGGCTCAGAAGCTCAGAAAACAGCTGAATTTCGTGTCTGGTTCTGCTTGACTGGACACTTCTAGCACATACCTGATAAAAAAAAAAAAAAAGGTGTGTGTATTCTCAGGTGAGTCTATATGGGACTGGCAGCACCCCTGGTCCTCACAAGTCAGCTGGTGACTTGACTGCTCTCAGTGAGGGCAATGATTGGCAAGAGGGCAATGGCTCCTGTTTCAAAAGAGGGAAGTGCTCATGAGAGTTTAAACTTATTTGTTAACTCACAATCAAAAGCAGTTCTGTGCTGCTATCTGTCAGGCAACCTTAATGATCAACAGTAGCCCCAAGTCTAGCCCTAATGATTTTCTTGACCGTTTCTCAGTGCCATCCATGCTGTGCATCTCTGTGATGCTTTTCTGGCAGTATGCATGTCTCTCAAGAGGCCCAGTGGAAAGCTCATAAGCCAGTAGTGGCTGGACAGGATGACACACAGCAGAGGACAGTCTGCAACTGTAAGGGCAATGGCCTAATAGCTCTTTTCCGTGTCTTCTTCTGGGTTTCTGTGAATCTCTCTCACTTTCTACCAATCTTCTGGTAACTTTCTTACCCAGGAACTTAGTGGTTTGCTGAAATATTTTGCAAGTGTTTAATAATTTGGGGATAAGAATCAGTTGTTACTTTTTGTGAAGGTTATATTACTTGCTTAATATTTTGAAAATTATTTATAATTGGTGGCATTTACATATCTAAAATGGTTTGAAGACCTTAGCATGGACAAAAGTTTTGTGATAAGCCGCACTGGAGAAGTATTGAATGTTCTTTCCTGTTGATATTTTTTCATTTGTTACTCTTTACACTTTTACTTGAAATATTTCATCTTTTCGTCTAGAAAGGCAGATATTCTCATTAGGTACTAGGATATTTATTTGGTTACTGTTATATACCACCTTATGCTTGGATTAAAACTGCTTGATGCTACTGCAGTCTACATATTCATATACAGAATAAAACCTTCGCACTTTTTCTTCATCCACTCAACACAACTACATTCTGAGGGAGCACAGCCAAGGAATGTATGGCGGAGTGAGAAAGTAAACAGACAGCGTTTAAAGACTGTGGGTCAAGTGAAATTTGAATATTTAAAAACGTACAAAGAAAGACTTGAAAGTATTTGCAAAGTGTATGTTTAGCTGGGATTGTAAACAACTAAAATGGCAAATGACAAAGGCATTAAAATGCAGAAGAGTGTCAGTTCTAACAAAAGTCACTGTTAAATTAAAAATATGTTGTGGGTGTTGAGGATAAGTTTTAAAAAGACTGAATGATGGGTAAATAGCAGGGTCAAACTTGAATTCAATGGAGCCATTAATAACAAAGCATGTGCCTCCAGCCCCTTGGTATCAGGCTTCCCACTGCCTGATAGTTAGGTGCCTGGTTTAAGCTTATGGTTTAGGTTTTCTCTAAATTCCCTGAGTGATGGAATTTTCTCAGAGAGTGATTATCCCATGTTAGGATGAATCTCTAAGAAGAAATTGCCAAGGAGGTCTGCACTTAGACAAGTATTGCACTGTTTGCTTAATTAATTTAATTAGAAGAATAATTGTTTAATTAAAAGAATAAATACTGAAAGGGCAAAATTTATTTTTTTTCCCTATTATTGTTACTTTCTTTTTTACACACCTGTAGCTACTTCATAATATTTTGTCTGGATAAGGAGGCAACTGCTAAGACACTGGTCTGAGGTGATTTTTCCTTTATTAGAGCACAAGCAATTTTTCATTGTGGTGACTTTGTTTACCCTTGGATAGCTGGCAGGCAGGTGACTTGGGCATTACAGCATTTGACTCTCAGAAAGATGGAAGATTTAGTACTGACTGTGTTGCCAAATTCTGGAATCCTGTTAATTGACTCAATGTCAAAATATTATCTTGCTTTTCTTGGATAAAAAGAGAAAAAAACGAAGGCAGGATAAACGAATGAACTAGGATATAGCCCCTTAATTTTTTCACTATCTAAGCAGAGTGTGCAAGGAAGTAAATTTAAGTCTTAAATGATTTTTTTATCAGACAGCCTATATCAAGATCAGATATTGATTACAGCTTGCCTTTTTGTGCTCTGATGCTTTTTATTGACTTTTTTCTTCAGTGCCCCATGATGCAGTACCAAAGTGATTGGGTCAGTATATTTTCCCTTTGTGATTACACAAGAAATCTTGGATGCCTTACAGATGCATGTATTAGACCTCCAAATATTCAGTGTTCACATAAAATGAACAAGAAATATATCATTCTAAAAAGGCAAAGAAGAAAGCCACTCTGATGAAAATGTTTTTTTTTTTTTTTTTGTTCCTGAAATATCTGCAGATCTGTGCAGAGAAGTAGGAAGGTCTCTTTAAAGCAGGCTATTCCTCAAAAAAGAAATATAGCACGATATCTGAATGGCTGTGGGTTTTCTGCTGCTCTGTGCAGTGCTTTGTTTGGTGATGAGGTATGCTAGTGGCAACTTAATTTATTTTCTTTCCATAATTTGGTAGAGGAATATCACTTGGCCTGATTCTCATTGACATTCAGGCTGCGTTACACACCCTGGCAGAAGAGAGGGTTGCACTTTAATGTCCTTGAATGCTCCCAGGGAAGGGGCAATTTCTCCAAGAACAACAACTGAGACCTGAAGTTGTGCGCTAGTAGAAGTTGGATTCACCCAGGACCTTATGGGTAGCTCTCCTGTGTCACAGTTTCCCATCAAACCCAAGAAGAGCTGTTCTTGTACGTAATCAAACCTGCAAAAATTTCAGAGCCAATGGTACAGCTTTTTTTTTTTTTTTTTTTGGTTGGTAGCTAGAGGCATGTTAACACAAGGTAATGTTTTGTAATGAATGAGAATGAATGAGGTGGGAGGAGGCAGTGGAGGTGAAGGGCTGCACAAACCCTGTCTGGGGCTTTTCAGCTGAAAATTTAACGTTTTTAGGTCAATAAACACTTGGGTCTCCGCGGTAAACTAATACTTGCCTTATCTAAGTTAAATCTACTTAGATAAATCTACTCCTATTTTGATATGTTAGCATCTCCCAGTTCTTCATACTTTTTTCCTCAAACAGTGTCTATGAGATAGGTAAGCACGGTCTATAGCTGAGGAGGGAGAGAGGTAATCTAGCACATTGCTTAAGAATTTGCTACCTATGTGTGGAAAAGTAAAAACTAAACTTGGATCAGGAGAGCACAACTTTAAGTCCAGTGTTTTCTTCTTTTCCCAGCTCAAGTGCCTTTTATGAACCCCTTGTCTTTCTTCCTGATGGTAGATCAGGGCTGAAGAATAGTGGTAATGGACACTTGAGTTATACATGAATACTTCACCAAATGTCGCTCAATGGACCTGTGGTCCACATGGTCAGTTTCCTGTGGGCACAGAGCTACACCATTACAGTAAATGTTTCAACTTGATTACTTACAACCAAAAGGCTTAAAAGGCTCTGTCATGCGTGTAGCTCACATGCATATCTCTAAGACAGACTACTTTGCACGTATGGTCAGGGGAGGAATGCTATTTATTTAAGCTGTAAAGGGAAAAAGCAGCCATGGGACAGTCACCTACTTGTTTAATGTGGGATGCATCTTGGGAAACTCATACTGATGACTAATAAAACAAACAAAAAAAAATGGTGTGGGATCCCGTTGTGCTGCCCCGCTCTTACCAGAGCAGATTTTGGATTTGCGGAGTTTTTGCTGAAAACAACCCAACTGACTACTCTTAGCAGACAAGTGGAAAAAGCATCTTTGCAAAGCGTGTTGCTCACCACATGGAAGGAAAATATGATAACAGCAGTCAAAAGCTAAAGACCAGTCCTGTTGTAAGATAGCCTTCAGCCCTGCTTGATGCCGTGGCCACGGAGCAGCCGTGCTTGCCAGTAATGAGGGTGCAGCAGGAGGGCAGCTGCGCAGGGTTGGAGGCAGCTTCCTACGGCTCCTCCGGGGATGGCATGACCCTACACATGCACTGCGGCATCAGGCGGTAATTGTCCCTTGCTATCTGGCACAATGAGAGCAGAAAGCCACTGAGCACAAGCTGAACGAGCAGTGTGAAATGTCATTATTTCTTTCCTTCTTGGAGTGCCCCAAGCAGTGTGGACTCGAAGTCATTTAGCTCTTCACCCAGCAAAACATCTTAAGTGTGCATTTAACTATAAGCAAGTAAATAATCCCACTGGAGTCACTTAGGGCACTGTGACTAAATTTTGTGCTGGAGCAGGGCCTGAGCTTGCAGCTGGTTGGAAATTCCTGTGCAGTCCCTACTTACGGGTCTGGCAATGTGAGCCAAAGGACCTGTGGTCTTTGGGGTTTGGGCTCCTGAATATGCTAATCCTTGCAGCTTTTCTTAAGTTTAATTATTTTAAATAAATTGCTAATGACTTAGGGATGCATGCCAAAATCACTGATGTAGAGATACAGTGCACAGCATGAAATTGTTGTTATTTTCCCCCTCTACCTGTTTATTCCCACAGCAACAACATTGCTGTTGCAAAACGAGTGCCCTTCAGCACTGCCTGAGTTCCCTTGTGTCTGGAGCTGATTTTCCTGATGGTGAGAGGTGAAGTCCCAGTGAGCACCTCTGAGTCACTTGTTAGACAGCAGGCTCAGGCTGTGGCACCACTCATGTCCATCCCCCTGGTTTTAAGGGTGGAACTGGCAGCCTATTAGGTTGAGCTGGTGGTGGTTGGGTGCCTCTCCTACCCTTTCCTACCAGAGCAACCTCTTCCTGCCTGCCACTCAGACTGACTCAAGCTGTTTCCCGAGCAATTCATTCATTATAAAGTAATGAGTTTACCTACTTAAAGAGAAATATGGTACTCTAAAGAAAGAGGAGGGAATTGCTAACAACAGCGGAAAAGATGACTAAAGTTCTAGGAAGATACAGTGGGGATATCTATCTTCTGTTCCACACCTGGAAAAACAAAACAATACATCATTCTAAAATAATTAAAAACTAGGTGCAGATGATCTTTATAGACTATTTACAGAGCATTGTGCTTTTGAAACATGTTTGAGAGTATATCCTACTAACATAATTGCAACTGGCAGGTTTTACTTTTAACTTTGAATCTTTCAGATGCAATATTCTGACCTTCATGCTTCATATTTTTATTCTTTTCTTTTACCTTCCTATGCTGCTTTTCTTCCTTTTAAGGAAACAGAAATTAAAAACAAAACAAAAAAATCCTAAAATCTGTAAAGATTTTTTTTTAATTGGAAAAAAGAATAGCAACAAATCCTTTTTAAACGCAGCTGTAAGTGGAAGCATGTCAGCCAGGTCTGGTTTCAGTTTGGGTTGAAAGTGTTCTACAGACCAGATCAGAAAGATGAGATTTCAACATAAAAATGTTGCTTTAAGAATGAAAAAAGACCAAAAGAACTATTTAGATGCTAGGATCTCCCTTGAAGTATTATGCCTAGCAAATAGGAAAATGATTAAAAAAAAAAAAAAAGACAATTACAATGCCTGTTTTTCAAGGGAAGAAGGAGAGGAGTCATATAGACTTGTAACTCAAGGAGGAGCTGTAAAAGTCCTGCCCCAGGTCCTGTAAATGCAGTACTGGAGATACCTGGTTGTGGGACCGTGGCTGGTGTCATGAGAAGGATTGTCAAAGGTTGGCCCTGGTTGAGGTGAAGCACTAAGTTTAAAATAACAGGACTGGCTAAGACCCTGGAGCAGACTTTAGGGCATGACCATTGGGCAGCCTTTTAGGAACCGTCTGGTGTTTTGCTGGCCTGTAATACACTTCCTTCTGTTTACTGACAGGCCAGTTGCTGGCCCTGCTCCTCTTTCTTTCCCTGTTTGATTTAGTCAGCTAGAGTGTAGTTCACCACTCCAATTGTATTGATTCTTAGAACAGATTTCACCAGGACCTAAAAAAGGAAGCATTAACTGCTCCCCTCTTATTCTTTGACTGATGCTTTCTTTTAAGCTACATGACAATGTGATGGATGTACTTCGTTAACTTTGTGCAAAATCATTAATGCCACCCTTACTGGTTGGCTACCCAGGTATTGGCTAAATAGCCATCGTGCATTTGTTACCTGAGAGGCTGCAATACTGTATAAGCAGACCATTAATTTTCTTCTAGGGTTGGTTCTGCAGGGCTGGTATGAAATGCAAAGCTAAGGAAAGAAAAAAACTAGCATCCTTTCATACCCACCCTGTAGCAGTTCAGGTTTTTCCTGGTTTAGCCTTAGATTAAAGCTGCAAATTGACAGAAGTATGCTTGGAAAAGCTGAAATAAGTGATTAAGAAAGATGTCTTTCACTCTTTTTCCCCAGTTTTCTTAGGGACTATAATGCCCCTAATTGGTGCATAAACACCTCCAACCTCCCCAGTCTTCTTGGCCCCTCATCTAAAGGCCTGAGGTCAATGGACGGTTTATGTGAGTGCTAACCAAAAGGACACCATCTAGTCTGATCCCTGATGTACCCACTGAATTTCACCTTCATCCCTCTAATCCCAGTTGCATTTTGACATTTGACAAGTGCACAGTTTAAAATTCAACCAAAGTGTATCATCCCCAGATGACCGGGAGCCCATCCCAGTTTAAAACTTTGCTCTCTAGAGTCCACTGCTGGTCTCCACAGATTTATCATCATTGTGGTAAAGAATGACTTTACCACAGAGTTCTCTAAGGTTTTCTTTGTAAGATATCTTCTGCAATCTTCAAAATACATTAGTGAATCCTTTTTTTTTTTTTTGTACCTTATTTCATTTCTCAACATAATTTTAGTAGTATGGAAAACAAAATGTTACATAGTATTACAACCAGCCCTAAAAATACATGGACAAAGGTATTATCTGTTCCTTGCTTCTCTCCCTTTCCTCACCTGTTGATATAGTTAAGACAGTAAACTGGCTTCATCACAGTGGGAGCTCCTTTACTCTGATACCTAAAAATCTTCCCAGACTTAGCACAGGTAGGGATCATCTATTTTGTGTCTTATTATGTAGAAATTGTGTCCAGATCCAACCTGGTTTTTGTATTCATTTATTTTATCCAATTGTATTATTATCTGGTAGTTTATTGTATTTATTGGTCTATCTTCTTCTGTCTGCTTTCAAAGGGATGATTTTAGAGTTGTTTCAGCTCTTTTTGCAGCAACTACTGCTGATCTGATGAATATCCGGCAAAAGTCGTCTGTTTCATGAGGATTTCTCACTGGCAGCTTTGTGAGTGATGCCAGTTACAGGCATAAATCCATGCAACTAGTATGCCACCGGTAGTGTTTAATAAAGTCATAAAGCCCAAAGCCTTGTGGCTTGGTTTCAACTGCCTGGCATTTGCATGGTGTCCCAAGGTCTGAGGAACAGAGTATGTTCCAAAATTTGGACAACGTTCCTGGCTGTACCATAAACCTCATGCTTGTGAAAGTTGTTAGATGAGGAACAGCTCCGCTTCGTAAAAGGCTTAACAGAAGCTTGAAACAACAGTGTGAGCTTTGAGTTAATTAGACCCATTACTGGTTACTGAGCTACAGCAGTGCAGGCTGCTGTCCAGGACCCTCAAAAATACCTCTGTAGATAATGTATGACTAATGCTGTGTTGCTTGAGGCCATACATTAGTACATAATGGGGATAAGATGTTTAATTTAAGATCGGGTATGTTTTCATGGGTCCAGAACCTTTGGGCTGTAGCATACTCTGGCTCAGTGTAATCAAGGGTATCTATTTAGAGGATGCAACTCTTAGAGTTGTTGCATCAAAAACCCCTCAAGGTGTGTCAAGTCCTTTCTGTCCCTGTCATGAGCAAAGGAAAAAAATAATCACAAATAAAACCAACTTCATTCAAGTACTTCATTATTCCTGAAAGAATCGTAGAGAAAATACTTATGCAATTGTAAGCTTAACCCTGTTCACATGCTTAATAATCACATCATCGGCTTGTATATAAGGAGACATTTAAACACAGATTTACAGCTCATTTGAGCAGAGCCCATTCTGGCAACAGAAGAGCTTGGCTGAAAAACTGTTTGGTCATATCAAGACAAACAACTGGATTCTGTTCTCAGACCTGCTGGTGTAAATTCCCTGTGCTCCTGTTAATGGACCTTATACCAGCATTTCTCAGATAAATTCTGGCTCATCGTGTCTGCTGCACAAGAGATAGCATAGACATTAACTGTGTGGTGGGAGAGGATTTTCCCTCAACTTTTAAAAATTCATTTTAACTTTTTTACTCTTGTAGTAAAAGTGATCTGAAAATTTAGAAGAGAGAAGTGTTGCTGTACCCCCAAACTGAACTTTGTTGTTGTGTATTTGGTTGCTAACTGTTAAGTTTATGTGGCTTCAGTAGATGTGTTCATCCTGAGCACTAGCCTAGGAAACTTAGGGTATTGGTTTAAGTAAGAGCAGATTCAAAGCAAGGTTTTCATTTGCTTTGTGTACCTAACAGGTATGCACAAACAGGGATCCTGAGCCTAAACCTTCTTCTGGAATGAACAGTGCAGTTAGGAACCACCCTTGTAAATACAGGATTGAAGGAAGAATGAGTATATCTCAGGTAATCCTGTTTTCACATTGGAGTGGTACAAGGCAGGCCCTTTTGTACAGGGTAGACACCAGCTTTGTTTCTCATGGGTCTATAACATTCTCATCTACAGTGCTATTTAGGAATTCATAAAATCAGGCCAGTTCCTGTGAGTGGAAGATACAGATGGGACACTTATCATTAGACATTGACATCTGGAATTTTGGGGCTACAGTTTACACAGTGCCCTGCGGTCATTTTGCATTTGCTTTTCTGACCACATCTTGGCTCTCCATTTTTTTTTGGTGCCTTTGTGTTGCTGCCTTCTGCCTTCCAGTGTATCTCTACTGAGGCACCTGTGTGTTCAGCCCCTGGCAGCTCCTGACTCTTAGTGCTTCAAAGGAATTGAATTCCCTTAATTTTATTTCACCAAGTCTCACAGAAGCTGACAGCTGACACACACAGTGAGGGAAAATAGCATGAACCTTAATAGGAGTGTGAACATGTCATTGCTTGCAGAGAGCAATATTGACTTTTTTTTGCTTAAAAAAATAAAAGTTGTTTGTAAATACAAAATATAGGTGTTCTTACATAACAGATGCAGTAAATTGCTGTACTGCCTCACTAGCAAGCTTTTTTTGTTTCGCTTCTTCCTTTGTCCCTCCCTTGTGTTCCTTAAAAATGCTCAGATTCCATCATTTACATGACATGTAGTATACCATATGTGAGACAAGTACCAGAACTGCAAGATCTGTGTGATGCTGCAAGTGTAGTCAAAAGGGTTCTAATTTTACACCATTTTTTTCCCATTGTACTTTGTGTTTTTTTTTTTTTTTTTTTTTTTTTTATAAATTGTCACTTCTGCAGAATCCTAACATCTCTCGTACAAGTTTCCCAGTGGAGTGTTTCCTGCCAGTGCTAGTTAGTGTCTTTAAAATGAGTTTTTATTGCTAGTTTTTATCATGTCATTTTTCTGCCTATGTGGATGTCCATTGGCAAGTCAAGGATGTCATACCACTCGGCACTACTGTGTGGCTCTGCAACATTATGAAGCCCTAACATGAACTTCCTGCCTCTAATGTCAGCAAGAAGATCAGCTATTAATGGTGAGCACGTGGATCCTGTTTCAAGAGTCTGCTACAGTCTTTGTCCCCTTTTCTTGTCAATCTCTAACCCTTCCCTTTCTAACAGGGATTTTGGGGTTGGGACTTTGTTAAAAAGTCACTTTATAACAAGTTTTGCTCACTGTGGGATGACATAAGGAGATGATATTATATCAGTGCTGTGTACTTGGCACTGCTTTTCCACCTACACATTTGGTATTGTTGTCAGTCTTAATAAAAATTCCGAATGATCCAGGCTGCTCAGCTACTGAACCTCAGAGATCAGCATGAATGCCTACTGGGGAGAGCAGTCCAGGTCTTTTAATCAAAAGAAGCAGCAGCTGCACTTGCTGGGAGCACTCCAATATGTAGTCCGGGCTACCTTTATGATAGATAGTAAGGATTTATTTATCTATACTAAGTTAGTGATCTCATTTTTTATTCATCCAAATGAAAAAGGAATTTATTGCTTTCCATAGCAAAATCTACTATCACATCTATCATGTTACACATCAAGAAAAAGTTTTTCTGCTCCAGTTATTGACAAAGAAGAGAAAACTATTGTATGGGTATTCTTGAGTTGCTCATTTAACTCATCTCAGCCTATTCTGGAGTGTAGTTGAAAAGTACACGAAGTTTTCTTTAATTAAATTTTACTACTTTTTATTAAAAAATAAAAATCACATAGAAAGATGCAAGGTAATGTTCTCATCTTATTGAACAGTTTGTTCCTGTTGGCAAAAATTATACAACTGCATTAGTGTAGAATATGCATTTATGCCCAAGATGGGAAAATGTTAGAATCTGTAGACAAAACCTTAGAGCAAAACATCCAGAAGAAATCTGAACTGAGACTTTTTGTTGTTCTTTAGGTTTCTCTCTACCGATTGTAAATTGTGATATCAAGATAAGCCCTGGGTATTTCTCCCCCCCCCCCCCCCCCCCAAAAGAGTGGTTCTGTCCAGGCATTAGAAGTATGTATTTTTTTGATATAGGAATTGAAGTCTCCAGTAAACTTCCATTTTTGAGATTATGGGGGTCTTGGTGTTTTACTTGGCTTTGAGCATCACTGCTCTTGAAAAGATATCTTTCGGTGGACAGCTCTACAGCTTGAAATATTTCAGCTGCTTTTATCTCAAGCATTCATGGTAATTATTGCTTTATATTACTATGGTATTATTTGGCTATTTATAATTTCATGTGCAAGACATTTTTGTAACTGGACCTCATACTGAAACAGAACTGAAACAACTTGACTTCAAAATAAATATATTTCTCAGTCATGTATGTATAGGACCCTTCAGGAATGTATTGCAATATTTTTCCCCTGATGTCAAGTTCTCAGTGAGCTATGTAAATATATACCATTTCTTTGAGAAATGGAAGCCTATAGATCTCATGTTAAGAAAAATACTTTCTTTCACGTAACCAAAAAACATTTTTACTTTTAATTTTTGATGGAACCTAGTGGCTGAAATCAGAACTGGCCTCTTGTGTGCTACAATACATAAGCATATTATAAAGTGGTGAATTTTGCTTTAAAGAATTAGCAGTACTGAGAGGAAGATGTGAATCTCAGTTAATCTCAGATGTAGGGAGAAGTGCTATTTTAAAGGTTTCTGAACCATTTCAGCTTTTAGCGCCCCTGTATTACCTGTCTTATCAGTGATGAATTGTTAGCACTTCATACCTTTGCAAAAGGACTTACAGATTTAGCCTTATTCATTTGTAGTTTCAGAATGATGGATTATGATATGAGTCCTTCAATGTTTGGTGCTAAAACAAACACTGAATCAAACCCTTCTTTTTAATAGAGATACACCAAAACTAACCACAAAAGAGCTACATAAAGCATTGGTAGGAGACTAATTCACTGTTTAATTCTTTGGAGTTATGCCTCTTATATAGAAAAAGCTCACTGACTGCAGGGGAACAGAATTATTATGGGTGAAAAATGCTGTGAGTAGGCTTACTTTGCTCATATGTGTGTGCAGATGAATTGCCTTCTCAAATGTAGGAAGAATTCATACGTGTGGTCCCCCAAAAGAGCAGCACTCTGAGCATTCTTGGTTGCAAACTAAAATTGCTGACATTGATTTAAAATATAAACTTTTCCTGAACGGTATGAAAACTGGAAAATAGCACATGATAAATAAATCATTAGATTACATTGTGAAAAGTATTTATAATTAACTTCTGAGATGCTGCCAGCTTTGGGCTAATTGGACAGTATTACTTCTCCATTAAATAGACAGATGGATGACACACTTCATAAAACACCGATTCTTATTGGCAGTAGTTGGTGTATCAATCAATATTTGCCCAGTTGAGAGTAGAATTTTAAATATCAATGCACAGTTCAGCAGTGTAAACATCTGTACCATAGTCCTGATGACAAAAATGTTTTGTTATAAACTGCATTTTCTAGAATTAAATCCATAAATATTCCCTTAAAAGTGTCATTTTACATGTCTGTAAATCAGTGCAAAAGAGGAATATAAAATAACTTAGCTACCAATGATGATTTTTTTCATCTTAGCTGACAGTGTTGGGCAAAATTTAAGTGTTAAACTTCTGCTGAACCAAAGCATTAGCAGGAAAGTGTGTGTAATCCTGATCCCTAGTGACTGGAGATGCTAGTATTCACGGAACTCTTGTTCTGGCAGGTAGAGTGTGTTAAAATGTTGTGTATCAAACCTTGTGTAGTGGATCTCAAACTGACTCTAATTTCTAGTGTTATTGGTAACAAGCCATATTTCTCAAATGGAAAAATCCAGAATGATGAGAACAGTCACAACTTCCTGTTAAGTATTTTACCAAGGAAAACTGTCAGAAAGAGATGTCAGGTACTTCAGAGTAGGTGTCTGCTGCCAAAAAGTAACAGAAAAAACAGAAGAAAAACAGGGTGATATATACACATTATATGCCTTTCTAAGCATAAAGAAATAAAAATGAGCTTTTAAGCTGAATGAAGCATTAATATGATAGACTAGGTGTTTGTTCACTGTTAGTAACATCTGCAACCTTTAGTAAATATGGGACAAATAATAAGAGATAACAAATACTATACTTTAAAAACATACAAGAAGTCAACATAGAACATCGTGATCTAGTGATATGCATGTATTTTCTGTTCCCTATGTGAATTCTTCTAAAATTATTTCAGTTTCCATCATTACTGACATTTGTGAGAACAATCTCAGACATCACCATTGTTTGGGTGAGAATCACCTGAAGAGAAGGCTAAATTGAACCATATGCATGTAAGGAATCCTCTAATTAAAGCCCAGGCAAAATTTAAGTGACACCTAGAATGACCTGCTGAGGGTTGAGGCTTGAATTTTGTGCCTAGGGAATAGGAGTTACATTGCCTTGGAATTATTTATGATAGGTTAAATGATAAGATGTTAACAGCAGCTATTGTACTACATATTGTTATGAATCAGAATTGCATTATTTCTCTTTAAAAATGTTTTTTGTAAACTTTTCTTTTAAGGTTAAAATGATACTCGGATATCAGAAACTTGTTGGATTTTATATTAGGTGCTCAGTTAGTGGAACACTTTATTTATTCTGTGTATCAGAGGTTATGTTTAGACATTAAGAAAAGAACTATTTTTTAATAGAAAACTCTGGTGAGTTATTGAGACCTGAGTATAAGGGAACTTTGAAAAGCATATAGTGAGGTCTCTTCCATTTCTCACCCTGTGCATCTCCTTCATACAGAAAGCAGTGAACCTCTACATGGGGAGATAATGGCCATTAATAATGGCCTCTCAGCAGGACCATATTTTTATATAACTGAGATGAACTGGGGTCAGAATCACTGGTAATCAGCACTGAAAAGGAAAGACATCATTATGAGAAATAAGGTCAAATCACTTAGTGAACTGCATTGAAAAAAATTGGCCATTGGAACCAGAATGTACTGTTTTTTTTTTTTTTTTTTTTTTTTTTTTTTTTTTTCATCTTGATAATGAAAAAACAGAAAATAACCTTTCCATCTTCCAGGGAGTCCTAAGTGATTTTGTATTTCTTTTGTTTGTTTCCAGATGTGTATAAATATTGAGATTCAGATTTTTTCTTTTCTCTGAAGATGAATTCTCAGGCAAATACTACAAGAAAAAATATCTACCTTATTTAATATATGAATATACGGATATTATTATTATTTTTTTTAAAATCAGTTGTAGAGATATCCTTTTCATGTTTGAGTTTGGGACCTAGGCAGGCTTGGCAAATCAAGCCACGTTCAGATTCAGAACTGTTCATGGATGCATAAACGTCTGTTGTGGAGTTTGTATATTAATAGGTCATAGAATCAGAACAGGACCATTTTACAGAATATCCAACATTGTATGGACATGCAGTTTTTTCCTTTTCTGTGTTCCATTACAGTTCCTTTATGACAGAAGAAAGTATCTGAAGTGTTTGAATTATGCCAAGTCCCTGCAGATGCTGTCTTATGGCATATAGGAGTTGCGGGAGAATCCAAATTGTCATTTGATAAGAGAAATTCTTCCTTGACTGATGGTGTTTCTTCTCCTATCAGTAACTGCTGTGGAGGCAGAGTTTGGCAATGCTCTTGGAATGCCCAAGATTACGGAATTGCTTGGAGGAAAGTACACATAACAACCTCTGCAGAGTGAGATTATATTATCTTTATAATAGAGTTGCCTTTTGGGCCTTTAGCAGAGAAACATGCTGTTGGCCAGATTGACTAAACATATCGTCATGGAGCTCAGAAGATGCAAAACAGGTACATTACTTCTTTGTGTGCTGTGTTAGAAGCTAAATACTAAAGATTTATTTTTATTTTTTTTCTGGATCTAGTATGCAAAGTTAAACTGTTGAAAGTGCCACAGAAAAGATGTGGTGTGGCCCTTTTTGAGGGCTATATAACAACCTAATTCTGAATTGCAGAGAAATACTATTTCTTGCAAGGAATTTGCAATCTGCTACCCTCCATTGTACCATAGTGAACTTTGCAAACAGCTTCACTGGTTGGAGAGAATCAAAGCTTTCTGCTGTTTCTGCTGTCCTCATAACATTTTGTCATAACTTTTCTGGTGGAAGGAAAGATGTGGGCATTTTCAAATAGTTTTCAAAGAAAGTAGAGACTGATAGAGCTAATTAGACTGGCTTTTTCTTGAAGGCAGGGAGCATGCTCAGAGGCCCTGTCTCTTCCCTGGGAAGCCTGTAATGACTAGAGTGTGGTGCCAGAATGTCACTGGAAAAAGGTGTTTCTCAGTTTTTCCCCAAATAGTTGAATATTCTAACCACTTGATTATTGGGTGAGAGGGGAGAATAATTTTCTGAAGCAGAAGCTGAACAATTGGGCAACAAGACTTTACAGCATTGTAAGAAAAGGCAAGCAGAGAAAAAGTATGGTGAAAGACTTGACAGGAGCAAAGTTATGTGCAGATGTGTCTCCAGGGTGAGATGAGAAATTTTTCAAATGCTTGTAGCACCTGATTGTTGACACAGACACTCAAAAAAAAATCTTTAAGAACAAATTCTTCCTCTAGTGAGTCTTTATATATTTCTTTGCTAGAATCAGTAATATTTTGTGCGTATGGGATTTACAGCATTTCCTTTTTGGCAGGCTTTAATAACTGCCTCTTCCATACCCATAGGAAACATCAAGAAGTATTTATTACAATCTAGGAAGTGCTGAGGTCTGTGACTGGGAGTCTGAAACATTTGTATTTATTACCATTTATCTAGCCACAAAATTAATGTTAAAGTACAGAGTAACCATGAAGTTGCAGAATAAGAAGGCACTGGAGTCCCTGAGATCAATTTACTCAATCAAGCAGAATACATCCCTGGGCAAAGGGACACTATGATTCCTGACTGGCAATTTAATCCCAATTTTAAGGGAAGCAATAGGTATCAATGGGTACCTAGCCTATGTGTAAAGAAAGGAATTTGTCCCTGGGTAGCAATTAAATTTGTTTTGATAGACCAAACATTGCAGCTTGTGAAATCCAGTCCTTGCAATCCACTTGCAAATTTTAATTTCATTACTGGGTAAAAATATTTTTCAGTGTTATCTAGCAACAGAAAACAACACAAGCTTCTTCCATAAAAATTAAATGTGACCTTTCAGTTTTCAAGTATAACTATTTATAATTCATAAATACAACTTGTAATTAACTACTTAAGCTGCAAAGTAAGTAATTACCTAATACAAGAAATGAATAAAGAAACAACTGTAGAAAGAAATGAGATATATTAACTGACTGTGAATATGTTTAAGATGGAAACTGAATGAATGCTTTTCTTATTGTGGGCAGAATGTCATTCTGGACCAGATTCCCAACAGGATTTGCAGGGGCAGCCAAACTACAATTATTTTAAGAGCTTGCCAGGACTATGACTCAAATCAAATAACTTGGCTGCCTGAAGTAGCAGAGGTCTCTTATCTGTTACAGGTCCTTGTCAAGCCTTTAACCTATGTATTTTGTTCCTTCTCGCAAGATCTTTACACCAGTACATGAATAGATGAATAATACAGAATTACACATGCAGATAGAGCATTTAGACTGGACTTTACTGACTCAGTTTCTGTACAAAACTTATTAGTGTCATATTGCATTCAAAGTATTAAATACCATCTTTTTGTATAGAACAATACCTATTTAGTCAGATCCATTCTTCACGTATTGTGCTGCATTTTCTTTTTTCTAACTACATCTGAAAAGAATAAATCCTTTCCCTTTGTTCTCCCATGCACAAAGCTTTCAAAAATAGAAGGAAGGAAGGAAAAAAGTGCCATCAGAAAATGAAATAGGGTTCACCTTCAAAGTACTGCATGTGACTGTTGTAAAATAAGATAATTCCATTTCATGGAATGATATGTTTTCAATGCTTTTTCTTTCTTCAGATTTACTGCCATGTCAGAAAAGTAACTTGAAATCTACAGGAAAGAAAAGGAAGTAAGATATTTGTAGTCCCTTCCTGAATGTAATATTACCAAATACCTTGTGTCTCTAGTTCTTTGGTTCATTGGACAGAGATTTTCAGCACAGAGATTTTCTTTGACCTTTAGCCTTCCGAGTTTCAGAAAGCCTAAATTAGCAAAAAGCACTCCTCTAACCACACAAATACAAATGCTACCAGTTTAGATGAGCTCCTTGGTTTTTAAATCCAACTGGCCCAACACAGCCTGCATTTTTGTGAAATACAAATACACAATTTTAAATATCAGAGGTCCCTTCCAGCCCAAGGCATTCTTAGAGATCATCTAGTTCCAAACCCCTGCCGTGTGCAGAGACACTTTCCATTCAAACTGATGGGGTTGCCCAGGGCAACCCACCTCCCCTGCCCTGCTGGCCACTACTCTGTTGATGCAGCCCAGGATGCAGTTGGCCTTCTGGGCTGCAAGCACACACTGCTGGGTCATGCTGAGCTTTTCTTCCACCAGACCTCAAGCCCTTCTCTGCAGGGCTGCTGTTAACGAGTTGTTCTCCCAGTCCGGGAGTCTTGTCTGGGGTTGCCCTGACCCAGGTGCAGCACCTTGCACATGAACTTGTTGAACCTCATTTGGTTCATTTGGGACCACTTCTCAAGCTTGTCCAGGTCCCTTTGGATGACACCGCTTCCTTCTGTTGTATCGATTGCACCATTCAGCCTGGTGTCATATGTACTTATAATATGTAATAATAACACTATAATAATATGTAATATGCTTTATACAATAAGTATAATATATATTGTACCAATTTTGAAATACTCTGTGCTAGACAAAAAATAAAAGAGAAATCATCTTTCATTTTTAGTTCCATGGAGTTCAGTGAACTAAATTTATTTGGGAAATGGAGAGAACAGTGTTATCCATTCCACTTGACATCTTTCAGACTGCAATTAGAGAACAGAGAGCTATTCTGACACCCAATTTTAAGACACGCTTGCCCCCAAATCCTGCCTGATCTTGTACTAAACATAATGTGTTTTGCAAGACCTGAAAAGTTAAAGTGCAAAAAGGTCCAGTTTGAAAATCTGCTATGTAATTTCAAAAGGACTATTCAATCTGCAGATATATCTAAAGATGTGATTCAGGCTTGAATGAAACTTTCACTGATTGCACGGAAAACCCAGTGAGTTCCCTGGTAACTGAATCCATAGAACAATTGCATTTCCTACTTCCAGCATCTCCCATCCTAAATAAGTCTAGTAGGTTAAAGATTCAAGTTGAATCGTTCAAATAGGTTGAAGAGAGTTTTTGCAGTTTGCTGAAACTTCAGGCACTGAATCTGGTGAAAGGTGCTTGAGGCTTTTAACTTTTATAGGGAACTGATTACCTTTGTGGATGTGACAAGACAGCAAGTTTACATAATAAAATATTTTCTTCATTGCTAGTTCTCTTTCATTCCTTTGGTTGCAGCTACAAACCCAGCAGTCTGTTACTAATGGACTTGGCTCTTCACTAGAGTAAAATGTTCCTAAGAGCAAGGCTGGTAGTGCAGCAAAGATGTTGGTTTGAGAGTGAGTCTGAAATACAGTGTGGTTCACACGCACCCAGTACAGTGCTGGTCACAAGAATATTGTAGCTGGTTTAACATGGTATTTCTGACTCTAATAATCCATCTTTTCAGTATGTGGAAAGGACTGCTCTATCATCAAATTGTGGTAGCTAGAAAGACTGATTTTGCAGCGAGAAATTTGTCTTTCTGTAGAAGGCCAGCAGGGAGTGCATTTCATCCAGAGTACTCTGAGGACTTAATTTTTAGGCTTAAATTATACAAAGACTTTGAACAAGACATCTGCACTGGGCTATAGGAATTCACAGAAATTTCAAAAGCACCAGGAACGTCTTTAAAAACGATTCCCCAAAATTGTAAGGGTGATGCTGAAGTTATGAAATACTTACACATTAACATTTCCTTGAGGAGAATGAAATGTTTTCCTTCTATAAAGAAAAAAAAAATCTACATTTGAAGTGACTGAGTTGTTCTTCATTGAGTCACAAACTTGAGTTAACATCAGCTTTGTAATTATATCTCAGTATGCTATGCTCCTCAGTGGTTGGACTAATGTGATATGTGAATTTAAGAAACTCATGTTATGAACTAATAAAATACAAATAAGACTGTATGATACCCTCTGTTTAATAGATGAAGGAAAGAAGGCATATACCAGCTGATTAGAAATATTATTCATATGCACAAATATATGTACATACATGCTATAGCTGATCTGTATCATATGTTGTCTGTGACCAAGTGCATTTTCTGGCAATTTTATGTTAGGATATTTCTACCAGAAACTATTCTTAGCACACGTGATTAATACTGTAAAATATAGTAAACATATGTATTTTTGCCAGTCTTTGAAATCAGAGTTTGCTATGAGTTGCTGTTGTCCATGATCTAGAAAGCATAATAATATACAGAAGGAATTTGGTATTTTGGGGAGTGTAGAGTTACAGCAGTCATTCAATAATTTTTTCTAATCCGCTTTTCTAATATAGTGCTTGTAGCTGGAGCAGTTGCAACTATTTGGAGTTGCACAGCTGCTCTTCTCAGTGCTCATACACAAAAAAATAAAGTGGTGTTTGGATAAGGTACAACCAATGAGGCTCTACAAGTACAAAACTGTGAGAAAGGAGGAAATGTGGGTTCTCCTGTATGCCTAAGTACCTTCAGTAGGATTATTCTGATTTTTGACAAGCAAGTTGTGTTGGCAAGGTGAGAAATACGGTGTACAACCAAACTGCACTTACCTCCGAATAATGGAAAGTTCCCTTTGTTGGACTTTTTGGTTGTCTTCAGCTTGCGTGCATGTCTCTGTGGGACATAGTAAGGAGGTGGAGTGCATGGGGCAGAGAGTGCCAGTGGGATATTGTGATCCCAAGTGGGGATGCTTGTAGTGCAGAAACCTGTTACGTGTCCTGCTCTTTGTGGCAAATCTCCATGGTGGTTTTCTGCTGCTTCCAGATGCTTCAGCCAGGCACAGCTGCTCAGTACATTAAAGGTTACATAGCTATTGTGGTGTATGGGATCAAGAAGGTTGAGTGAAGGCAAGGTAATATTCTACAAACATTTTATAGAGCCTATGCCATGAGTGAGCCATTTGTGTCTATCTTGTATTCAAGGTGGTATCAGCAAAATTGTCTTGGGGCAAGAGGATTCTCTCTTGCTTAGTTTGGGATGTATTCTTAAACAGTGCAGCTGTGGTTGTCATAAAAATTAACAGGTTTGGAGAGAAATTAGTTTCTGTAGGAGAGAACTGAATATGGAGGGGGGACCACTCACAGAGATGGTGACTAATACACCAAATTCAAATCAAGTTAATGCAATTATGGTATAATTTTTTAAAAAAGAGAAGTGATTCTTCACTCAGCAACAATGAACTGAGCAACAAAAACATTGATTTTTGGAAGCATGTTTTTCAAAGAAATGATTAAAACAGACAAACTTGTAATTAGACTGAAGAGTTAGGAATTATAGTTGTCAGAGAGGAAAAAGTCAAGAGAAACAAACACCTTCAGGCTAGAGTGTGGAAATTTGGTAGATGCCTATACATTTAGAAAGAATTCAGAACAAATACCTATTATTTTCCATAGTCAGAACTGAGAAGAATTAATGGTTTTACACTAGAGCATGGAAAAATTCACAAGACATCAAGACAAATTGTAATATAAGAGCAGTTGAAGTCACTGTGTTTGAAGGCATTGCATATATCTAGGGCTAGAGGTAACAGCTGTTCTGGCATGTTTGGTTATGTTGTTGGTAAAGGTCTCATTTTGATTATGCCAGTTTTAGTGCATTTGATGTGTAGAGAGACTGAGCTACTCCTTCCGCTCTTGTTGAGTCATGCAGTGGTTTATAGCCTTGCCTTTCACCTAGATCTCTTCATCCACTTCATATTCCCCCTTCAGAAGAACACTGAATTAATGTTCCCCCAAAATGCAGAGACTGGGTTCTGAGTGCCTCTAACATGGGGTATGTAAGGAGTAAGGGAAAGGCTGTGTTTTTTATTATTATTTTATTTTTTATTATTATTTCTTATTTATTATTTAATGTTGTCACGGACAGTGCCAAGGTATTTCAATAGATGGTACATGTATACTTAGGTGGTATTGTTTCATATGGCTCAGAATGATCACTGGTCTCCTTAGATAGGGAATCTTCTGTTCCTTCAACAGAAGTTGTCAGTGAGCAACAATCTGCTGACAAGCCTGTGAATGGAAGTTACGCTGAATAGGAGCTAGAGAAGGAAAAATAAGATATCTGTCCTTTGGTGATTCAAGTTTTTTTCCTTACCACATATTCTTGGGAGTTGTCCCTTCACGTGTTTTTCAATTAACTGAAGCAAAGAAGTTTCACTGTTTTCCTTGGGATTTCCCAGAGGGCATTAGACCGTCACTGTGAGGGAATTGTTACAGTCTCAGGGCAAAAATCTGTTCTCAGCTGTACTAGTGCAACACCTCATTAATTTGAGAGAAAGGGGTACCCACCTAGCTAAGCACCGTGTTGGTCTCCCAGCTTTTACTTTGCTCAGTTTTCTTTTCTATAATTGATAAAAACTTTCTCACACCCCTGTAGCTAGTCCCTGTAGCTAGCAATTACTCATTCTGTTTTGCTGCCTTTATCTTCTTTATCTTTTTTTTTTCCCCTGCAAGTTTCAACCTGCCTTCTGTAGTCTTCATTGGTTCTCTCCCTGCGTCTCCATTAGATCTTTGAGCTGTCCTTACAGACTAAGGCATTTCACTTCTAATTGACTGCATTTTTCTGTGCCAGTGAGATTGTACCCTGTTATGCTTTAATTAATGTCTTGTCAAATTTTCCAAGCTGCATCAATACTCATAGATTTTGACTGTTTCTTCTTGTCATAACCACATAAGTTTTTACATCATTATTTTAATGAAATTTTCCATTTGAAATCTAATAGCTGTGTGAAGCTCTTTGGGACTGCTCCATGAAGCACAAAATTCAAGTGGCTGTACTAGCTGTTCCTATAACTTGGGTTGGTTGTGAGCCCTATCATATTAGACACTCTGTATGGAGTGTTAACCCAGTCTGGGAATGAGTAAGAATGCTTAAGAGCAATTTTATTTGTTTTAATCAAATGAGCTTTTTATCCTTCTTGTTCTAGATGAAAGTCTAAAAAATTTAATGCCTGTGTACTCCAAACCAACAAGGCAGAAAAGAAGAACTAGAAGTATCTCATTTTTAAATGTCGTGATTCTGAAGGGAATCTTGTGGCCTTCTTGGTTTTCCTTGTGATTTTTGGATGTTGGTAATCATCTTTGACCAACAAGCATGATGCTTTACATCCTCAACTTGAGACATGAATACCTCAAGAGAGCATGGGAGTTTAGGAACTAATAAAGGTAGCCTCTTGAACTGATGGTGCATTGAATTAAGTGAAATTACAGACCTTTGTGTGAGCAAGCCCTGTATAGCATTCTAAGATTTAGACAGATCTTGCTCTGAGCCTACGCTTCCCTGCTTCTGAACAGTAAAGGGTATATAGACAAAGAGACTAAAGTGTTAAGCACAGTATAAATTCTAGTGATCTTATGATCTAAATGTTCTTATGGGAGACTGACAGTGCTTTTAAATCTGTTTCAGTGCATACCACAATAATGCAAACTTATTGTCTGCCTGTCTTCAAGGCCAGGCACTTAAATGATCGATAGAGTTTACTGAGTGGGAAATTTTCATTTATAACATGAGTAGTGTGCATAAGGGAAGGAAAATTCAGGACTTCCTCACATCTTCAGATAAGAAAAAGTCATCTCACTGTATTATAGTATCCTCAGGGTCATTTTGAGCGTTAAAACTTTGATTTTTGTTCTTAGGGTTGATTGACTTAGGCCCATTGGAAAGAAAGGAGAGAAAGAATCATCATTTTTCAATTTAAGCAATTGACTCTACTCTTTTGTATGATTTGTATTATAAAGAATCTCACAGGCTGAGATTAAAAAAATGATGAATCTTATTATTTTTTTTTTTTTTTTTTAAGGAGTATTTTAAATTTGCCTTTTTCATTATTGAGAAATAACTCTGGCTATTGAAGAGGTGCTTTCATTACAAAGATGATCAAGGGGCTGGAGCACCTTTCCTATGAAGACAGGCTGAAATAGTTGAGGATGTTTAGCCTGGAGAAGAGAAGGCTCCAGAAAGTGTGGTGATAGGATGAGGAGTAAAGGCTTTAGATGGAAAGAGGGGAGATTTAGATTAGATATAAGGAAGGAATTCTTTACTGTGAGGATGGTGAGGCACTGGCACAGGCTTCCCAGAGAAGCTGTGGATGCCCCATCCCTGGAGGTGTTCAAGGCCGGGCTGGATGGGGCTTTGAGCAGCCTGGTCTGGTGGAAGGTGTCCTTGCCCACGGCAGGGGGGTTGGAACCAGGCGATCTTTAAGATCCATTCCAACCCAAACCATTCTGTGGTTCTATGATTCTACAATTCTATTTAAGAGTTGATAATGTATTTATTCCCTTTGCTTTTACCCTTATGATAAGAATTTCAGAACTGGTTAACTAACAAACCCTTATAAATTCTGTTTGTTTTGCTGCAACTATATGTTACTACCTCTAGAAAAAGGAGTTTTAAGAGTTATATGTAAGAGTTGAGTGCCCCTCAACTTAAGTAATATACATTAAATGAGTCTACACACAAAGAAGAAGTCACAGGGAACACTTTGAAATGCATTGTTTAGAAAGTTTGCAAGCATCTGGAACAATTTTGCAGCTTTGTAAGTCTTCAAGGTCATGCAAGAAAGCTTAAGGCTTAGGAAAGCTGGAAGGAACAGCTGCTGTTTCTGAAAACAGTAGAGGCAAACTTGAAACATGGTTTTATCAAAGCTTGACTGTTTCCCTATCACAGACAGTAGACACCACTAATCTCTTCCTTTTGTTTAAACAGATGCTATTTGCTTGGTGAGTAGCTGAATTTAAAAGGCGTAGAATTATTATACAAGGGGAGAAATCTTAACTGGAGGTTAGAAACAGAAGTTCAAGACAAGTTCAAGAAAGAATGTTATTTTTTGTAACATCTTCAAAGCTATGCCACGCATCTTTTTCTGAACCTTGGGAACTATGTATTATGTTATATTTTTAAGATCAGAAAGTTTCCTTTTTTAAAAAAGTAGTGAAGTGTAACGATATACAAGTAGATAATAGGTGAATCCTACAGATAGATTTTGTTTAAATGGGTGCATTTGATGTGAGTGAAAGAGGAGGAGGGATAACTGAGGGAATCACAAATTTTTCCTCTGTCGTTCATTGCAGTTACATTATGGGGTTCCATTTTGCCACTACAGATTCTTCTTGATTTAGCTAAGTCATGTTGATCAGCATTCCATGTCATGGAGGCAGACTTCTTGGCTCATTGACTCTAGCAAATCCAGGCTCAGTTGTTTTTCTTCATTTTATGAGGCTAGATTGGAAAGCTTTTCTTCCTACATGAAGACTGGCTGTCCTTGGGATGGAACTTGGGCACCACTCACAACCTTCTTGCAAATCAACCAAAGCATGTGAGCAGGAAGGAGAACAGCATGGAGTCTTGATTCAGCACAGTGCTTATGGCATTTGTTTTGTGGTTTTGCGAAAAAAAAAAAAAATAAAAAATTGCTTTGTATTGAACTTAGAATGATTAATCGAACATCGAACCCTTTACCGAAAGGGTTGTTAGACACTGGAACAGGCTGCCCAGGGAAGTGGTGGAGTCACCATCCCTGGAAGTTTTAAAAGACGTTTAGATGTAGAGCTTAGGGATATGGTTTAGTGGGGACTGTTAGTGTTAGGTCAGAGGTTGGACTCGATGATCTTGAGGTCTCTTCCAACCTAGAAATTCTGTGATTCTGTGATAATCAGCTCCCAGGAGCTGTGGGATACCGTATCAATAGCTGTTGTTTCTTGTAGTCAGCAGTGACCTGGTCTAAACATTGGTTGCACATGGGTGCTTTCTTTTGGCACACGTAGCATGTGTGATATGAAGCTGTGGTTCTAATTTGATCTGTGCAGCTCAAGAATGTTTTAGTTACCAGGCCTGAGGAACAAAATTTCTTGCTAGAGCAGTGTTTTGCCTGTAACTAGCCTTTCTGATGTCTCAGTCCTAAATACAGCTGATGGTACCTTCCATGATATCATACCTCTTTATCATCATGCTGAAGCTTTCCTTTAGTAGGGGATCTTGGCACTGATTTCTGCAGCCCTTCCCCTCTGTCAAGACTTTATGCATTTATTTATTTATAGCTGCCGAGATCACTAACAGAGGTGTCACCAGCAGTGACACTCCCATTTTAAAATCTGATTCCTTCTTAGTGTTTTGTTAATAGAATACAAAGAAAACCGACTCCCTCTGTTATTACATTTACTTTGTATTCTGAGCTTCACCAAGATGTATCCTCCTCAATTCCCACTTTCTTCTGCTCCTCCCATGCATGGACAGCTGTTAACACATTTCCAGAACAGAGATGTTTGTGATAAAGTTGGGAAAGTTTAGCAGCAGAAAGGCTGCGCATTTTAATTCTTGGATATGTTCTTGCTGTGCAAGTATTTCATCCTTGGCACAACTCCACCTGTACAGCAGAATGTTAATTTTTCCTTAACTGACTCTACTTTGGCACAGGCTATGAATAGCTTAAACACCACCACGACTAAACCCACAAATCCCTTGTTGCTCTGCTTCTGTCATTTCCATGACAGAATTGGTACCAGCATGAGGGTGGGATGGAGAGGCATAATGCTTTTGAAGCAGTTTGTCTGCTGGAGATCATTTTTGAGAACTGTTTCAGTACCTCGGTCTGTCATGTTTATTGGGCTCTTCCTCAAGATCACAGTGAAAGCTTATTTTCAGCTCTTTCATTTTTAGGTGTGGAAGTCTTTCTCTGTGATCTTTTGAATTTTTATTAACAATAGTGGTAATTAAATGCAAGCACTTATTTTTCCTTTAAAAAACTAAATTGAAGAAATAATTTATAGGAAAATAAAGTTGGTACTCAGACTTTTACTCTCCCCAGTTATCCTTTTTTTTTGTTTTGTTTTTATTGTACAATGTTTTTCTTTCTGATAAGGAACCTAAAACACTTCCTTCATGTATTATGCTTTCTCAAGGTTTATTAGATATTGTATTCAGCATAGTCCTTGGATAAAACCTTCGAGTTCATTTCCTTTTGTCTTTCTCCAAGGATAGGCTGTCATTTATGACTTCCATATCTCCTGCTGTTTACTGATAAAAAATATTTTTATGGTATGTTTTCACAATCAAGATCAGGTGTACTTCTCTAAAAGAAAATTGCATAAATATTTCTGTTTGTCAGCTTCTGAATTAACCCAAAGTGAAGCTCAGCAACAGGAGGTATTTGCCTCCATATTCCTTGGCTTCCTTTCTCTATTTTGAGTTTTAATATGATGCAGTATTTTTTTTTATTATTTTTTATTTTTATATTGCAATATAAAGTCTACTTTAACAAAAAGAAACAAGGAGATAGTGGGTTTATGTATCGATTTTCACTTAGTAAAGGTCGGAGTTCCCTCTGGCATAGAGCTATGTATGTAATAATGCCATGAAATGAGAACCTGCTTTAGTTCACTGAAGTTACATCTTGATCCTCTTCTGATTTGCCCCGTAACCTGTCTCTGATAACACTGTCATTTTAGACAGCTCTGCACAATCTGACTCTAGGCATCCTCTCACTTCTGTGAGCTTTCATCTCCGGTTAGGCACTGCTTACCCGACTTGAATTTTTCCCTGCTCAGTTCCTGAGCATTTCTAGACTGCCAGGTTTTGTTGTTTCTAAATGACATAAGTGAATTTGCTATTATTGTAGCTAATACAACCCTTAGATGTTCATTAAATCACATTTAATCATTTGAATTGCTTAATTAAATTGCTGGTACTTAATACTTTGTACTACTTCACTTAAATTGCTGACTAGTCTATGAATGACTCCATATCTACCCGTAACTTATAGGGACAATAAAAGATTGCTGCCAAATCACGGGTACCTTTTCCATCTTAAAGGATCATATCCTTTTCTACCCAGTTTTACTTCTGTAGAGCTTCTGAAGTGTCTGAAATTCTAACAAACCTCAATGAAATGTGAGCAAAACAAACAATATTGCATAATATTGTAAAGTAATATTAAAAACCACCTAATATTCAAATTCATAGTATGAAATAAAAGCTGATAATATTTCACTTTCATATTAAAAAGGTTATGAATCTCTGAGATCATCTGATTTCAACCCCAGTTCATCTTAAGGTTCATCCTAAGGTTTGATAAAGAGTTCACCCTAAGATTTAATTACTCAGTGCTGGACCTCCTTCTTGGTTATTACAGGCTCCTGGAAGAAAATCTGTGTCTTAATTCCCGCAAAATGAACTCTCTGATCTGGATTTAGGGACACTACTCTCTGTTGTTATTCTTTGAACATGCAGATAGGGACTTCTGAGTGTACCCCAGTCCTTTAGCTTTAAGGCTCACCTTTTTCATATAATTCAGTCCTATAATGCTTTGAGATGTGCCTCTGTCTTGGACTTTGTCATGTTCAGTTGCTTCTCTTGAGTTGGGATCTTCCAGTAAAAGATGTGAAGAGGCTGGAGGACTTTAATACCTGGCTAAGAACTACAAAAATGTGGTGAAGACTTGGAGCCATGGTGGGCAGAGGTGGAAATCTGCAGGTTTTGATGGACTGGGTCTTATAGGTGATCCCCACCTGGCTGCACAGAGATATCTTTTAAACATGAGTATCTCTGGCTTTGGGGTATGTTATTTGCAAAAATAATAGCATACCTTGATGGCTTTTCCTCATAGAGTACACTAGCTCATGTGGTCAGTTCCTTTCTTGGCTTTTCTTACAAGCATGATTCTTACTCATTCTCTTTCCCCAGGAGCTTATTCACCTTCTGCTTATTTGGATGGTTTTGACAGTTGTCATGCTAAATTATGGATTTCCTTATTGTTTGTATATTAAAATGTTCCTGTGGTAGATGAGGTGTACTTTTCTGTACTTGACTCATCTACTGACAACTCACTGAAGAGAAAACCTTCCCCCATCTGGTGATCCAGTCTGTATCTGACAGAAAAAAAATATCTGCTTCTTTTTATTACCTCTCAAACTGTCAAATGGAAGAGCGTTCTTGACACAGACAGAAAAGTAGTAGTGGTACTTCTCACTGGCTAGTGGTTCAGATGAGATGCAGAGGAGATCAGCTTTTTTCTAGTGTAAGGTGACTTATCCCAAAAGCTCGTATTTGAAGGATTATGTTAATCTTCAAACATGAACTTTAGAACTTGGATATGAAATAAATATTTACAGTATAATATTCATATGTCCTGAACATGGCCATTTTGTTCAAATTGTGAAAACGTTCTGCAAAGAGTTATTAATGATACAGACTAGCAAATGCAGAGATCTTAGCCTATTACTATGTTTTCCAGAAAAGTCTCTCTATAGGGGTGAGTTACTCTGCATTTATTTGTCGGGTTATCATTTTGTCATTTTGCTTAAATAACATTTGTTTCAGATTTAGCCTCTGAGTTGTGATATAAACCACAGGCATTGTTTCAATTGCTGGCTTTCCATATACCTCCATAACCCCCATCCCCTCCCCCCCTCCTATAAAATCATCTTTGCTTTCTAATGTAACTAACCTCTTTTTTGCTTCAGGAATTCTTTTTATTTATTATCTTTTTTTTTTTTTTTTTTTTTTTTAATCTGTTTTTGGTTTTTCCTGCATTCTTCCTTTGTATCTTTCTTCGCATTTCTGTGTCTTGGGCACTGATGTTCTCAGTAAAGGTTCCTAGGTCAAAGGACTTTCTTTAAGAGGTGACAAAAGTTTTGTTATTGGAAGAGAATGCAAGCAAGATGCATCATTTCTGTGCTTGCCTCTTCACTAAACTCTATCATTTCTGCTTGGGTCTGATAAATGCTGAAATAATTGGTTATAGGAGGAATGACTATTGATAGTCATTTATTAGTGATTTTTTTCTTTTAAATCAGGTGATATTCATAGTGATGGTAATATGATTTTAAGATTATGCCTTGATACAATTTTCATAGGATTAAGGCTTACATAGTGATATTCTTCAAAGACAGTGTTGAGCCAAAGACTATTTAAATAAACGATGACAGTGTCTGACTTAAACAGACTTCAAATCAGGACTAAATAGGGTGAAATTAATTATCAGAAGACAGGAATTCCTTTCATTTCACATTGTTCTTTATTTAATGATAATATATATATATATATATATATTTTTGTGATGAACAAATTGCTGATTTCAGACGTCTCTCTCACTCTTCCTTTTAAGTGACCTGGTTCTACCTTGCAGATTCTGTGCCACATCTGCATTTCTTAGAATCCGTTTTTCAGCTGGGCTGACCCTCCCATCCAGGTCACATGTGCTTCACCTAACAGCAGCTGATGTGAATATCAACTCCATATGTCCTGATCTGTGTCAGCATTTTTCTTCTTTTTCAGCCTTTTCACAGGGATGTTCTTTCACTATCTAATAGAGGTAACCAAGACACCAATTTATTTCCTTTAGGGAACTGAAACTAGTCTTTCTGAGCTGTCAGATTGCCAATTTTCTGTGTGAATGACTTTTTAAAGTCACTGAGATGCAGAGAGTAGATTCTTTCTGACCAATTTTTATATCTGTAAGGCAAAGTTAAGAGCCTGGTAGATTCAGCAGTTACCAAATTAGACTGTGTCTAAAAGAGATGGTTGTAGTATAATGAAGACTAGTTTTATCACCCAAAAATAAAGAATAAAACATAATGCCAAGTCATTACTTAAAATTCTGACATCCTCCTCCATTATATAAGTAAAAAACAAACCAAAAAAACATTAACACAAAAGGGCACCTTTTCATGCCCAAGAAAGATTTGTGAGAAGGAGAAATAATAAAATAACAAAACTTAACAAAAACCCCTCATCCCGGCTTTTCATTTGATCCTGCTCTTACTGGCAGTATTCAAAATAAGCAATGTTCATTACAGCTTTTGCTTCCCTTAATATGTAATTTGCACATCATTTGCACAAAACATTTACAACACCCAGTACCCCAGGTTGAAGCTAAGGCTGGTATTTTTAGAACTTTGAATAAGCCTGCATGTTTATTCAACCCTCATATTAAGCAGCAATAATACATTTATATCAATGATGTAACTTTAATTTGAGCTCTACATACTTATTGGTCATCACAGAATACTGTAGCCTCTGCTAGAACCACATACAGTCTTTGATCCTACATTAAAAAAACAGAAGCAAGGATTTTTACTTACTAAAATATATGGAATTATTTATTTTGCAGGGACATCCATCATTTACAAAATACCTCATTTCACTCTTTGTAGTCTCTTATGTAGTCTTTTAGACACATTAGTGTGACAGCATTTCAAAGAGAAATAATCAGAATTACTAGCTACAAGGGAAGCATCCCGTCTTTATAACATTCTCAAAGCAGACTGTTCATTTTTAAGCAATTAATTTTCCAAGTTTTCATTTGTGAGTGTCATTATCTTTCTCTGCGAGGAACACTTCACCATTTGTATTCCTTGAATCCAGCACACATAACCCTCATCCTTCCACATCAGCACCTGTGTTAATTTCACCTAAAATATTAGAAATACTCTGGATAATAACAAAACTTCATTTATAATTTTTATAGAATATACCATTTGAAATATAAAAGGAATATTCCATTTGAAAAGGTAACATTTGGAAGTAGGCAGTTAGAAAAAGCAGTCTGTGCTACCATATCTCTCTTTAAGGCAAAAATTTCTCTTTAAGCTATTGTTTGAAAATCTCATTTACCAGGGTCTTTCATCCCCTTCTGCTTCCTTTGTTCTGGTACTAAGGCATTAGGAAATGGAATTCTTCATCAGATTTCTGGATCTCTCTCTGTGAGTTCATGAATGTGAAGGCCAGAGAGGTTATTATGACTAGTTAGTCTCACTTCGTGTCTATCAGTATGGCAATCTTTTTTCCTGAATCATGCCACTAATTCCAGCTGAGCTGGAATTCCAGCATGCCACTAATTCCAGTTGACAATTTAGAGTAACATCCAGTCTTGATTCAAAGACTCAGCAAGTCTTTGGGTTAAGTAGCTCCTAAAATGGGTTACTGTCATGGAAAGAAGTCTGTGTTCATTTCTGTGTTTTAAAAGATTCAGTATCTTGTCTGTTTTCAACATCCAGTTTCTGTACCATGGTATTTGTTGGAGTGGTAGATTAGGGAGCTACCTTTTTTTTTTTTTTCTTCCCATGCTAGAATTACATAATTTCAGTTTCTGTGCAGTCAGAAAGACCTTTTTCTTTTCTTTTTTCTTTTTCTTTTTTACCCTCACCTGAGTCAGAAGAGCGTGATTTGGGTCTTGATGTACTCCTGTGGTGTACTCTTCTTGCTGTACAAGAATGCCATCGTACTCCAGTTGACAGGCTGTTATGTTTTATCTTTGTCTTTCTTAAACCGATGAGATGCACTTACAGAGGCTCTGAGATTATTGACATAAAAAAAAGTGTTTTCACAAGTGCTTCAGAAACTGATGAACTCAGATCATTTAGAAAGTTCATAGGTCTTGGGATTTGAGATCACTTTTGGAAAATCCTACACTGTGTTGTACTTGGCAGGGTAGGAAGGAAGTATACTGTGTCATTGCCATGGATGATGCATATTTGTACATTGTCATTAAAAAAATCTGACAATTTGGGGCAGTGAAACATGACGTGTTTTTTTTTTCTCTGTTATAGGAGAAACTGTATACCCAGTTGTTGCATGATTACATTTTAAAGCCTTTTATAGCTCACTAGTGCTGAAAAGGATGTTAATAAGTCACTTGCTTCCTCCCTTCACCACAGACGGGATCAAACACACCTAAACTATTCCTGACAGATATTAGTTCAACCTGTTTTTAAGTTTTCAGTGATGGGAGTTCTGTCACCTCTGAAGCCAGTGCTTTATGCTCTTGACTGCCAAAAACTATTATCGAGGAAAATTGGGTATAATGCTCTCAGATTCTCTAATTACTGAACAGGATGGATGAATTTTTTTTCTGTAGGTTAAGAAGGAATTTGGTTTATGAAATCTATCAGGACACTTGAAGAAAATTGCTTCCTTTTCTTTACTGGGTACCATTACGAAAAATGCATTGTCTTCTGGAAATATGCCTTGTGCTTCCTGTCACTGTTGCAAAGTCAGTAAAAACTTAGTTGTGATTTCATAATTATCAGTGTTTGCACTGAGATATTTTTCCCTTTCTCAGCCCTCAAAAGCAAGTAAGAGGAAAAAAAAACACACTATCATGCGCGCACACACGCACAGAAACCCAGCAGTGGTTATCATTATTTTCTGTCACTGTCAACATGAGGATACACAGTTTCATTGTCCTTGGTGAGGTGGCTGTATCTTTAACGAGACAGTCTGTCATATCAGCTCAGTGAATGCTTATGAGATTTCCTTCCCTGAGACAGGAAATCTTTCATGGCAACACAGCATGCTGATTCACATGAATATCTAATGGGTTTGGAGTGTTTCTCTCATAGATTTTTTTAAGCACTTTTAACTGTTATGGTTGGACATAGCTGAACAATGCACAACAAGTTTAGTGGGGTCATGGGTCTTATTAATTTTGATTGTGTGATCCATTCTCAGGTTCAAAAGACAAGTCATGCCTTGGATGTGCAGTGATTGTAGACAACCTCCCTTGCGGAGCCCTTTGCCACATATGGAGCTATGTAAGTACAGAATGTGATTTCTCCCTCCATTGGTTTTACTGGTTGTGACAATATTTTTCATCTCCCAGTGCCAGCTACCATGAAGCGTCAAATGGCTCAATATCTCCATTGGCACTGATGAATTTGGAGCTTTCACCACATGCACTAAGTTCTTTGTCTTCCCTGAACTGGTAGAATTGGGGAGCTGTCTGAGACCTTTACTTGGCAAATCTTATTGAAGTAAAAAGGGAAATAAAACAGTAAAAATTTGACTGTGTGTAACAGAAATGGTAAGTTCTGTGCAGACTGGAACACTACAGAATTATTTAATTTCTGATAGTCTTGCTACCACTGTGTGAATAATTTGCAAAAAGTATTTAATCCTCCATGACAAAATTTGTAAATATTGTGCGTTCACTTTGTCTATATTTGCTGTATACAGACTTTTTACCAATATGCATTATTTTGAATTCTGTTTGTAGCCCGTGGAAAACTGCAGAGGAGTCAAAAAAGGCAGGTCCTACATACTAAAAGATTTGGTGAATTTTATAGATGGAGCTGGAAAAAAAAAGGCAGCAAAAGATAAATGTGTGGTCAGAATAGGGATTATTTATTTTTAAAGTCTTTCAGCATCTGAATAAAATTAACCAAGTAATTCAGTTGAACTTATTCAGAGATGAAATATAAAAATGCCACTGGAATAATTTTTCTCTTCTTGACTTTATCTTTGTGGTTAGAGGACTTTGTGAACTTCCCTGTTAGAGACAGATTATCTTTACGATTTTGAAATAATCTTTATTGTAATCTCTTCCATGTCTCACTTGGATGAGTGTAGATGGGGTGCCCTCACCTAATAAGCCTTATTTCCCTCAGAACTTCACTTGAACTTTCTGCTGTCTTTTACCCTCTGTCCTTTCTACCTTTTCCTATTCCTTACAACCAGATCTTCTCATTACTTCAGAAGTCCATCAGATGTGTGTTTTTGCTACAAGACACTTTGTGTCTTTGCCACAAAGAACTTCCTATGCCTGTTTTCCCCAGATTCTTATGTTTGGACAAATTAGGTAACTGCTTTCTAAGTGCCTCTCCTGTCTTTTTGTACTTCATTTTGTCCCTTTATTGTAAGGTATTTGGGTATATTTTCTGTCTTGCAGTGGATGGGAGTATAGGGAGCAGATATTCCATCTTTCCCGAATATTTGTTTGTGGTTAATAGAGGAGTACATTTACCTCCAGCCCTATAACTCAATTTTTACTGCCACACAACAAATTCAAGACCACTTTAAGGCTCAGTCTTCCCAGAGTCATTTAATGATATGAAATCCTTGTTATGTGAAAGGCATGTAAAAGCCAACCAGTGTCTTTCTGAAGATGAGTTTGAAAACAATAGATTTAAAAAAAAAACATACTACTTGGTCTCTCACTAACAAACTAGTTCAGGCAGTGATAAGATTTCTCTGTGTGTAAACTGAATTCATATTGTTGACACATATAATTAAATGGTTCATGTGCATGTCAACAAACTCTCACTGTTATGAATCATATTAAAAGTGTGACTCAAACCAATATGCTATGCTTTTGAAGCCTATCTAGAATGAACAGAAGGACAAAATAACTTACAAAAAAATGTCTGCTTTGCCTTTAATGTCCTTTGGTACTTCTTGGAGAACAATGGAGAACATTCGGTATTGCTGACTGTTAAATTTTATTGTATGGATTTATGGATTTCAATTTTAGTGTGTAGTTTTGCTTCTATTTAATGGGATGTATACCTATAAACCAGGAAAGCTCTACTGCTTAATCTGCTCACAATTCCTAAAGCACCACAAAATTCTCTTATGAGTCCTATATTTTTTCTCAGTTCTGTGGCAGATACAGTGTAACATTTTTACTGATGCTTTGGAAATGGCCTTTTCTTCAAGTGTGTGATACCTGATTTGTGGTCTTGCCTCTTACTTTGTTCTTGCTTTCTAGTGTGATTAAAGTTCAATAATTGAAAAAATGACACACATTCTTACCTGGAAAATGTTTTTTCCTTTGAAATAATTAATGACACTTATTTTCAGACAAGTTGTACACAAAATCAGGGACATTTCCTTGTCTCAGGAAATGTAAACATTTGGGGCCTTTTTTTTTTTTTCTTCTCATTTGCTATGCCTGAGATGTTTTGAATGAAGTCTCCTGCCTTAATGATTTGGTGTTTTCTACTACAGTTTCCAAGCAGCTCTACTCTAAACCACCTGTGATGCCAGACTGCTTCATCAGTACTTTATGACATTCTTCTCCTTTAACTAAGCGCTAACTAGTGGCATTAAACCATGCCTCTGCACAGTCAGCAACGAGAGCTCTTTACTGCCTCAGTGCAGGCTTGCATGGAAGGCTACCAAAGCCTCCCAGTCACTTTTAGTGAAGGCAAGAAGCATGCGTTATGAGGACCAGATGCAGGAGGACAGAGGAAGGGGAGTTATCTGTGGCACAGAAATTCTAGAGCAGCCATTCGCATGAATTTTTCTTGGCAGGTCTAACCAACATGTTCTCTAGTTCTGCTTCATATGATCACAGCTGTCAGGAATTGTCTCTTCATGACTGTGTGATAATTCTTCTGTACATAGAGATGAGCACAGTGAAAACTACAGCACTACACAAGTAATTAAAATTTCTTGGCATTCTGCAAGAAATTGTACTGAAAGAATGCTAAGAATAATAGTTAGGCATTCCCACACCCTATCAGAAAATTGCAAAATTAAATTCAATTCAACAATGTAATCTCCTCTGCTAGTTTGTTGTTATGCCATAAGCACAACCCATTTCTTGAATAATCCAGGGAAAGTAAGGGACTCGTATTGATTTGGAAACAGAACTATGTGGCTGGCAAATGTCTTATCTGTGGCTAGATATGCTCTTGGTGCTTTTCAATACCATTTGATAGGTTAAGCTAATCACTTTATGTGAATTTGTAAAGAAGATGAACTGGAAAATACACATCTAAGCAAATCGTTATTGCACTCTATCCTGCAATCTTACCCAGCCAATTACAGACAATGTTTAAGTCGAGGTCACAATAAAATTAAATCCTTAATCTCTAATGCTCAAATCTCAAAATTAATGTAGCAGTCATATGAAATCATAAGGTTGGTAGTTTTCTCTTGGGAAAATTTAGCCAGAGAACTGATCCCTTTCACTCAAAGAGTATTAATGTAATCAATGCTGCATTGGCTGAGCTGATAAAAGACATAGACATATTTATGTCCCTAGAATGTATTTATTCAAAGAATGTTTTCTCTTCTCTTCTTAGGCAAGCAGTGCAGTCCAGTTTTTCGTCTTCAGGCAGTTGTAGGAATGCTTGTAATGATTCCATATTTTCATTTCCACCTTAACTTACATTCATCTTAGTTATTATTATGCCTCATTTTATTCTTCATTTCCTTCCTGCAAGTACACAAGTGCTTTCAATAGAGGTATTGGTAAATTATACATAATGACAATATTAACACAATAATACAAAATTTTCTACCTGAAGTACCAATTGGCTTAATCCATTATTGGCTGGATTTTACTTTTGAGAAGCTATTAAAATCACAGCTTCCATAAATACACACAGAAACTAATATAGTATATCCATAAAACCACTAAAAATAAAATCAACATCCATTCACTTAACATATAAGGTAAAACAGAATGATCAAATTCTTTTTGCTTTGTTTCTTAGTCTCTCACAATTTTTCTTTTTGTTGTCTGGAGTGAGGACCTAGATGCTTGCTTGGTAACCAAAACCTCTATTTTAACTTCCATTAGACTGGCCATCCTGAAAACTCAGTTTTACGCTTCTGTGCCTTCATAGACTGTCTGAGGAAGGAAACACACTCCACTTTGGATATGTTTGTTGGTATGACAAAGTGAAGAGCAGTTTTATATCATGGCACTTGATTTTATGTGGACTTTTTTCCATCAGTTCTGCCACAGGAAGCGCACCTCTTCAGCTTCAATAGCAATTAGAGGAACAAAGGAATTCAGGATAGTCACAAGGCAACCTCTTGTCATTATGGGAACTGTTTAGGCCTTTATTGATAATGGAAAGTTCTCCCACTGAACGGCCATGTTTTCACGAGGGCATCCTTGGTGATCACGGAGAGATGACCTACTAGTATGAATGCCAAGGAGGAAGAATATAGGATCTTTGCTGAAAAAAGTGAACTCTTTTTTCAGCAAGAGGGAAATAAATGAGTATCCTGAATCAACAGAAATATCCTTTTACTAAAGCATTCTATGATCTAAACAGTATGCATTCAAACAGTAATGTAACTGCCTCATGGCGCTTCAGTGTCTTCAGGATTTATTAAAAAAATCTTCTACTTCTTGTGAGCGACAGTGAACCAGGGAACTGATTTGCACTATAATTTACTCTGTGGCTTTGATCCTGAAACCTGTGATATATTTTATTAGAATAATTTCTATTCGTAATGAAATGATTAGCGTCCTCCAATGTCTGCCTCAAATTTGGTCCTATTTTCTTCACATATCTTTCATAATTTGAAACATATCAGTTAATTGGAGTTGTCATTTAGCTGCCAGCTTTACTGGAATCAATTTTTAAATCAAAGCAGGACATGTTGTAATTGAGAATGAGGCTCCAGGTATCCTAGTGGTCACTTCATGGTGCTCCCAATAAATACCACAATTTAGAGAATATAAAACTAGTCTCTCATCTGCTAAATGCATCCTGCTGTGAAATTGCAGCCAGTTAGAGAAGGAAAGATGCCCTTAGCATAGAAAAATGGTTTGAGAGAATATGAAAGTTATAATGGAAAATGTAATAGATGCCAGAAATAATTACACAGGTGACTTCCACAGGGTATGACTGCCATTCCTTTTATTTCTTGAGAAAACCCAGAGCCTGTTATTAATTAAGCTGCAAAAATAGGAATCTGCTGTGGTTCTTTAGCCATCAAATAATCTACTTTTCTTTCCTATCTATTGTATTCTTAAAAAAGATGCTTACTCCTGAAATCTTTTTCTGTTCAAACAAATGATCATTTAATATGTATATTTTTGGGGGTTATGCTACATTCTGTCCTAAGTTCTAGAAGCACTATTTAGAAACATTAGCACATGAAAAGTTAGCATGCAGTGATGTTTTTAAAGATATATACAGAGCAAATAATTAGTACAGGAGAAATAGCACTGCTTTGAATACTGAGTGTGAAAAACACAAACATTGCAAACCACCCATGTATATGAAAAAATGAAGGTGAAAAACTTCTGAAGAGATCAGGGTATTGCTGCCTATAGGTGATTCATGAGACTTTTTTTTTTTTTTTTTTTCAATTTCCTTTCTGTCAGCATGCCTGTGAAATAACACTGTGCTGTTGAAAGTGTTTGCTGTCTTCAAAATAGTGGTGTTAAATTCTGACCATGAGTTGCAAGCCATGGTTGCCTTTATGCTGTTAGATTTACTAAATGTTTTCAGGTATTATTTCTCTCTTATTTTACTGTTTTGTTCCCAGTAATCATTATTTAATAGAGTCCTGCTCTTATCATTAGAATAATAATAATAAAATCCTCCTGTTAGAAAAATCTGAGAAAAAGGACCTAAGAGGGCTTCAGGTGTCTTGCTACAAGGCAGTTCTCATGCCACCAGTGCTGAAAGCCGCTGGTGACAAACTGCTTATGCTTTTTTCTCCACGCTTCTGCATTGAGTGAGTTACCTCTTTTAATGCTGCTAGTTTTGAGAGCAACCTGCTTTTGAACAAGGCTGGGGATAATGCCCTTCCTTCTAAACGAGAGAAGGGGGTTTTGGTTCCAAACCAGGCTCTGATCTCTTCAGAAAAACCCACCAACCTGAGTCCTTGCAGTCTAAACGATGAATGCTCAATGCATTTTGTTTTTTTCACTTCAAGAGTGAGATAGATGACACAAAAGGTCCTTCAGGGTATTATTTCCCAGCAGCTTAATTTCTTGGTGTCAGTCAGAATAGTCTGAAGGCTGCTATGACTGACAGCAGCAAAAGCCGTGATGGTGGATAGCTTTAATAGTGAATGGAAGGAATAAACCATTTGCACTACAGAACTCTAAAACAAAGATCTGTGTTTTTCTTTTCTTTTTTCTTTCCTTTTTTTTTTTTTTTTTCCCTGAGAGAATGAATTCTTTCAAATTAAAGTCAGAGCTAAGAATCAGAAAACATGCACTCTTTTACACTTGAGGAGATTGAAAGCTTGGGGGATGGGAAGTAGTCTTGCAAAGCCAAATATGACACTTAATTGAATGAGCTATGATGTGAGAGATTAAGCTGAGAAGGAAATAAATCCAGTAATTGGAAGAAAACATAGTATATGTAAATCTAGAAATGTAAGACAAAGAAGGAAAAATTAGGGAACAGGCAACAGCACCAGGTAAATGAGAAAGAGGTATCAATAAAAAAATTCAGAGTAATATTGCAGCATTAAATTATCTGAGGGATTTGAATAGAATTTGAACAGAAATCTGTCAAACCTTAGTTTTTACTGAGTTATAAAGTTTGTTAGTGTCAATATCTTCCTAGTACTCCCATTGTCAACACTTAGAACTTCTCTGCAATAATTGTGCAAGAGGAATAATATGCTTAAATAGTAAATGCTGCTTTGACTAGTAAAACAGTATAGTAAAAATCATGTTGAATGGCAGTCTTGAGTGAATGGTGCCCCTCAGTTAATGAATAACATCCATTTTTATTAAATAATTGAGTAAAAATTTTAAAGATGGGGCAATCAGCTGTTGCAGAAGCCTTGAAGTTAGAACAGTATTTTGTGAATTGCGTACCAATTAAATTAGTTTATTCTGTTGTGTGTTGCTACTGATTCGCTTTTTCTCTCTGTCTGAAATCTGGAGTCAGCATTCCCTATAAGTCCTCTGTAATGCTATTTACTATTTAAAATTGAAGTGTAAATTGATGGGATCTCTCCTTTATTTTATTTTATTTTATTTTATTTTATTTTATTTTATTTTATTTTATTTTATTTTATTTTATTTTATTTTATTTTATTTTATTTTATTTTATTTTATTTTATTTTATTTTATTTATTTATTTTTTTCCTCTGTAACTGCATACATTAGACTTCCAGCTCTCTCTGTTATATGGTTAGGCACCTGAACTGGGCAGGTTGTGAGCCGTGAGTCAGAAGTAGGTGCTAAGACAAAGGTTCAGGGCACACCTTGCAGTGTCCTGTGGATTACTTGGATCCCACTAAGCTGGAGTGGGAAGCCCATGGCTTCCCTCTGAGGTTCCCACTGTCACCTACCAGCCCTGGGAAGAGACCTGAGATCCATCTGTCAGCAGTGTGATCACTCCAGAGTTGAAATTAGAAGTGGAAGTTCTTACTTGTCAGGCCTCTCACAGGCCTTCCTCAGAGTGACTTATCCCCAGTCAGAGCCAGAAGCCCAGTCCTGCAAATCCTTACCCGTTTGACTATGCCTGCTTACATGAGTAATGGCAGGAGTGCTCTGCAGGGTTGGGTTGTTTAATTTAGAACCCAATTATCAGATCATGGCCTATGTTCTTCATCGGGGAGCAGGATCATTAATCAGGTTGCAAGGTTTTCAGATCAGTGGTAATTCATGACAGGGAGGACCCTGTCATGGAGACAGTACTGTATGTGAGCAGACACCCTCCACAGGCTGCAGCCAGCTCACAGCTATGGAATTGTGCCAGTAATTACACACGGGTAAGGATCAATAAAGTACATTTACTTTTAACTCAAAGATACATAGTAGAGTAGGCAAACAGAAAATGGGTTATATCTAATGACTAAGTAAAGTTAAAAGTACCTTACACCAACAAATGCTTCCAAATTCAATGACTCGACAGCTTGTTTATTATTACCTGTGTAATTTCTACTCCTGTGGATGTACACAGATTTTCTTGGAGTCATTTTAGTGATTTGTATTTCACTGGTGGTAGGCAATTTAAGAAAGATATATCTTGATGAATATTGATCGGATAAATATTTTAAAAGGTACAGATTAGAAAAGAAGGCAAACACCATGTGTAATTCATCTATTATGACAAATCAGGAAGCATTTTTGATTTCCAGGAAAAAATGACTCATGCTAAGATATTGATTTTTTTGGATAATTCTTTCAAGTTGGGCTCCATGGAGTTTTGCTGCAGAAACAGCAATACTGTGATATTGTTCCAAATCACTGGGAAACATTTTTAATATCAGGATAATAGACTACTTAAGACAGTTAATGAAATTATTGGTTGGAATTGGTTAGATATTGCAGTTACCATTAAATGAGGGGGAAAAATGCTGTTTTGCTGAAAATTCCCCGAAGCATGATTGATAAGGTATTTTACTTGTGTAAAAGCTGTGTCACAGTGATTGTGTAATGTTTATGGTGGTATCCCCTGCCAAAAGAAGTTACATTTTGCACCGTTACTGGTTTTGAGAGACAGGAAGGGCTTGGGGTGTTATGTAATGACACAGAGACGAAGACATTCCCATGACACCTTTGGGGTAGCAACAGTATTTCTGTGGGGACTGCTTCTGTCCAGCACAATGATTGCAATGTGCTGCTCATCTCTGAATAGACAATCTCAAGCCAAGGTCCTAAAGAGATGTAGTTTTAGGATTTTGGAACAGAGTGAGTCTAGGACATCTTTTTCAAAGAGTGGGCAAGTTGCTGTGAGCAATTTCCAGAAAAATACCGTGTGACAGCAATTGTGCCACACTTGAAAGATGAAGTCTAGCATGGTGCTATGGGGACAAAAAAAAAAAAAAGGCAGCTCACTATGTTCATTATACTTCAAGAGAAGTCACAGATTGGTCTAAATCACACTGTAATCATAGTTTAAGTAGTCACCTGAAAAATAGAAATAAGTATTTTGTTATCTGTGCTTTAAAAATGGACTTAATTGATACTTAAAGGAGATCCAAGAAGTATAGAGGCCATAAATAGCATCTGGAAACTGTTAAAGATTATTGAAGAAAGAGAGGAACTGAAAAAAGCTTTTGTGTGGTTTAGTGCAATATGTCTCATCAGGCTGGAGTTCACCATGGGTTCCAGTAGAGCTGAGGTTAGATTACTGTCTAGTTTGTATTGCATGCAGGCTATGCAAGACCTCATGTAATAGATTACTCATTATTCTTAGACATGGTCTAATTGTTTCTCCCTCCATCTTCTATCTTCTTCCATCTCTGGAAATATTTCTTTAGTAAATGACATTTTTTTTTTGTTAAAGAAGAACAAGGAATCTGATGGATATTTCACTTGTGTTCTGCAGAGAGCAGTATTAATTTCACTAGTGACAACATGACAATTTGCCCTCATAAAAACATTTTTCACTCATTCATCCCATGCTCTTCAAAGTGGGATTATTATTCTAATCCCTAGGTTAAGGCAGGTGAAGCTGAATCACAGCGTAGTTAAGGATTTATCCAAAGTCATGCAGCAAGTAAGCGACAATTCTGGGAATAAAGGTTATGAAATGAGCTCTCTTGATTGGGTTAATAACAATAGTAGCAGCAGAAAGAACAAGCTGTTTTGCAACTTGAGGATGAGAGATGACAACTCTAATTGGAAATCTGTCTGTTGACATATCAGGTCGGGTTGTGATTTTATCACCAGGACAGTGTGTTGGGGATAAAATGAAGTATAGCGATGATTCACTGGTAAACCAAGCCCTTTGAAACAATAGCTTTGTGTCTTACTAAGTAACCAGCAACCTTTTAGCTACTATTTTTTTCAAATCGTATAGTTTTCTTCTACTGGTCACATAAGTGGGGCAGGTTTGTCAGCCCTGGCCGAAGTGCCTGGAAGTTAGAGTATGTGCAAGCCTGAGATGCGGCTGCAGGTTTCACCTGAGACAGGCAAGAGATTCATTATCACCCGAGGGAGAGCTGGAGGCTTGTCATTGAATTGTCCTCTGAAGATACCTCATTCTCTCCACTTACTATACTGTGAGAGTGACAGACTTTGCCATAGATACATAGTCTTTTGAAAACCAAACATTAGGTGAGATGGATGTTTTAGGCAACAGTCTTTCTAACATGCTTTTCAAATTCAAAGATTTTTAGCTGCTTTTTTTTTTTTTTTTGTCAAACTGTCTTAGTTCATGAACTACAAGATGGAAATTTTGTTCTCTTCAAATTTTGAATGGATGGGGACTGAAATGTGTGTTGGAAAATAAACAAAACAATTGTAAATCAGGACAGCTAGAGGTGATGTGAGAGACAACAATAGATGTGAATTCTATGAGTAACATGCAGATAAGAACCTTTTCATTGATTGAAAAGATGATGAATTATGTTTAGTGCTGCAGCCATTCATTAAATGTTTCTTGACATTGCAGCATTCAGATTTTGGAGTTAGATGTCTTGAGAGGTCCAGGAGAAAGCCTGCTTCAGGAGAAATTTCCCAAAGTAGTTGCACATGCAGGGAAAGATCTGGTGGCTGTGATCTTTTGTAAACCTGTAAATGCCCATTTCTTCAGCAACCCGTAATTTGGAGTCAGATTTCTTTTTAAATTCAGGTCTTCAGGGAGGTGTTGTGGGTAGGAGGAACACATCACAGAGATAAGAAGTTCAAGGCAAGAAGAGACCACTAAATAGCATAACTGGACTCTGCATAATACAAGACATATAAGATTTCAACCTGGTTGAATATGTTGAGCCCTACCTATTACTGCTTAGAGACTGTCTTCCAGCAGTAAGCTTTGTTTGGGAACAAAGAAAAAGAAAAGAGAGAATATATGAATATCCTCAGTAGCTTGTTCTCTGACTTACGGACCCCTTATTATTAAAAAGGATCTTGGTAAATAGTAGGACTCCTTAAATGTCTAGATCTAAAGCATATCTTGTCATTGATTTTTTTTTGTTAAAGAGACTTAAAAAATCATGTTTTTAACCAAGACTGCTTATTACTTTTACTACAAATGACTCATAAAAGTACTGAGTAAAAGAATCAGGGAAATTATTTCTTTTGTGTATGTGAATGTGCTTATTTCTTTGTTTGCCAGCCTTTAGTTTATCTTGAATTTTTTTTTGCATCTTTTCAATAGCAAATTCTCTGTGTTGCTCATGTGGATGTTTTGAAAACAGAAAGGGGAAAACATCTTTTAAATTAGGAAAACGTTATTACAGAACTACAGAAATTGGCAGAGAGAATCAGAGTAGATACTCCATCTGCCACTAGTTTTAATTAAATCAAAAGCCCAGGATGGAAACAATCAAACATGCACAAAACCAGAATTCAGTCATGGTATTCTATTAACTGACTTGTATATTCAGAGAAGTTATTTTCATTAGAAAATTAAAATAGTCTGAAACTGGTTTTGTTCCCTATTCTTCAATATGTGTTGCATTATTATATGAAACAGAAGTTATTGAAGTAAACAGCCCAATTCTGAATCACAGTAATCTTGTTTATTCATGTTTTGAGTGTATGTGCATTGTATTATGTAGCCCAAGCCATTCAAGTTAGTTTTAAAAAACCTAGTTAGCATTTTTGCCATCGATTTTTGAGGAGTTTTTGTTTCCTTAGATCTTAATGTTTGAATGGTTCTTTAACTGACCAAGTGACATATATGTTCTTGATGCCCTGACTATGTTCAGGGCATCAAATAATTATTAACAAAAGTTTTGTGCAAGTGTATGAAAAGCCAGCTGTTAAAAGCTCTCTCTGGACTAGACTGACCAGCACTTCAGTTTCTTAAGACCATGCTAAGATGTCTACAGATGTCAATATCAGTGAGAGTGGCCTAGAAATCAATGGGCATTGTAAGTTGTGATGAGAAGAAAATGTGTACTAATATCTAGGAAATGAAAGTTGATGCATGTCACTTCATTTTTTTATAATACACTTAGAAAGTATTTAGGAAATTAATTAACTATGCACAGTCATTTCAGGGTCTACCATGTTTTAGTGTCTTTCTATATGTACCTCATCACTACTATTACCAGAAGGCTTTTCTTTCTTTACTTTTTCTTTCCTACCTCCAAGTTAAACATATTACTTATGTATTATTATTTTCCATAAACAAAATTAATCCAGGCTAAAAAACAATGGTTACTCTCCATGTATGGGAAATTCAGTGAAAACTGTATTCAGTTTTCAGAATATAATTTTTCACATTCAAAACTTGTCAGCTAGAAAGAGATTTTGTGATACCTCTGCAAAATTTTATCAAGAATTTAGTTACCTTTTTCAAAAAAGCATTGTCTGTGTTTGCATTCATGTTGTATAAATGTATATGCTTAGAACACTTAATGTGTCAGCACATCACAAGATGTGCTTCTGCTTCTTAACTATGTCTGTTTTCATGTCCTTTCTTGGGAGATATCCTCTTGCTATGGTTGAGCAATGCATGTGCTATTTCCTCATTGCTCTCCTTTTCCTATGATAGTTACATGAGGTAAAACTGGATGTATTAATACTACATCTGGTGGCCTCTATGTGCTGATGGCACAGCCTTCAGAGCCTACAGTTAAGGATACTCAGACCTGACCATTATTTCCAGGCCTGTCACCACAGCCTTGGAGAATTTGAGTCGTCTCAGGCCTTGTATTTTCTCTTAGTGCTTAGTAGCTGGATAGCTGCCATCCCTTAAAGAAGTGCATTAGATCCTGGTCTGGTGTGTTCTGATCAGTAGGAAGGAGTGTGACAGCCTGCTGAGAAGTGTGCCATTAGGTCTTCCATTCCTATAACCTTGGATCCTCTACAGAAAGGAATGGCTATCCTCTCATTATTTAGGTCCACTTGATTGTTGACCTCTGGCTTAAGACTTTTTTTTTCTCACTTCTCATAGCAAACACATTTTTGAGGATTTTTGAGGAATTTGGGGTTTTGTCATGCATCAGGAAATCCAGTTCCCAGCGTGACTTAAACCTAATGTTTTCTGTCCTTGTATAAAATTGGTTTTTGAGTCCATGGCAAGCTACCCCTGTTGCATCTATGTAACACCATGCAAAACCTAGCAATTTTAATGCACCTTTAAAAGTATATCTTTAAAGAAGTAGTGATTTGAGAAGTTTTATGCAGCGTATGTTAGCAGATTTCTAGTGCAGCTGAAAACACTAGGGAATGTCTGAATTGTACTATTAACATAAAAACATGAAGGCTTTTCTTTTTTCATTTGTATTTAACACTTTCCCAAGTGCTTTCAGCTTATCAGCTCACTTGCTAATCTTTGAAGAGCTGAAGAACACTGTACCTGTATAAACTGTTGACCAGCAGCAATACAAGTATACCTGATACACAAAAGAAAGAAGAGAGACACAACTTTGCATAAGTTTAGCAAATAAAAAGATGACCTTATAGCAATTCATAATTTGATAAGATACCTAAGAAGCTTCTAAGTTATGGCAGTTGATTATTGCTAGTGAGTAAGAAACCCCTCTGGAGGGTACTTTGGAAAAAAGAATTACAAGATTTTGCAGTCACAAAATTAAGACACTTTCCTGAAAGATGCCAAGATTTAATTTAGAATTTAACCCTTTGAGATATGTACTAATGACCCCTGCTACCCATACATTGAGACAGACTAATGAACAGGATAGTAATTTAAATGCCAAATGATTATAGATGAAATGATAGTGAACAGAAGGCTCATGTCAGTTATGGCCTGGGACTTGTGATCAGCTCTAAGACTCAGCTTAGATCCTCATCTGCTCTCATGGATGTGCCTCTGCTGTTCTGGGGGCTTTGTGTTGAGTCATTTGAGCCAACTGTCTGCTTGATTTTATTTACTCTGAGGAAAACGAATGGATTGTATGCTAACATAAGTAAAAATATTCATATACATAATATACATAATGCCCTAATGACACCAAGACACAAGAAAAGGCTGAGAAAGACCACTGTATTTTGTTCTCTATTAGAGGATTTAATGATAGAAATGAGAGGAAAAAAAAACCACTCACAAATCTCAAGTTCGTTTCAAAAAGACATGAAAATTCAAAACCCATATCCTTTAGAAAAAAACTTTTAATATAGGTCTTGTTATTAATTTAACTTGTTTTCAACAAAGGTATTTTAATATATATAAAAAAACATTTGTGTTATCTGAATCACTGGCCCATATGGAATTTAGATTAGGTAATTTCATAGATTTTAATAAAGAAAGATTGACTCCACATTTGTGAGTCTTTCAGGAATATGCAGCATATTCAAAATAATACAGAGAGCTGAACTGGTGTACCTCAACCATGATGAGAGCAATGAAGGATGTCATTCAGCTAATAATGAAAAAGCTCTTCATCTTTGATTAGCTGAGAATGTCTAAGAGGTGAAAGAACAATTAGCTCCAGAAAAGTTTTGTATGCTTGTTCAGGGTTAACAGCATACATTGAAGATAAAATAAATCCCACTGCATCATATTGATGAAAGCTTTCACCCAATGTAAATGCCTCATGTAGAATAGAGTGGCTGATTTGTCATTTTAACTTTTGAAAACAGTCCTATATTTCTGAGGATAAGAATTACAAGGAACTGTATAAAATCATGGTTACTCTTAGAGTAGGCCTCACTTCCAATTATTTATATGTATTTATGGAAATGCATTAGGGGTATGAGGGGACCCTGTGAAGTATAATGTTTACAGGACATGGAAAGAAGTGCCATTAGTGGACTTGGTACTGAGTCAGTGTTAAAAGACTTCAGGGACAGACTTCAACTCATACAAAAAATATTGGACCTTTAATCATAACACAGAGAGTTCAACAGATCACATCATAAGTGATGTGGTTAATGTCCTTGTCTCTTATTTTGCAGTCTGCCCTTCCTGACAAAGCTGTATGTCTTTTTATGTTAATATAAAGTGATAGTTGAGTCATATGAGTTATCCTACTGAATAGCCTGTATAGCAACTAAATCCCAGGTTTGGACATATGTAAGGATTTTTTGTCGTTTATTTCTTGTACTTCTTGCATTCATGTATACTGAATGACTATACTTGCATTCATGTGTACTGAATGACTACACAGATTAATGTGTACCATTTACCTTCTGTCTCTTTTGACCCTATTGTGAGTAGTTCCGAGTTTTCCGTTTTTAGGCTGTGAACCTGGACCATCTTCCTCTGTACCCAAATTTCACAGTTTGTAGGATGGGGCTACAGATGCTGACACCTGTATGAAAATCCTTGTCTTCCCGTATTGAAAAATGCCGTGCTGAAGCAAGGTGTTGTTATTACAAATTTAACTCCTGGCAGCATTGAGTGGTACCACTGCTAAAAGACCTGTCAATCTGTTGTCCTTTCCAATACATTTTGAGGGGCTAAAATGAGCAGAGAAAGGTAGCAGAGTGAAGACAGGCACGGCATAGCAGACTGGGGTGGCAAATACCATTCTCTTTCTTACATAAAACAAGAGGGCATCTTGTGTCTGAGCAAGCTGATGTAAAGTAGACCTGGGGGAGTCAGGCAGTAAAACAGCAGACACAGACAGTAATAAGACACTATCTGGAGCAACAACAAAACAGATGGTTCAATGGCCCCCCTGTCCACTCCAGAGAATACACAATTACTTACAGGACAAAGTCCATCTGCTCCTATAATAATCTGAAAATTCATCATGACTAAAGCTGCAGTGGGCCTTTTGCCAGCTATTTAAATTAACTTGATCCATTCCCTATAGACCTATCTAAAAAAATCCAATCTTCTCCACCCTTTAACCTGCTGTAACAGGTTCACCTCTCGCCTTCAGATTGGAAAAACAGAAGACACCAGTGCCACCTGTTAGCTGCAGGAAGAATGGCCTGTACTATTGGAAACTGCTGCAAATGAACTGAGCAGTCATAAACTTTTAGGGGCCACCCTGTTAACTTATTTGAAATTCTGGCACTGTGACTGATTGTCTGAGGTCAGACAGATAAAGGAGATAGCATGCAAAGGTGTATAAAAGAATATCTCATCATGAAAGGGCAGTATTTTCAAGACAGTAAGCCAAGGACGTCTGCTGCTTCTCTCAAATAGAGCAGGTGATTGTGCTATAAACAGGAGCTTGTAGACAGAGGAGGAAGAGATACAGTCAGACTGAGAAACACTGCAGATTTGGGGAAGTAGTGGTATTTTTTTTGATATTCCGGGTCCATAAGTTACTTCTTTCTACCTTCTGTAGTCATTCACATCTGAAGAACAAAGTAGGCACGGTGGTCTCCCAGTGTAGGCTAGGAGCTCGCCTGTGCACTTGGCTATGCAAGGCATATGTTTGTGTTAAGGGGGCCCTAGGTATTGAGATGGGCAGAATGAGGCAGGGAGAAGAATGAGAGTAAAAGGTGTTTGAGTTCAAGCTGCAGTCTCCTGGAAGTATCCTTAGGAAACAACCTTAGCACTTTTTTCTTAATTTCTTTCATATTCATTGGATCACTCTCTGGAATGGAAAACTCTCTGGGTCAAATAATATATGCAGTTAATTCCTCACTAAAATTGTATCCTTTATGCACATTATTACAGTCTTCAACACTGATCCGGTTTTATCTTTTGTAAGGGCCTGGGAGGTTTCAGTATGCAGTTGGCTTACAGAACTCCATTCAACCATTTTAGCCATTTGCTTTAACTATCAAAGAGGGATGATTGCTACCTGCAGGTGACAAAAGGATAGGAAAGGCATGGAATGGAGTATTGTACCTGAATATAAAACTCAACTGTGTATGAAGCTAATACTGTCCTAAGGATAAAACAAGAGCCTGCTTCCTCCTACAGACCAGTGAAATTAATGCTTCCTCTAATATAGCTTTCTAATCCAACTTTTTTAGCATTTCCATACCTGTGCTGCAACTGTTTCCAGTAACCAGCTGCCAAAGAAAAATGTTAAGGCATAGCAATATGTTTTCAGAGTCTGGAATAGCTTTCAGGCTGTCATTGGCTCAATTTCAGGCTTTTTGACAGGCTATAATCTGTCCTTCTTGAAACAATTGACAATTTTTCGGGCAGGAGCTGTGCAAATAGCCTGAAAAATGGACAGCTATTATTTTCAAAATATTATTAAAAATGAGAAAACTAAAACTAAAAAGTGCAGGTGTTCTTATTTTGAGTGGTACTCTTCAGAGGAGTGGATGTTATTTTGGTAATTCTACCTGTTGGTACAATTCTGAGGAAAGACTGTAAGCTCTGACTAGGGTAACATTTGGGAAGAGAGGAACATACCCCATTTATCTTATGGGAACATGAAATGAGCTGGCATGCTGGATGACATCAAAAAAAGGAAATACAGTTAAACATCTAAAACTCCCATTAACTTAGTTGTAGTGTACTTGTAAAATCTAGCTGCTTTGGTAAAAATGAAAGATACCGCTGTGTGGGAATTGGATGCTGCTGCCAGAAAGTCCTGTCACAGTGCTTTTGCGTTCTAAATTGTTGTGACCTGAGGAGTGACCTGAAAATTTTTCTTTGCTTCTATTTTTTTTCCTTTAAAATATGTAGCATATCATTTTTTCTTCTGAAAAGATATCTTATTTTGTAGCTTAAATAGAAAAAAAGAATATAAAAAAGAATATGAAATGCAAAGCTAAAACCTCCGTAAGAAGTTTAGCTTCTTTATGAACATCTTCTTAAATGCAGACCTTAATACATGAATCTGTGTCTACCTAACTTAAATCTTTTTGTTTGTTTGTTTGTTTGTTTTTGTGGCTTTTGGTGCAGCAAAAGAAAATTCTTAAACTTAAAGGTTGGCTTTTGTGCACAAACAAATGTGAGTGGGCTGGATGGCTAGATCGGTCCAAGGGCAGGTCTTGGACACAGTGTGGAGTAGATATGGGTCACCGAGAACACACACTGCAATACCAGGGGGTCTTAAAGGGGTGCCTATTTAGGGCCATGTCAACTATAGGAAAACTCTGCTACATCTTTGTCATGACTGGGGGGGGCAGACAGGTGCTGTTCCAGGGGAGGTTTGGGGACTCCACAGAGGAAGTCTTCAGTCCTTAAATGTTGTGCTGTGGGCCTCACTCTGCTCTTCAATGGGCAAGGGGGAAGATCAAGGGAAAGTGAAGCTTTACTAAAGAAAAATCTGAAGCCATTTTTCCTTGGTAATATCTTTCTCTGGAGATTGATGACACCGTCCCTGTGGAACTCTTCATTTCTACTTCGGTACTCAGAAGAAGATTTAGGTGGGATTTTCGGTTAGGTTTATTTCATTTTGAAGAAATTTATTTCACAAAAACGAAATAAACCAGATGGGAATATTCAGTTTGGCAGGAATTAGAGTGAAGATAAATAAAGGCTTTAGCTAACAGTTCTGAAATACAGAAAATAGTTGTGTTTCACAAAGAACTCCCCCCCACACCCCCCAAAAAAAAAAAAAATTAAATTAAAAAAAGCCTGAAGTGGAACAAAATATTTAACCTGGAGTAACATTAAACATTAAAATTAAGGTGGGTAGTAACTTTCACAGAAACATTTTAAAATGCTAGTGAACAAATGTAAATAAAATTTTGCATTGAAAATACAAAGGTTTTATCTGCAAAAATGTAGAAATAAAATGTTAAGATCATTCCAGATTTTTCAGTTTTCAGTCCCTTAGGCAATTTGGCGTCCCCAAGATAAATCTTGAATATTTTTGAGATGTTGATTTTGTTTTATTTTTTTCTTCTAAAATAGTTGGTAGAAACACTTCTGAATTATTATTATTATTTTTATTTGTCTGTTTTCCATTTTCTACCCCTGTAATTTCAGCAACAAATATCTTTTGGGAAGTAAGACTTGCTCCTATGTTTAAAAAACATAGCTCCTATGTTTTAATTTTCTCCTACTTGTAGTAATGCAGTGTTTCAGGGCATGTTGCACAGTAGCAAGTGCACATCTGAGCAAATTCTGATGTTAATTTAGGCAGCTTGGGTGCTTGTATCTGAGCTTGCAGCATTTTGGTGCTTGTGTGGTTCTTCCAACATTGTGTGTGTGTATTGGGGTGTGAATTGTTGGTGTGCTTTGTTGCTGCATCCATTGCGCTTCCACACCTCCCAGCCTCTGCTTACACCAAGTCATTATGTGTCACTGAAGCACAAGTATGCCCTTAGCTTTCTTCTGCTTCAGCACTTTTAAACGAACGCATTCTTAGCATGTCTTAAGAGTGACGATAATTCCCTCTGCAGGGATTGTGACTGGGCTACAGCATCCTACGCCCCCAAGCAAACCAAGGTAGCAGGACAACTGCACAATTTAAGGATGTTCTACTCAGAGATGAATTTTATCCTATTAAGACCAAGGCATACCTCAGAGATTCAATGATGCATAAACTTTTTATGGGCTGCCAGCATACAATTGAATTTTATCTGAATTGACTACTGTGCAAACATCCCCGAATCCAAACCTAATGACTGTGGAAGGTATTAGCCTCTATCAGTACTGTACATGACACCTCAGCAGCCTCTCTGTTTACAGTTTGTAGTGAGTGCTTCATTAAGATTTCTGTGTAGGCTTGCCATTGCTGTAACACAGCAGGGACAGATTAGGATAATATAAATTGTTTATAAATCACATTTAGGAATTAAAACAGTGGGCACAAAATACTACCTTCAGGTCAGAGAAAATAAGATTTCAAGGCAATTATAGGACATTTGATATATCTGCCTTTTTTTTTTTTTTTTCTTTTTGTGACTTTATGACTTCAATTCAGAACTAGGTGTTTTTGTATGTAGCTGTGATGGGGAGGCAATTGTAATCCACTATTGAACAACCGGAATAATAGGTTGTCTTTCCTTTCTCCCTTAAGTGCTTTCTCTGAGGTGACACCACTTGCTTGGTTTCCCTATGGTTCACAACATACATAATCAGTCTTCCTCCCTCTGTCCCAATCTAGTGAAGGTCTTAAAGCCTTCCTCAGCCTAGCTGAAAGGTGCAACCTCTCTGGATGGTACAAAGAAACTGTTTGAATGTCCTCCTCCTGTTTCAGAATAGCAGAGACTGTTATTTGCATAAAATCTATGCTTTGCTCATATCTTTTGGCCATTGTGACTACCAAAGCACTGACGGTCACTATTATTAAAGCACTTTAAGCATCTGTATAGTGCAAATTTCAGATTGCCCGGAATGGCCAGACTTGCTCAGATGGCTAGGTTATCACATTTTGGAAGTGCCCAAGTGACGCAGGATTTTGTCAGTTTCCATTTTCCCTTAGTTTCTATGGGAGCTAGCTCCACTGTGGATGTGAAGAGGCTCAAGTGCCATTTGTGGGAAAACAGGAAAACAAAAACAGGCAACAAAAATAACAAAAACTTACAAGTCTTTGGATACTCAAAGCCTTTTCTCTCCATACCTGAGCCAAAAGCCTTGTGGGTGTCTGTGTAACAAGCACAGCAAGACATGGAGACATACTAGAAAAGAGCAGTGAACAGGGTCACGTAACACCCAACAGCTAAAATGCCTGGCTGCATAAAACAGGACTAAGTCCTAATGCAGAGAAATAGCAGGAATGTGTATCATTTCTTCTGTAGCTGATGCATATGGAACAGTGCAAAAGCAGCATTTTCTTATGAGAGGAGTGATTATAATGTATCTTCTAAAACTCAAAGTGTGGGCCCCATATGGATGGTGTGGCCAAGACATGCGGCTTTTGAAGGTTTATTCCCCCTCCTTGAGTTTGACAATTTTGTAGCAACTGAGAAAGGTGCTTCCATGGCAGGAACCATGCAAAGGATTAACTTCAAATACTGCCTGTATTTAGTGTATTGACTTGCATTAGAAAAGTGCTTTTAGAGTGTCACAGAAATGCTAAAAATAATAGGAGTCTCTTGTTCGCTCATTTTTTTAAAAGAGAAACATGGCTAACCTTGTCTATAAACTGATGTCACATACTACGTGTATTCTGTGCAGAGTTTCAGTTCTGGTGAGATAATGCTATCACCTGTTAGGTCAGCATACTAAGAATGACTGATGTTATTCAAGGTAAACTTCAAGAATTCAAGGTAAACTTTCAAGAATTTCATGCTGGTGCTAACACATCTAGCATTAAAAGCCATGATATGAAGAAAATAATAAAGGAGGGGATAATATAAACTCAAGATCTACTAATAAAATACACTAATTAAGATAAATATTCCATGAAAGTCAATCAGTCAGCTAGTCTTAAGACACCCCATGGATGGTAAGTGTCTGGCTTTTGCATTATTAATTATTTAGCTGAGAAGGAACCAAATAATTCAGGAGGCCAAGAATGGTTGTTTTTGTCAATCTTGTTCTTCCCTCCATTAAGTTAGCTCTGTTGTAGGGAAAACGCAGAGCTCTAGCAGGGTTTAAATGCAACATAAATGTTTATTGGAATTTTCAGTGGCCCTTGGAGAGAGGCAAAACCAATATTTTTGGTGTTCCAGTGAGTGACATAAATGAAACCAGACACCAAGCACAAGTGGTACATGCAAAAATGTGCTGTAAGATGCTGAGAAATGGATAAGCAGATTGTTTAAATCTGGGCTGTGTCTTGGGAAAGCCTTAATCAAATGATCCTAGATTTGCATTGAACACTTATCCTCTCTTTCTAGTAGCCTCTGAATTTTCTGGCTAGTTCAATTCTGCACGTTCAGGTTGTGGAGGCAGATAAGTAGCAAATGGTGCAGCAGGCAGTGGCTCCGGCATATGGTCTGACAGTGTTTGGTTCTCTGCAGGGTAATGCAGAACAGGATTGTCGTCTTCTGCTAAAACTCTTTCAGCAAGTCGTCCTGATCCCTTTCTGCCTCTGCTTGGGGGAATCATACAGAAGGTAAGAATAGTTCCCTGTTCCAGATATTTACCACTGTACCAACACACGGGCCTCATGTGTCAGTGGTACCTACAAAATAGAGAGCTGCCCCTCAGGAGCTTGTCTGATGTTGCTCATTTCACAGAGGTTACAGAAGTCAATACACACTGGATCAGCACTTGAATGGGGATGACAAGAGACATGAAGAAAAACCCCATGTCGCTTTAACACAACCTTCACCCAGCGAGCTCTGTCTTGTTTCCATAATAGAGGCTACGGGAGGCACATCCCATACCTGCTGCACGTTGCTGCAATTCAATTTAATACCGCTCCTGTCCCTCACTTACTTTGGTGAACACAAACAGCTATTGCAAATGTCAGGTCCAATTTGCTTTCATCCAGAATGGTGTTTATTTTATTAAATGAGTGTGCCTACATCTTTCCTAGTTCTAATGTGCTTTTTTCTGCTTTTTTTTTTTTTTTTTTTTCCCTTATCAAACACAAATGACCAGAGTTTTAAAAGGCACTGGAGATGAAAGGGAAGCTGTTCTCTGATGCTGCACTACCATGTTTGTGCAGCAGCTCCATGGTGCGTAACAACAGTCACTCTGTGGGTCCCAGGCTGGAGAGGCATTGCCAGGGAACCACTTTTTTGTTGGATGCAGCCATAGCACTTGGAGATTTCCCTGAGAGGAGGATGGGGCTGTGTTAGATGGTGGAGCACAAGCAGCTGGACTGAACCTGCTGTGACGTGGGAGGTGGCGCAAACTGGCAAACCAGGTTCATGGCAACAAACTGCAACCACTTGCACAGGATTTAGTATCATAAGATGTGTCTAACGTCTAAGAAAGCATAGGCTATAATTTCTTCCACAGACAGGAAAATATTAATCCATTACTGTGTATGGCTGTTTTGGTGAATTGCAGCATAGTCAGTGGGAGGGGTTAAGGCATTATTTCAGTGCTATATGGCATATATCTTTCCTTCTTTACTGTTTTGAAGTGCTTCACATGGATATATCTAGAGAGTTTCTAAAAAGCAGTATTCCTCCTTGTGCCCCACCCCTCTTTCCTTTTTTTTTTTTTCCTTTCTTTCCTTCTCTCTCTCCCTTCTGTGTGTGTATGTGCATGCACGTTGTTGATGAATGGTTCACCTGCCCATGTGTTTGGAAGGCTTTCAAAAACCACTTAGGATTGATTTTGCCTCTTGGTTTAAGAAAAAATAGCAAAATCAGAAAGCTCATCCTGACAGTAAATGATGTGGTAGGACATGGCATTTAGAAAGCTGGGTTTGAAACACTTCAGAAATACACATCAAAACATATATTAGTAATTCCAAAGCTATAACAAAAAGCATTTTTTTTTTTTTTCCTGTAGTACAGACCAATTTTTAGAGTCTGTAAGGAACTTTTAATTTATTTTTTTTTGTGGTCTGTAAATGAACGTGTGGAAAGTCATTTGAAATCTTCCCATAGAAATGCCTATTCAATGAAGATAGACATCCATATAAAATAAGAGGAACCTCTATATTCTGTGACAAATGTTTTGATCCTGTATTACTGAAGATGGGTGCACGATGTAATTATCTGCCTTTCAAGATTTGTACAATCATCTATTCACAGAAAAAAGTCTTATCCTTGAATCTTTCTCAGCCTTTTCTCAGCCTGGAACCTCTTGAGAACCAGCTTTGATTACCTGGGAAAAGCAGATATAGAGCTAGCTATAGAAACATTCATCCTCATCTTCTGCTATAAAGCTGTTCTGGTGTGTATGATTTTTGCTTGTTTTCTAGACTTACTGCTAATTTTTTAAGAGATACTTTTGGAAGCAGTCTTTAAGCCTCTTGCCACAACTACATTGGTGTATTTTCTTGTCTGGTTATGTAGATAAATTTGTCCCAGAGTCTATTCTTACAACACAATTTACTACTTTTCTTGCAACAGTCCCTTTTCAGATGAGTGTGTTTTTCACACTCATTCTCATTCTCTCAAGCATGCTTGTCCTGATGCTTGCAGAGAAGAAAGCAAGAAGATTTCTCTCCCTGGGTATAGCTCAGAGATCCTTTAAGTTAGAAAACATAGCAGCTTTCACCTTAAAAATCCCTGATGTGTGCTCTCACTGTTTTCTTTGTCTTTATTCTGTATCTACACATAGCCTCAGATATTCAGAACTGACTGCCTGGATGTACAGATGAGGATAATGAATCAAACCCCTCTCTAAATAAATCTGAAAACTTTTGACTAATAACTTGAAGCAAGGCATGTACTAGCAATGTTACCAGCCTAGTGTTTCTATTATGCTTGACAGTGCATCTCATTAAACATCAGGAACCCCCCTGAAATATTTCAATAATGCTGTTTATAGCAACATATAATTGCATATTAAACTGTTCTATATTCTAGTTGATAAAGTAGTTATTTACGTATGACTGTAGAAGCCACTGGTAAAATTACAGAAAAAAAACCTGTAAGCATCAACATGGTACTAAACTCTAATAAAAGAGGAAGGAAGCTGGAAGCTGATAAGAGAGGTAGTGACTCAGGAAAGAAAGATGTTTCAAGCAAGAGTAAGCAAAGAGCACTCAGTCGTGAAGGAAGAACCTAAACATTTTCAGAAAGTCTAATACAAATATTAAAACTGTGGATGAAAGCTTTAAATAACACAGCTGGAACATAAGTAGTCCTAAGAATACCACAGATCTGGCTTCAGTTAGAGGGATTAATCTTTATATAACTAGATGTATTAACCCTTATATTTATGTAAGGATGAAATCTTGTGATTCAAAGTCTCCAATGTGTTATGTGTAAGATACTATGTTTTTTCTTCTGTGGGTTTTACCACAGCTGTGACAAAAATTAAAACACAGTAAAATTAAACAAGAAGGGTGAATAAGCGTTCAGGGGTGAAACAGGGTAAGTTAATTCTTCCCCAAAGTGCTGAGCTGTCAAGTAATGGGTTGAGTTTGGTAGATGCAGGGAGAAGTATGGTGTCAGTGTGGGAAATGTTAGTATTTATGTAGGTGAATTGAAGTATTGTGGTTATTAGAGCTAAAAACAGCACAGGAAAAAGTTCCGGCACTTCCTTTTCTCACCCAGCTCTCAGTCTGCCATTCCTCACCTGGTGCTTTCTGCTTGAATCTCTTGAGAGCAGATGCCACCAATTATTCCAAATTATAGTATATTTTGTGAAATAGAGGCCTGCTCTATATAACAGACATTTTAACTACTGTTATTAGCAAGAGATCTTTAGCACTGTCTCCAAGAAATAGCCCCTTCACTAAAGGTAAAGACTTCTGAAGGTTCGCTTGGCAACAAGTTGTATGTAACTAGTGGGTTAGCTAAGGTTCAGATGTTCTGGGCTGCTCTCCACCGTGGAGAAGGGGAAAACTTAGAGTTTACAAACTAGGAGAAGGAAGCCAGCACTGAGGTTTTCTTTCCTACTTGAAGGGTTGAGAGGAGGGCTTTGACATATACTCAGTTTGTTAGAGAGACAAGAAGAGCAAGAACAGGTAGGTAGATTAGTTAAATATGCTTAGGAAGAAAAGTGTGGGAAGAGTTTCCCCTTTGTGGTGAAAAAAAAAAAAGCTAATTAGAGCATGGGCCAGCATGAAATGAATTAAAGTTTGAAAAACTGCTTGCACATGGAGGAAGAATCCATACAGCTTTCCTGGTCAAAAGAGCCCAAGCACTAACTGTATCCAATGACAATTTGTGGCCAAAGCAGTGAGCCTGTCCTGCCTCAATGGGAGGAAAACTTACTGGGGAGATCTCCAGTTTAATTTGAGGAACAAAACAATCCATGAGGCCTAAGATTTGGATACTCCTGCAATAGTTTTCTAGTATGTCTTTGGATAAACTTTTGCTGTTGATGGTCTGTGCATGAGCAGTCTTGCAGAACGAGTAAAAGGTCAGCATCTACTTGAACACAGAGAATTGCTGTTGAGGAAAAACATTTGATGTTATACTCAGTTTGCTGAATGCGGATTTCTTTTTCCTCGCTATTGTCAATGATGGTCATTGACAACCATCTTTTAAGGTGTTCATCCGTGTCTTGCAAATGGGATTTGTTTGTCCTTTAGTTCCCTGAGTATTAGAAAAATATCTATCTCAGCTCATTATACAGGTTTCTTATATAGGTGATGAAAACATTAAGGCTGCTTCAGCAAGTGATTCAGTCTGTCCTAATAGCATTTTATTATAGGCTGAATTAATTATCTTCCAGGTATGTCTAGGTATCTGCACTAATCATAGGAGAGCGTAGAAGTAGTATTTCCTTTTAGAGAAGTAGTATTTGGTGAGCTGAACACCACATGCAGTGTGCTCCTGTAGCATTCTTGTATATTTACACTGTTAGTGAACCCTGACTGTCCCAAAGTATGGAAAAGTAGTGACCGATTGGAAATCACTTGTCAACTCTTGAAGCAGAGGGGGCTGGCAAACTGAAACTTAGCGATGACCTGTATTGCATTTTGCATAAGATAAAAATAGGATTTTTCCTTTTGCTAATTTCAGCGAAGTGTGTGGTCTTCACTCATTTACTTGCTTGCTTTTCTTGTGTTTTCCAACAGTTGGTACCCAGGCTTTCTTTTAGGGCAGAAAGTGTGAGAGTTTAAAGGTATTTTTTATTCTAACAAACCTACAACTATGGAATGAAGCTTGAACACATAATTAATTCAGCAAACACTACTACAGTAGTTGGGAAGTCTGCTCTTGATGTACCCTTATCTTGATGTGTATAGCACATTTTCAGATATGGTTACCTAACAGTAGGTATTTGTAATCTGGCTTCCAATGCTGCTGTGCAGTCTTCTGTGTGTTACTTGAAGTCTAGAAATGAAGCTAGATACAACTCCGCCCCTTTCTGTGGGTCAGCTTCCTTTGACATTGGTTGGACTTGCAGTCAGAATAACTGTTCTGAAGAAATGGATCCTCTTTTTATTCTTCTCTCATGATCTTAATCTTCCTGCTGTCAAAACTTCCTTGTCTGAAACCTTTTTATCTCCTTTGTGCTGTTTCAGGTACTTAATTTTTCTTATTACTCTGTCAGAGGGGTTTTACATCCTTCAAGCCTCAGCTCTTACAAGAAAACATGGCTGGGCTGGTTTCTGATGGCTTCAGGAAAATATGCTGTTGCAATCTGCTTCCACTTGAATGGAAACTGTCAAAGTTTAATTGCTCTCTTTTGTCCCTGAGCTAAGACACAACCCTGACAACAGAACATTGGGAGTCACATATAGGTTAGTCTTTATGGTACGGCAACCCCACTGCATCAGCAAGAACTAAGCTGTGCATAGTCAGATTCTCCAGATTGTCAGAAAGGACATACTTAAAGTATTTTTCTTCTTTCTTCTTCTTTTTTTTTTTTTTTTTTTTTTAATTTAGTATTTTTTCTTCTTTTGTTAGCATCATTAAGAAATTAAGAATCACAAATTTACAAATAGTGCTTTCTTTAACCAAGTGAAAAAAATGTCAGCAAATGATATAATTGTCAGTTATAATGAATCAGCTTATATAAATATCATGAGAGATACAGCATTGTACTCATCATCACCATTAATGTTACAGTGTCAAATGAAACTTTTTTAAACCATTACTGATTTTTTTTTTTCAAACTGAAAGAACCTTGATTTATAAGCTCTATATGTAAAAAGAGTAACAGAGAATTTCATACCAGTGAAAAAATGTAATAACCAGGGTTCCCTGGTTTTATTTGTTCATTGGGAATTTTTTATATGGAAAGTCTAGAGTTCTTACTTGAGACAATGTACTGTCAAAACATTGAGGTTCAGCTATTACCTTTATACACGCTGACAATATTACAATAGTGTGCGCTTATTCTACCTGTATGGCAAAGTGTCTTTTAAATAGAAATATTCAAAAATTTCTGTGCGCATCATGTCAAAAAAGCTCATTAGAGACATATCTAGGCATTTATATTTGTGCACTAGCCTTTTTGTGAAAAATTTGAAGGACCAAAACCTGAGATATTAATGAAATATTAAGTGTTTTAAGGTTTAATTAGTTGAGCAACATCTTTACTCATATGTTTATGTCAGAAAGAAACTTCCAAGCAGGAGTGAATGTTGACTGGGTCCCAAATGGATACAAGAAGAGATAATAGCAAATGTGTAGTACTAGCAATTGGTGTATTTTGACATGAGCTAACAGAATAAATGCCTTCTTTGCCTCAGTCTTTAGCGGCAATACCGGTTGTTCTCTGGATACCCAGTACCCTGAGCTGGTGGAAGGGGATGGGGAGCACGATGTGGCCCTCACCATCCACGAAGAACTGGTTGGTGACCTGCTACAGCACTTGGATGTGCACAAATTGATGGGGCCGGATGGGATCCACCCAAGGGTACTGAGAGAACTGGCAGAGGAGCTGGAATCTATCCATCATTTATCAGCAGTCCTGGCTATCGGGGGAGGTCCCAGCTGACTGGCGGCTAGCAAATGTGACGCCCATCTACAAGAAGGGCCGGAGGGCAGACCCGGGGAACTACAGGCCTGTCAGTTTGACCTCAGTACCAGGGAAGCTCATGGAGCAGATCCTCTTGGGAGTCATCATGCGGCACTTGAAGGGCAAGCAGGTGATCAGGCCCAGTCAGCATGGGTTTGTGAAAGGCAGGTCCTGCTTGATGAACCTGATCTCCTTCTATGACAAAGTGACGCGCTGGGTGGACGAGGGAAAGGCTGTGGATGTGGTCTACCTTGACTTCAGCAAGGCTTTTGACACCGTCTCCCACAGCATTCTCCTCAAGAAACTGGCTGCTCTTGGCTTGGACTGGCGTATGCTTCGTTGGGTTAGAAACTGGCTGGATAGCCGGGCCCAAAGAGTCGTGGTAAATGGAGTCAAGTCCAGTTGGAGGCCAGTCACTAGTGGCGTTCCCCAGGGCTCGGTGCTAGGGCCGGTCCTCTTTAATATATTCATCAATGATCTTGACTAGGGCATTGAGTGCACCTTCAGTAAGTGTGCAGATGACACCAAGTTAGGTGCGTGTGTCGATCTGCTCGAGGGTAGGAAGGCTCTGCAGGAGGATCTGGACAGGCTGCACTGGTGGGCTGAGGTCAACTGCATGAAGTTCAACAAGGCCAAGTGCCGGGTCCTGCACCTGGGGCGCAATAACCCCAAGCAGAGCTACAGGCTGGGAGATGTGGTTGGAGAGCTGCCAGGCAGAGAAGGACCTGGGAGTGATGGTGGACAGTCGGCTGAATATGAGCCAGCAGTGTGCTCAGGTGGCCAAGAAGGCCAACGGCATCCTGGCTTGTATCAGAAACAGTGTGGCCAGCAGGGCTAGGGAGGTGATCGTCCCCCTGTACTCGGCTCTGGTGAGACCGCACCTCGAGTACTGTGTTCAGTTTTGGGCCTCTCACTACAAGAAGGACATCGAGGTGCTTGAGCGGGTCCAGAGAAGGGCGACGAAGCTGGTGAGGGGCCTGGAGAACAAGTCCTATGAGGAGCGGCTGAAGGAGCTGGGCTTGTTCAGCCTGGAGAAGAGGAGGCTCAGGGGCAACCTTATCGCTCTCTACAGATACCTTAAAGGAGGCTGTAGTGAGGTGGGGGTTGACCTGTTCTCCCACGTGCCTGGTGACAGGACGAGGGGGAATGGGCTTAAGTTGCGCCAGGGGAGTTTTAGGTTAGATGTTAGGAAGAACTTCTTTACTGAAAGGGTTGTTAGACACTGGAGCAGGCTGCCCAGGGAGGTGGTAGAGTCACCATCCCTGGAAGTCTTTAAAAGACGTTTAGATGTAGAGCTTAGGGATATGGTTTAGTGGGGACTGTTAGTGTTAGGTTAGAGGTTGGACTCGATGATCTTGAGGTCTCTTCCAACCTAGAAATTCTGTGATTCTGTCTGTGCAGGTGATAATTAGACAGGAATTTTAACCAAAGAATTATCTTGTTTGTTTGTTTTTCTTTTTTCTTTTTCTTTTTTCTTTTTTATTTTCTTCCTAAACAAGTGCTTTAGATTGGTTGTATTTGTTGCATTTCACAGAACATCACATATCAGGTATTCAAGAGAGATATTCAAAAAAATTCAAGAGGTATTCAAAAAAATTTAAGATAACATTGTCCCCATGTCTTACATGAATCTATTTTTACCATGTACGTTAGCCCATGGACATAAAGCAAAATCCATACTTTCCCTGCTCAACAGATTTACATCTAACATGTTTTGAATGGAAAGATGGGGTTTGAGCAATTAATTACTAAAAGAAGCATCTGGGATATTTGGATTTGAAAATCTCCAGATGACACAATTTTTTAAAATTCCTATCAGAGAACTTTTAACCAGGGAGAGGCAAAAATTAGTGTGAATACTTGGCACTGCAAACTTTAATGGAGTCAAAGCTCATTTGTTTCATGTATTTCACATCTGAAATTCATAAGGCTAATTTTCTACTGGACATAGGGCAAATTTTCTACTGTGATGGATCACCAAGCAATGTAGCTCAGTCTCTCTCTCAGAATGAAAAAAGGAGACATCTGAACTATGTAATGCAAACCTGAGATTTTGCCCCCCCAAAATATTCCAGCCTGAAATGAGGCTAAAGTTCAAAATTACAAAAGTTTTTTTTTACATACTTTATCAAGACGGTCTTGATTTTTAAAATTATTTCAAAATAGTTCAAATTTATGCTGAGGCTATATATTCTTTAGTTATGCATTAGTCTGAATTTAATAGCATTTCCAAATCAAATAATTACAAATAAACTGAAATGTCAGACAATTGATTTGACAAATGATTTGTCAATTTCTCATTTTATTTTCCTGTCCCTACTTCTACTGCTACTCCTACCTTCCCCTTTTCACAAATATGTTGAGTTTTAATAATTCTGTCTTTTTTTTCCAGTTTAAAATAGTTTCCTAATCAAGAATCTTTATAAAGATACACTGTAACCATCAGCTATGCTGTTAGCATACATTAATTAACACTTCTACTGATATTCACACACAGTATGCTACCTGATACAGATTGTTTGATGTTAGCATCACAAAATGCGTACCTTTTATTTCCAAATAATGTTTTTCTTTTTTTTTTTAATTATTATTATTTTTGGGACATCAACGGCTATTAAGTACATTTTGAAAACCTTCAAATTCTTTCATAGTGATGTGATAATAAGTTCTGTTCCTGCATCTTGAATTCTTCCATTCCTTGAACTGCTCTGAGTTTAATGGAATTTTTTCTGCAGAAAGGATTCAAATCATTAAGGACAAATGTAGAAAAAATAATCCTGTAGCTGATGCTGAACTGAAGGTGATTGTCAAAGTTACTCATACTAATAGGAAAACACAGACCCAGTGAAGCAAAAGGTTGAACATATTGACTTCATTATTTTTGGTAGGAAAATGAACTCAACAAATGCAAGTAGACCTCCATAAACAAGGTTGCAATCTTTCTTTTGCTTTAGAATTCTCATTTGTTGCATCAGTTTCCACCTCTATTTCTAACATTAAATTTGCCTGAATTACTATCATACTTCCTGAAAATTCTACTGGCAGATCCTCAAGTAGGGTAAAAAGACTGATACCTCTGTGCGTGTATTTCTGATGAGGCACAATTATCCTGAATTACTTCACACTTATGGAAACAAACTTAAGTTGCAGTGGTACAAGCAGGAGGAGAGTCAGATGCTGCAATTGAGGAACCTGGATTTTAGGTGGATTCCAGAACAGCCTGACTAACTTTGTTTTAGTTCCATGTGCCTTTCATTTTTCTTGTTTCAAAATCTTGGGAAGAAATGATCTCTTGGGGAAGTATGTATAAGCTCTGTGGCACCCAAGTCCTTCCTCAGGTATTAAATGTACAAGTAGTTCATGCTTTGCAAGTAACAGCATGGAAGAGTGCCTGACTCTCTTGGCTTTGTTCAGAAATATATAATAATTAATTAGAAAATTAAGATATTAGATATTAATTAGGATATGAGATTTTAATATCCTAAATGCAGTTCTGGGCATACGTTCATCTTGTTTAACTAACTTTGGTTGAGTATTCACTTAGATTAGGAACCTAGTCATTGTGGGCTCTCTTGTAGTCACTAGAGAGAGACAGGCTTTGCTGGGCATTCCCAGAAGTGGTGTTTGTGGGCTGGCGGTGCAATCGTGGAGTGTAAATAACCAAGCCAACAGGTAGGCAGCTGTTCACTGGACCTCAGCACTTCATATCGCACAAGAAAGCATGCACCCTTCCTTGCTTTAGAGGTGGGCATGCTTCAAGGTACTTGGGTATACAATTCCTTCGTCTTTTAATTTTTGGGCAACTTAGTTTAAAATTGTTTACAATTCACTTCTGAGTTAAAAGAAAATAGCACTAAATATATAGATCACCTCGATGTAACAATAAGAAAGATAATTTATTTCTTTACCAAGGAACAATGGAGGTGCAAACCTTGGTGTTCAACATTAAAAGCTTGGTGGAAGTTAAGGTTAGAGGAGATTGGGAGGAATTTCAGCTAACATGATGACTGCTGATCCATGTAAAGCTCTTAGGGGTGGAGAGAGATTTGTTTCCTTTAGTTCTTTTCTTTTCGTTATTGATCGCCTGTTCAATCTACTGAAATACTGATTTAATTCTGTCATACTTACAACACTGACATAGTGCCAAAATACAGACACAGTGTAAATACATCTGCAGGTATGGGTAATTCCATTTACTGTGGTCTACATGTATTTCATACATATCCTTTCAGGTAGAGGCTGCCCTCAATTACTAGGAATGCTGAGACACAAAGAAATGCACAGTCCTGAAATTCCCCAGGTCAATACTTAGGTCTGGATCATGGCAGGTCGGGCATGAGGGTGCCTAGATCCATGCTGCTCAGCATTCAGCGGGTGGCAGGCAGCCTGGCTTCTCCTCCGACAGCCCAGCACTGCACAGCACGAGCTCCTGCACGGTACCCTAAGCAGTTCTCATTACTCCTTCCAGATCTTCTCAGTGCATACAGCTCACTGGAAGGACAGAGAGGAGAGGCATAAAATCATCTGAATTAAAGAGATTTTGGTTACTTGTTCTGATTACTTAAACAGTGGGAGAGAGCCCCTCTCCCTCCCCAAATAATCAAGGAGTGGGTAGATAGATGCCTGATTTCAATGGGCATTTCGTGTTGGAGGATAGTTTTGACACAGATTACATCTTGTTCTCCTATTGCAGTTCATGTCTTTGATCAATGGAAGTTCAGGAAAGTGAGGGTGTTCAGGTGCTGCCCTCCCCAGCTCCTGAACAGTCTAGGCTGAAACACAGATGCTGTTTGCTTTATTTTTGAGGGTGAAGTATTATTGCTTGTCTGTCAGTAGTCATAGTAACACTGCTTTCCTATGGCTGCTGAACACTCCGTGCTGAAGGTTTCCTTAGTTTTGGCAATCTGTTTTTCTGTTTGTTTATTTTTCTTGTCAAAATTTGTTCCCCTGAGACTTTAAATATAATTTGACAAGTTAGCCTATAATTTAACATGTCGAAAACTGGAGGTGCTTCCAAAGTTTATGTACTTTGTATTTGTTGGTGCCTCATAGTTTAACTTACTATGCCAAATTGTTTTAATACCCTAAATTTAAGACAGGCTTCTCAGCTGGTGTTGATGGGCAAAGCTTCAGTAGGGCTCTTAGGGCATGTCTACACAGATGGGTGCAGACAGCTGTGAGCTTCTCTGTCCAGTCCACGAGTCAGCCAAAAAACAAGCCAGTTCTGCTCTGGAAGTTGCAGAGCTGCATTAGTGAGATACTGTGCCCAAGCGTTTTTATCTAGCACCTCTTTGGCAGAGTTTCCAGGTCTGAGCTGGCTCTTGTCTGTCCTGCCTGGAAGGTGAACAGGAGTGTTCATGCCTGGCTCCATCCTTCATTTGAAAAGGCATATTCTTGGCTGCTGCTCAGACCTTAGCTCCTGCTACATTTTTGTTCCAGCACCTTCAATGAGTTTCACTTACATCTGTTCAGTTACTTTGTTATTTTTTTTTTTTGGTGGCTGGGATTTTTTCTTTTTCTTTTTTTTTTTTTTTTTTTTCTTCTTTCAGTTATTTTCCTCGAAGGCCAGACTGAGTGTGTTCTCCAGCACACCCCTGAAAGCAGTTTATATCACCTGTGAGCACTGGGTGGGCAATCACTGGTGTGCCTCTCCACTCAGGTGGAGTACAGTTGTGTGTGCATAAAGGGGCCAAATCCTGGTCCATGCAGAATCTCTGACTGGTAAGCTGGCTGCAATGTTGTGCCAGGAAATAGTGTCAGTCCTGACATCTTTCACTCTCTGGGGTAGAGGACAGTGGGGCAGAGGGATAGGTGTGGATCTGTCTTTCTGTTTTGGGTGGTCTGAAGACACTGACTAAAAGAACTGGCTATGTAGGGAAACACTGAGAGAAAGATTTAAAATATACAAATCAGATTGTGGAGCAAGATTTTGATTTTATCCTGTGAAGACGCAGGCACCTGTGATGGGGGCAGACAGTTTACCCAGAGGAAGAAAATTGCACGCTGATGGAAAGAAAGAATTTTTTGTGTGTGTGTGTGTGTGGAGACGATTTACATGGTTAAGCTAATGGAAGTGGCTGTATCTGGAGATAAGGTGATGGATAAATCAAAGTCCAAGGAAGTTTAATAACCAACATATAAGGAAAATGTTAAAGCAGCAGTGATGAAGAAAGAGTATACAGCAAAACCATATCAAAGTAGTTAAGAAAAGAAGATTTGGCACAGTTTCCAGATTTTATCATTTTATTACATTTCTAAGGTAGGCAGTGCTTTCAGACTCTCTTGGGGCAGCATCCTCAGCTTCAGGGAGAAAACAGTGCTTTTGGCATCACAGTTACATGGGGAGGAGATGACCAGTCTTCATTGTCTGTAAAAGGAAAAGGAAAACAAAATCCTTATTAGTGTTTTGCCATAGAAAATTATGTACTCCTAATTGATAGGGCTTTGCCATGAAGGTGTTGAGAATTTAGAAGAGGTTTGTGACTTTACTGTAAAATGATCCCACCCAAAGCTGCAAAGTTGCCTCTGCACCTTCCCAACTGTGTGTCTGCCTCCTGCTGCCTTGCAGTTCCTTTCTCCTCTGAAACTGAGGATGTGGATTTTTTTTTGTTTGTTTTGTTTTGTTTCGAAAAACTGGTTCTGATCTCTAGAAGGGATGGGATTTCTGAGATCCATGTTTAGTGTTTTTCTCTGGTTTCAGAGCAAATTTGGATTCTCAACGTGTGTAAGGAATGTTCTTCTGAGTGGAGAAAGTGGCAAGCCCAGTAAATTAAATTGGACTACCAATAAATTAAAGTTGACTTTTTTTTTTTTTTTTTTTCTGGCTTTTGCTCACCAACTAACTTTCAACCTTCTGAAACTGAAATGAGAAAGAAAAGAAAAAGATTTCAACTTGGTCTCAGTTTCTGCATTAATTGCAGTTAAGAAGACTGAAAAGTAAGAAAAAAAAAGATTTTTTTTTCCCCCTTTCAATCCAGGTTCTCCTTTCATTTGAAAAAAACTAGCTGAGCAATCATTTTTAACTAGGGACACAGCTTGGAAATGTAATTTGGAAACAAACAAGATTAAAAAAACATGCATGTCAGTGCAACTCTATTGAGTGCAGTAGCATTATGTCAGTTTGTGCTAGAATATGATCCAATTTATATGTTGAGTGTGATTAAAAATGATGGCATTACATTTATGATCACTTCTTACTTACAGTTGCAGTGACAAAAAAACAAAAAAGCCTCACATAATATGCATGTGACAGGAGCATCTCTATTCATAGTCTTTTCTGATTTTCCACATCTTTGTGTGCCTGCCATCTGCTGTTGCACTTTCTCTACTTTAGATGGTAAGGTCCTGGGGATATCAATCTAACCTTTAATACCTTCCCTCGAAAGTATGGTTGGTAGTTATAATAATGACAGATAAATAGAAGAAATAGAACATTGACAAAGACTTTCTTCCCAGTTATCTGATACTTATAGTTTGATTATGTAGGTGGGTGCAAAGCTTTGGCTGAGAGATTTTCCACTTCCAGTGTAGCTTGTGGATACACAGGACTTCTGGCACCTCTCACAGAGGTATGTTGACACACTCACGTGACTGTAATGCTCTCAGCTGAAGGTATTGAGTGCTGCACAGCAGAAAATGCTGCTGAGGGAAACAAAGAAAATAACATTCATCGCTGATAGACACAATTTGGTGCTGCTGCTGCTGTTTTTGCTATTAGAGTTCCAGATGTTCAAAAATGAAGCTGTTGACTGGCAGCTCTGGGGAAACATATAAAAGAGAAAAGAGCAGCTAACTACATAACTCCCACTGAGAGTCAGCGTGTGTGAGAAGTTAGAATACCATAGCGTTACCTGAGAGCAGTAAAGAAAAAGCCCAAACTACTTTCTGGGCTTCTGACTTCTGAGTTGTTGCAGTGGAGTGTAGAAGAATGACACAAATAAGTTCTGCTTAAGAGATGAGGATCACATACAGGCACTTATCTCCAGCTGGCTTCGGGAGGAGTTGTACATGCCATATGTAACAGCAGACTGTGGACCATCCAAATAGGAGATGAAGGGATGGGGAATCCTTAAGGATGTTTTGTCCTGGCTAACAGGAAGCAGTACTTTAAATGATCTCCTTCCAATTCAGCATCATGTTCCTGAGGACAGAACCAATGTAAATCTAAGGCTTTTGGGAATCAGTGTTGCAAAGTAAAGAAAGCCAGGCAGATAGGCACTTTAGAAACACTTACTTTCCCCTGTTAACATTGGTTTCTATTTGTTTCCATATGAACTGGAAATTTTCAGTTTTTTCTTTGCATTGTTCATAATTTCAAAAAAAAAAAAAAAAAAAGGAAGCAGGGGCTGTCATCAGGGTTGATTCATACAAAGAAACAGGTCCCCAGATGAACATCAGACCTAGTGAATTGTGTCCTATGTGGCTTAACCATCCACCCTTCTCCTTTCTTCAGCAGGCTGTCTTTCTGATTCCTCAGGATGTTTGATTTAAGTCATCAGGCTGTACAAGCACTGAGCATTTTAACTGTGATGTTTTGATATCAGTTTATTATGGGTATTGCAACAGCATATCAATGCAGGAAGCAAAACGCTCAGCTGTGCCTTTACCTCAAGTGGGTCTGATAGAGAGCTGCAGTGCCAAGGAAAGCTGAAGTAATATTATGGCCTAAAAAGAAAGAAAACCCATTTTGTCATATTGTACAGCTTTATAAACTTTGCAACATTTTACGAGAATGCTGCTCAGGCATCTTTTTAGCAGGTGGATTCTTTATCACCTATCTGAAGTTATCTGTACCCTGCAGTCCTTGATCCCAACGCTTCTGTAAAAGGCTTTTGCATCTGTCCTCTACTAGTCTCCTTCAACAATTGTCTGCAGGCTTTTTGTTTTGTGCCAGTTGGTTTGCTGCAATTTTTCAGGCTGACAGGCTCTGTGCATGTTCAGAAAGATTTGCTCTCAAATATGAAGTAGCCAAGTCTGTATTTACTGAACTTGTGCATGAAAAAATGGTTCACTTAACCATACAAAATTGCAAGCAAGCATTTGCTTTCACAACTATGTCCTTTTGTGGCTTTTTCTCATATGCTCATTAAGCACTCCAAAGTGCCTAGGAATAGAAAAAGGGGCTTAAGATGCTTTAAGAAAAAGAGAATGTTCTTGTTTTGTTGCTATTCATTTGTACTTGTTAGTACGTAGAGATCTCATTCAGTCCCACTGGAACCGCTACCATGCAAACGTGTCATAACAGACAACACTTGTCCCAGAGATTTGCCAGGCTAAAGAAATCATGGGCAGCAGCACAGAGAAAGGGACAGCAGAGGAATGGAATTATTTGGCTGAAGGTTCCTAGGGTTTACTGTGATCTGGAGAAGAGAGAAATGTGTGCCTGTGCCATGGTTCTGTATAAAGCTGTAAGCCTGTCTCATTGTTTTGTGAAGCGCTGTGTCCCCTTGCTCTCATTAACTGGTCACCAGTGGGGGACAACAGTCATATAAATTATTTTGAATGTTACATGTACCTCTTATCACTTAATTGTATTATTTTTATGTTAAGTTTCCTCCAGGAACTAATATTGTAAAAAATAGTTGTTAACTCTTAGGCTGCCTGGTTCACCAGGTTTCTCCATGGGGAACCTTTTTCATCTTTGCAAAAGATGTTTGTGTTAGTAAATTTTTATGACTGGGTCAAATAAGGGCACATTTTCCATCATGCTAGAATGAGACTCTGGCTATAAAGCTGCATGCTTTGTCAGAAGCAACTGCATCAGTGTGCAGGAAATGCCTTTCTACATGGGGAAGCACAGTTCTTCTCCATCTGTCAGGCTGCAGAAGCCTGCTGTCTCCCATGAAACCCACCAACACTTGGAAATGTATTGCAGAATGGAGTGATGAGAAAAGTAGGAAATAATCGTTTTTTCTATTTCTTGTTATTGCAGGGGCACTTTTTCCTTTGGCTCTCTGATTCCAGGCAGTATAAGAAACATGATGGTAAGCTTTGGACAGCCATGCAAAATATTTGCATTTGAGCTTGCATGTGTGTATGCAAGCATACTTAAGTGTGTATTTCAGTATGCATTAGAAGTGTCTGTAAGAAGGAGTTTCTTTGCCCCTACTCAAAGGTTGCTGAAAGTCCAGCACAAAATACTTCCATGCTCGTTTTAATAGAATTCATGTGTTTTGGTGTATACCTAAAAAGATGGGATTCAAAGACACTATGCTTTTGATAGTGGAGAACTGGTCCCCTTATTTATACTCAAATACTGCAGTATCTTGAAGACCCAGGATGTCAGAAACAAAAAGAGATCAAATTCCCTTTGATATCAAGGAGAATATTTTAAATATAATTGGTCTAATCTGTTAAGGTTGCTCATACCTGTTCATATTGTTTCTCACTGTACAAATCAAGGGTAGCAGGCAATACAGCTTTTGAAGATACCATTGCCTGTCACTTTGCAAGCAATCACTGAACAAACATACAGATACCTCTCCCCCTAAAAACAAACAAACAAACAAACAACACAGGCTTGTGATGAGCTCAGACAGCGGAGCAGAGGAAGATGGGTGAATTACAGGGCTTTCTGGGACCTGTAGATAACAGACATGCTGACATTACGTCAGCACTTCTAGTACTCAGCAGTTCTACTCTGCTCAATTCTTACTAGGAATAACACTCCTCTGTGACAGGCACAGACTATATTAGCCTTGTTATAACCTCTGAAAAAATAAAGCGGGCCAAAAAGTTTTTGTTTGCACATATGTTTGTACTGGTGTGCAAATCCAGTGGCAAACTGTTATATGTCCCATCCTCTTTAAAGTTAAAATGAAATAATTTTTTTTTTTTTTTAAATGTCTGGGAAGATGACTGCACTCATTTCTGTATCTTACCTGAAATAGTTATGACTGAGATGCCATATTGCACTTGGCAAATAAAACTTAGGTGTCCTTATTCTTGGAGGAACATGGGAATTGTTGCATTAAATGTATCTAGTGTAATATTATTCTAATTAGTGTCAATAACTAAAAGTGAAATAACATACTGAAATAATATACTGAAATAACTGATTTTTGATTGTGTGACAAATCTAAAAGAAAAAAAAAATAATTCTTTTTGAGGTTTATCTGCAAAAGCATATCAAAATCCAAGAAAATGTGGTGTCTTTTATCACATTCAAATGAGGCAGCATTCTGAAAATAGGAGAATGAAATGCTTTAATTGTTTTTAAAAGTGATCTTTTTTTCTTTCCACTTGGAAAAAATTTCTGTTGCACTTGAATTTGTGAATATCAGTTCACGTCAACCGATCAGTTCAAGTCAGATAAGGTATGGACTTTATAAATAAGTTATTTGCATGAAAAATTTGCTAAAACCTGAAGAAAACAACCCCTAAGAATTTCACCCCTAACCTTGAGCTTGTGGCAAGCTTCTGACCTGAGCCATGACAACAGTTTATTTAGTTTTCTATTATTTTTCTCTAGGACAAAACAGTCTTTATTTATTTCTATGCATATATATTTTTTTCTGACTAAAGGTGAAAATAGTCATTTTATTTTTCATGTTAAATGCTTTTATACAATTTTCCTAGATTTGCTGACATAATGATGTCTTGTGGCAATATATTTCCCAGATTAGTATTGTAGCACGCAAAAAAAAGTCTGTTTAGTTTTCTTGTTTCTGTGAGCAATGCTTTAGAGATTTAAAAAAATGTTATTGGATTTACCTATAAAGATAACGAGTTTGGTTCCTGTGGCACCATCTGTGTGAGTATATTCATTATTTATATACAGACAATAGAGGTAAAAATGATAACTGTGAAGTGTTGACAAAAGCAAACAATTGCTCTCTATATATTTGTACTTTCCCAGACAAATGAGGGCATATTCATAAGTTTCTACTTAATCTCAGTGTACTGTATGCATGTGTATAAGTATTGTGAGCCTTGCACAGGCGCTGTTGTATCAATCATTAGAACAAATTCCTTTCCCTGGGTAAATTCATTTACACCTTATTTCAGTGATATTACAGGATCATTCCACACAGGAGAGCAGTTACTTGCAGTCAGAAATGATTAGTGGCTCTCAGGTTTCTTAAGTAAAGGTCAGCTGCATTTTATTTTTGAAAGCAAAGGCCAACCATTCTCTCTCACGTTCCCTTGCATTTGTCAAAAAGTGTTATCTAGTACAAGGAAAGCTTTGACTTTTACTGCTTGCTGGTCCTGTCAGGCACAGGACCAGCAAGACTGTTACCACGTCTCACTGGATCAGGCAAGTAGCTCCGTGCCTTTTATTTTGGAGCACCAAATCAGGAGGAAGAGCATTTGAAATCAAGCCTGAGTCAGTGCAGCTCAGGACTTTCTCTGTTGGCGCATGAGCAGGGCACAGCTAAAAGAGCAACACAACTGGAGGGCAGTGATACTGATACAGGGACCAGCTGCTGGAGCAGAATTAAATTAGGTTCAGCAGAATATTAATAATTTGCCTCAGAGACAGCAGAGGAGAATAATGGCATCAGAGCTTTTGCTTGGTAACTCTGCGGTCTCAAAACCTGTCACATGTGGGCCACATGTGGCGAAGTGGGATAAGAGCCCTTGGACATGGCCCTGGGGTGGCAGCAGTGTCCCTGTGGCTGGCTGCACTCCTTGGGACCTGCCGGTGCTGACTGATCATGCTGTCATGGCCCTGATCTGCTGGAGCAGAGGGAGGCCCGCCAGGAAAAATTTTAATGGTGCCTGTCATCAAAGAAAAATGTTGTGTGTCTCACTTCAGCGGCCGCGCTGACACCCTCAATGTGGCGCCTGAACTCATCCTGTCTGGGATCGCGGCAGGCTTCATCTTGTCGGTCTAATCTTTTCTTAGGCTTTGCATTGCTCCTGTTGACTGGGTGCATCTCTTCTGCACGATTAAAAACAGAGAAGGCACTCCAGCTGCTTGGAGAGATGAGGCCTCACAGCTCAAGACTGGTCCAGCAAGGTACCAACATCATGAATATTTAGGGTTCAAGTAAATATAATCTTGCTTGCAGGATGAGAAGGCTAGGGAATGAAGTATTTACTTTACGTAGCGCGTTATGCTGTTGTTGGTATGTTTTTGTTAAAGTACGTTTTCCTCGTTTGTAGTTTTCCTGTACGCACAGAACAGTTTGGTGTGGGCTGTGACCCAGTGGGGATGCCCTGGCAGAAGAACTGGTGGGGCTCAGCTGCAGGCAGGCTGGTGCTGCAGTGGAGCCGCAACTAGCTCTGAGGGGACATGGTGGGGCTTGACAGGCCTGGCCCAGCTGGCAAAGGTGTTCGTGGGGAACATGGGGGACTCAGCAGCCACGGCTCACACATGGGTCAGCCAGGAGAGGGCAGCATGAACCATTTTGCCATAGGTCCGGCTTCCTTTGCATGGCCCTGGAAGCAGAGGGCAAGGAGGGAGTGGAGTAGGTGGTCGCACAGACCTTTTGACAGGCAGCCCCAGAGCGCTAGGCAACAATTTAATGCAACACTCTTCTCTTGTGTCCCACTGTGCTGGGCAGGCCCTGCTGCAGCACTTCCAGAACCAGCTTGAGGCATTCTGGTCACCTATGGGGCAGGAACACAGAGCAGAAAGGGGTTCTTCAGAAACAAGGCAAAGCCTTTTTTGTCTGAGGAAAGGAAGGTATCAGGGAGATACAGGGAAATGTGCAGCTTCCTTTTGTATGGATAGAGGTGGAGGAAGCCATGCTTAGGCCTTGTTTTATCTCGTGAGGGGTGTCGCTTGCACATTGTGGATCTCTTTGACCCTCCTGGGTCAGAGGAGGAAGCAGGTGTAGCTCCTACTGAAAATAAAGTCACAGTAGCAAGAAAAATGATCTGTGGGTAATTAAATAATTGTAGTTCTTTGCTACCATGATAAGGGAATATTTATCATTATTGTGAAAAACAATGTCTTCATAAAAGAAAAAGTACTGTGGTTGTTCTTAAGATTGTTTCACTTTAGCTTTTCCTCTTCCTCATGACAGTGACACTTATGAAATGTTTCAGTGCTCTATTAATTTATGAGTAACTGCTGTTATATCATTGTAAACTGCAGTTTACTTTCATATTGCCAAAAACTTTATGAAAGTATCTTTTTCAGTAATATGTAGGCACTGTCTGTCATTCCCCAGTGAAAGTGGATAACTAGCTAATGAGGAAAGCTCTTCATAAGGACAAAAACATGTTTTCTTACCATGAAGTGCTTTGGTCTCAGAGGGACAAGTGTCCCAGTGTGTTCCTTCTTAAAAATTTCCGCAAGCAAAATGAGGAGCAAACTCAAAAGTTTGAGACAAAATAGTGAAAGCAAGCCTGTAAACCTGGCCTTCAATTAAAAATAATATAAATAAATATATATATATAGTAAAACCTTATGCTGCTTTTTAAGAACTTGATTCTATATTTACAACCATTCCCTTCCAAATGAGATTTTTTAGCATGATACAGACTGTGATAGGATGGTTCCGTCAACTTTTAAAGTTTTGATGTTAAAACACAGCACAAGTGTATCAGGGGATCTGTATTACTGTCAGTTTTTCAGAGTAACTCCATTTTGAAGTCAGTGGGGATATCTGTCTAACAAGGAGTGGCATACAATGGCCTAGGGCTACTAAGTTGCTTATTTGATATATGTTATAGGAAATATGTTCTGATTATTGCTCTCTTTCTCTTTTTGCTAAGTGCCTTACTACCAGGAATACTATCCATTAACAACTTCTAGTTAATGGTTTCCTCATGAATGTATTTCTTCTGCTAGAGAGATATCAGTTGAGAAGGGAACGTGGTCTGACAACTGTCCCTCTTGTAGACCAGCTGGTACTACTTCAGCAACTGCAGAAAACCAAAAAGGAGGGACAAGACTCCATAAAGACTCCACTTGTAATGCTGGGCCAGATGTTTAGGGGGTTATATTAGTGTTGCATGATTGACTTTGAAAGAAATCAGATTACTTACTGTGTCTAAGTTCTTTGATCTTTGTAGACACATTTGAGTTAGTGATGTGTTGTTTAAGGTTGATAGCAAAGCAGCAAGAACGGCTGTCAGCCTGAGGCCTTCCAGGAAAGTCCTGGTAGACCAAATATGCTTACATAATATAATTACTGTTAGCCCCAGCAAAATGGCCCTTGTGAGCATCCATGTTCTGCTTTTCCTGGTAGTTTTAGCAAACATACCACTGAGTTTTGAACTACAGCTTGAGTAGTAGGAGGATGAAGATGGTCCTTAATATTTTTGCCAACTTCAGGAAATGGGTGTAGATTCAAGATCTAGTTCCTGCTAATTGGCAACACTTATTAGAATGTGCACATTCTAATATTAGGTGCACATTCTTCCTAGTGAAGGCCAGAGGAGATGGAAGAGAGTTTACTGAAGTTATTCAGTAAGTTCTAGACCAAGAAACCCCGAGATGAAAATTGATGGAATCCAGAAATGTTTTCAGGTAAAGCAATACAGTGCAAATTTCCCCTGTTCTTGCCCTTTCCAAGGCATCCATTTTTATAAGCACTGTTGGAAAAAAACAAATTCAGTCTCACCATTCTGACATCTTTAAGAGATCTACTCCTTCTACTGCAATTGTTAATCTTTTCCCCTTGGCTTAGCATACCACAACTAAATAGTGTCAGCTAAGGTGGGTTTGCTATTACTATAATACCAGTTTTGTGCAGATACTGGTCCTTTTCAAGCGTAATAAGTAAGAGAAGTGGAGGTGAGTGTTGTTTCCATAGGTGAAAACTGACACATGTGATCTCACTTCACACAGGTAGGTCTGACACAGAGGCAAGAGCCTGATGTAAAGACAAGAGAAAAGGAAAGACAAGGATCAGTCTTCAAAGTATGTTTGATTTTCCTATTCTGATACACGTGGTTATGGAGAGAGGGTCAGCCTTGCAGTTCTGTACCAGAAGTGCATCTGAATTGTCTTCAGACTGAGGTGTAGGCAGACAGCACTGTACGAAACAATACTGAAAACAACTGCATATGCTCACCTTGCTGGGGCCTGTGCGCATCAATGGTGCTTGAACCTCAAAGGATTGGTCTGTGCAGCATATCTTTGAGCTAGCTGCAAAAACTACAGATTGCTTTTTTTTTTTTTTTTTTTCTTTTGGTAGAACAGGATAATTTTTGAGGTGCTGTCAGGTTTAAAAGATAATTCTGATCAAATTACCTGTGAACAGGACAGTTTAAAAATACTTTGTATCCTGAGTCACCATTTAAGATGCAGACAGTTGCAGTCACTGCTGTGGTTGATGTGAAGTAGGGGTGTTGCCCTTGCCTCTTTGCCATGGAAGGGCAGTCTCACCCTTCGCTATAAAAGCCTGCACTTTTCTTAAAAGAAAACATATTTTGAATTTTGCTATGAGATTTAGGATGCGCACCCTGCAACAGCCTTATTCTTATGTCTTTCTCTGCTCTTGCCATTTTCAGTGAAATAAATTATTTGATTTTGGACCAGGTGTGGCTGGTCACATCATTCATTGCAGGTTCACATAGCTTACATTGTACAAATACTGGATTGGCAGGCATTGAGTTGTCTCTGACACCTGAATGACTGCTTGCTCTCATGTTTATTTATTTTTTTTTCCATAGTGATCAACATACTTAGACAACAGCTTTCATGTGAGTTCATTCTTGTGACCACCAGTGCAGTGTCATGTTTCTGTTTCTTTATCTGTTAAGTGTCAGTTCATATTTAGTTGTTTCAACTCCTTTTAACAATATTTTTTTTTCTTAGTAATCTTTTCAGTGCCAGTAACAACCAGATTTCCATCTTTCATTGGGCTTCTATGGGCTACTGCATTCAAGTAGTTAAGAGGATCTGTGCTCTTTGCCCTTGACACTTGTTTAACAAAGGGATGCACAAGAAGTAACCAGGGCCAGCTGTTCTTCTGATGTAAATAGGCAGAGCTTTATTGCTACCAGCAGAGTTATGCCCAGTTTTATAATCTCATGGCATACCATAAATGTTGTGTCCTCTATACTAATATATTTGAAAGCATTTTCCTGCATTCTAATCCTTGCTGTAGGAAGATAATGTTTCCAAGTGTTACCCTCTAAGCAGCTAATCATTTGCTCAGCTTCCTACACATTTGTTTTCAACCTCTTCTTCTTGACTGATAAAGATAGTTTTAGTTTTGAAGATAAGGTTTTTCTACTGTGGTGTATATGGGGAAAACAGCTTTTAAAAAGTCTAAGCAGACTGGGACCTACAGATGTTTCACTATATAAAAATATCAGATGAGGACGGATAATTATGAGTGCAAACTTGAGTAACTCATTTAATGGACTAAAAATATGAAAGTATTCTCTTGATTTGACATTAAGTTGAGATTAGTTAAAAAAATAAAAGCAGCTGCTTTGCCATCATAAACAAAGAATTCAGCACTTTCCCTTATCCTCTTGCCAAGCTGCTGCTTAGTCTTATCTTTTAATTAAACCTGAACTTTAAAATAAATGTGTGTAGTGTGCCAGTTTATTAAATGAAATATCAATAGGCACACAGTGTACTTGGCAATTAGCATTCTCTATAGAGGTTTCTGGCTTTTTTTTTTTCCATCTTAGGGAACAGAGACATTAAAGAGGCCAGTTTCATTGCAACGCAGAATTTAAAGTCATTGATTAGAAAGAAAAATAAATGAAAGTCTTGTCCTGAAATATTATTTAGTTTCCACTAACTTTATTTTCTACCACAAACCACACCCTGCCACTTCAATTTTGTATTGCAGAGACACTGTTCACAGGCAATGAAAAAAACAATCTGTACTTCTGATCAATCCTCAATAAAGAGCTTGGGATGAAACCCTAACTACAGTGAAGCCAATGGCAGCTTCACCATTGTCTGAAGGCCAATTTTCATACAGATGGGACTAAACAAAATCACAAATCAGCCCCTTAATTGCTATAAAAGCACATGGATTTGATCTTGATTTAGTCACCCATTCAGGGAATGGAAACAAAACCCTGTGAGTTAAATGACTGAGCCTACTGTACTAGAACACAATCCAAAGTCCTGACTGTCAAAGAGTGCAATTTCTGAACAAAATGAATAGAATCTACATCATTCAGGCAGATTCCAGCCCAGCAAAGCACTTGAATTAAGAAATTTTAAATTAAGAAATGGTGATGGGATCACTGATGTTCTTGAAGTGTATACTTTGTTAAGTTATATCTCAAGTACTTATAAATCATAAACAAATTAAGAAGCAGTCAGGATTAGCCCCCCAAATAGCTGGTTGGCCAAAGAATGGCCTGGCTATATAAAAATGAATTTGAATTGGTGTTCCACCACCTATGTTAGCTATACAAAAAGGATGTATTCAGAATTTCAGTGACATAAAACATTTTTCCCACCTCAAAAATGTTAATAGAGGCCATTCTTACTCAAATGTGCATGATGACTGTGCTTTCATTTCTGTTCAGCACGGCATGACATTGCAGTTTAGTGCACATTAATAATACAGCGCAGTTGTAATGCTATAGCACCTTATAACCCAGAGTAAACACAGTGTATTGATCTAATGCCGAACCATGTGGTAAGCAATGAGGCTAAAACAAGCATCTAAGAAGGAATTCGTGATGGAAGCAAACAAGACTGTTTCTAGTGCCTCTGTACAAACATTAGGGAGGCAGTTAATTGGCAAAATGAATTGGAATTAATTATGCATGAATCTTGTAGCAAGTACAGAAGCACTCAACTCATTGAGAAATCATAGTTTGGAACAGGGGATATCATCCTGACTGCACTGTATCTTGAATTTGCTTATGCCCACATTTTGAAAGATCTCAAGGTCCATAGCTAGCTTTACAGAGTATGCAGTTGTTAGAAGAAATGTCTGGGATTTCTGAGTCACTGGTGATGTTTTTCAAGAACCTGACATCAAGTCCCTGACAGATGGGCAAGGACAATATATTATTTTTAAAAAGGAAAAATGTGTAAGATTCAAAACATGAGGTCCATGGGGAGATTTAGAAACAAATAACTGATCAATCTGCATTAAAAAAAAATAAAAAAATTGGGAGATGATAAAAGGAATAAAGAAGTGCTGTTGTAAGTTTGTCAGAAAGCGATTGTGTCAAACCAACTTGGTTCTTTCCTTCTGAGGGTAACTAGCTGAATATCTAGCAGAACGGGTAGCAGTAAAGGTGAGATATCTGATTTTTGGTACAGACTTATTACATGGTTCAACATGGTGTTCTCATAAACAAGTTAAAGAAATGCTGTCTAGATGTAATCACTGTAAAGAGGATGGACAACTGAATGAAAAAAATCCCATTTTAATTCATATAAAGTTCTGGGCCTCGCTTGGGATACCACTTTTTGAAGGAGTGGATAAACAGTAGAATAGCCTTACAAGAATGATAAAAAATCAGAAAGAAAAGTTAAAGAAATATCTAAAAGATTCAGTACATAGGAAGATATTACAATGAGTTTGTATCACAAAATAATGAGGGAAAAGCAAAAGATTTAAAAATTTACATCAAATCAAAATTAAAATGGATATTAAAAAAAATTTCCAAAATCGTATGGAGAGTGAAGTACTGGGATATGTGGTGTGTTCAGAGATTCAGAGTCACAGAGTAATTCATGTGGGAAGAGACCTTAGGAGGCTGTTTGTTCCAGCTCCCTCTTCAAATCAGATCCAACAGGAGCAGGTTGCTCAGGAGGTTCTGATTATCTCTAGAATGGAGACACTGCAGCCTCTCTGGAAACCTGAGGTTCAGGTGTTTTGCTATCCACACAGTGAAATTTTGTTTTCCATATATATTTTTTTTTCCTCCAGAGTTGCAACTTGTGTCCAGTGCATCTGGTTATATTGTTGTGCATCTCCAAGATCTAGTTCTGGCTTCCCAATAGTGTACCATTGCAAGTATTGTGAACAAGTTTGAAAAACATCTTCTGTAAAGTGCGTTTTCCCTCAACACAGGCGTTTAATGAGGTGAGAATAAGTCCTTTAGCATTTTGAATTTCTGTGGGTTTCTGCCTTTCTGTAATTCCTTTGAATATGTAGAAACAGCATTTAGAGAATTATGTTATCTTTCTGAGTAATAAGAAGCTCTGTATCAAGGTGACATGAAGCTGTAGTGAGGTGGGGGCTGGCCTGTTCTCCCACGTGCCTGGTGACAGGACGAGGGGGAATGGGTTTAAGTTGCACCAGGGGAGTTTTAGGTTAGATGTTAGGAAGAACTTCTTTACTGAAAGGGTTGTTAGACACTGGAGCAGGCTGCCCAGGGAGGTGGTGGAGTCACCATCCCTGGAAGTCTTCAAAAGACGTTTAGATGTAGAGCTTAGGGATATGGTTTAGTGGGGACTGTTAGTGTTAGGTCAGAGGTTGGACTCGACGATCTTGAGGTCTCTTCCAACCTAGAAATTCTGTGATTCTGTGAATGTATTTCATTGGTTTTGACCACTTTCTTATGGTTATATATTTAGATCCCAAATCTTTCAGGTGATTTTTTTTTTCCTCCCTAAATTATCAAGATGCAGGCATGGCAAGGGAATGGTTTGTGGTCTAGTTTTATTTGGAGTGGAGGTCATTTTAATGAACTTCTTTTACATTGAAGAAAAAAAGAAATGCATCCATGTTTATTTCCAGGAAAAGGATTGAAGAATTTAGGCTCCAGAGGCTACAAGTGACTTATATAGAGGCTATTACAAGGTGTAGTTAGATTGAGTCCCTTTATTTTTAGCCAACTGTAGCCAAATAAAGTTAAGTTTTGTTTTTGGAATATGAATGTTGAAAAATAAAAAGCACTGGTTTGTATTATATACAATGTTTATGAAAGGAAGAATATTTTAGAAATACATTATTTTTCAAGCAAGATTTTTTAGGTATGAACTGTGTCAGAAAGCTTGGGAGATGATATAGAAGAAAATGTTCCAATTTAAAATTACCAGAACAACATTTAAAAACCACAGAGTTTAGAGAAGGGTTAAATAAAAACTAAATAAATAATAAAAAAAGGAAGAATCAAAAGTAATTGTAAGTTTGGAAAAGATCTGAGATGAAAATTTAAACAATCAAGTATTTAAGATGGAGGGGAAACAAAACAACAAAAGGTAGTTATGTAAGCTCTGTAGATACTCGCAGAAAAAAAAAAATTAAAGAAAGATCTGGGCACTATGAAATAAGAAAGGAAAGTGATAATGAGAAAGCAAATGAAGATTCCAAGTAGTGAAAGGAGGATATAATCAGCTCTATGTGTTTATTTTCAATAAAAATGTCTAATGAGGACATAGAAATCAAATGAGTTCTGCTGGAAGCAAGAAAATAATTATCAGCAAGAATTAGATGAGAAAGAGCAAAGGGTAAACAAAGTGATGTTTAATGAGAATGTTACAAAACAAATGAAAAATGTGCAGGTTCATACAATATACATGGAGAACATGAAAATGATGAGTAGAAGTCTGAAATTCTAGAAGTGATATTTTTAAAATTCATGGGACCCAAGAGAGTCACTTAATGCTCTGGGAAAAAGTAGTTTTGATAGCTACATAAAAAAGAGAGCTGGAAAATATTGCATAAATGCTACAATGGCGATCATTCTGGAAAATATTCAACCAAAAAAAAAGAGGGAGTTGAAAATATATTGTGTAGTATTCAACGTAGGTATAAAGTTGACATGAAAAGCATGTTTCATAAAGCACTTGTTTATTCATAGAGTGATTGTTTCATAAAGTGACACCAATCAAATATTACTCCATCTTTCAATAAAGTTTGTGCATATCTTCAATGTTATTGATAGCTCAGACAGAAGAGTCAGTAGAATTGACATTTTTGGTCATAGGAATTTAGTTGAGGAATTATTGCCACCTTAAGACAGCCCTCCTGGCTTACTTCTTGCCAAGTCACTCACCAGTTTTATTATTCAAGAATGTCCAACCTATCCTTGAAACATCTTTTTTTGCTATGCACTGGTGAAGTTTGATAGTGGTACCTTTTCAGGACATCAAAGGCAACGTGTTAAGCTGACATAGCACGATGTGAATGTCTTTAATAATCCTGAAGCACTTTGTCTTCAAGCCAGAGCGTGAAGGTCTGGTGAAATATTGAGTAAAGAACTAAATGTCTTGTAGATACAATTAGGATATTACACAGTGCTTACAATATCATTTTCTATCTGTTCTTTTCTACTCAAACTGTCCTGCTTAATTTTTTTTTTTTTTTTTGTAAAGAAACCTGCTCAGTCCCCTTTTCAAGATAACAGTTCAGAATGCAACCTTTACCATGATTATGCTGAAATGAGTTTGTAGTTCAAGGAAATATATTATCTTTCTCTTCCAGGGTTGGATTACCTTTCTTGGGAAATGAACAAATAGCTGCAAATGTAAAGTCTGTTAATCATGATAATATATAAATTGAACAGCTTGCCAGGATTACATTTATTATTTTGCTCTGCAGCCACAGTACGTATCTCCTTTAGCTTTCCTTCACATATTTTAACTTCCTCAGCCAGCTTCAAACAAAAAATTGGAACTTATTCCTATAAACAGTGAGATGTCTGCAGTACTGAAAAGACAATATGATCTGTTGTATGAGAAATGAGGAAACAGAAGATACTTAGCCATGTCTGACAGTATTGTCCCACAATATCCCTGGAAGCATTTGGGTCCTCTGCTCATAAGATGGGCACACCACATAAAATACATATATATATATATATATTTTTTTTTTAATATCACTGTGTTTCTGGCCATCTTCACACTGAACTTTGTGATTAGTTCTTGGAGAAGACTTGAGCTAAAATATAGAGTGTTTCAAATGCTACTCCTTGCACTCATTGTCTTTCAAAACATGCTAGTAGAAGTAATAGCAGCTAGTAATAGCAGTGGCCAGTCACTCTCTAGCTCTAATACTGAGCGTGCAGCAAATTTTGGTTGTCCCCTCTAACTGATGATACGCCTTTTTGAGAGCAGGAAATTCACCTTTCCTCTTGTTGATATCGTTACAACTAAATATTAATTGGACCAGAAAGTATTCCCAGAAGCAATCAAAATTAATGGTTAAAGCACCAATGAGTGGAAATTTCGGTTTGGGTCATGCTGTATATTTGGAATTAAGAATTGAATGGAGCCAAAACAAAAGCTGAATTCAGTTTGGTAATGCACTCCTGTGCTTATTCTCTCTATATCCTCTCTCCATCTTTCGCCTGGTAGTTATTGAGACACGGTATGATAAGGAGAACAGCTTCAGCAGAGGCCAGAGGGGAGCTTGTTCTCTTACAGCCTGCTAGTTAGAAAACTATTATGGTTGGTGTTAGTCCTAATCCATTGTTGTGGTGTTGGGTTGTTTGTTTGGTTTTGTTTTGTTTTTCTAAATTTGTTTATGTGCTTATGGGGCCCATGTACAATCTTCACATCCACAATAAGCCACTGGAAGCATGCAGCAAGCATGGCTGGGAATTATCTATGAAGAGCTTGAAATAGGGGTATAAAGCAACACACAATGAATTACTTCCTTGTCAAAAAGTAATATATACTTTTCCTGGCAATCAGTAGTGTCGTCCAAGAAAGGGAAGGAGAAAATAAGCATGGTTTGTCCTTAAAAAGAGAAGGATGATTATTTACGTAAGCAAACAACGCAGTGACACGAAAAGTATGAGTTTCTTTATTTCAGGGGATAGCTTTCTCATTTTTATGAAATCTTGTTCAACCTCTTCTCTGTATCGCGTTATCAGTCCAAACCTGGCAGTTGTGTCCATGCAGTTAGCATTGCCAGTTAGAGGCCAAAATTCAGGTGTGTCTCCTGTTTTTGAAGCAATTAAACAATTCAAACATACGGGGACTTCACACAGACTGCATAAATCTTTTATCTCATACAGTCTGAAATAAATAAAGAAATCACACTGCTTGCAAATGTGACTTTCTCAACTTTCTCCCTTCTCTGGAGGTGACATTGGGAAAAGCAAAGGTGCATAAATACAGTGCCCATGTGGCAGGAATAACTAGCTTCTGGGTAGTATTTTAATAAATACACCAAAACACAATCTCTAATGTAGGCCAAGTACAAAACCCAAGTCTGTGTAAAGCTCTTAGAGCTAGGTGAGCCAAAGGAAAGCTGAATGCATGCAAAGCACTCTTATTGGAGGACTTTGTTGTTGTTAATAGTATTTTGAGTTTGCTAGGCTTGAAAGCCCGAAGTAATAAATCATCTTTAAAGTGGTTTTATTGCATCTCACAAATTTTAAATAGGTTCAGATATGAAAGAGAGTGAAGAATTATTCCTCAAATAACAGGGTAGAAATGCTATAATCCTGGGGAAAAGTTGTGAGAAATCATTTCTTATCGTAAAAGTAAGGTCATTTTTAACAGATGTCAACAGTCCATGAGATTTAATTATTTACAAGATTTTTTTGGTGAGCACTTTGTTGCTGAACTGTGTTTCTATATGACTTTCTGTTCTTCATGGGTTTTCAGCTACTTCAGTACTCTCCAAAATCCTGTTAATGTTGTTTCACATTCACATGCTTGCTTTCCTCCTTTTGCTGTTGCCAGAAGTACTCTCCAGCTTCTGGCTAACAGAGGCCTGAGAGACTAAAAGGGAGAGGACAGAGTGATGTCTTAAGAATTTGCATTTCCTTGCAATGCAAATTGCTGTGATTATAGTCAAGGTAAATGTCAAGGAAAGAAGTGTGGAGTTAATGTGGTGTTCCCAGAAGTGTTAGCAACAGTGGGTTGATATGAATTCTTCTGTAGTAGGATGATCCTTGTTTTGCTAGGAAAAATTAAAACAATAATTGATCAGACCTGTAGGCTCATCACTGATTTTTTTCATTTTGTATTCAAGAAAACCAGTCACCCTTTTATCATCACACTCCTTTCTGTTAATATTTACCCTAAGGTTTTCCAAGAGGAAAACAAAGCAGTGTCCTAGCACCACAGGAGCAAAAATCCTTAATCTGCTATGCTTTGTGCAAGTGGCTCCTCCAACAGAATGGCTCTCTCCTTCTGTGCCATTACAAGTGTCAACTGTCTGTGACCATGTAGAGCATTTACATTAAAGAGAATTACAGCGATTCTGTGCTGTGTCACTTACCTTGCCTCAAAGTCCACTGAATGTAATGGGAGACTTTCTGAAGACTTCAGTGCGATTTTGAACACATTTTTCTGGAATGGATGTATGTAGGTGCTCATGAATATCCATTACCTAAAGACATTCTGGCAGACATTTCTTTCAGACTCTAATACTAGAGAATCTTGGATGTGAATTTAGGTTCTTTACTCAGCCAAAAATTCATGAGGTCTCAGGGTTTTGTTCCTCCTATTTTCACAAATATTGGTAGTTCTATCATGAGCTGCATACTGCAATTTACTGATTATATCAAAGGAACTGAAGTGCTAATCCCAGGTGAACCACTGACTGTGTAATGAGAGGTTTCAGAAGTCTTTCAAAGTTACTGAAACAGGTGTTGTGAAGGATAAGAACATCAGACTAAAGCAAGTAAAAATCATATCACAGAAGCTTTGCTTCAGCAGTCGTTTGTGCTGAACAGATTTCCTTGTGCCATCCAAGTTAGCATGTGGCTTCACATCATTTTTTTTTTTTTTTTTTTAAAGTCAATCTCCTGCTCCTGCAAGGTACCAGGCTAACAAATCCATAAAGTGAAAATACAGACTGAGCAATTACAATAGCAGTGGCAGAGCAGTTATCAGCGACTCTGTTGAAACTCCTAACCAGGGCACTAGCCCTGGTGTTTGCTTTTACAAAACAGACAGATATCTACTAGGAACTAGATGGAGGTCATCCACACATTTCATACGGGTCACTGAATAATGATCACAGAGTAGCAGCTTTCGTTTTGAATCAGTAATGCAGAGGTGAAAAGATCCATATTTCATTATTAATGCCGCATGCACTCCAGGTCTCTGCTTTCATTTCTTCATTCTACCGGTTCTATGAACTTTTAAGAACCTGGACACTTTTAGGACTGAACAGGCAGCCTTTTCTGATCTTCCAAAATGGACTTCAAACCTTCAAAATTGTCTGCTCACAGTAGCAAAAGTGATGCATCTGGAACAGGATTTTTTTTTTTTTATTGTGTACAAAAAATACTTCTACAGGAACAAAGGAAACAAGTGTATAACACAGAGAATTAGTAGTATTCTTCATTATATGATAAGAAACTAGGCAGTACTGAAAACAAGTAAATAAAACTGCTGTGAAAATCAGAATAATGATAATAAAAAGCCTCTTTCCAAACAGATTTTCTTTTTTTATTCCAAGAGTTACATAAAGTATTTTATTATTACCTAAATTCACCTTTGTCTCCGTTTTTTGAAATGAGACGAAGGAAGGAAGAAAGAATAAAAAAAAAAAAAGAAAGAAAGAAAGAAAATGAAATGGATGGCCATTTGAGAGCACAGCGATGGAATATGCCATTTACAAAATGCCAAGGATTGGATACTGTTGTGTGATATGCACTCCAGAGAGTTCACTATGTGGCAGGCTAAATTCTCGAGTGACAATCCAGTGAACCAGAAATTGGGATCCAATAGCTGAATTCTCGTGTGGTCCTCATGAACTTTTAAAGATTGACGCTTAGATAGAAATATAAGCATCAAGTTATAACTGAGCAACAACGAGACCTTATTGCTGCCATTTTGTTATTAGGTTGAATTAGTTTTCAGTTTAGGAAACCCCACCTGTCCTTATATTGCCTTAAGATAATGACAGCACATGCATTCAGAACTCACTGTTGGAGTTATAAAGTGAGGCACTGTGCTTATCATAATTCATGGGATTTTTCCCAAGAGAATGTCTATCCAAAATTTAAGTTTCTTAGCAGGAAAACAAGAATAAAGTATAATTCCTAGGATGCTGTTTCTTGAACCTGAAACCATTTCCCTGTTGGATGAAACCAGCTGCTGAGCTTCACACATTTTTAACAATTTATTTTGAGGCAACCAGACCTTTCATGTTGGTGTTTCAGAGTCAAGCTTGGAATCATACCTCTCTTTCTGATATTTAAATAGACTGTGAGACTAAATCTGTCTTCATTAAATCTGATTTTTGAATATCTTCCTGCCATAATGGTTAGCCAGATGTGCTGCTTCATCATATTTACTAACTAATTTTATAAAGCTAGCTGAATAAGATTGATTTTTCTAACAAGAATCTATTCCTGCTGTGCAAGGTACTTGGAGTCTTGCTTTATTAGGCCCCTGTCATTACTGCCTCTTGCATTGAGGTCCTTCAGGTGCTCAGAAACCTTCAGAGCTGAGGCTCTAATGAGTTTCAAGGCTAGAATTCTCCTGAAGGATTTTTTTTTTTATGTCCATCAAGTCGTCAGGCAAAATGACTCTTGCTGCTTCCCCTGGGGTAATAGAGCTCTGCAGCTCCAAAGTTGCCTCTCAGGACCAACTGAGCCCATGGGCTTTCAGGTAATGGTGAGGCAAAGATCACTCTGCCTTCAATGTTCTGGGCTTGCCTCAAAGTTTTGTGCTGGCCTCAGTTTGCTGCCAGAGTTCAATGAAGGCTTTTCAAAACTAGTCAATGCACATTTCCAGCTGGCCGCCCTGTGCTCAAAGGTCAATGTGCATGCAACAGTCCCTGGAGCATCACAACAAGTTAACCTACTGCTGCTCTAACAAGCTTCCAGGGCCAGTGGAGTTGCATGTTTCTTGTTACAGACTCTTAATCCTCATCCAAAATCTGTTATATATATAAAATCTAGGAACTTGCTTCCATAACATAACCAGAAACAAAAAGCCTTTTTCTAAGGTCTCTCCTCAGAAGACTGAATACATCCCTTTATATTTTAGTAAATAAATACAATATTTCACTAGAGCAAATGAATGAATTTTATATAATCTAATAACTGAGCCAGTGGCTCAAATATAAGGTTGTTTTGACCCATGGAGGAAAGAAGTTTCACTACAGCAATAACAATAAAAACAAAACAACAGCAACACCACCTCCACCAATAACAACAGAAAATAACACTGGTATTAACTTTTTCCTAAAACATATTAAAGATCATAAATATTTTTTAAACATTTTGTACTCAATTTAATATTTAGTCTTACACAAAAGCGTAAATTTCCCTTGCTGGAATACACACCTTAGCAATATTCTTTACCAAGGCCATATGTTTGTTTTCCCACTCCGTGACATTTTTATTTGAAAGGTGGGTTTCTTCTATTAGACTGTAAACACAGGCGTGCAATTTGTCTATCCCACACACCTTAGTAATCGGTCAGTGCAGGATCAGCACAGGATTTTCTGGTTTGCAGAATCACCTGGAGGTATTATCAATCAAGCATGATCAATCAATCATCAGGCAATGTTTTCAAATTTTTAGGCAACCTCACTTTGTTCCTGTCTTCCACCAGTTCTCATAGCAAAAAGCAGAGTCTATGAAGGCCTTTTTTGCAGAATAAGCTGAAAGAAGAAAACTTTGCTTCTTCAAATCTTTCTAATCAGTGCAGTACAGTGTTTTTATTAATACCTACTGATTTTCAAAGATGAAAAGCATAGAACTTTTTGATTTTTTTTTTTTTTGGTCAATCTCATTATTACTAAGGCTTCAAGAACTTCTGAAAAGCAACCTGGCTTACAAGTGTTCTTTTAAAATATAAAAGGGAAGTTTGTTTAACTTGGAAACACACAGCAGAGACAGGCTGTCTCCCCCAGTGTGTCTTGGCTGTTTTTCTTCTGCTCCTTTGCATTTTACAGCAGAATGACTAAAATTCTGCTCTTCCCAGGACTCCCATAAGTTTTATATACAACCTGGGTCCATTCTCCACGTCCCTGTGCTTTGCAGAGGGGTGACAGACAGGCCAGCCCATGTCCTGTGCTTGACAGCATCTGTTCACGATCACTGCTGAGCCACAGAGGCTTGCCTCCTTTCCCCTTTCCAGGAGCTGGACACCAGCCTGAGGCTGCCCATGGCAGTGGCTATCTGGAGTAGGAGGAATTGAGTGCTCTTAGCTCAAAATGGCTAGGAGGGAGCCTGTATATTGACACTGCTATGTTTTATCACAAAGGCTGGGTGAGTACTGAGCTCATGGTAGGCCTTAAAGGATGGTACCAAGCCAGCTCCTTCTACTTGTACTAAGAAGTTTGTTCTTAGATGACTTGCTGGAAATTTCACCCAAGCTCAGCAATCTGAGGTGATAAAGGGAGGAGGATGTTGGTCACGAGGGAGCTTTGGTGTACTCTGAGCTCTGAAGTGCTGAGCAAATTATATGAGGGAAGCTTAGAGGTGTGTGATAGACCTAGAAAGAATAAGATAGGTTTCCAGTCAGGTTGTGACAAGGGCTGGGTACGAGTTTCAGAGAAGTAATGAGGTGGAAAGATATCTAAAACCAGGGAGATGAGAGCTGAAGATTTCATCTATCTTCTTGGAAAATTCCCTACACTAGCATTTGCAGACAGTAGAAGCCAGCTTACAGCTGGATACTGTGAACTGTCTCGGGTGCACTTACCTTCCCAGGAGAGACTTCAGAGTAATGAAGTCGGAAATATTTTTACAGAAATCTGTTTCAGTTTTCACTGCCTTTCTATCTTTTTGTATACATATTTTGAAAGCTATGTATACAAATAAGCAAGTTACACTTGTGCAGTGCCTTCAGAACCAAAGGACCATACATTTATTTTCAAACTGCATATAGAGTGACTTTTAACTACCACTTATGAAACACAAACCGTGTCTGAAGTGTATTTTCAGTGAAGCTTTTCTGTATCCAAAAGAAATGCAGCCAGCATTGCTGTATGTAGTCAATGATCTGTGTATTTAAGGATGATAATACCCCATAAATCTGTTTTTGGCTACATGCTGTTTGCACTATGTGTGATATCTAGAATTCACTGGCCAGTAGCAGGGGCTGTGAAACACAGTTATCATGGCCTCAAGTTGGATCTATTAATGTATTTTTAGTGTCTCAAATTACATCCCTGCAGGGACGATGAGCATGACAGTGACTGTGATGGTAACATTCCATCAACAAGTTAGGTACATGCCCTAAAGAGAAGAAAAAGCTTTGCGCTTTCTGTCATGAGTGGAGAAATGATTTTACATGGACCAGTAAAGATAGCAACAGTTGCCATAGGGCTTACAGTAATTTATGCAGAAGATTCCCAGCTGCTTATGTTGGGCTGTCAGGTGGAAGACAGCACGTAAAAATACTTCTAGCTCAGCTTCTAAGAACAAAACTCCTGAAACTTTTCAGTCAATAATAAATGCTCAAATGCAGGAAAAGACAAGGTGACTGTTGCAATAGCAGAAAAAGTGCAGTAAAGGTAGTCACTGAAATAGATAACTTGATTTTATCAGCTGTAGTCCGTGAAATAGATCACTTGATTGTATCAGCAAATTGAATACTATTTTCTTCCAAGATTCACCATTAGGTAAAATAATATATCCTACTGCTACAGAAGCTTCATGCATTGTCAAAAATATATTGGCTAGCTCAGTAGCAGGGAAAAAAAGGTAGTTACAACTGTTGTTCCTTCATGCTGGTTACATTTATATGCTGGTTGAGAACTGCCTGGTGTCAGCTTTTATGTTCCTCTAAGATGATGAAGATAGGGATGATGGGGAGTCACTTTTGTTGTCTGAATAATACTTATATTTCTTCCATAATCTGCTTTATGGTAGAGATTTTAATTTAGAATAGTCTAATTTTGTATTTATTAAATAATACATTAATTGAAGGGTCAGTTAAAATAATAGTAATAACAATAATAATGACTAACTGTTGTTAAATTCATAAACGTAATTCTTATCTGTCTAAAAAGTTATCATGGCAAAACAGAAGAAGTGGAAATAGATTTCTCAGTGGTACACATCAACTTTAATGATTTGACCTCATGTTTTTGCCTTAACTGAAGGAGATTACCTTTACCTGATTCAACCACTTTGTTTGAAAAATGTTGACTTTTCAGGAAATAGCAGGCATTTTCAATGATCAACAATCTGGATATGGCGTTCCTCAGTAAGAATTATTGTTTACTAAAAGACTCAGTACAGCATCTGCACTTGCTTCAGAAGCACTAATAGTCTAATGGTCTATCTTCAAATCTTAGTTCTTACAGTCCTTTTAAAACTCACAGAATTTATTAAGTCCTTTCTACTTTGTAATGAGCAGTGGGAAAAATGTCTTCCTTGTCTAAACACAGGACAATTTGCCAAGCCTTCCACGTATTGATTTTGTTAAAGATAAGCTTCAAATTAAAGTTTTTCTATAGTACACATAAAGAGTTTTTAAAACAGATTTCAAAAGAAACACTGCCACCTTTATCCTATTATGTTCATGCAGTCTGTACTTTGAGAAGATTCTCGCCTTCCTTTGGGTGCATAAGTGTTGACAATGTCAAAATCGTTACAAAAGTGAGCCCTTAATGAGCTTCAAGTTGATTTTTTTTTTTTTTTCAGTACCGAGATGACATTTGCAGAACCTACAGCATAGTGAAGATAGAATGACTTCTGGCCCTCTCTCTGAGGTGAAATAGTTTTGCAACTCCAAATAATCCTTTGTATGCTCAAATGAGATGGCAGTCCTTGAGATACTGGTAAACTGCTTGGTCAGAAGAGCTGGCTTGCCTCCAAAGTTTATTCTGACCTGGAATAAATGTTCCTGGAAGAGGTCAGTAAGGGCTTTTCCATCTTTGCAGTGCACAGTGTGCAGAAACTAGTCCACAGCTTCTCACAGCATCTCATTGCACCACAGAGACAGAAAACTCATAATGGTAAGCTTCATCTTCTCTGGTTTTCTGCTGGTCATTGTATAACTGCCAGTTGTTCATTATGCCTTTCTTCCTGAAGATTCATTAGTTTTAATTCAGTCAAAGTGTCAGATGCAGCTGACTCTTGGGAAAGAGTCAACTCCCAGAATTCTCTCCTGTATTTTTCAAAATCCCCATCTTTCTCTTCTGTGGTGGCATTTTGGATAGTGTTTTGGAAAACAATCGTAAAGCAGATTAAAAAGAATCCCAGGCAAGAAAAGCTCAGACCTCTTTGGACCCACTCTGCCAAACAGAACAAATCCTGACATTCCTTGAACAACTGCTTTGTACCTCTCTGATGCACACACTTTGCATTCCAAAGGAGATGCATTGCACATTTATTTAAATAAGATTTTATTCTCTGTGAAATTAGGGATGAAATGCTATGTAAGATGTTATCACATCACATACCTTCTTTCTTCCCTGTCTCAGTTTTGTCATGCTACAACAGCAAAGGCAGATCTTTTGTGATTTTTTTGGAGGGTCTCATAAGTGCTTCTCTTTCAGTTTCTGTCCCTGATTACCATTAATTGGAATAAAATCCTGGCCCCAGTGGCTACATCTGTGCTGCTAAGTAACATTATGCCAGTAACCATTTTTTTTTTCTGTCAGGCCAAGTGACGCAAGTTATGTCCTAACTCCAAGGCACTTGACATTGTGTCTTCTCTGGGCCCCATGTGATTGCAAGGCAAAATTGTTATTTTCTTTGTTTCCTTTCAGTTTAAAGTGCTTGAAATAATGTGGGGATTATGTAGCATCCACTCAGAACAGTGTTTTAGTAGCAGGAACCTGAAATTATGCTGCATGTCTTTGGGTGTTGTGTAGAGGAAGCTGGGGAGTCTGAGGATACAAAACCAAATGGAGCAGTATAGGGATAGTGCTGTGCTGGGATATAACCCGGGTATAACACAAAGACTCTTTGGAGGGAGGTGGCAGCTGGCCAGGTGTCCTGGAGATATTTTCAATAAATCTCTGCTTTGGTGATAAACCCTACCAGTTTTGCAGAAGCAAAAAGTTCTAGTTATCATGTACTGAGCACAGACAAGCAAATACACTGAAATGCAATGACTTCAAAATTTCAGTCAATGCAAGGCACAGAGGGATGTCATACAACCACGAGGAAGAAGTTTTAGGAACTGGAAGATATGTCCTGGATATATATATATATATATATATAATTTTATTTTATTTTATTTTATTTTATTTTATTTTATTTTATTTTATTTTATTTTATTTTATTTTATTTTATTTTATTTTATTTTATTTTATTTTATTTTATTTTATTTTATTTTATTTTATTTTATTTTCCCTGCAGCCTAATTAAAGCACTCTGCCCTTACAGATTTCAAGGGCTTAGAGATGCATTTGTCCTTTCAACAAGTATCATTGCTAGATGCAGTTGACTCATTCACTCCTTCTGCCGTAGGCAAGGTTCAGCCTTTCTTAATAAGCTGATGTCTTTAATCTTCACTTTAAACTATCTCCAATCTGAGCTCTAAGGTCATGATTCTGATGATTCTTCATGGATACTAGTCATATTTGAATTTAGTAGGAGACATAAAACTTAGTCAAAGATTGGGTGGAATCTACAACATTTGGACTGCCTCTGTACAACATATCAGAATTCTTTGTTTAATGTCTTCCTAAATTTGAAAACGTAATGTCACTCACTGTATTTTTCCAGCCTTCTAAAAGTAAATTCTGACCTCCATGCAGTCTGGTTAATTTCAGTAGAGTTGCAAGGATTTTTTACATAATTAATTTTGTCTGCTTTCCTCTCTTTGGCTGTTTAGTACTACAGAAAAATCTGACCTGTAGCCCTCAGCTATAGGCTGGTTTGAAACAAAAAAAATGGAGAACACAACAAAAGGGAATGTCAGCCTGGAATGACACTAATTACATTCTTTTCACTGGACTCTGTTTGCAGTCCTTTTAAACAACAACAAAAGTTTCTGTATTCAAGATACTGAGCCTGATCCCTGTCTCTTACAGTACACTAATGAAAATCAAGAGGAATTCTATTGATTCTAGTGCAGTTAAATCAATGTAAGAGATATTTAAAATGGGCCCATTGTAGGCAAGATATAAGGCTGCAACCTGTCAGGCATTTACATAGTACAATGGCATTGTATTTGATGCAGAATAAATACATACAAAAAGATCCCTATCTCAACCTATGTAGACGCATTTGCTCAGAATTAAGTGTCTAAGACATTCCTCATAGCATGAAATCATTCAGAAACTGCACTAGAGTGAGAAAGAGATTATATGGAATGTTAACTCAGAGTATTTTACATCATATGGAAATTCAAGAATATTTGTTATATTAGTCTGGATAAATGTGGTTTAAATTGAGCAATGAAATTCATAAGAAGAAATATAGTTGAGATGAAACAGAGACTGTGATTTTTATCTGTTCCCTTTGCAACGACTCACTTTTCCAGGTCAGTGAATTCTCATCATCTCTTACTAGCAGGTGGAAATTAGATTAACATCTGGAAGGAAGACAATCTTGAAGGTGTTTTCCTCTATCTGATACTGCTAATGAGACTCCTGGACTCTGCCAGATTGCTAGGAACTGCATGTCTGTGGTAGATGCTTTGTTATTTTCATTGTAGGTTGTTGTCTGTCTTCTTCAGAGCTCTTGCAGTATGCTTTATGTAGGAATAGCTATTACATAAGAATATGTAATATTCTATGTAAACCACAGGACATATCACAGATTTGTAAATAAAGGGTCAGTTTGTTTAATAACTACTTTTTTTTTTTTTTTTTTTTTTTTTTTTTTTAAGGAGTATTTAAGGTACCAGGAATTTTTTTATAAAAGTGTAATTAAGTACCAAATGGTGAGAAATTTGCTCCATTTTTTTTTTTTTTTTTTTTTTCCTCCAAAAGAAAGATACCTTTTTGACATGGGGATACTTCTGGAATTCTTTTGTTTTTAACAAATCTTTCACATCAGAGTAAGAATCTGAAACCATTCCCCAAACAGTATGAAGCCTAATAAAAGGACTTGTTGCCAACAAGTGCTCTACTTTTCCAAATATGTCAGGTGAAATATCAGAAATACTATTTTTGCCCAGAAAGATAATCTCTTTAAAATAGGGGAAGCATTTCATTTAATCAATTTGCAATGAATGTTTTTAAATTTTTTATTAAAAGTGAGTTCTCATATAGAAAGTTAGTTCAGATTTTAAAACATTCAGAAACATTTTAAATGATTGAAATCAGAAAAAAAATGTTGAAATGGAAAATTAAATCTTTGTCACATTAAAAATATGCATTTACTTGACCTTTTTTTGTAGTTTAGAAAATCTCCATTTTTGATTCACAGCTCTTTTTTTCTCCCCATAATTTCCCAATAAACAGAAAAATCCATTATTTCCTCAAGCATTATTTTAAATATTCTTTCCAAAGTCTCTCTGTAGCCCTTTTTCCATGTTCAGAGGCTAGGAATTAAAGCTGTTTTCTGCAGGCTGTTTTCAAATCCCTGTATAATGTAGTCTATCATTTAGCTCTGCAGCATTCAATCACTGGCACATGCAGAAGAGCTTTTTGTCAGACACTTCTTTCTCTACTTTTCTATGTCTCTGCTATGTTCACCTTTTCCATTAACCCACCCTGATGGTCCATTAAGCTTAATACCAAAGCTGCCTTTGATTTCAATAGGATTAGGTTTTGGCTCACCATTAACATGATCTGATCAGTCTGATGCTGTGGAGCAATATGGTGCTAAATCTAGAGGCTGGAAAGAAACTGCTTTTCAGTAGGATGACATTGTACACTGTCAGTTCCATATCATCAATCAAAACTCATTAAGACGGGAGTGAATTTGGCAGCATTGCTTCTTTTGCTACCACTGCTCAGTCTGCTGTCAGTAGCGGCCTGTCTAGCAGCTGAGTAAATGGTGAAAAATGAGACGCAATGAAATTGTGAAGCCAAATGTAGATTTTCAGCCACAGCAGTTGTGTTGGTATCAATGGGGACTGGACAGTTGAATACCCATTATACAAGGCTATAATGTAAGCCTCAGGGGCTATTTCCTTTTTCTACAGCCACTATAGTTAAAAAAGGAATCCCAGAAACTTCTTTGGATCAGGCCATAGGACTTTGTGCAAGAAATGAAGCAGCAGAGACTGGCCACTTCAGCAGAAAGACAAGGATGAAAGGACAAAGGTTTTACGCCTAACTCATCTATGGCTTGTTGTGAGGTCTCTGACAACGCTTGCCTATTTCTGTGGACCCCAGATTTTATATCAAAACATATGTATTTGCAAAATGCTTTGAGATATGTGAGGCTTCATGGTATAAAGAGTTTGGATAGCACAGGATGTCCCACTGCAGTTAGTTATCAATATCAAACATGAAAACTGGTGAAAAAGTATTACAGGAAAGAGAAGCACAAAGAAAGCAGTGGGACAACAAGAAGAAATAAAGAAAATAGTTGAGAATAAAAAACAAAAAAGATGTGCTTAGGAGACAGTGTAAGGTTTGCAGACTTTAGCCTAGAATTCAGCAGTATTCAAAGAGAAACTCTCATTCAGCCTAGAAAGCACCTTTTTTGATTCAAGGTCTTCCAGTTCACAACTTTTTTTTTTTTAGTAAACCATGTCTTAGACTTATTAGACTTAGACTTGCACTTAGCAAGTGCAATTTCTCTTTTTCACAAGTAACCTAAAGTTTCAAAAGAGATCCTGACCTAGAACTGAATGAAATTATCTCCATTTATACATGTAGGTACTGAGGATCCAAAGAGCCTGGTCTGTTCTTTTGATTATTATAAATGTTATTTGAGCATCTCCTCCCCTGCATGCAACAGTTCTTAATGATGGTATCATAGCAACAACATAACAGTTATTTAATCCTAAAACCAAAAGTTATGTTTCATGTGACAGTATTTTCCCTTGTGGCTTTGTTTGCTTGTTTTTGTACTGACCCTTAAAGGGTGTAACATAATCTAATCCATAACATCTAGAGAAAGTCAAAAAATAATTTTCCTTTTGGAGGTGAGAATCATAAATCCAAACTTTTGCCCTGGATGGAAGATTGATGAAGTTAAATGGACAACATCCAGAAAATGAAATAATCTACCTGGCCTAGAGAAGCTTGCTAGAGTCACTGAAATCAGAAAGAAAACTGCATATAGTTCACAAAGTGTATTGAGAAGTTGGTTAAAATGATTTTAATGTGATAGTGGTAAAATTGCTTATCATGTAACCATCTAAGAGATTTCTGCTTCTGAGAAGTTTTTTCACTGAAATCTAAACCTAAGGAGACATGTAATGATAAATATAGTTTGATTGCTGCTGGCAACGTTAGTACTGTATTATTCTTCAGAGATTATTGCATAGTGGGATAGTTTCTAGCTTATTGCTTAAGTTGTCTTAGCAGAAGTGTGTGTTCATCCGGGGCCAGCCTCCCAACTTCTGCCTAGCAAGGCAGAGATGTGAGGAAATGTTATTTTTGTCCCAGTAGCATTTATGCTGAATCTTGTGTTCAGGTTTGTCAGGAGGGAAAAGGTGGGTTATGAGGTGCCTCTCCTGGTAGTCAGCTGTTAAGAAATGGGTTTAGAGAGGCTGGGAAGGGAAAAGATCTATTAGTATATTAGGTGCAGTTGCTTTTACAGAGCAAAACCCAAAACCTTGCACTTAAGAATGTAGGTATCTAAAAAAATCCCTCATATATCTGCACATTCTGCAAAGGACTCTAGTGTTATTTGGAGTGATTTGTAATCGTATTCTTTTAATTCAAGACTTTGTTTCAGGGAGGCTCTGGGAAACAAAGATTAAACAGGGACTTTCAGATGAAAGCTTAGTGGAATCTTCTAATTTTGGGGATGAAGAGGAAATGTCCAATGCTAATGTCGAGACCAAAGAGGTAGCAAGAGAGAAATTACTAACCCACTCAATGGCTTTATGCCTGTCTAAGTCATATAAGATGGTAATGCCTGATGTCCATTACTTACTCTGATGTGAAAGATTTGTTAAAAACAAATGGTAAATGCCTTTACCACTTCAAAAAGGACTACTGCAGTTCAGTTACATGTCAAGGTATAAGAATATTTCCCTTTTTAGATGGTAATGCCTGATGTCCATTAACTCTGAGTTTTATTTCAGAGGTATTCTCTAAGCCATCAATGAATTCTGTTCATGGTAGTCTTGGTATTATACTCCAAATGCCACTTAAAATGGAAATGCAAAAAATAATAATAAAAAATATCTGAAGGACCTTTAATTAGCTCTTAGTAGGCCATTCAAAGAAATAAAAGGCTTGAGTTGTCATCAGTAAGGACAATATTTTTCATCACATCTATTATTTGCATTATTTTCTTCAGTAAGAATATTATTAATCAGTAATTATATTAGCTTATGCATTAGGTTAGCTAGTGGTTAGCTAACAATAACAGTTCCCTGGTTTAAAAAATAAAATCTTTATCAATATTTTATGACGTTTGCAGCATCCTTAGTAATGGGCTCTTTGAACTTTGAAATTTGTTTTCTCAAAGAGTTTTTCTTGTGTTTCTGTCTAATTTATTTAACATCTCTTTAGAGTACCTTCTGTTCTTCTCTTATCCTCTGAAGTTGTATCCAGCATATTTTTCTCTTCTTACATGTTTCCCTGGAATCTTTCCATCTCACACCAGATAAGATGTATTGATTTCTCTTCTCCTACAATAAATAATACAGTAATTTAGTGTGATACATACTTTGGCCCTGTCAATATGAATAGCAAGTTCTTAGCTTTATTCATGATTAAAGTATTTATTTATGATGGGATAATATATTCCTACAGAAGCAGAAAACTGTTTTGAAAATATCTCAAGTATTTAGCTTTGACAGAAAGTCATACTTTGAAATATCAGGGTAATAGGAAATTAATGTGAACTATTACATAGCAAGCATTTGTTGTTCAATATATTAAGCATTCACTTTATTTAACTAGCTGTCAAACAGTTTAAACATTTTCAAGGATTCATACCAGGGGCTTGGTAAGTCAGGCTGATGGTCGGTAGTTGCACTTGATGATCTTGAAAATCTTTTCCAACTGCACCTTAAATATTGTGTTCAGTGTTGGGATCCTCATTCCAGAAGGATTCTGAGTTGCTCAGGTGTATGCAGAGAAGAGTGACCATGCAGGTGAAGAGACGGTCAAACAGGGCTTGTGAGGGTTGGCTGAGGGAGCCGGGGATGTTCAGTTTGGAGAGGAGGCTGAGGGGAGGCCTTGTCATGCTCTACAACTGCCTGAATGGAGCCTGCAGCAAGGAGGGTGTTGGCCTCTTTTTTTCAGATGACAAGTGATAGTATGCAAAGCAATGGCCTCAAGTTGTGCTAGGGGAGGTTTAGTTTGCACATTAGAAAGAATGTTTTCCCAGAGAGGGTGGTCAAGCATCAGAACAGACTGCCAAGGGAGGTGGTGGAGTTGCCATCCCTGGAGGTATTTAAGAGACATGGACGTGGCACTAAGGGATGTGGTTTAGTGATGGGATTTAGTAAGACTGATGATTGGACTTATTGGACTTGATGGTCTTGAAGGTCTTATCTAACCTAGATGGTTCTGTGATTCTATAACTTTTATTAAGAAATTGAATTTTAGCACATCACACTTTTTCCGACTCTGTGTCTTGCCAAACAATATGGTTACATCATATTCCTGAATGAAGTATATATTCACAGGAGTAGTATGTGAGCCTGTAACAGTTGTATGCATGAGTAAATGATCATTTGTCTGTATTTTATGCCCAAAGGTAATGGTGGCCTTTCAGATCCATACCACCTCTTAAAATACTACACAGTCTGCTCATTGCAGAACTAGATCTAGTAACAGAAATTTCAGTCAAACCATCTTGTTTTTTAGTTTTTGATGCAGTTTATTAAGAATAGCCAGTAATATAAAGTAAATCCACCTTTATCTCAGTTCGCTGAAGAAACACTGTTATTTTCTTATTTTCATGTCAAAAGATATTTTTTTAATGTAATGAGTTTAGATGCCAATCATCTGTCCTCTTAATTTTTATAGCTGTTTGACTCTTAGGCATGACTATAGGGGACTTGATGCTTCAATCTGAATTACCTTCTACAGGGAAGAAATGATGGATGAACTCCACATCCACTCTGTCTACAGCAGTAGATCTTCCTGCTAAGTTCTCTTGTCTCACATTCTGTTTTTCACTGCATAGTTTACTCTCTTCAAATGTGAATAATCTGTCCTAGTTTTATGCAACTCTTCTCTTTCCCTGTACCACCTTCTTGCAAACGTACTTATCCATACTTGTTTTAAGAACAATTGTGGTTATAGTTTTGAGGGTGGCAATAAATAATTTTCTAATTAGAAATCTGGAAGAACCCCAGCAAAATAGAATAAATAATATTGTTTTTGAAGTTTATCTTCTAATTGGAATAAAATGTTTAATTTTATTACTATGAGTTAGAATTTATCAACAAAATTTCACCCAACTATCTAACTTGTTTTAACAAATTTCATGTAAATTTTTGGTCACAATATTGGATAGGTGAATCCTTTGGGAGAGTGAATATGCCATCCTCAAAAAACATGCTGTGATACAGAAACAATTAGAAAGGAAACCAATCGTTGTTATGATCACCACTTTTTTTTATTCATTACCCACTTCCCTCAAGTTATATAACTAGTGAAAGAGAGTGGAAAAGAGTTACAGAGAATTGAGAGAGAGAGATCTCTGCTGTACTAGAAGTCCAGACAAAGGGAGAAAGCAAAAATTGAGAGAACTGCAAAAGTCAGTGAATTTCCCTAAGATACCTATTTTGTATTTTTGCAAATGTTGAATTTCTAAGTAGTCAGTCAGTTAAACTGTGCACTGATAGAAGAAATTTCCCTTCTTTGTTAACCCCAGATTATCCAGCTGGACTCATCAAGCGTTAATGAAATCAACTTTCTATCTATATGTTGCTGGAAAGACTATTTGCAGAATTAAAAAATAATAATAATAATAAAAATTATATTCATGTCACTTGCTTTAAGCTGTGGACAAAGATGTTGAAGGTATAAAGTTTGCAATGTCCTTTTATTGTTATACATTACCCGTAAAAGGCCTCTGGAAATTATCATCATCATCACTGTCCTCTATAACATTAGCAGCATTATCATTTTTGTCATCTTCCAGCTGTTGTGAGACAAAATCACGTCATAACAGGCAGTGTGTAGGCTTATCATAATATGAAAATTTGTCTCCACACATTATATGATATTGCATTATGATATCATGGCTTAAAGGATGCTGTAAAAACAAGAAAAAAAAGTTTGTAAAGAATAACTTACACACCTTAATTTGCTGAGGTACTTATGTACACTCATATCCTTGGTAGGTTTCCTGAATGAGAAAATGCTAGTGGAAAGGCTCTGGGATAAATAGCAGTAGCAGAAAAAGGAGCATTTAACCTCTGGTGGAAAAGATGAGGAGGGAAGTTTATCTATAGGTTGGAAAAAAAAACAAACACATTTTGCCCATCACTTGTAGGTAGATCATTATTTCTAGGAGTGGCTAAAAGACAGAGACAGATGACAGTGACAACCCCTGAACAGTCGCAACATCTTCTGAGAAGATTGGAGGCATGGAGGAGTGGGATTTATTTCTATAATATGCTGGGTTGAAAGCACACAGTCCTCACACACTTGGCTGGCAGCTTGCCTCTGCAAGTGCCCTTTACTAGCCTAAATACTCTTCTGTAAAGGACAATCCTTTCCCTGCTCATTTTTACATGAGAGTGTGCCAGTTTTCCTGCAGTGCCATGTTTGCCATTCTTATTGTATTAAAAATGCATAATTCCATGATAGCAAACATACAGTGAAGGAAGAGAATGTGCTGGCCTTTCAAAGTACAGTGTCTATATAGCTACAATAAAGAGCTCTTCAGCCAAAGGAATAGTGCTGCAAAATTGGGCCACCAGAGAAAATTAGGACAGGACAGTAGAACAGAAAAAGGGATTTTTGAATAAATATGTTTAGTAATTTAGCTTAGTTTAGGTTAGTTTTTTAAAGTTATTTAGGTTAATTTTGGTTATTTTGTGAGTGTTTTTTTTTTTCTTTTTTTTTCTTTTTTTTTTTTTTTTTCCAATAACAATGACAGATGATCTAATCTAGCCAGGAAGAGTTTTAGAAAGATAGGAGACTACGAGCTTTGTTGGCAGCTTGAAGGTGTTTGAGCTCAGAGCCTGTGTGCATTCAGCAGGGCAGAAACTCTCCTTATGTGCTAAGTAAGAAGATGAATTCGCCATGGCTGAGTTGCTTCTGGAAGCAGATGTGTGAACCACGGTGCTCAACAATGTCTAACTGCCAGCGAAGGCACATTTACATCACCGCTGAAAGCTCCCAGGACCCTTTTTGACATCAAGTATCCCAAAACAGAATTAAAATGGTAGAATCCGAAAGGACCTGATTTTGGGGACCAAGTGACTTCCTTGGGCAACTGCACAATAGGGCAGAACAGATCTGTCTTCTCCACTGCCCGGCTGTTGTGCATGCTTGGTGTAAGAGTTAAAAGCGTGATGGCTGACATGGATGTATGTATGAGAATGATATTAGCCCAGAGTTTTGCACTAGTGCAGGATTATGACTGTCTGAGATACCTCTCTCACAGGAGACCTGTACCAGTGAAACTGGTGGAGGCTTGCCACCAGTCAGAAGCTGCCTGTAGCTTTTTAAAGTTACTCCCTAATGTTTGGCTTTTCTTTTTTATTAGAAAATGCCATGTTCATGCACATATGGTATAGGAGCTGTTGATGAGAGCAGCAGAACTCAGATCAAAACAAGACTTGAAGCAAGTGGGTATGGAGCTCTCTCTCTGGGTCCATTTGTCATAGTTTGTTTTTTATCACTGTTCTTGCTTTCAGTTCTTCAGTGTCAAGGGCCTATAATTTTTCTACCTCTGCCAGATGTAAATAGTGTCTTCAGTTTAGTAAATGTCTATGAGGAATTTGGTAGAATTCATTTTCACTATGGTGTACAGTTTGCAGATGTAATGCTAAGGATTTCAAGAGATCCATATTAGTGGATATGGGATAAAGCGAGGCTCAGTTTGTGCGCTCAGTGATGTACTCTAAATGAGCTTGTGCCTCTCAGGAAAGAGATTCAGGAGTTCCTGAGGATGGGTAAAGTCGGACTGAAAATACAAACCCACGCAAAAAGGCTGTTTCCAGCAGTATCCCACCTGTGCCATGGATAATGTGCACAACACTGCTAATCCCTTCTGAATTAAAAAAAAAAAATAAAAAAGAAAAAAAAAGAAAAAAAGGTACAGGGAAGGACAGCAAGTAGTCAGAAGTAAAGAATGGCAAAAGAACAGTCTGAGTAACTGAACAGATGCCTGGAAAAGACATTACTGACAGACTGCAACATCAATAGCGGTCTGTAAAACCATGAACAGTTATTGAATTAGGAGAAGAGGGAACAAATAGGGCAGAGGTGTTCAGTGCTTCTCATAAAACAAGAATTAGGAGGCAGTCAATAATACGGCTCATGCGGCAAATAGATTATTGAGCTCCCTGCCTGCTATGGGAAGCTTAGGATGCCAGAAATTTGAATAGGGGTAGAGAAAGAAGGAACAGACTGATCTGTGGGAAACAGGTCCATTAGACAACCCTCAGGATGCAATATCTGAACTGGGAATTTCTCAGTTCGGGGCCACCAGGATTCCCTCCTCTCTTGGACTTCATGAGTGGTTGCTGCTGACCACTGTCAGGGACAAGGCACCGTCTGAGTGGTCTGTCTGGTGCTGCTGTTTCTTATATGTAAAAGTGGGGACAATTTAAATCACAATGTCAATTTTCTACCTAGCAGATTTTTGGGGAAAAAAGCAAAGGAAAACCTCAATTAAACATGAGTCCAAAATTAAAGAAAATTATGAACTTGCCTCACATGAAACCAGTGGTAAGATTGGCTGAATAAATTATTTGCTGTGACTTACTCAGCTTTAGTTTATATGCAGTTTAGCTTACCAACTCAGTTTAATTTTTGTAGCAGACACAATTAGGGCACAGGAGTAGTATTTGGCAGACAGTGACTGCAATGTCAAATGATGAAGTCTACCACACCTAGTGCTGGTGTAAACATCCCTTAAATATCATCTACTGAGTTTTTGCTGCTGTTTCATGTGAACAAGTAGAATAAAAGATGTTTGTGTGGAATAAACTTTTTAGTAAGAAAGCTGATGGGGATTTTGGCAATTCTCTTTCTGAAAAAAGATTGTTAGGTTATGTGACCAAGGGAGAGCACAGAGACTACACAAGGATTAGAAGAGCTCTGATAGATGGAGGAACACTTGTAACCTAACCAAGGAAAAGGGGGTATCACCTATTGTGACTATCTATGGCCCACTGGCTTTAATTCTGCATGTACAGTATTTCCTCTCAGGTCAGGGTAGGAGTGAACTAGAGACTAGATAGCTTTCAATAAGCACTGTGTTCATGGCCTAGGATAAAGCATTACAGATTGAACATTAAACAGGAAAAGCCTTGCAAACAGTCTTCAGAGCTTCTGGGTTAATCAGAGATTACCTTGGAGCTGTGAGGAATCCTGGGAACTGCAGAAGCAGGTTTGTCAGATATCCAGCTTTGGGCTGTGTATATGTGCTTTGACAGAAGTGTTTCTTTCATCCCTTGCCTTCTTGGTTAGTACAAAAGTGAACCAGAAGAAACATATTTTGTTCAGGGAGTGAGGCTTTCTCCAGAATTTTTCAGTTTTCTTGCCGTTTTGCGTCAGGGAAGCAGGAGCATACATGCACATAATGTTTATAATGTTGATCCAAAAGACTTTCTGAATATTCTGGGTGTCCACAGTGCCTGCCACATCTCCCTACATAATAAGCTTAGAAGTTCACATGCTTCCAACAACTCACATCTGTCACATTGCACACTGAGATTATTTTTCTCATCTCCTGCATGACCAGAGTAAAAACTTTCAATTGCTTGCTACACATTTGGGGCTGGCAACTGCACTTCAGCATTGCAAATGTGGTATCTGTACACACCAGATGGCAAAATCTTTGAACATTCAATTTTATATCCTGGCCATTTGGGAACATTAAGAACTCTCATGAGGAAAGAAATTGTTGTATGCTGAAAGAAACATATAAAATAAGGGCAAATGCTTAAATGATTTCTTAATTAAATCAAAACAACAATTTACCTACTGCATGCCATGGGAAAAAGCACTTTCCAATTAAGATGAGCTTTTAAAACACATGGTGGCATGTTTAATTCAAAGCAATACTACATGTTTTATTTTCAGAATGTCACTTTTTCTAACAGGAATACACAGAAAAAGAGGTGACTTGGAGGGAAAATGAAGCCACCTAGTCTTGCTGGCACAACACATAAAAAAGTGCTTTTTGTATCATCAGGATGATGCCACTTTTACGCATACATATAAAGGAGGCATAATATGTAGAGTACTGTCTGAGGAAGGAGAGGAACAAGTTGGCGTAGGTCACGCAGTAGTAGAAGGCAAACCAGTACATATGACTTTCAGTGTGGTCTCTTTCTGAAATGCACACCATTATTTGACATTTTTGATTTTGGAGAGAGAGTATGTATACCTTCTAGTGCTTGATAAAATGGTGAAAAGCAGTAACTATCGCTGAGCACAAATTCTGCTTGGAATCCAGGTTTATGTTGCATTTACCTGCACAGAGAATATTTAAACAGTGAACTAAGGCAGCTGTGAGCCTGTTTTAGCATAAATAATTTGTAAAATAACTGATAAGGATGAGGGAGACTGTGGCTTTGCATCTTCACAAGACCAGGGAAAGTTTGCAACCTTGAAGTTTTGTCACTTGATGTGAAGTCTTGACCTCTCACAGAATTTAGTGGACTTTTTTGTGTTGACTTTAACAGGGCTTGGATTTTTTTTCCTGGGAACTTAATACATAAGACTCCATCTAATATGTGAAACAAGCAGATATTTCCTGCTTTGAACAAATAAAACAAAATGAAAGTGATTACATGACTGGCACACATTGAAAAAAAATGATTCATATGACATGTTTATTGGTGTATTGAGGAGGGGAGGATTTTTTATTTTCGATCTTATCTTGGTTACTGCTGCGTAAAGAGAAAGAGTGAACAAAACGCTACCAGCACTCACATCCCAACACTATTATTTTGTGCTCTGCTTCTCTGAAATGACTATGATCCTTCAACTAATTGAAACGGTGTCTTCCCATAATATTTTTGAATAGAACAGGTATTTGTGAGTCTCTGACAAACACATATGAATAGAAGATAATTAGACAAATCTGTGGCTTTTGGAGTGCTGTAGACATTACTTCCTTAGTGGGGACTAGTTCTGAATACAGAACTGGAAAAAAAAAAAAAAAAGATCTCCAAGTAATGTTTATTTTAAACATATAGTATACTTGGACTATCCAAAAGATTTTTGTTTTCACAATTGATTTACTTATGAAAGCCTATAGGGTGATGTCAGGAGGCATGAAGGGGCTGTTTCTATTTGTTCTTCTTTGCTCTCTCTCTTTCTTTTCACTGCAGACCCCACTGGGAACCTCTTAGATGTGTGTGAGGCATTTGTATTCAGTTTACCAGAGGGCACTGAAATAACTCTTCTGGGTCAATGCTGTCTTTTCTAAAAATATCAGTGCCCAGAGGAAAGACTGACAAGCCAGGTAAACAGAGGAAGGAAACATCCTCAAATACACATATATCATGGCAGAACTCAAAGCCACGTGGGTCTTATGACCCTTATACCTGTGGAGAGCATAGTGAGGGAGAAGCAGTTTTGGGACAGAATCAGCTTCTCACATAACATCAAAGGCAGGGTTTTATTACTAGTTTTAAAGCAACTTTGCCATTCCTTTCTTTGTTCTCCCCCTATCTGAATGTCCTCTTGGGAGCTAGAGGCTAAAGGTATGTTTCTACTTTGATTCCTAATTTTCAATGATTACAATATATGGGCCTATCAATAAAGGTAGATTTCCAAAGGGCATTGACATTGTGAGGGTTGCTTTGTCTGCAACCCTCACATCAGGTTAGATTAAGACTGTCCCATTCTACAAGAACCAGCATCAGTTTGACATTCATCTCCATGTAAGCGTCTGCCTACCTCAGTCGCCATCAGCTCTCTTTAAATACTTTTATAAAAAGATTCATCCAGTCTGCTTTAGACACCCTTTTCAGGATGAAATTGTATCCAAAAGTCACTGCAGTGATTATAAGAGGATTTGGGGTGACTAACTCTGAAACAGTCATCACTGTCTCACCAGATGCATTCCTCCCAGAGGTGGTCTTATGCTGAACAACAGCAAGGATCAATGAGATTCTACTGGGACAGTGGCAGGGATCAGAAGTTTTCCTCATGACTTCTTATTGATACAAAAATGCCCAGGAGAAATATTTGGATTCCCATCTCTCTTCCCGCTGCAATAACCCCCAGCTATTCTCATGCAGAAACTTGATGTTTTTGTTTCCTGTTACACTTGGAGTCAGGGGAAGGCGAACCTGATGCTAATAACAAAAACAGAAGAGAAAATTAAAATGTCATGATACTAAAGCAATGAAGGATGGTATTTCTCATTTATGCTAGCATCTTTTGAAGTGCTCCCCCCTATCTTTGACTCCAGAAGAGGCCTCCAGAGGAGAGTTGTCTCTGTGAAGTCACTTTATTAGGTGCTAATAGCAATATGCCCAGAGTTGAGATGCTGAATAAACAGAGAAGTACAGAACCAAAGAAAGGACTTAGAAAACTTATCATGTCCAGTAGAATTATGTTTGGGTGTTCTGCTGATTAAAAGTCCCCAGAAAAATAGCCTAAATTGTACCAAGTGTCATATAGTTAAACTTAATGTGCAGCACACGGAGACATTTTAAGGATGGAAGGTGAGCGGGGGTTAAAAGCCTGACCATTTGGCTTTTTACGATCACTTTATACCTGACCAATAAAAAAGGAGCTGCTGCTACTGCTGGCTTTGGCACTCTGACAATGCCCTTTTGGTCTGTGAAATGGCTCAGGAGGTAGGGAAATAAAATAAGCTTCCAGTGGCGGCTGAATCTGTGACCTCTGTCACTTTACTTGTGGACCTCTGCTGACATTTCTAACAAGTTTTGTGCTTGAGAGAACTGCCCCTTCTTTGGATGCTTAGATTTTTTAGTCAAACATGCAAAAGCATTTGTCTGGTTTTTTTTTTTTTCTTCTTCTTTTATTTTTTCCTTTTTATTTCTTTTTCATTTTGTTTGTTTGTTTTGTTTTTCACATAGACTGGGAATTTTTGTTGTTGTTGTTATATATAGGAATATATATGTATTTTCTGATATGCCTGTGGAGCTGAAGCTGCCTTTTGTCATCTCCAACTTGTTAGCTCTCCTGATAACACATTTAATGTAAAGAATGGTACAATGGAAGTATTTTATGTGTTGCAATTATTGAACAAGTCTATTATTATGTATGAGAACATTTCATAACTCTTGTAGGAGTTTTAATATCCATTAATCTGACAGTTTCTCTATGGTATTATTACGATACTATTAACACACCACTTGGGCACTTGACCAAAAGTCTACTTTCTTGAGGATTTTAACTGCTTCTTCTTTGTAAGCAACTTAGGACAGCTTGCTAATTAGCTAGCTACATTCAGAGGGTCATCAACAATGAGAGTATTTGTGGTTGGTGTGCTTCTGTTATTATTTAAGACCAACACAAGAATAGAAATTAATTTGTATTCCTCTGTGAATCAGATACTGCTTTTTCCATTTGTAAAAAAATATGCTAGAAAATGGTTTGCAACCTTCCCATATAAGCTTTCAGATATCCTGAGCTCCAATAGCTCCAATACATGTCTGCTCTAATGGCTAGGAACATAAAAAGATCTCTGTGCCTTCTTTCTTTGTACTTTTAATGATAATCATGTGAGCTTCTTGGAAGCAGGCACAAAGCTTCCATAATGGTTGGGTCTGCTTCTATCACATATTAGTGGCTGATCTACTGGAAGCACTTGGGATTACTATTTTTAAAATCTCTTTCAAAGTTTCAGAAGACATATCCTGTCTCTTAGATCTTCCTAAAAATGTTTTTGAGAAAGTGATGTCTTCACTTGTCCTTTATCAACTGACTCAGGGAATGACAAACTTGAAGTTTCAGTAGATAGATATCTTGACCTATGAATTCATAATTAGATTTTGTGGTTATTGCTCTCTCCTGCACAGACTTGGCACATTCAGCTTAGGCAAGGGATATGAAAAATCCTTCTTAAAAAATGTAAAATCCTTCTTAAACTTACAAACATTTGTGCCTGAGTAACAATACTTTTGTCAGCAGCAGTATAGTTGCTTAGACTGTTCACAGGAAGAAAACATGCCTTGTAATCATTTCCTTTTAAATAAATATCTGTAACATTTAACCATAGGGAAAGGTTAACACTGATGTCAGATTGCAGTAAAATGAGAAATAGTATCTGCATAATAGCAGATAATAATGCATAATAGTAATTTCCCTTCGGGGTTATTCATATCTGCCTTGCCATTTATGTCTCAATATTTTTGATTTTATTGAAAAGGAATTTGAACTATGGGCAAAGATTTTCTTTATGTGATAGACCTCATGTAAGATATATCAGGTGGACCTGGGGACATTTTCATGGAAAGTTGTGTCTTTTTCAGTGATACGACAGAGGTTTCAGACTTCTTAGCAAATCACTAAGTCAATGTAGTTTTGTTGAATTAGGAAGGATATTTTTGTTGCTTTGGACATATACACATTTTCTTTTTTTGAGCAAAGCATGCTTTATTTTATTTTATTTTATTTTATTTTATTTTATTTTATTTTATTTTATTTTATTTTATTTTATTTTATTTTATTTTGGTGGAGAGGGGAGTGGTATTATTAAATCTAAACTAGTGAGAAAAGCACCCTTCTATTTGCAGAACATCAGAATTCAGTTTTCAGCCTTCTTTACCATTTGTAAAGTGGAATTGAAAAAATATTGGCTTTATTATCTGTTGGCAAATTGGAGTTTGCTTTAATATAAATAACTACTGCTATAAAGACTGAGGACCCAGTTCTGTAAAACAGTAGAAAGCTTATGAATAAAATTACTTGTATAGATAAAATTATGTACATTCTTTCCACCGGAACCTGAGTCTAGGAATGAGAAATCTGTCAATTTTATGATAGGTTCTCAGCTAGGATTTCAAGTTACAAATGGACTCCCGTATCTGTTTATTTGACAGCAAATATAAGTGGTAATGGTTATGGTGTTCATAGTTTGACCAGTTGCATGGCAATATTATTTGGTGTTATATATGGTGATATAGGGTTAGACAGGTGGTAGGTGGATATGGTCTTCACATGCCCTGTTCATTGCCTTGCTCTTCCCCTTGGCTGTTTCATGCATTTATTATGCGTGGTCAGACATGAGGTTTCAGCAATACCTCTGTGTCATGAGAGAAAAAATGATGATAAATATCCAAACTTGCAAAGGTCTTCCTTATGAGGGATCTCAGAAACATGCAATAGTTGAGTTGGAAAGACATCATCTAATCCAGTCTCCCTTGTTTAAGGAGTGTCAGCGACAGCAGGTGGCTTGGGGCCATGTCCAGTTGGGTTTTGAGTATATCCAAGAATGGAGACTCCACAATCTGTCTGGATAACCTCATGATAACAAAGTTTTCTTATGTACAGACATAATATCTTGTTTTTCAAGTTTTTCCCATTGCCTCTTCTCAGTCACTGGGCACCACTGAAAAAAAGCAGTGACTCCATCTTCGTTACAGCCTCCCATAATGTATTTACACATGTTGGTAAGAGCTCCCTGAGCCTTTCCTTCTTCAGTTTCCCGACCCTCTCAGCCTCTCCCTGTATGTGATGTGCTCTACTTGTTTAATCATTTCTTAGTGGCCCTTGACTGGACTTGCTCCATGACTCTGTATTTTTCTTAATGTGGGAAGCACAAGACTGACCCCAGGGGTGAACTGAGGAAAGATGACATGCCTTGGCCTGCTGGCGATGATTTTCCTTGTAAAATCCAAGATGCTGCTGGCCTCCCTTGCTGCAAAGGCACATTGCTGGCACATGATCGGCTCCTTGTCCACCAAGACCCTCAGGTCCTTTTCTGCAAAGCTGCTTTCCAGCCAGTCAGCCTGAAATCAGGAAGGATTAACCTCTTAATGCCAAATTGGCTTTAGTAACTGTGATTTAAACTCTAAGGCTGAGATCTGTATTAGGACTTAAATGTATGAATGCCGAATGTCACAGAACAAAGCCTTTAGTCACTGAGCTGCAGAAGCTGGGATCCATAGCTGGGAGGCCTGCAGTGGGCATATGGAAGATTAAATGTCTTGGAATAGGACCAGTGTGCTTAGTGAGAGCTCACCCAAATTAGCTCTTTAAGCTGAAGCTGTCTACTCCCGCCAAGACTGAAATACTGAGGACCAGCATGTGTCCTAAATCCCATTCTCCCTCTATTCACATTTTGTCCCCAGTGCCTGCTAAAGAAGGCAGGTGCCTACAATGATTTTCTAAAAAACCTGAACGATGGACATTTTCACCTTTTTTTTTTTTTTTTTTTTTTCCTTTTATCCCTTCCCATCAGAACCATAGTTAGAGCCCTTATTCTACCTTTTGAAGTGTCAGTTTTAGTTCTGCCATTTGTCTGAGGGGGACCACTTCTCAGGAGAGTGCTCTAATGTCAGGTTATGTGCTGAAGCTCCTGCACTTCACATAACAGAATTAAATATTCACTTGGTATGAGAGAACAGATGATTTTTTAGCTTTGTGAGTCATTAGGGAGGCAGAGGCCTGAACCTTTCCCTCCTTTCCCACTCCCTTGTCTTTAATTGTTTTATATAAAATGTGACAACTTCAAGAGAAGAGGTAGAGAACACCCCTTCATCTTTTGAAAATTGTAATGCTTTACCCAGCTAATGGATGTAGGTCACAGATGCTCTGCAAATTTCATCCATAAATCTGTTTGAAGAGACTGTTTTTTTACTGTGCATTTGTTCAGCACATAGACGTTTGAGTCCAAATTACTTTAATTAGGAGCCCAAACTCTTGCATTGCTGCAGCAACGTGTCCTAAATCCCACTCTCCCTCTATTCACATTTCTTCCCCAGTGTCTGCTAAAAGAGGCAGGTGCCTACAATGATTTTCTAAAAAATATGAATGATGGACATTTTCACTCCCCCCCCATCAGAACCATGGCAATGCGAGTAGAGACAACTTATGAAATATCTTATTTTCTCTTGAATTGTGAGGGTGGATTTTACCACTAAATGGTAAAATGGACCACTTGTCTCCTGGTCAGGAGAAGAGAGAAGGCTTAAGAAAATAGTCTCCTCTTTTTAAAATGTTATCATGTTTAGGTAAAAAAGAGCAATATGTCAGAAAGATTATCTGTAAAAGATCAGAATAATATTAGATGAGTAAGGGTACAATATTGTAGAGATAGACCGTTAACAATTGTCCTTAAAAACACACAGTTAAAAAAAAAATAAAGAATGCATACTGTGTTACTCTCATCAGTAGTTTGATGTTAGGCTGATATAAAATGTTAATTCCTGATGAGTTTGCTACAAAAGTATTTTTCTGTGCAACTGCATCACTTCAATATAGCTGATCAGGGTAAAATTTCAGGGTTAATCACATCATGCCTGCTCTAAGCTATCTATCACTTCCTAAACGCTTTTAATTTTCCTGGGATGAAGATATATTTTCTGGGGTACAGCGTGAGGGTGACTGCCAGAGGTCAGGACAAAGCCTGTGCTGTGCAGAACCCAAGGGATGTGCACTGCTTTGCAGCTCTCTGAAGACTGCCAGTGCCCGGGGCGGCATTGCAGCACCTGGGAAATCAGCCGATAGCTCAACTTCCCTAACCTTATGCATTTCTTAAAGAACATCTGAGGTAACATTGGTAGTGTGTTTACTGTGACTGAGATTTAATATACCTACTGTAGTTCTGTTCTGATTTAATTTCCTTGTATGTTTTCCTTTTGTCTGAAATTTTTTATTCTGCTGCGTGTCAGATGGATTCTTTATTTTTGGCAGCTTACATCCAGCAAGTAAAACTCTCATGAGCCTCCATTTTTCCTCAGTGAATTCAGTGTCCTTCAGTTTTACATGTGCAAATCCACTGTCTTCAAAATATATCTGCAGTGCCATCTGCGTTACCCTACAAGGACCGTGAATACCGTAATTGCTGTCAATTGAGGGACTGAAACCACACTCTCCATGTCCTGAAATATCCATTTGTTCTGACAGGCAATTTAGGCATAGCATAGCATAAAGTCAGAGCCAGGTTTAGCTGTTTTGTTCTCTGGGACCTCTGGATTTTCTTCTTTTTGCCCTGACTATGTTCCATATGGTTCAAGAGGGGAATATTCTACCCAGACTAATGAGAACACTGAAAGAAAGAAGTCAGATTAAAAAAAAAAAAAAAAAAAAAAAAAGAGAGAGAGAGAGAAGGTAATTAGTAGCTATATGCATTTAACTTCTGAATTGCTGGTTTGCAATGTGTTTCACTTAAATTCATATGCACGTGTAGGCAAAACAGCAGAGAACTTATCCCAAGCCCTCCCTTTGATGCTAGTTCTTCCCAGGTATTCTCCAAGCTTGCTCTCACTCCTGCTGCCTTCAGAGTCTCTCCCTGCTCCCTCTCATCTCTGCTCTATCTTCATGAAGGTTATGTGAAATCTGAGCACAGACTGCAAGAAAGCCTAGAAGTGTTTGGGCTAGTCTGTTAATAACTGGAAACTCTTTATGTCATAAGAATGAAATGAGAATGTTATAATCATTGTTCTCACTGACAAGTCTGTAAGAGCTGATTCAGGAATTTCAGGATGAAACTTTATGATTTGTAAGGTGCAGGGGGACAGATGAGCTGACCATAACTATTCCTCTGCTCTTCAGGTCTATTATCCCAATATATTAACTAAAGTTTGTATAAAAGAGTGGGTTTGCACAAAATCCTTTTGTTTATCTGAAGACACATAGTTGTATGGTTGACATCTAGATGCCCTGGCCATGAAGCAGGTGTCTACTCTACCTCCTCTACAAACTCAGAATAAAAAGACAAACCCAACCCACACAGAAAGCATTTCAGCGAGTGTGAACTGGAGTAGTCCCATTGGTTTTTATGGATGTATGTCAGTTTACAGCAGCTGAGGACCATGGTCACAGTGGCTGGCTGTGAAGAAAAAGAAGTCAAATATAAATGTTTATACAAAGCCTTCCAGTGCAGAGTTGCTTTGCATCATCACCAGAAATATCTTTGAACATGACCTGACCAACCTGGAGGGCACAGCCTTGCTGCAGAGTGCTCCTCTGTTGCTGACAGCATAGGCAAGGAGGAATGCTTGGAGGGAAGGTCAGAGCTGCTGTTTCTTGTTTTTATTGTTGGCCTGTTGTGCCTGTTGCAGCCCTATATAAATTGTGCAGGTCTTTCTGCCTCTCTGAGAAAAACATATCTGCAAGGAAGCATTGCACCAGGATGAGAGTCGAGCAAGCAAATCTCTCAGGCCACGCTTGTGTCCTGGTCACTGACTCTGTTCAGCTTTGCCACATCTAAGCTCTTTAATGCACCCAGTGGTCCCATAAAGGGGCAGTTCATCAGAAAATGTGAGACAAATCTCATTCTTTGAGGTATATGAATGCATTTGCTTAATGTTTTTGTAAAATATAGGCCACCAGTAAGACTTGAGAGGAAATGTGACTATGATTATTCTTAAATATCTTTGAAAACATTAGCAGGGCAACTGTGATCCCCAGTCACCAAAGGTGCATACCAAATATTAAATTGTTGATCACATCTATTGTCATTTTTATAAAGGCTGTGCCACACTAACAGTGCACTATTTAAAATTAGGATCAGACCTCAAGATCAGTTCACTTAAAGGACATCTATGTAGCAAGTCCTTAAGGGAAAACATTTTGGAAATTAGCTTTTGTATGCAAAGAACTAATTTGAAGACTGAAGCAGCGCTTGGATGTGCATGAACCCTGAGGCAATAGGAAACCACTGTCCTGGAAATACAAGTGCCTTCCTATTTTACTGTTCTTAGCTGCATGGATGGTTACACAGCCTCAGCCACAGCTGTCCTTTATTATACAGATGGCTAACAAAAGCCTGGGATGCTTTCCATTGAGAGAGTGACAGTAAATGAACTGAAGCTATGCTGAAGATCTGGTCCTTAGTTAGCAAGGGAGGATACACAGATGGTAACCTCTGCCTTTACAGCCTTAAGGGTTGTTTATCAAAAATCAATTATTTAATTGTGCATCTCTCTCTCTCTCTCTCTGTTTTTTTTTTTTTTTTTTTTTTTTTAAATTCTCATATTTGAGTAACTCCAGAGAAACATGAATTTCAATAGCAGGTCCTGTTGAATTATTTCAAAGGCAAGTTGTGAAGTGGGTCAACCTGAATCTTCTTTATTTCTGAAAATTTTAGTCACTAGTTATCTGGCCTCTTGGTTAATGTGAAGTCCTTGGGGTGAAGGAAATATGTGGACTACAATGTGATTAACCTGTCTCATTGTATTCTGCTCAGCTGGTGAAGCAGCACCACACTTACTCAGACTCTTTCAGAGAGAAAGTGCTTTGAAAAAGATGCCATGTCTCTGCACTGAAACTCTCTGAGACATAGTGCAAGTGCTCAAGGGAAACTTTGTGAACACTCCTGCTCTGCTAACTGGCTAGGATCTCGTGCTTTATTTACAACTCTCCTTATTACACCTAATCCAAAATGCAGCTCATCTCTGATTCTCCCTTCTGCAGGCAAGAGCTGATAGCATAAGTAATAGAAGTTTAATTCCTCAGACATATACATCCTATTTAGTCTCAGCTCTGCTTTGTTGTGAAATTCCATATTGATTTTTTTTTTTTTTTCTCTGTGTTTCTTAAGGCATGAATTGATTATGATTCACTGTTTCTGGTATCTGGTCTCCTGGTCTCTGCAGTTTCACAGTTGTTCATGAGTGTATGAATATCAGCTGTGAGATACATACTCTTTGCAGGGAGATCCACAATGAAGTGTGTGGGAGAATTTAAAATTGACTTTTTCCACTGGTTTGTGGCACTCCAGAGTTCCTTTTTGAAATCCCTGATCTTTCATGACTCCTTAATCAAAAGTTGAAGAATATTTGCATCTCTTTTTGCTCTTATCCATTTTTAATGACATGATGATGCATACAATTATATCTGCCTGGAAAGTTCAACACTGCATTTGGGACAAATATCATTTTCTGCTATTTGTAACAAATTTAACATCTGGAGCTCAAAGACAATTTTCTGACAGAACATTTTTATGTCAGAAAATAATGTTTTGATGGATTGAAACAATCTGTGAGGACCTGTCAATTTCTTTAACACTCAAGAAAGATGCTGCCAGCAGTGCTACTTCCTTTTTGTTTGTTTGTTTTGTTTTGTTTTCCATTTGCTTGCTCATTCTCTAGGCAGACTCTCTCTGCCTACCAGGGATGTAGGACAGATGTCTCCAAACTTTCTGGCTTGCCATATCCATACCTCAGGACTCTTCCTATGCTCCTTGGGATATCTTTATGCCCAAATGGCTCATGAAAGAGGCTGCCTAATTGCACTGATCCTTAAGATTGCAAGCCAGGCCCTGTCTTTTTGCTCAGTCAGGCTCCCTGATCCTTAGGGACTTTACTGGGGTTAGCCAGGCTCACAAGTTCGCTAGTTGATAGGACTTCAAGCTGCCCATTTGATGCTGTGGATCGTGAATAGGCTACTTGCATTCAGGTCCATTAGAAGGCAGGGGAGCTGGCTGACCCCAAATAAATCTACTGCCTTCCAAGATTATGGGAAAACAAAGGTATGAGGCCTGGGAGAAAAAAAATAAAAAATAAAAAAAAATCAGTTTTATACTGTACGTAATCTTAGAGTTTTTTTATTTTATTTTATTCTATTTTACTTTTTTAAATTCGAGCAAAGATGTTTATACATACACCTAGTTTCAGACCTCTGCAAATAAGTCTTGTTGTGTACTTCTATTACGCTACCACCAACAAAGTGGGAAAAGAGAATTTCTTTAGAAGATCTGCAAGAATACAAATGAGAAATGCATATAGATCTTCAAATAGGAATGCTTTAGATGAAATCACTAAAAATATGAATCATGTTTATTTTGTTCCTTGAAGAAATGCAAAGCATAGCAATAATCTAAAATACAGTCCCTATGGCAAGCTATAAAATATATTTACAGGAATCAGTATATTTTAAAATTGTTCTTAAAACATCTAGACTGCCTGGTGATACTGATTTGAAAGCTACTTGAATTACAATATGAAAGCTCTCTGCTCCACTTTACCTTTACTTTCTTATTGAATGCACAGAGGTTACAGTAGCCAGTCAAACTTTTTTATTATAAAAAATAAACATCAAAGAATTATAAGGTGAAATGAAATGTTGAAAAGAGAAACAAAATCAAGACAGAAAGGACTAGGATAAGTGTATTTATGTAGGCTGTTGCCTCAAAACAAAAAGAACAACCACAACTTTCCAAAAATAATATTCAGAAACAAGTCAGGAAACACAAAAAATCTGTAAAAACTGTAATGGAAACATTAGAATAAATTATAACTGTGCCATAGAATGAAAAAGGTAAATATGTGAGAACTCTCAAGTGGGAGAAAATTGAAGTGGGTTATTTTTCCTCAGTTTTCAGTATATAAGAAAAGAGATCATCAGTAAGCTGCAGTTATCAGAAAAAAATATTAATAGTAACAATTAGAGAAGCCAAGACCAAAGGACTGTTAAAGAGCTTACAAAATAAAATTTGTCACCCTAAGTAAATGTTGATCTTCAAATTTGAATATTTTGAATTTTGAATAATTTGAATTGGGGGGCGAATAAGAAATACAGCAGTTTTGAAAAAAAAATAAATCAGGAATAAAATGTTTTCCTACCAGAATATGGGGAAAATAAATGTATTGCTTTACTTTAAGAAAGTAAAAAATTGCTAATCAATGGCTCATGAATCTACCTAGAATGGGGCTTTGCAACACCTAGCAAAAGAATCAATGTCCCAGGCCTGAGACCAGTGTAAATTAGCACAGCTCTGTTGACTTAATTCAAGGCATATTGATTTAAACTAGATAAGAATCAGACCCACAGAGCAGACTTTAGATAGAAAATGTGTAATATCTACAGCTGGGTGAATATGTGAAAAAAACACTAAAGATATGTGCCCATCTAAGTGCTTTGTTCCTTGCTGTGTTTGTATGAATGGCAGCATTATCCAGGAAGCCTACATCACAAACTCTTCATTAATTTGCAAATGTCTAGTAGAAGACCTGCTTATTTTATCCAATGTTTTTGTAAGGATTTGACTGGCAGCAAAGGAAAAATCTCTTTTTGTGTGATTTGTTTTCATTTAAATAATTTTTTTCTTATTGGTAAAATTGTTTTCCCCTTCCTCTGAACTACAAGTACAGGTGACTGACAAAGAAAAGATACAAGACTACCCCAGCATGGTATTTCCATGCTGCCGTGAATGCAGCAATGACCTTTGCTGTAACAATTGAAACATATCTGAACCCAGAGACTAAAAAGTTCTCTTTGTTCACTGGAGAGGAGACAAATTAGAAAAACCTTCATGTCCGAGCCAAGCTGCATTGTGAACAAAGATTATTAACTAGGAAAAACTAAACAATATGGGAGACTTCTTGTCTTAGGAGATATTATTATTAATGAGAGATAAGATAAATATGATTTTGTTGGACAGCTGTATCAAAAAGGCTCTACAGAAACACGAGTAATATTTCCTTGTGGAGATGCTCTTACCTGAGACAGGTTTACCTGTGTGTCTGGCAGGTGGGTTACCTACAGAAGAAGGTAGACTTGATGTTCACATTTTTACAAGTTCCTTTCATTCTTGATGGCCTCGTGGCTTTTGAGTTTAGGTTGTAGAGGTCTCCTCTAATGATAAATATTTTGTTTCGGGCATACTAAATGCATTTGTTGTCTGCATAACAACATTTTATTTTGAATAATTTATCTTTAAACTCCATAGTGTCACCTTAATGGGATTTATCTTGTAGATTCTACTTACTTAGACTCGTATAAGGAAAAAATGTACAGATCTGACTTGCATTGTATTAACATTGATATGTAGAAGAGGAAGGGTCAATGTTCAATTATTCCATTGTCATCATTCAAATGGGTAATTAACATGCTTGGCTTTGTTTAGAATGTACTCAAGTGTTTCTTTTTTTAAATAAAAGGAAATTTTCACTTCTTTTCAAGCAGAAACACTTCTCAGATGAAATTGCAGTTAATTGAAGCCTTAATTGCTTTAGATGAACATCACTACAGTGCTTAGAAAGTAGTTTTGAGAGATCTGTTTAAACTGGCTTTTGAAAGAAAACCAGCAACATTTTTTATGCTACATTTTAAAAAAGTTCAAGACACTAGATATAATTTGGGTGAAAATATTCTAAGAATTTACACACTTCATTAAACTAAGAAACTATTTAAAACTATTAAAGAGAATGAAAATTAGGAGTGTAATCTACGGTTTGAATGCTATACCAGTATACTGCCATTAAATATGCATCCATAATATGGTTCCTTGAAACATTTTATGTCAGTGAGAAAACTTCCTTCTGCCCCATACTTGAGATCTAAGATGACGCTAATGATATTGTGTCAGCTTCACGTATAATTAATAACTTCCATAACACAGTTTTAACAAAAGGGGCTATTTCCACAGAGCTTCTCTAACCAATACATGCACATAGGGTGCTCAATGTTTTTCTGACAGGTCAAAGGAAAATGGAGTGCTTATGCATGTGTCTTAGGTTTGTTCATCTCTGCTGGTTGCCAGGAATATCAATGGAGTTGTGAAAGGAAAGATACAAGGTATTCCTGGTAAATCACAAAAACAGAGTCAGAGTTGGGCTGGTAAAGACTGTTCTTAGAGCTTTATATTGTGGAACAAAAAACACTTCTGTTTATGTGTCAATATTCCTGTTGTTTTAGGTACTTTTCAAGGTGTAATGAACAGAAAGCAGCTCTGCAAAGGGAGCAGCAATAGCTGCTTGATCCAACAATGTTTTCTACAAGAACATCCATCCCAGGAACACAGCAGAACTGACAACATATCATCTCTATGACTGCTAATCCAGCTTCTGGCTTAAACTGGGCTGCTGTCATCAGCACACATGGGGCTGGTACATAGAAGAATTTTCTGGAGTATTCAACCAAAGCTGGTCTGCAATCCAGGTAAGACCAGCTCCTCTATGAGAGCCAGGGGGCATTTTCCAAGTTATAAGCAGAGGGATGGTGTGAACGGTGGCTGATGGTACAAATCTTTACTTTGAATAAAGGCCTGAGTGGGCATTTATTCAACTCAGTGGGTCAGAGTGATAGAACCTGGTATCTCTTGATTTCACAGCATCAGGATATCACTGCTAGCTCTTTCTCCATCTCTATCTTTTGCTTAGTTTGGCAACCCCCTCTTTTCCCTTCCCTACACATGGCATTTAAGCACTGCCAGCCAAAATCTGTCATACTTTGTGTTGGCATACAATGTGCCAGCAGCCTGATTCAAACAATCAGCATACTGTCTGAAGCATACTGATGTCAAAATTTGGTTGGTAATCAAATCAAAATGCATCTGTTCATACCATTTCCTATACTTTTGTGGAGGCAGGAAAGTAAAACAGTCTTGGAATTTAGATATGTCTACTCTTGGTAGGAGCTCAATATCTGGAATATGGATGGCTATTTACTTAAAAAATGGGGGGAAAAAGGGAAAAAAATAGTAACTTCCCAATGTTCTTAGTATTCCCTTAATGTAATGAAAATAGCTCTTGATGTTCCTCCTATGCTAAAAGACAAATATACATCACCAAGAGTCAAGTAGCAAATGCAGATCTTCTCTAAACTGGGCATGACTGACCGGAATTCTTACATTTGGAAACTTTCCTATAAGAGATGCAAAACATATCAAAGAGGGATATTGATTTTTCTAGTATAAGTCGTAATAATTCCACAAATGAAAGGTATATTAATGAAAGATTTATTTTCTGGTATTAATGCATCTACATTTCTGATATACAAATGTAAATAAATCACACTTTTTGCCCACTTTGCTGGCAGAAGTTCTAAATATTGACCTGAGCTTAGGCAACAGTCCTATTTTTATCAGCTGTTATTTCAGTGATTGATAGAAAAACTGTACAAAATACAGCTGTCAAAATATAAAGGTTTAAGTGGTGTGTTATTTGGTAATGCTTATGAAAAGATAAAATTAAAAGTAAATAAACTCCAGAACAAATCTCTTCTCTAGGAATATCTAAAGGACTTTTTGGTCAACACAGTGCAGCAAAGACTTTTTGAAGATAAGAACTGGCTTTATGGTTATAAACTTTTAGACACAGCTGTTCTTGGCAGATGTTATACTGAGTAGAGCTAAAGAAGAAAGAGTAGCTTTTTACTAGATACTCTCCTGTGTTTAGCATCTTTATTACATGTTAGTTTATACTAGGGCATGGCTTTTAGTTAAAGGGTGTATTTATAGTAGGTTCATGAAATGTGACTAAGAAAATCAGGATCCTAAACATAAGGAGCAATTCACACCTATGAAGTCAACCTGCATGGAAAACATTTACAAAGTCTTGAAATAAATAAATAAATAAATAATAATAATAATAATAATAATAATAATAATAATAATAATAATAATAATAATAATAATAAAAGAAACTAAAAACCCTCCTCTCCAGGAAAATCCTCTGGTTTATATAGTCTACAGGTTACTTGCCATGATACAGCCTCAGGAAGGAAACGGTGTGCCCCTATCTGTGAGGGTCCTTCTAGAGAGCTTTTGAAAGACATACTCCCTCTAGAGGAAATCCGGTGTGATAATGAGCAAGTGTATGAGAACCTCATGGATACCTGTGTAGAATCAAGACTGGGACTGATGTCCTACTTTCTTCTTCTATCTGGTTTGATTCTTTTGCTCCTACTACTGTTATGCCAGGGTGGTGGGTGGCAGACTGGAGGCTGAAGTAGAGGCTGTGCTCATTACCTTGTGAATAACCTTTTGGAATGTCCTGCTGGTCAAGAGGGCTCCTGCTGCAGAGACCATAACCACCTAATTTGACACTGAAGGGATTTCTTGTGGCTTAAATAATTTGCTTGATGTACTTCTTTTGGGGTAATGCCATCCACTTTACTTTCATTTTTTTTTTCTTTTTTTTTTTCTGCTCTTCATTCTTTACCGCAGAGGTGATCAGAGAAAATAAACATCTGAGACATTCCATTTGTTAGTTTTCAGAACTGTAATTTGTTGCTCTGCCTGCTATTGAAAGTGGAAACACTAATACAAAAGAGGTTACAAATTGTCTCAAATAAGCATTTAACTTAGCTTTAATGAGTTAGTTACTGTATATTAATTAAATCTAAATAGCTCATTGAAAGACTCTTTCTGAGGCTTTTCCTTGCCATCTGGTTAGCTTGTTTTAAATGACAAAAGCAATAAGTACTTAATTATGTTCCTATTAATATATTTCAATTTTTGAATCTTCTGAGATTTTTAATGGGCATTTCTCAAGGTATAGTGAAATAAAAGTGATTTTATCATCTATGAGTAATTACTTGCATTAACAGTTTTGCTACAGAGTGCTGCTGTAACCTGTCTTTGTAACAGTGTCATACAAACAAGAACAAAATGTCAGCTTTTTGCATGTGTCGTGGCAGACTTAGAATGAAGAATGGAGACCTTGTGAATATCTCCTGAAGCAGATTTCACGTCTTTCTCCTGATGCTTCTGATCAGTAAAACTAAGTCTGTCTTACAAGGTTACAGCCTGTGAATTTCTTGCATTTCCCTGTCTCTTCAAGCTCTACAGTACTGGCATATTAGAATAGCATAGTCCTCAAGCTGCGTAGACTAACTTGCTGTTTCAACCATTCCTTCCTCTCGTACTCCTATTATAATTCACTGCTGTCACCTCTCCCTAGACATGGGACATCTGTGTCTCCCAGCATGCAGAAAAAACAAGGGCCCACAAGAAAATAAGTTTTTTTTTTTTTTTTTTTTTTTTTTTCCCCTTTCTAAATTAGGTGGTACAAGTGCAGCTGGTAAGTAAATAACTGGAATTGTCTGATTATTTAGAGCAATGGTCTCAACTGCTTAGCGCACTATGGAGTCTAGTGGAAAATTAAAATTCTTATATCTGTAGAGAAAGAAAAGTGTTCTTGAAGGTATGTTGCTGGTTTTGTCACAGCAGCGATCTGGTTGCCATTAGATATGGATACTGTCAGTTCTACAAAATCATCTTTTCAGTTTGCATTTAAACACTAATAGCCACATCAACTCTCATTCAGTGACATGCTGAGTGACTGAAAGTAAATGACTGCCAGCTGTACCTGGTAAATAGGAAAAATGCCATTATAACTCTTTTGGGGACACCTTCGTCCACAGCCATGGATATTATGGTCACGTCCAGCAGCTTTACAGGTAAAACCACGAATGACAGAAGATGGGCCTTGTCCCCAGAGGACATTTTATTCCCTGCTCAAGCCACAAGGGTGCCATAGGCAATGCTCAGAGTTGATGCGTAATCTGCTGCTTACTATGGGCAAGTGGGAGCTGAGGCCAGCTTTTGTGACAACTGCCACTCTTCGTTAGTGAAGAGATAATGGTGACATAGCACTTAAAGTGATTTGCTTTTTATATGCTCAGAAAGTAATGTCAGAGGGCAAAAAACTCCACACACACACACACACACAAAAAAAAAACAAACAATAAACCAACAACAACACCAACAAAAACACCACTAAAAGTGAGAGACTTTCCTACAGATTGCAGGATTAGGACAGGCCAAAGAGTAGGGCTCTCCATTTGCAAGGAATGCTAGGGTATGGTTTACAGTATATTTACGTTACTTTTTAGTTCCTTGTGCTGCTTATAAGGCTAACTTGGAATTGAAGATCTGTAGTTGCATCTCCATTATTAAAAATCAAAATTGCACAGAAGTCCACAGGCAACTCCATAATACAACTAGATATTTTAAAAGCCAAGAACCAACTTCAGGTAAGAGCAGACAGAAAACAGCAAAAATCCTCAAACCCACCATCATTTAGCAACTGCCTAATGACATAATTACAGATTTAATAGAAGAATGCTTAACAGCCAGCATGATCATCTCATAAAGTCTCCATGCAGTAGGGGCTCCACTTAACAAAATGTGATTTCTCAAATCCATTTGAATACCCTTTGATTTTCATTTTGTTGCATCCAAAATAGATCTGTTATGGTATGAATGGAAGACTTTAGCACTGGTTTCTTAATGCACAATTTGAGTAGTTGTGAGTTAATACCAGGTTCATAAGCAATAGCTTGAATACCATTGTAAGGAACAGTGTTAAAAACAATGCGTTAACTGCAAAGGTGCAAAAACACATAATGCAAGAATTAACTTGATAATGAAAAATATATAATCTACACTAATAAACCCATTTCTATTTTTTATCTTCTTCACCCCATTCCTTCTCCTTTTTCCTCTTGAGCATTGTTTCTTTTCTGCTTATCTTCCATCTTTATGGTTCCTATTTTCAGAGTGCTAAAGGCAGTAGAACTACAGCATGTAAAGCAAAATAGCAAACCACTTATGAAATAATCTTATCCTACCCCAGCATCCTAAAAATCATTCTTCTGCATTGCCTCACACTCTTTCTTTTCTGTTAAGAGGGGAAAAGAAAGCATCAGAGCTCTCACTTCATTTGCCTGTTAGTTACGGGAAGTGTTTCTAAATTTCCCCCAATGAATCAGACTTCCTGGTTTTACTTTAACCTTAATTAAGCACCTGCCACTTATACAATAATTGCAAAGACTTCAGACTGAAGATAGGGCAGCAATTGCAAAGATAGTTCCCTCCCTCCCTCCCTCCTTCCTTTCCCTTTTTCCCATTTCAGTTGCTTCTGGTTCCTATTACATTGCATCTCAGAAGTCTACATTTCCCCACAGCAACTGCTGCCCATGGAGAGCATGTAGAGCTCAGGGCAGTAACTGATGGTGTTTGTTTCCTGTGTATCACCCTACAGGAAGGCAGTGCTGGTATGCCTCCTGTCTTCCTAGGAAACAATTTTCCTGAAGCACAAAGGAGCTGTGCTAGAGAAGGAAAATGTACTTTGTAGCCCACTGAGCCAGCTTCAGTCAATCTTGCTTTAGATGTGGAGAAGTATCTGCAAATTCACCACTTCTTGAAACTGAAAATTAGGTAAGATAAGAGACTAGTTCTTAGAAGAAGTCAGCAGATATGTCCTGTATATGCCAATGTGGAAGAAAATGTGCCAGTGCTAGAGGGAGTATAAGAGGGAGAATGAGTGCCAGAAAACAAAACGGTTCCTGCAATCAAGCCCCTCAATTACTTTGCAAACGCTTTAGTGGCAGACTTGTAAATCTAGTTGATCAGCAGTGAGGTTTTAAAGTGGGAAATTTAAGTGATTGTATTGTCCCCAGAATGTTAATGATTTAGTAGCACACCCACTGCAATTAATGATTTGTGTTGACAAGTGAAAACCTAGTCTTGCAATAATTGGTTGTTAATTCTGTGTGTAAGCTCTTGACTTAAGAACTGCCTGTAAAGGGGCCTTCTTTTGGTAGTAATAATGTAAGAAAAAATAAGACCCACAGACAGTTAAATTGGAAAGGACAGAATAAATTTAAATGTTTATCAAAGGCTATCAAGTCCAAATGTGGTGAGCACCTTTATGGGAGAAGCCTAAGACTGTAATGAAAAGGGTACTGTGTGAGCGGGTAGATTGTTGTAGGCTGTAGTTTTGGCTCTCCGTAGGTGTAGATGGCTGCAGTCTTGAGGCTGCTAGTTGATCTAGACTCTTTGATTTCTGCTGTAGTCAATACACAGCCACTGTGATCACTTCAGTAGGCTCACAAAATGTACCAGGCATCTCTAGTATGCTTCAGTACAGACAGATCCATTGTTCTGATAAGCCTGTGGTAAAGATGCATTGAAATACCTCAAGGAGCAAGAACCATGAGATTTTAAGGCTAAATGTTCAAAAGACAACTGTAGAGGGCAGAATTAAAAGGCAGAAGTTGAAAAGGCTGTAAAAGGTTGTTGAAAAAGTCCGTATGGAGGATGAGCAGAGACATGAAATCTATCTGTACATTATTGATTTTTAATGGGAGCAATCTTCAGCTGAGATATGAGTTATCCTGCAAGGGAACAGTAAGATAAATAGGTCAGCACTAAATGATTTTTAGCACTCATAATTAATAATTTATTTATACACCACTATTGTCAAACTCACAATATTGAACTACTCCTGACATAAGAATTAAGGAAAAAAAATACTTCCAATGGACCCTCCGGACTGGAAAGTCTTAATTGTAGTCCATTTAAAAATCCATATAAACACTCTATTAGAATTCTTAGTTCCAATTTAAAGACCTTTTTTGCTGGTCTGTGTACTTTTCAATATCACACGCTGATATGAATCACATTTTCACTTGCTTAGCTGATAATATGTCTATCTTGACATAAATATTCACTCACCAATGAATAACTTGGCACTTGGATGTTTGTTTTTTTCTAGATTACTGTCAAGTCAGGTAGCATGAAAGGGCAGTGGGTTATTTTCAACATCTGGCATGCTCTGGTAATAAATAAATTGTCCTGTTTTATTTACATAATTTCATTTTGTCTTCCCTTTTGCTGACTTACACATGATGGATTTTATTTAAAGCCTCTAGAGGTATTAATACCAAATAAAAGGAGTGTGGTGCTATAAAGATAGAGAGAAGAGCTATATTACAACACCTTGAAAAGTGCTTTATTCTACTGAGCAAATATGAATGAGAATTGAATACAGCAGGGTGGGGAAGAGAGGGAGGCATTGCTCTTTCAGTCTGCACCTGCATATAAAGCTACAGACACACCCATTGCTCTAAATATGAAAATGCCATTGTAACAAAAGTAAGACTTTGATGTACCACACATTTCTTTCTGAATTAGAAGAGAAATATGACTTTTTTTTTTTTTTTTTTTTTTTTTTTTCCCAAAAGGAATATTTCATAAAAGAAATTGAAAGACTTTTGGAGAGCATATATCTGTGGTGGATAAACAAGAAAGAAAAGAACAGATAGAAGATCAACATCCATAGATGATAGACATGGCATTTTGCAATATACGGTTGTGTCCAGGACACTAGTAATTTGCTGTGTTTAGCTATTTCTAAACCACCATACTTCGGGTATAATTCTGTCCACCAAACAGTGGAGGACACAGTTCAATCCACCAAAATAATTCTACACTAGAACAAGATGACTTGGAGTTGTCTTTATTCCTTGAAAGGTTGTTAATACTCCTTTCTGCATTTGAAAGTAAAACTGTGAACATTGCAGTCACGAAGCTGGCAATAAGAACAGTTGCTGTTTGCTTCTTAACACCAGCAGTTGCATACATATTGTTTGCAATTAAAAGCTGCCCCCAAATTTGCAAATACAATTACAAATCCTGGCTTAGAGCAGCAGTGAGTGCATGCCAGGGACTTGAAATTACAATATTGCATGTAAAGATACAATCAGCAAGCAGGCGTGTGACCAAGGTGTCACAGGTGGGGATGGCTGAGGTGGGCTGGGCAGGGAAGGAGGAACCCATGATTTTGAGTTTTTTTGATTTTTGAGCTCCCCTGATTTTGCAGAGCTGGGCAGGGCAAAGGTGTGCAATGCCATCACTATTGGGGGCTGCCTTTTGCAACCACTACGAGGGGGGCTCTTTCTGAGCCATTTATACCATAGGCAAGTATATTTTGTCTGCTTTCCACCTTCTTGTTATACCTAATACACAGCAGTAAGATGTGGCCTGGATACCGCGACTTTTTCTCCCTCTTTCAAATGATTGATGGCGGGTTTCCTGCAATCCTGCACCTGCCAACTATTGCTGAGCTGACTGGCTAAACTCTTTCTCCTCCTAGTGCACAGAACAGTCTTGAAGTACTCCCACAAAGAGTTTGTTCATTTGTTTATTTATTTATTTACTAAATTTATTTATTTTCCCCAGATGATTTGTGATCATCTCTTTAAATGACTGAAAGCAGAGAACAGTTATAGTTAAAGGGATACCTGGAGCTAAAGCTAGGAGCTGGAGGTTGCTGAATCAGGAAGGATGGCATTAGCTGAGAAAAAAATTTATCTGACAGAAAACAAACAGCCCCTAATCAGTGGCCATGCTCTCTACTGTGCTGTATAGGAATATATGGAGCAGTGGAGCCATTTTTGTCTCTGTGCTCTAGAAGCCAATTCAGCAGAATAATAATAATAATTTAAAGAATCCTGGGGCTCAGAAAGTGCACTGCCTAGTGCTGGGGCCCCAGTATGCACACCAGCCCACTAGTGGAATAGCTTCAGCTGTTCTCCCAGTATGCCTTGCCTCAGGGCTTAAGGGATGTACTCTGTATGAGCCAGGTAGTCTTGCTTTAGCCTGTTCATATAGTCTGTTAGACTTCCCAGTAGGGATGGACCACACCAGCAGCTCAGAGTGGCTGAAGAGGTTCTGGTCCAAATTTCTGGCCTTGTTTTCCACAAGATAGTTGAGGCAGAGTGAGTAGAGGAGAAATGTGAAATGCACCACGTCCAAAGAAGAGGCTGTCAAACACCTACCTGTGCTGCTAGCAAGGAAATGAAAAGGGAAGGAAACTTTCAGAAGGGAAAACATTTGGTATTCAAAGACCAACAAAATGCTAAACAAGTATCTCTGCACTTTTCATTTAGCTTAATGACAACTAGGAAAGGCTGACAAGCTTCCTTCTTCAACTTACTGAAGCATTACACTCATATGTGGGAGTATTAGCTCTGGTAGGCATTGTGTGCTGTTTCATTTGTGAGTGAAAGAGGCTGTCTGCATTTCAAGGAATCACAGTGAAACCTATACTCAATTTATGGCAGAATAATAAGGTGATCTATTGTACTGCTTCTGGAAGTGGAAAATGAGCTCTGCTCTAGGTGTATAATTTTCTATTACTGAAGCAACAGAAGTAACATACAGATGCTCACACGTACTGTGCCTCACACACAAGATGTTTACATGCTTATGTGTGAGCACATGTGTGTACCTGTACTGTGAGGGGCAGAATTCAGCTTCTGGCACCATGGCCTTTGGGTGTGCAGGTGTCCAGCCTCTGGAGTGGAAGTTTCCATCACACATTAGAGGCTGTGGTGAGTGGTTTATTTTGAGAGCTTGAGGAAAATTCCTCCACCCAAATTTCAGTTACAAGGGCCTCCAAAAAGTACAATATTTTTAATGAAGAAGAAGCAAAGAGAAAGTGACCAAGGAGCTACATTATGAACAGATGAAAGTTTTAATGTCTATAGTACAGTCCTCTAAGCCTGAGCTCTAGGTATTTCCCTCTGGAGATCAGTGAGTGTCATTGATCTAGCTGTGGTGCTTACAAAGTAGTCAGTCCACATTGTGCAGAAAACTGAAGAAATGTTTTTGCTGTAACAAATTATGGGAAGGAATGGGAGAAGATGCTCCTTTAGACAGTGAGAAGTGACACAAAATTTCTGTGACAAAGGAAAGAAAATATGGTTCAGAGATGCAGAAAAAAATTGTGTACTTGTCAACACTCTAATGTATTTATTCTTTAAATATATCCACGCACCAAGTTTGACTAAAGACTGTTTTGTCTGTAGGAAGAGCTACATGGCTTTGTTCAGAACCAGTTGTGTTATTTCTGTGCCTACACAGTGATCACGTGTTTTTGGACTGAGGGGTGTTCAGTCTAGAAAATGGCAAAAGAGGGTGATGAGAAAGCAAATGAACAAAGAACCAAAGTAAAAAATGTGAAAAAGCAATGTTTGTGTCTTCCCTGTGACATAAGGTAAGAGCTCTGCCTGATGCAATGGGGAGAAGCTGCCTTAAATTTCAAGTATCAGAACAGAGAAAAAAAGAAAAAAGAATCACAATACCTAGCATATTTCTTTGCCTAGATTTCTGCAGATACTTATCAGTATCTTAAGGACTCAATAAAGTGAATCCTGAGACAAAAGAAAATAATTCCTGTAAGTAAGAGAAAATAATCCTGTTAAATATTTGATGAAACAGCTGTACGAAGTACTGAGAACCAGAACTCCCCAAACCAATATTCAGAAACCCAAATGAATTCATTGTACTGATTTGCACCAAGCTACAATTCTATCTTAATGTTCCACAGTCACTGCGGACTCAGAAGGGTCAAATTCTTTTAAGTCAGTAGTCTTTTCTCATTACAAATAAAACAAAACTCATGCTAGGGCCATTAAAGCTATAAGGGACCTGAATTTTGGATTTAAGTTCTCAAATCCAACAAGTAGTAGAAAATCCTGTTAGAAGACGTGTTGGTTTTACTTTGATAAACTCCTTGCTTAGTTCATATATAGAATATATTTAGCAAAATATCACTAATTTATATATATATTTTATTTTAAAGAGCCAAATTTTAACACAAAGATGTTCCCCTAGATTTCAGCAAAAGAATTTCTCACCCAGTGAGAAATCCTAAGTGACCTAATCCTGTGTCAGAGGTGCTTGTGGCAGAACATATCTTGCTTGACTTTCACTGACAATGATAAACTTAAAAAAAATATTTTTAAATAGCATATTTGTTTTAGTTCTATGCTATCATGCTACATAGTGAGAATTGTTTGTAATTGCTTGTAAACAGACTGAGCTTCTGAATGTACAGCGAGCATCCATTTATTATTTACAATAGTGAAAAAGAAAAAAAAAAACCTTTGAATTGTTTTTTTCCTATTCTATTATACAGTTTTCACTGAGACCTAATTAAAACTCTGTTTGATTAGAAAGCAAGAAACTGAATAGAAGTTTGCATGCTTTTGGCAGATATAGTCTAATATTTCTTAAACAGCTACATTATAGATTTCAATGGGACATTAATTATGTAGGAAAATTAACTTCCACAAGTAATTAACATAATCATTTTTTGAAAAATTTAACCAGAAGTCTAATCATTAAATTATTTCATGCAAACTATTCAGGGATTGATGAAGAACAGGGAATTTAATGCCTTGAGGGGTCCGTCCCAGTTCTGCATTACTGAGAGCTGACATTGAAATTGGTGAAGGATAAGAAGGAACATTTTCTGCCTGGTAGTTGTAAATGTTTTGTCTCTTTTCTTCTACTGACTTTGGGACTCTTGGTTGACACAGTCCGATTAAATAGCAGGAGATCTAAATTGGCCTACAATTACACTATATAGTAAGCTGTCTAAATGTGGTTGGAGATGGTTATGTGAATCCCTGCTACATTTACATAAATTTTAACTTGACCACTTTTTTTAGGACAGAAGGACATACCTAGTCATCAAGGCTTTAAAAAACAAGGCTCACAGTATCTTGCTCTCATCCTGTATGGAATTGTTTTCTGATATGAGATGTAGGTCTTCTGCTGGAGGAATTGCAGCAGAGGCAAACTGTTGGATCTATCCCCTCTGCTTTGCTCAAGTCATCATCAGACTAGAGGACTGGGGAGAATAGGTATTGTTGTCAGGTTTGCAGCATCCCACATTCCTCTAATATAAAAAGAGACTACTCAAATCAAAGGATTTTTTTTTTTTAATTTATTTTTAATTTAATAAGTCCTCAGGTCTGGTGTTATCTTTTTAGAGACTGTAACAGATGTGGGGTTGCTCTATGTAATGGTTTTATTTATAAACCATGTCACTCACAGTCACTGTACAGCTATGTTAGCTTCCTTGTCCAAATACACTTCCTGACTTGAATAAGGAAAACAAACAAACAAAACAGAAAGACAAGCAGAATAGCAAGGCAGTAGCTTTGGGTGAGTAACCTCCAAATAACCACGTTGGGGTGTTGGAAAGTTACTGGAGTTTATAAACGTACAGAGGCTGGAGCTCTCTATGGTTACAATGGCTTTTTGGATAAGGCTACAGGTCTCAAATTACAAAGACTCTTACTGGGTGTAGGTAGCTCTGGGATGAGTACCTCATGTGGAGTTGCCAATGAGTTGCTTGTGGAGGGATCAAATGGTGGAAGGTTGGAGAGGGGCACCTGAGGCAGTTGACTCCATCCAATTTGTTTTGAGAGGAAGGCAAACCACAGGAAGGACAGGTTTATGTGGAGGTGTAGTTGTAGAGACCTCTAAGAAATGGGGAGGAAGGGTCAGATGGCTTTCTGGCCATATCTGAAGCCAAAAGTATATTATAAGGGCAGGGATGGGGATTATATTACAGGAACAATGCTATGTAACTCACAAACTTGAACACTCACTTTCCGTGTGACTAGATCTTAAACCTTGTTATCAAGCTAGAAAAGCCTGAATGGTTTCCCATTTTATGTATTTTGTTGACAAGAATCAAATGAGCAAATAATGTAAATTAAATATGCAGGACAAGATATAATCAAGTGAATTAATATCACAACACAAAAAGAAGCTAATTAGCAAACTGTTTAAGCTGACCTGATTAAGCTAACACTTTTTAATATGTTCTGTACTGTAAGCTGGAAAAGCAGAGTTCATGTTTACTTATTGGTCCATCAGACCCAGCATTAACTGAACTTTATACATAATGATGGTATCAGATTGTTTGTATTCTGGAAGGGTATGTATATACTCTGTATTTTTGTGAGCTGGAGTCAATATTGAGATTACATTGCTGACAGCGTATAATGAAGAGTGCTTATCCTTTATGTTGTCAAAGACAAGTCAGTGTTTCATGCCTCAGCACAACATAGCAATACATAAACTATTCTGATACAGCTCAGGGTGACAAGGTTTACCATACCTAACGGAGAGGTTTGGTAAAGAAGAATATACGCACAATAGCAATTTAACTGCAGAATAGACTCTGGCTTATAATTCTTGTCCCCATGTGAGTCTTTAGACAAAGAAATCATGACAGGGAGGCTTGCCTGGGGAGCCTTAATGAATTCCCAGTGTTGCCCTAGATTTTAGTATTACTGAGTTTTTTAAATAACATTGTGGCATGCTAAATGTGAAAGGCCGTTGGCTGCTTCACTTATGGTCATATAATGCTGTGTTTTGGCCAGTGCAGAGAGTCTTTAGTCATGTGAGTCAAAGCAATAGGCAAAACAATTCACTTGAAACTGGCTTGGGAGAAGAAGATTGTCTTTTGATTTTTTTTTTTTTTTTCATTTAAAAAAAAAGAAAAAAGAAATTGAGGGTAAAAAACAGAACAGCCATATATTGTTAGCCAGTGGAAATTTCTAGACTCTCTAATGCCACCGAACTGCTCAGCATGTATAGTGTTGGTGAGTTTCTTGCTCTTATTTTTTTCAGAGCATGGTCCAGAGCTATATTTCATCTTCTGTCTGCTCAGTGACCAAAAGAGTGTCAAGATGTACTGTCTCTCTTCACTAAAATGGAGGGTGTAATGCCTCTGGCAGAAGTATGCAATCTTAAGTGACAGCACAGAATGAATGTAGGATACATCTGGCTGCAACTCCCATCACTCAGCATGGCAACAAGTCTAATCCAAAATATTTCAAGGGGAAAAAAAATAATATGTTGTAAGCATATATATAAAAAATGTTGTAAGCATATATATTTCATGGAGCGTTTCAGTTATCTGGAAGACAATTTTCTGTTGGTAACTACCTGACTTTAATTGGGGTAAAGCTTCCTTGAGGTAAAAGTCTAGAAAGATGCTTCTTCAGGACAACTCCAGTGCTGTCACAGGTGTGAGGTAAATTGACCTCTGCTGGCTGGAATACCATAGTTATTCTAAACTGCAGTCACCTCTGTGATTGCAGGGTATACATGTGCTGAACTTGTTAGGTAAAAAAAAAACAAAACACAACTGTCTAACCCTATATAGTTTTAGAGATTTATTTTGATCTATGCAATTTCTGGTAGATGGCCATTCAGTGTTTTATGGATCTATTATGCAAATTAGCATTTAATAATAATGTACATTAATAATATATAAATACACACACACATATATATAAATTATGAGATAATGGGTTTCTTAGTCTGTTTCAAAGAATGGATGATTATCCACAAGCAAAGCAGGAGATTCAAAGCCACTGAAAGAATAGGTGAAACAGAACCTGTAAAAAACAGATGTAGTGTCTCTCCTCTAGGCCCTTTAGGACATGTCTCGTGGAATTATTCTGTCTGTATGTTTCTGCATAACAAGGAATATGGCTCTTAAATCCAGCTAGATGAAGCTAACAATGTTTGTTTCAGTTTTAGTTTTCATTTAGTAGGAGGTTGCCTGCTTGGTTCTACTGGATCTTTGTCTGTAAGGACATCTCTCTTGCTATATAATTTTTTTTTTTTTTTTCTCCTACACTCATTCTGGTAATTATTGTGCCATTATATACTATTAGTGACAGAACTTACAAGTTATTTTCTAACCTCCTTTACTGATGTTCTTTGGCCTTTGGCAATACAAGCTGCATAGGTTTTCCCAAGTTATTATTACTTAACAGAACATTTAGAGGAGGACTGGGCAGGCAGTAATTAAAGTCACAATGAAGATTTTCAATATAAAAGTTTCATGTGCTGTATTGAAGAGATAATTGACACAGAGGTCTATTCATTTTAGTTGTTTTAGATGTACCCAGAGAAAAGAGAAAGGAGTAGCCTTTAAAATGCATTAAGAACAGAGCTGTTTGTTACTGGTTGTTATTTCAGTCTGTTATAGAAAATTCCTGTCAGAACATGACTTCTTTGAGTATTTTTGAGTATTGCTGCATATTCCTAAAATGTGTAGTAGATCTCTGGGGTCAGTCGTTAATTGTTTTAACTGTCAGCTTTCATATGTTACTTAAATCTAATTGGAATTACAAAAAACAGAAGGACAGAATCACTTTTTTATATATATTATTTTAAAATTAATAAAATAATGGCCTCATAAAACCCTAAGCATTGACTTTATTGTGATTAGTTGGAATTTCACTGGTTGTGGGCTCAAGCAAGTGCTTGCCATGGAATTAGTTTTTTAGTCATCCTTTTATCAACTCCTATCAAATGTTTCTCTCTAATCATGGGTCCATATATCTGCATAAACAGTGGTATTCAACTTTTTCATGTGGTTGGACATTGTAGCATGCAAGACTGTGGCAGAGAATTGCTTCCAGTCAAGATATTAAACAGAACTGACACCTTTACTGCAGTATTTGTGAAATTAGCTATACTTAGAAAGGGAAGAAGTGCAAATGTAGCAGTAAATTTATCTGCTGCAGTTGGTAGATTTCCAGTTTCTCATGGGGCCCACTGCACATCTGTGAAATGTCACTGTTTTTGGAACTTTGATGTAATTTTGTCATTGCCCTGTAGTTCTAAGACTGTATGTTAAAATAATAATAGTAATTTATATAAATTTGTACATAAAACCTTCTTTATTTCCCCTCAGAACCTCTCAATATGTCCTGTAAAATCTAAGTCTTTTGCAGGGACTGTTTCTTGAGAGTTTTATCAAGTCAGGTATTCTGAATGATCGTCTGCTATCTTCCCCCAAAGGATGAATATCACCTTTGCCATTTTCTTTCGCTAATAGCCCAACATTGCTGGCTTATTAAGACTAAAATTTACTCTACCCCATACTTTCTTAGTAAGGTATCATACAGCTTCCGTAATCTTCTCCTGTCTCTAGGAGAAGGTCTAATGAGGGCACTAGAAAATAATTTGTGGCTATTCACCTTGGTCTTTTTGAAATGAATTAGTTCCTCATTTGATGAAGACTTTCATACATCTATATCTGTACAGAGATTAGATAAAGTATATACAGTTTACCTTCGAAGTTAGGACCCTTTTTTAATTTTACATGACTAGCCAAAAATCTTTGGTGCAGTTCATCAGACTTAGCTTCTGAATCATCAGGGACATCTCTGTGTCCTAGGATCTGGGTAAGATGTCAGCATTTAAATAAGTATCTCTGATTTTACATGGGGAAGAAACCTTAGCTGAGTTTTGACCTGCTGAAATAAGTCCATTTGAAAAAAAAAGGCAGTTACTCTTGTTACTTGTTTAAACACTCCTTATCAAAGACTCTATTTGTTTTGTGGCTAAAGAAACAAAGAATATGTTTCAAGATCACAAAATTCATTGTTATCCCACTGCACTGAAAATAGCTCAGCTGAGATAACTTGTTTGACTATCCTTTAACTTGCAGGAAAAAAGAGTTATCTGTTTCTATATTGATAAGCTCTTAGTTAAGATTTTAGAGAAAAAAATATTTTATTTATTGTGACAATGTACAGTTTGACGTTATTGAAGAATAAATGGTAAATCAGGTAGTGTTTAAGTAAGAGCTCCCTTTACATAGGGTATTCTACAAAGAAAGCTAAAAAGACTCAGAAAGATAGTTCTGGGGAAAATAGGGTAGAAACATTTGTAGGATGGTTACAGTTAACACACTTTAACATATCTAAACATCTTTTAGAAATCTGGAATCCAATAAGCTTACAGTACCTTTAGCAGGAAATGCAGTCAAAGAAACTGCAAAAGAGATTGTAAAAACTGAATTTTATCATCTTAGCTTTTATTTCAAAGTGCGTTAGGATTTTTTATTTATCTATTTATTTATTTTTGTGAAAGAGCATGAGTATCAGGAATAGAGCTCGAATTCTCACAAGCTATAAGTGTGGGAAGGTGTAAAGTAGCTTCGGCTCCCCTTGCTCACTTGCTCTTGAATGTCTGTACTCCTATTGTGAAAAACAGCCAGAAAAGACACTCCCTTTTCTGCAGCTGCTGTGTTGATTGCCCTTCCCTGTAGGAAGCCTGTTAAATTAGGTTGGCTACTTTCAGTGCAAACTTTTCTTTCTGAAATGCTGAATCCTCAAAGCTAAAATGACCCATAGTGGAATGACATTTTAGACACTACATAGAAAGCAATTATTTTAAATTGGAATAAATTTTAATATTATAGTGTATCACATTATAGTTCACCAATCATCAGTTACCAAATGTATTTGTTACCAGAATAATTAAAATGTTAATTACCAAAGCAATTTTTGTTTCTCAGCCAGTTAGCAGTTAGACTGGTGACTCCTAAATCAGCTGCAAATACTAGAGCAATGGCAGCTCCTAAATCGGTTGCAAATGACAAAGGCTTCACGTAGGCTTTGTCATTATTAAATCCTGGTTTGAAATACAATAACAAACAAAAATTGAAATATACATATTCAGTATGATAATCAAAATCCCATATGATTTCAATGCAAAACTCCAAGAATGGTATTTCTTGTAATCCAAAGATAACTCTTACTGAATTTTTGTTTGACATTTTGAAGTTTTGATTTCTCATTCTAAAATTGAATATTTTTTTAAATCCACATCTGTCCCCTGTACATGTGTACTCAGTAACTGAGGCTATGCAGACAGAGTTGATATTCTACATTTCCATCTCATGGACACTGGGCATCCTATACCTGGCAGAGATCTGATGAGAGATTTGGTGGCTGTGCCAACCTCAGCGCTCTGTCCCCTCACTCATACCCCATAAGAACCTGCAGCTCCTTTGTTCACTCCCAGTCCTGGCAAGATCCTTCAGTGCTGTCCAGAGAACCACATCTCTTGTCCCCAGTTTGTACCCATTTGTCTCTTTCTCTCCTAGCGCTCCTCATCTACCTACAGAAGAAGTATTTATACTCCTGCTTTCTCCCCTCTTTACCCACTCCTGCCATGTTGGCTTGCCTATTCCAGACATCCTACTTGTATTCCCTCTTCAGGCCCAGATCTGTTTCTTTTTAAGTTCTTGCTGCTCCCCAGCCTTCATCTTTTCAACCTGTTGCAGACCTTCTTGGCTCTGAGCTTCCGAAGTGCCCACAAGCTCTACCTCATCTCAAGATTTCTCCATCATGTCAGACCCTCAACTCCTACTGCTTCTGTGCTATGGTTTGGGTGGCAGAGTGCTTAGCTGAAAAAGGGCTGGGGGGTACAGACTCAGGACTGGAAAAATATTCCAGGTGCTTGGAATGAACTACTGGGCAGCAGGGGGTTGTAGGAGCTGCAGGTTTTGACATGCAAAGGATTGAATGTAGATGTTGCAGTTGTCTCCCATCTGACGTATCTCAGATCTATTGTCTGCTCTTGTCCAAGATGCTGCCCCCTTCCACCTGGTCAGTGGAGATGACTGAGACCCACCTCCCTCTTTTTGCCTTGTTAATGACTTAGGGCCCAATTCTGCTTCCTGGGGAGGCTTCCAAGCTCTGTGTGCAGGCTGTACATATTAAAAGGCCTCTCAGGATATTGAAAGCTAGAGTGTTGTCTCCAGGAATGGCAGCCACAGTTCCATGCACTAAGAAACACAGAACCATTCAACTTGCAGGCAACAGTCTCATCATCATCTGTAAAGTGTAGACAAGCTACTAGGGATAACATTCTCTAGCAGACAGAATGCCACTGGGTGTGAATTCACCTCTCTCATTCTGCAGACTTCAGTCCAACCTGTTTGCTCTAACTGAGAGCACATGACAAGAAGAGGATTCAAAACCCTGTCTTTAAGTGGGCAGTATTTGCATTTATTTACATTTCCTGCAATTGCTATTCCTTCACAAACATATTTAGGCTACATATATAATTCTCAAAATGTATTTTGGGCTGCTCAGTTCCAAACATTAGGATTTAGAGCCTCTGAACAAGATTTTGCATCCATAATCTTCAAGCAATGCTTAAAGCAATGTTTTTGCACTGGAGGAAAAAAAAATCTTATCATGGCTTAAATGAATAAATACTCATTTTGAAGTCAAAATATGACTTTGATCAGAATTACCCTGACTGTTTTAGAGTTTGGGCACCAAAGTGTGTCTGTATCACTGGGTTAATTATGAAAAATCACATTTTTGGCCCTTCTGTCCACTTCTCCACCTTCTACTCTGCTCTCACGTTCACACAGTCATGTTTAATGTAATAAATATACATAAATAAAATAATGTAAATATGTAATAAATAATAAATAATAAAAATAATTATTATAACAATATTTTATTATGATAATTATTATAATATTTATTATAATAATAATTTATTATAATAATAAAAATAATGTAAAATGTAATAAAAATAAAAAGGGTGTTTTCCATATGCAGAATATTAATAGAGGCAACTATGTGCTTAACTTTCACTTTAGAATGAATTGGCATTTATGCCATTAGAAACCTTCTCCTACAGTATTTTAAGGACAGCTTCCCCTTAACACCTCCTTCCCTCACTTACAGTAGTGATGAATACTGGTAAAGATACTATCTTTCTTCAGTCAAGAGCAGAAGAATCATGCTGTGCTTATGCTCATTCATTCTGTGTGCTCATTCTTTTTTCAGGGTCATGGCATATGAACACCAAATCCCAGGGGGAAAGGGACAAGAGTAGCTGTTAAGGGAATGAAGCAGTCTCTGGGGAATTTGGTCTTGGGAATCTTTGCAACCAGTGCTAGAGATGATAAAAATCATTGTTCTCACCACTGTTCTGTTGTTATCAGTTCTTGGTGTTGCTGTGACACTTTACAGCCTCAGTCATGAATGAAGACTTCATAGTGTGACAAAAAGAGACTGTTCCATGGTAGTTGGTAGTTTAAATTTGTATTTGGCTTCCTTTTTTGCTTCCTTCAAAGGCTTGCATAACTTTAATGCTCCTTTTCAAAAAACATTTTTTCAAAAAAAAAAAAAAAATCATTGGGACTTTTGCATGTACTATACATTATTGAGATTCAACATTAGATTGCGTTTTGGTCTTGGAAGAATAATAGCAGATCTGTATGGTAGTTGTACTTTGGCTAACAAGCTTTGCCTCATAATGTGGCAGATTATTCCATGAGACATAAACTGATGGGTCTTCATTTCTTCCAGTCTGAAACTAGCTCAGGTAAGTGAGGTAGTGCGTGTAGTGAGGTAGTGCACTGTATAGATTTCCCTGATTGCTCTTGGACAATGTGAGGATGATAGAGGAAGGGATTTGGGAATCTGAGCCAGACTTCTTATGTCAGCACTTAGATTTAGCTCCTAATCTGATACCCAAAATAAAGAGAGCTGCAAAATCAACTAATGTTACTGCAGTATTTGTATCAGTCCATTTGCTTGTGCATTAATTCTTTCTTTAGGCACATAGAAGCAGCTGGGTACCTGATGCATGACAAAGCAAGTGAAAGGCTTTTGTTTGTGCAACAGGGCTGCTAAATATTTAATATTTACATTTTGTTCAAGGTACTGGAAGCAGCTGAGAGGTAAGTATGCCAGGCAAACCAGACTTGACTGCAAAACCATGATTCATTCAGTCATCTTGTCACTTAACTCAGGCTGCATTCAAAAAAAAAAAAAAAAAAAAAAAAAGGAAGAAATGGTGAACTCAGTCTATTAGCTTTTAGGCATTTAGTGTTGAAGTTATACCACACCAGGTAGAGAAAAAATATTAATAATAATAATAAAATAATGGAACAGCACCTATGGGATCTTTAATTAAATATTGTTATCTATAATCAGAAACTACTGAAGAACTTTGTGCAGGTTTAGTGTCTGAAATCCATAACCTCACGTCGAGCAAAGTCGGTGTACAATCTTGCTTTTATCTGTTGCTTACAAAATGAGCTGGTTTTTGGTGCAAGCTTGGGAAAGGAGCAATGTTGATTCATACTGGATTTACAAAGGAATTTGGGTTGGTGAAAGGTGAATCTAGGTTGACTTCAGCAAGAGTTAAATATTCTGACTTCTCCATATTGTTAGACACTGATTTACCTGTCTTTGCTCCTTAGAAACAGACTCCTGGAGGCTTCTGGGTTTTCATAGGAAATTTGCCTGCCCCAAAGGATTCTGAGAGCTGCCATGCCAGCCAGGCAGTAGACCACAGGCAGCTGGTGACAGCACAGGAGCTTGTACCTGATCTCAAATGTGCTGTCATGAACATTTCTGCCTCAGTCATGCTGCCCAACTCAGTGATGGCTGCATGTAATTTCTGGTTACAGCCTAATAAAATGTTATTGTTGATAAGCATTTTCTCCTCTTTAGGATTTAAATAATTCTCCCCTTCAGTTCATTGACAGAGAAAATAAGGTCTAAATGCATTTTACATTTCAGTGCAGATCACTTTCTAATTAGAAAAATTTCATCTGTATCTTCTGAATTCACATTTACAGTTTCTAGGATTTGGCAGAGGGATAGCATGACCCTCTCATACATCATGATACAAGTCCTTTGGAGTTCAAGGTCTAACAGTGATGTTGTTATTCCAGTCCACATCTGTAGCAATGGGAGAAATGTCCTAGGCTTTCCTGTTCCTCTGAGACAGAAGGATGATGCAGAGGTCCCTGTCCTTGCTTGGGCTACTGGTGTTAGCATTGCTGAGGCTTCAATCCACAGCTGAAGGGCAGCTGCCTCTAAGGTGAGCAAGACCCAGTTCACTTTACCTCTTCTGTGGCACTCTTTCCTTTAGTGAAGTGGTAGTCCTGGAGGCTTGCATCTTGGAAGAAGTCAAATACTGACTTGGACTACAGACATACCAGTTGCAAAAAAGCCTCGTTTTTAATAGCCCTAGTGCTGACTGCTTTGCACCAACATCCTATTTTATTTTATTTTATTTTATTTTATTTTATTTTATTTATTTTATTTTATTTTATTTTATTTTATTTTATTTTATTTTATTTTATTTTATTTTATTTTATTTTATTTTATTTTTTATTTTTATTTTTATTTTTTCCAGCAGCAGTGTTATTCTTAAGCATTGTGTAATACATTAGATTTTAAAACGAGAATAGTAATCTGAAATACGTAGTTTAGGCATTCAGCATCTAACAGCTGAAATGAAACTGCCCTATCTTACGTAGAGGACATAAACATACACACAAAACACAAGACAAAAGACAGGGGAAAAATAAATTTAAAAAATGTTAATAGAAAAACAAATTTCATCTAAAATCAAGACAAATACATCAGGAACTGCTACTAAAATCAAAAAGATGAATTGTAAATACATATAAATGGAGTGAAATAGGGAGATAAAAATATTCAACAAACAATTCAGAGACAGAGATACCAGACAAAAGCAAAAGCAGAAAAGATGGTGGCAGAGACATCTTAAATGGCTTTGATAAAAATAGGCAATCCATTTAGTAGATAATCTATGCAATTTCTTTAAGGTGAGGGTGTTATAGGGATATTTTTCAGGATCTAAACTGGCAACATTAAATTGTACTAATATGTGAAATGAAGTGCAAGGATATTTTTCAAAGCAACTTTGTGGTTTTTGTTCATACAATGACAAAAAAAAAATCCTTTGTGAATTACTGTGGAGTACATAACTTTAAATTTATGTATTTCTCTTGGAGGGAAAACTAAATGTGCAAGCTCAGTTCCACTGCATCCAGTGAAATCACACCTACACAAAGTTGGGGTGGGTAGCTCTGCGTGATGTGTATCAGGTATCTTGGCTGTGTATAGACAAGGTAGTACAAGAATTCATTGTTTGTATTTTGGGTCTAAGCTATCAAGGATGACACTGACCTAACTTACAAGACATACCTATAACTGTAAATCACAAAGAAATTGCTTTGCCTGTAAACTCTTGTTCAGCTCTCCTGAAATCAGTTTGTCCAGCTGCATCCACAGTTTACCTCCAATACCTATTATTGCAGTTCTTCCTTTCACCTATATTTTACCCCTTCTCTGTATGATTTGCTATGACATGCCAGTTAAGCATGCAGTCAATGCCTGTAAACTAATCTAAAAGAAATGTCCTTCCTCTTCCATCTCATACTGATTTTGGGACGTTTTAAGCACCAAATAAAATCACTGCTACTCGTCCCCACTTTTATTTATATGGCTGACAATAATTATTCAGCTCATGTTGAAAAGAAACTACTGAATGTACTTTACTGAAGAAAATGTCTGGTATGGCAAGTTTATCAGTGGAAGAAAGAAAACACACTAAAAGTGTACCCTGACATAATAGCAGTAGCTAAGTGCTTGTTCAGTCACAACATCAACTAATGGATGAGATGGCTAGAGGAAGACCTTTGAGGAATATTTATTGCAATAGAAGAAACTCAGTCCTATTCTTCCTTCCAGAATACAATTATCCCTTTAAGTAAAGTTAGACAAATCCTGAGCAGCTGTAAACTGTTCCATGGATTTTCTTCTCTTTATCGCCTGAGTTCTTGCTGTTACAAAAGAGACAAAAGAAGGTCATTTTTGAGATGATTAAATTTTTCCTCATTAAAAATAACTTAGCAATGATAATGATAGGAGGAAAAAATATTCCATAGGTGTGTGATCCAGATACTGTTTTTAGTCTGAAAATGGTGACAAATATATACTGCTTTTTCAAGCCCAATTTCAAATCTAATCTAGAGCTGTTTTTTTGTTCTGTGTAAAAGAACAAACCATTTTGAAAGTTTTGCAAAGGTTATATGTAATTAAATAGAAACATTTTTTTAGGATTTTCACTGTGATGAATTATGGGGTTGAACCGATAATGAGGGTATTAGTCATGATTCTCCTGTTAACACTGCTTCAAGTATTAATTTGGAAAGGAAAACTAAGAATGAATATGCTAGAAAAACAACACAGTCTAACCTAAATAACTATATATCATAAATATCAAATAAGAACTGTCCGAGGCGTATTTGCTATCCAGAACAGGAATAGCACTTGTCACATTTTTCAGCTGTTCCTTACAAATCATGGATGCACTCAGAAGTTTGGGATCAGTTCACAGTACTTCGCTAAACAATATGAAGATTAAATTAATCATGAGCAGTATTCATAAGGAATAGCTTCCTCAGTGCTTTTCTGCTTACAGTTTGCAGGTAAATCAAAGATATTGGATGGCCCTCCAATTCCTTTTCACAGCCATGGAGAAAGGATATTTAAATGCCTACATCTTGTTAAGCTGGTGACGAAAGCTGTTTTGGTTATACCATTGCCTATGGGAAAGACTATTAATGACTTTCTGAAGAGTGCTGTTAAGTCCTTCTCTCTCTTTCTTTCCCCTCTTCTTTCTGGTTAATCCTTAAAACAATATAATCCTTCTCTCCTGACAGTGTTTCTATGTTTCTTCATCATCTACACAAGGTTTATCCTTGTAGCCTCAATACTAGCTACAGGCTTCTCTAGCTATAAAGAATATAGTTTATCTGTAGTTTGGTACTTTCACAGGACTATATATATTTTATAAACTTATGCTGCCACAATACATATTTAAGAGAGTAAGATCAGCTCTGAAATTCAAACCACCTTGACACATACTAATAAAATTCTTTTCTGATTTCCAAATGAATTTGCTCTTTTTACATCTTAAAAATACATGCAATAAACACTAGCTCAACCATAGAAAGGTGGAATGAATGCAATTAAAGCCATTTAAATATCAATCATTTAGACAAACAAAACACACAAGTGCCCAAGTGTTCAGCTAGTCAATTTTATAAACACACAGGAAAGAATAAACCAAGAGTATTTTAATGGAAAAGCAAGCTAATTTGCAGTCTGCTACAAAACACCACTAAGCTTCTTGGGTATACTGTGATTAGACATGGATTGCAGTAAAATAGTTACTGAGAAGCCACCAACTCCAATAGTTTAGCAAAAAGTCTAACTTTCCCACAGCCACATACAGGAGAAACAATGGTTGTGAAAGACGTTGATGTTAATACTGAAGCTTAATGGGGCAAGACTTGCTGTTCATCAGAGAAGTTGCATTTGGATTAGCTCCAAACTCATAAAAATATGCCCAGGAAGATATGAAAACTGATACAGAAGATGTCTCCTTATTGAAAAAAAAAATGTAGTGAAACCACTGCAAAGACATTTGAGCATTTTAATGTCAAGGAACAACAGTAAAAAATACCAGAAAATTTATTTTTTGAGAATCCCATTGAAGCCGTCTGCAGCTAATGTACCAAATGCTATATCTGAATGCTTTAGAGCCACAAGGTGACAAAGTAGCTATCAAAGAGATAAGGATTGTTCTGCTTAGAACTGCTCTTGTGGTTATAATAGGGAAGTGATAAATTACAGACTTCAACAGTCTTTCTGGACGAAAGGTTTGAGACAGTTACTTCTGAGATTAGCCCTTTGGATAAAAGGGTGACAGGAGATGAAAGAAAACCAGAGGCCCGCAAGAAAGATTGCAAGATTTAAAAAAAAAAAAAAGACAACTTTTCTACTCATATAATTGCAAATGATAATGGAATAATGAACTGAGTACCTTCAGGACAAAATTAAAGCAGGAAAAAAACCCTGTAAACTGGATAAATAAGCTATTTAAAAAACACCTGATTTTTTGCTGTGGTCTGTGAATGAAGTGCTTTGTTTTCAAACACCATGAAAAATGAAAAGCAAAAAGGAAGCCTGGGAATGGAGATGCATTTTTTGCTCCAGGGATCTTGAACATTTTTTGAGGAAAATCCACACAGAATGAGATTTGAGCATATATCAAAATACACCCAACTTCCAGAAGGACTCCAGAGGCAGGAATCAGCTAAAATGAATCTTAAGGAACAACTTTCTGAAATAGCTGTGATGTGTTTGGAAAGATGGATACAAGTTCTTGGCAGTGGACTGTTCTGTCTGATGTAGTCTACTTGTTCATCACAACAGCCTCAATATCTGTGCTGACATTCTGACTGGAATCCAGCTGCCTTTTCCTCTTTTCCTTGCCTTTTTTTTTTTTTTTTTTTTTTTCTTTCAGTATGAAACTAATGTAAGCCATAAGCCAGTGTTTTCATTTTGAAGCTGTGGGAGGTTTCCATATGTGTGGGATTGGTCTGTCAGTGACTTTAAGATAAATATTGTTGGTGCTTGGTAACAGATCGCAGTACTTAGTGCTGTTGGTAATATGCTCAAATGAGCATTAACACAACATTCCTTATAATGACATGCAATCTGTCATCAAATAATAATGTTAGCTTGGAGATTTACCTGAGACCTGTGGCTAATGCACTTTGAAGTGTTTGCTAAAGAAAGGATCAGAGTTTCCATCCAATAACAAATATAGTTTTCATGAGGAAAATCAGGTTTTGTAGGTGTGCTCTGGTTGGAAAGATAGAAGCTTCAGAGCCATAATCTGCCTACACTTCCAAAATAACCTCTTTCTGTTTTATGAATGCAAACAGTCAAAAAGAGTTTATAGGAATAGAGACACTTTAGGACTGGTTCCTTTCCCAGGTGGCTCTACACTTTTCCCACATTAGGTACTCTTGAAGGAAGAAATACTGCCAAGCCATGTCAAGTATCTGAGACAAAGCTCATTACAGGATTATTAGGTTATTAGATTATTAGGTTATGATTTACTAGCAGTGCATTGTCATCTCAAATGTTTATCTGCATGCTCACCAAAGTCATGGGCATTTCTAGTACCAACACAGATGCTAAGAGATGAACTGTTTGGGAACATAAAGTTATTCATTGCTATTGAGTTTTTGGGGATGTTTGTAAGAAGACTTGATGTAATTTTTCAGATCCACAGTAATGCAGGAGAAAGCTGCCATTGAAAAATATAACCTATTTTTTTTGGTTTCAGATAAAACCTTGAATTTATGAAAATTATACATTCAAAATGTAATGGCAAGAAAAATGACCTTCTCCCAATAGTATCTTTTAAATTTTCAACATATATATATATATATATATATATATTTTTTTTTAAACTAATCTCATCAATTGGTGGGTGTAGAGACACAAATAGAGACACAAATAGACCATGATTTTGGGGTATGTGTATTTGACAGTATTGTTAGAGGTGTTAGAGTCAAGATGAACATCTATTATGTTGAGAAATATAATTTAACCACTAGGGAAAATCTCAGGTTTTCAGACCAGATCATTTGCAGCAGGTCTCAAGGTAAGTCTGTAGCATGAGTCTGGAGAAATGTCAGTTTTTTTGAAAAGTAGCCCCATACCTAAACCACAAAACTGTCCTTAAAATATATGATCCTAGGACATATAATCCCCCAGAATCACTGCTATCTGATCTATTAATCCAGGTATATGAGGATGTTGAAAACTTTATTAATGTTAACAAAACTGATTTCAAAGGAACCTCTGTGACTTTCCAGTTTAGTTGTTGTTGCACATCTTTATATCTTTTCCAGACTATAGCATTTAATTTAGACAGCGTGTGTTCAAACATACCTTGTTCATCAGTATTCGATATGCAGCCCTTGGAGACCCCATTCATAACGGTTGCTCTACTTACTAAGGTATGTCACAGCTCCACAGAGATGTATGTCTTGAGGAAGATAAACTGGTTAATGGTAAAATAGTAAATAGGCAGAACTAATGAACAGGCTGTGCCACAGCTGAATAATCAAGCAACCCTTTGAGCCAAAACTTGGCAAAAGAAGGCCTTTGATCATTTCTCCTAACATTATGGACTTCTGTTTGATTTACAAATGGCTGTAAATTCCAGATATTGCAAGGAGAAGGAGTAATCACTAGCACTTGCTCAAGGACTGTCTTAAAAAAAAAATTGATTAAATTACTGATTATTTGTTGACCTGCCAATGATATCTTGTCAGACTAGTTCTGCTTGCACACACACACACACAAAAAAAAAAAAAAAAAAAAAAAAGGTAGCTTACCTCATGTTGAGAAGACCATAGGTCTCAGATATTAAGCTATAGGCTAGGCTTCAGTCCATTCATGGTAGTTCCCAGCTGCTGCATGTGGTGGTGTTACCTACAGAATAAGAATGACATGTTCTGCCAGTTTCCTAAATGATAGGTTCAGTGATAGAGAATTTCATGGGAAGGAATAACTTCTCAGAAATTCCCTTTTATTCATACTTTGCCCATGCATCAGGCTTGTGATTTATTTATTTATTTATTTATTTATTTATTTTTTCCTGAAACACCATCTACTTCTGCATCTACCTCTTTGAACATCTTTTGTCTGGAGATAATGTCTTTGGGGTCTAAAACCAACACTTATTAGGAAGCCTTAGCAAAGTCTAGAGGACCCAAGTACAAATGGGAGAGAAGACTTAGTGTGCAGAAACCTTTGCACCATATAGTGGTGTTTTGGGATCTTAGCATTCCTGTTGGAAATCCAATCTATTTCCTGGACATTCATGGGAGGGTTAGTATTGAATTCATAATTGATGGGAGTCTGAAAGGCTACAAAATCAGCACTCTTGATTACAAAGAAAGAAAAAGTGGTGTAATATTAAAAAGTTTTTGTTTACAGGGTATGGAAAATAATAAGGCTTTCTTTAGTTCCACATAGATTGTTGTTGAGCTCATGTCAATTTTGCTTCTATGCTCATTTATACTGCGACTTTGCAATAGTAAATATTTAATTTACAACAAAGCATAACAAGAATGGCTTAAAAAGCTTTGGAAAGTAAAAGTAACTGTGCATGGATCTCCTCAATTAGCTACAGCCCTTATGAAACAACCACCACAAATATGCTTCTTTGCTTCAGGGAGGGTGCTTGGACTTTCTTCCTGCTATCTCTTCTGCACAAGATAATGCAAAATTTATTGGCTTATTTTTCTAATTTTTGTGCTGGGGTTTGTTTGTTAACTGCGAATAATATTCCTCCCAATGCTTTCCTTACTTTAATAAGTAATGCCATTAGAGACTGTAAAACTAGACAGGGCTAGAAATAGAAAGACAGGTTTGTGGAAAGGGGACAGAACCGGATACTAGCCGTGAAGGCTGCCTTCTGTCTGTCTTCTGCTCCTACTATAAAACTTGTTGCCTTCTCCAAGGGTGACAAGTAATTCACAATCCTTACAATAGACTAATTTCTACTGACTCAAGAGTTTTCTTATAAGGGACATTTTTAAAGAAATCATTACTGTCTCCTTGGATAACATGATCTGTTTCTAATCAGTATTTTGTGCTGCAAATAGACTGATGTTCACGTATTATTCTCTATCCAGAAAGAAATTTCCCAGTTAATGAATAACAGAACAAGTCAATCTGCAAGCTAATTAGCCAGATAATAATTACATTAATTTAAGTAAAACAGAAAGAGCTTAGTAGTTTCAGTTAAACTGCAATTCACTTGCAAAAGCCGATCTCTGCACTCAGGAAAGAGCCAATATTTGCATTTGAACTTGCTGGATAAAGGATCGCTTCATAATTACACTTTTTAACATATGCAGATTAGACTACAGAAGATTCTGTATTGAAACTCAGTGAGAAGACATAAAAATTCACAGTCTAAATTTGCAGTTTGACCCTACTCAGTTTATGATTACTGATAAGTTTCTCTATATCATAATAATATAGCTTAATCACTTTAAAGCTTTAAGTAATCTAAAGCACAACTCTGACAGAAAGACTAGCCAACGAATTATGCACTTGTCTCAAAAAGATATAGAGTTCTCTTAGTCTCTTAACACTACTGAGAAAATGTCATTAGCTGACAGCATTCCCCTTTGAAAGTCACAGGTAAAACCCTTATTTTATTTCTGTGCTCCCTTCAGCTCCTATGTGACAAATTGAACATGAAGCATCTAAAGTTGACATTCTTACCCTGGTAAGATGGAGACCCAGGTAGTATCATGGAGCAAATCTGGAAGATAACAGCCACATTGATGAGAAACATGAGTATTTTGTTACCACAGTGAATAACCAAACAATGTTTTTTCCTCTTCAACCACAACAAAAGAATGCTTAACCTAAAACTTACCCTGGGGTGGTTTGGCAACATCCTAAAAAAGTGAATGTTTGTGGGTTAGATTCACAGCCTGCATTGCTCCATATCAGAACTAGGTATATTCCTTGCAATCTATGCTTCCCAAAGAAATGAGCAAAATCAAGCACTTAGAGCTTAAAAAAATTTACAGTGTCAAATGTAATCAGGAAGAACTCATCTACAATTTCCCTGGCTTGATACCTGGTGATTTGCACATTATGGAAGAACTGAAGTTCTTGACTGACTCCTGTTTATTTACTCTAAATGCAATACATTCAATATTACCTGGTATATCCCATGCCTCCTCACAAAACCATTAGTTGTAGCTGTTTAATTTTTTTTCCCCATCTGTTAATATTGCAAGATTATTGGCCTAGGGACCATTGTTTGGTACTACAGTCAAGTCCCTCCAGCTGACAGCATAAGGCATATAGGGTTTGTTTTTAGCTATGTACAGATTTGTTAAGCTCTACCCCCTTGTGCTACAACCTTCAAAGAACCATGTCTTCCTCAAGCTGGAATTTGCCTGAAAAACTTCAGGGGAAATTGTCTATCTGTGTGCAAGAGCAAACTTGGAAAACTATACCGCTTTGGTTATGATAAGAAATTTTGGTATCTGTTTCTTTGAGGAGCCCTACTTCACTTAGCCTTTGGAGGAGAACTTAAAAACTAGAGATGCAAATGGCTTTTCCGTGTAAGAGAAGAGAGACTTAAATTAAGCCACTGTTTAAGTCTTTCAAATCTGCGGTTCGCATATGTTACGTAGAAACATGCTTAAACCTAGCAGTCAAACCTCTTTACTTGTTGGGCATACTTAATGTTCAGCTCTTGTCATGTGTTCTCCCTGCTGTGGCTGGCTGAACCAGGGTCAGAACCTAAAATTGATAGATCAGGCCCAGTCAGCATGGGTTTACAAAAGACAGGTCCTGTTTGACTAACCCGATCTCCTTCTATAACAAGGTGATGTGCTTAGTGTCGAAGGAAAGGCTGTGGATGTTTTCTACCTAGACTTTAGCAAGCTTTTGATACTGTTTCCCACAGCATTTTTCTGGAGAAACTGGCTGCTCATGGCTTGGATGGGCATATGCTTCACTGGGTAAAACAATGTCTGGGTGGGCAGACCCAAGGAGTCGTGGTAAATGGAGTTTCCAGCTGGAGGCTGGTCACTAGTGGTGTCCCCCAGGGCTCAGTATTGTGGACAATTCTCTTCAATATCATTATCAGTATTCTGGATAAGGGGATTGAGTGCACCCTCAGTAAGTTTGCAGATGAAACCAAGTTGGGGGATAGTGTTGATCTGCTTGAAGGTAGCAAGGCTCTGCAGGAGGATTGCCTGTATGAGGTTCAACAAGGCTAAGTGCTGGGCCCTGCACTTGGGGCACAACAACCCCATGCAATGCTACAGACTGAGGAAAGAGTGTTTGGAAAGCTGCCTGGTGGAAGGAAGCCTGAGGGTATTGGTCAATAATCGGCTGAGTATGAGCCAGCAGTGTGCTCAGGTGGCCAAGAAGGCCAGCAGCATCCTGGCTCAGGAATAGTGTGGCCAGAAGAACTAGGGAAATGATTTTCCCTCTGTACTCGGCTCTGGTGAGGCCACATCTCAAATACTGTGTTCAGTTTTGGGCCCCTCACTAGAAGAAGGGCATCAAGGTGCTGGAGCATGTCCAAAGAAGGGCTACAAAGCTGGTGAAGGGTCTAGAGAACAAGTCTTATGAGGAGTGGTTGAGGGAGCTGGGGTTATTTAGCTTAGAGAAAAGGAAGGTCTCTCTCCATGGAGACCTTATTGCTCTCTACAACTACCTCAAAGGAGGTTGTAGTGGTGTTAACTTCATTAACAAGCCATTGAGGTCCATCGTAGAAATAGGGGCTTTGGGTCTCTGATGCTGTTCTTTGCAGAAAGTTACACTCCTGGGTAGAAGTTATCTGCTTTCCACACTACTTACATTTATGATCAGTTTATTCCCTTTTATTGGTATACCAAAATTGTACTTGAGCATTAATCTCTCTGTTCTCTACTTTCTTTTCCATGTGACACACTCTTTCATACTTCTTATCTGAATATCCCCCATCTGCATCATTCCCAGCCCCCATCCATCTTTCTTGTGCATATATATAACTGAGGAGGGTTTTAAAGGGTCTGTCTGTATCAAGTACTACTCATCATTTTTTTTAGGACTCGAATGGCGAAACAATGAGTACATGTATTAACTAGAGATTTGGCAGTAAGAAAAATAAATAAATCTGTAATGCATTACAAGGGAGAATATGAGATCTCAACTGAAGGGGATTGGTAAAAAAAAATTAAAAATAATTGTCTGTTAGGAACAATTTAAATGGATCAGATCTGAATTGATCTGGGGGGATGTGGAGAAGACAAGGGCGTCAGAGAGTCATTGCTGGCAAGTTTATAGTAATAAGTCCTTTTATTTGTTCCTAAAAGAAAATCCTTCCATCTAATTTTAGCTGACTTCATCTGATCTTTTTTGTTCGCTTATTATGATTATTCTAATTCACTTCTTAATGTTTTTTGCTTATTGAATGATGTTCAGACCCTTTCATAACATCTTCCAATTTTGTATCACTAGCAAATTGTATTATCACACTGATTTTTGGCTGAGGTGTTAATGAAAATGTTAAGACCAAACCAAGACAAAGCATCAAGAAAGTTATATTAAAATATGCCTAGGCTGAGAACGCAGACTGTTTTTTTTTTTCCTCTTAATATGTTCCTTCTCAATGTTATGGTTCTTGAACTGTTACCTTTTTCCTTTATAACTGATAATTTCCCATGTGATGCTGTACCAAATACTTTGCTGTAATCTAACCAGACAGATAAGCTTCTCCTGAAAAGCTTTGTCTGGAAAAGCAGTTATTTTATCATGTGAAATTGTCAGGTTAGTCTGACTTGATCTTTTTTTGGTAAATCTGTGTAATATTTTACCTCATTTGTTTGTCTGCCATTTTGAAAAAAATATTCTTTCTTCAAAATCTGTATAATAGCTTTTCTGCACCACTGAAATAGACATTACAAGCATCTAATTCTGAATCTGCTGTATTTTCTGTTACTTTCCCCTTCTCATTTTTTTTCTTCTTTTAACCTGATAGTTCTCCATCACTGATGCCAGCTTTTTAGATCCAAAAAGTCATGCTAATTGAGACATGATTTTTCAGCCTGTTCAATACTCTTTTAAGGATGAGCCCACTCCATTTGAATGCCTTAACTCTGATTTTTCCTCCATTTTGGTTGCAAAAATCTCTGCTTTTATTTTGTCATTCCCAATAGCCAGTCTTTATTACATTGATTTTGGTCACTCATAGTTTCACTACACAGCTGCCAAGCCTTTTTTTTTTCTTCTCTCTCCTTTTCTCTGCATAGCTGCAAGTCTTTTATTTAATCTTTCTTAATCTAATTTGTTATGTGTATGTCAGTCTAAATTTTGCTTATCCTTTTATATTGCCTCCTATCTAGAATAGTGCTTTTTTTTGCTGATCAGTCTTTTTGCTTCTTTCATTGTCAGCCTCTCACTTATAGTTAGTATCAGTTTTGCTCATCTGTTATAATCTGTTTTTATAATGTCCTCATTAATTACTGCAATGAAATCAGAAAAAAAGTACTATCTAATGAAGAGGCATTTGTAATAAAAGATACTGCATTGTGCAATATAGATTTCCCAAACTGTGTCTAAACAGTGCACTGATAAAGCTGAAGCACAAAATCTACATGTCTTTGAAAGAGGAAGATCTTTCACATTTTCTCACATTCTGAGGTTTTATCCTAAAAGACTCTTCAGTTCATTAGAAAACTGAATATTTTATTTTTAAAGGCAATCTGGAAGGCTTCAAATTTTGAATTACTCTTTCAACTTCTTCCTTGGCAGTCAGAAAATCTCACTAAAAATCCTCCTTAGGTTTCACTTCTCTCTACAGCTGAGAGAAGAGCTATGTGTCCCCTGTGGCTGTAAGTGGACACATAGCTCTAAAGCTTATTCTGCATAGCTGGCAACCAGAAAGGCTCAAAATATTTGTCAGTATTTTAAGATTTATATTGCCTTATCATAAATGTTGTGTATCATAACATGGCCCCATTTTCTGACCTGACTGGTGAGCCAGAAAATTGAATATCTGCTTCAGAAAATTAGAACAGTAGTAGACCGGCCAATACTAAATAGTTAGTAAGATGTTAATTGAAATGCACTTGCAAGACGTGAATCTGTGGGTTGTAGGGTTGAACCATTAAGGTGCAAAATGCTTTGAAAATACAGAATGGTTACTCTGACTAAGCCTATAAGAAAGAAAAGATGAAAACAAGTGTATTTTCCATGCAGGTAATGTACTACATAAGCTCTATATCTATATAATCTTCCTTCTGAAAGGGCTAAAAATAGTATTATTTCAAAGTGACTGTTTTTGAAGTATAGCAACTTATAAATAGAATCAAATTACCATTAAATAATAAACTGAGATTATATGTATGTTCATAAACAGTTCACACTATTTCAAGAGTTTTGGTAGCATGTATTGGTTTCAGCTTGCTGCTTAATTACTGCATGATTAAGGCCCTGAAAATATTTTAGAAAGGGAGATAAATTCACTAAATATTTTTAGACTTGGGTCTAAAATTTATTAATTAAGCTTAAATAACAAGTGGTTAGTCTTGGTTTGAAAAATACAGCATCACTGTGACCTCAGTTCAGGGAAGGATTTAAAATATGTCTTCAGTTTGACTTCACTGTGTTGTAAATGCTCAAAATTCTGTTCATGCACAAATACTTTGCTGATAGATGGCTGATAGCTGATACAATGAATTAATCATCAAAGGGAAGCTTGTGATTTTGTGCAGTGTTCACCATTATAATACCTGCTCACCTTTTATATTAGTCTGATGGTGGGCTTGAAGGCTCAGAATCATATTTAACATTATCCTTTCTGGAGTAAAGCTCTTTGTATCACTGAAATTAGAGTTTTATTGTAAAAACACTATTCATTTAGTTTTATGATTGTTAGTATTCATTTGTCTTTATTGATTGGATGATTAGGGTTTCTTATGTAGGAAGAGTGTTGCTATATGTATCATTGTTCTGAGGAGAGGACTTAGAAGTTGCACAATTAGGCAGCGAGGATGCATGTTCTAAGTCAATGGCTCTTTCTTATGTCAGTTCAAACACAAAAGTGGGTACAATCAAATTCCATTAAAATCAGGAAGTGTAGTAAAGTTAAGCCTTCATGGATGAATGGATAAAATAAAAAGGAATTTATGCGTGTTTCATTGTTTAATGTGGATTTGTTTTTTGGGCATTATTTTCAGCAGACACTTGAGGCTTCAGTGCTCTTGGTATAGATTTCACGTACCATATAAAACCATATGTTTCCTCTCCTCATTTCTCAGGAAACCATAGGGTGAACAACTATAATGAAATGTCAGAATAGCCATTCATTTCTTATTTATCAATGCATGTATTCCTGTATGGAAGTACATGTACTTTTGTTTCATTTCAGTTTCATTTCTGAGATTCAGGCTGATCATGATGACGCTCTGTAACTATTAACTCCTGCAAAATTCTTTGAGCTTTCCTATCCTAAGAGGCTAGGAGAAATGACATTAATTTGAAGGAATAATATTACCTGTAATTTTCTAAAATGCTGTTTTAACATGCCCAAGTTTCTGGGTGGCTAACTATGAAATTACTGCTTTTTTATAACTGTTTAATTTCATTCCATAATGGAAAACCATTATACAATACCCAAAGGCTGATATGGTAAGTGGTTTCTAGAGCTTCTCATTTCATAAGTACTTTTATTGAATTAGTTATAGAATATATAAAAAATCATCAAAAGTTTTACCCTGGTCTGCCACAAGCTGTACCTTTGTGTCAGAAAATCCTGAAGGTGTTGCTTCATACCAATTGGCACAGGATGTTTCTTCAAATGGGCCAAACTGTCAGCTGAATAAATACATTTTGCTGTCAAATGAAATTGTTGGTAGCTTATCTGAAGGATTATTTGGTCTTTGCCTGTTACTACCTACTAACAAAAATGGAAAAAAAAAATGTGAGAAATACTCTTCTTTTAAAACACGGAATGAAATATTTTAGGCCAGTGGCCAGACACAGTCAGAAAATGCATTTATGGGTTTGAAAAAAAGGATGAATTTTGAGCATTTGAGAAACAGTGGCTTCCATGTATTTTGTTTCTCTTTTGCACACTTGTCCAGTTCTACTCACACAAAGTTATTGAGCACTGAGCTACAGCTCCCCCTTCTTCAATTATTCTGAATGCCTTAATACTGAAGTCCTATGTTGAAGCTGGTTTTGCCTGGTAGAAGATGATGCAGTCCCAAAGTATCCTTTCAAGATGTTAGAGACTTGCAGGATTGAATTGGCTCTAAAAATGGTGGCAGACTGAATCTGAAATTAGGAACACAAAGGTAACAAGTTCTTCATAAAAACATATTTCTATAAGAAGAGTATTCCCTATATGATATCTTTAACTTTGTGAGCTTACCTGAAATGTATCAGAGAAGGAGGGGATTTTCTTGCGAGATGATGTGGCTCTGTTAAAATTTCGGTTGCAAAACATTGATGACAGTATGTGCTGTCACTACAAACTGCTATCTTCAGGAACACAGTATTAGACTTGTGGTATATTAAAATCTGTTTCAGTTCATCAGGCTGAACAGGGTTAGCAGAAAAAATTTTTGTATTAGATTTCTAAATATTATATTAACACAAAATAATTAAAATTGTTACTATATAATGAACCAAAACTTGGTTCCTCCAAGGTCAATAGGTAACTCTTATCCATTTCTAAGAGAAATCCACCAGGTATGATCTGAATTCAGATAAGAAAATATTAAGAGATCGTTGCATTGGTGTTTACTGAAAAAGAAACATTGTTAGAGCCAGCTATCAACACAATAGCAGTGTTTCCCGAGCTACATATAAACTTTTTGGGATGATTGTCACAGCTCACCAAAAACTCAATATGATGCATGTTATTATTTCACAGCTCTTAAGCAATTATATTTCTTTGTCAAAGATAAAAACCTCAATTCCTGCTGCTTTCTGAGTTTAAACCTAGGATCAACGTTTATTAGTTTGCTAGTGGTTTTGGTAGGTTTTCAAGAAGTTTTAAAATAAAGATTCAGTATTTTTCTATGTGATGTCCTCCACTTCAAACAAGAACTATTTCAGTGAGTTTTAGTGTATAGGAATCAGACCTCAAAATCACTGGTGTCTTTCCTGGCCTTATAATAAGTGAAAGTATGACTTTATGCTGGTAGTAAGCTACTAATTGAGCCTACCTCTCTGAATGTTCATTGTCATATGCTCACTCCAATGAAAAAACAGTCACTGATACAGAGTGCTATGCAATATGACAGTGTATTATTGTGCTTTCCTCTTGACAGGCTAGATCAAAGTCATTGAAGGTACAGAAATATATCCCCAAACATTGCTCCGAATAAATTATGAAAATTGTTTCCTTGGAAAGTGCTGCTTTAAGCAGGAAAAAAATAAAATCTACACCACTGGAAGGTCAGTACTAGGAAACCAGCATCAATTTTCTTGATGAATTGGTAATTCAGAAGCAATTCCGTGAGTGTCTTCATTTCTGATAATACACATGACTTTGGCTAGATACCTGTATATATATATATATATATATATATATATATATGTATTTATATATAGGTGAGTAAACACAAAGTAGTGCAGATGATCTTTGTCTCTTACATTCAGTGTGCTAGAACAAATAATATAGGCACGTAAATATGTCTGTCAAGGCTATCTGTAATAAAAGCAGAAGACAAAACAACAGCAACAACAACAAAACCACAAGAAACCAGCAGTGTCTACATTGAAGAATCATGGGTCATAGTGTGCTGCAGTAAATCTACTGCTAGTAAAGTTTCCTAGAATAGGATACCAAACAGTATCAGTATCTCTAAAACACTGTACAGTTTTTTAGTCCTTTCTTTGAAGGATTGCCATCCATATAAAAGGATTAGGTAAGGTCTTGGAATAAGCACAGAATTTTTACTTACCTCAATTTCAAATGAACATGAAAAGGCATTGGACACGTATAAAGAGAGATGGGAGATCAAGTGTGAAGTCAGCTCTTTTTAACCGTTTTTTTTCACCTTGTTATTTAAGTAGTCTTGAGGTGGCTGTCAGTTAAAATCTTGCTAAAAAATAATGAAGATATACAGTAGATGCGCAGAGAGACATGAAAACAAATATTAGAAAGTGTGCAAAAAGCCTTCTTTAAAAGCTTTTCAATCTCCTGAGGTTTTAAGAAGAGAATCAATTCAAATGTTTCTCACTCAAGTGTAAACATGGCAGAAAATAATGGGAAATAGTTAAATCTGTGTCTGTATTGTACGTCATATTACCGTCTTCTTTTAAAAGGTAAGGCTGAAGGTAAATTTCAGAGATTTTTGCAGCACTGCCTGTGGTTTGCTGTGTGACTGAATTTAGGATTTTTGTTTCATTGTTACTTATTCAGTGTTTTTGTTTGTGTGTGTTTTTAAATTAAAGGACAAGTTCTGCTTTCTCTTCTCTTCTCTTCTCTTCTCTTCTCTTCTCTTCTCTTCTCTTCTCTTCTCTTCTCTTCTCTTCTCTTCTCTTCTCTTCTCTTCTCTTCTCTTCTCTTCTCTTCTCTTCTCTTCTCTTCTCTTCTCTTCTCTTCTCTTCTCTCTATATATTTAATATTTACTCCCTAAATGCTGCACAAAACATCATTTTATGTTCTAATTCTGGTCTCTTCAGTGCAATACAGTTCCTACTAAAACCAGACTCAGCTGACCCTATAGGGAATAACAGCAGTTTTATGTTAGTATAATTTTCTAGCTTTGAACGAAATCATTACTTCCTTACTCTGGACAGACTGTAAGGCTTTAATTTATTGTCCGCAATATCATTTTACCCTGTGCAATTTCAATGGCTTCCCTCTCACAAAGCAACATATACCTTTATGGCTCTTTGTATGCATTTGAAATGAAGTAAGACCCCATGGAAATCAGTTATGTTCTACTACAGGAAGGTGGATGTAATGCAGCAGAGGGTGTAATACTGCTTCGTGCAGTAGAAATGCTGCTGCAGGAAGTAGTTACACACTATTTTATTTAATTTAATTTAATTTTAATTTAATTTTATTTTATTTTATTTTATTTTTTAAGGAGGGAAGACTACTTGAGAATCTTTGAACATGCGATAAATATACAAATGATGGTTTTAAGTTGTCTTTTGGGCCAGCAATGACTGTCTAGATACATCAATTTCTATTTGTGTAATCTATCCATGCAGAGCCTCAAGCTTAACTTTATAAAGTCAAAAATCTTTGAAAATCCTTGAAAAAAATATTTGAAAAATCTTTAATTTTTATCTGGGAGTACTTATATACAGTTTTATCTTTCATTACAAATAATTATTGTAAAACAGAGCTTTTCAACCTTTAAACATCAAAGCTTCACTTCAATCCATTGAGATTTCTGATTTTCACAGTGTATGTATGGGTAGGGTGTGAGGAGTTGCTGTGCTCTCCTGTAGCCCCTTGCTGGTGAGGCATGCAGGCTTAAGAAAGGTGAAAATGAACAAGTGATAGAGCTTGCTTCCATGGTCTGTAGAGAAGCTTTCTGTATCTCATTTATGTACTGACTTTCTGCTTTGCTGAGGGCCTTGAATAAATGAAAATGGTGAGAATAAGCATTTAATAATTACTTGTTATGGTCTTATAGCTTACCCTTACTTTGCGTCCTTGGACAGCATTACTAGTGTGTTGCTTACTGTGCAGATATTCACGAGTGCACGTGTGGACATGCAGTCCTTGTCCTGCCTGAAGCCAGTGGCAGAACTCCCATTTGGGCTCACTAGAGCAGGGGTCTGGTCCAGGGCTATTGCTGTTTTGAAGTTTCTCTTCAGTATCTGCTATACTTTTCTCTGAGTATGAGAAACACCAATTCTTGTAACCCTTACAATAATTTACCCATCTTCTTCTCACCTGAATGAATCCATGCAATTTTCTTTAATTCCTGATATAACCTCAATAGGCGAACCCATTGATCTGTCTCTCTAAAGGGATCTTACTAGCTTAGAGTCTGTGAGATTTATGAGAAACACAGTTTCAAATTATGTCCTTATTGACATTAATAGTTATTTTCAGTGATACATCTCAGTCTCTCAACTTCATCCAATACATCTGCAGTGAGTCATTACCCCGCTTTAGTTTTTATTAACCTTAATAGCAATATTTTCCTCTCATTTCTTTGTGGGTTTTGGATTTCTTGGTGTCTGCTCCTGCCCAGGATTAGTATTTCACACACTACAATTCATGTATCTCTAAGGAAATACAGCATCCGCTTCATTCCATTGCAAAGGCTATCTCTCTAAATCTCTATTTCCTGTTGATTTATCTGTTTTTGTTATCTGATTGGACCTTTACCCATATGTTTTTCTTTAAAATATCTTGCAAGTGTTTTATTTTTTTTTTCTGAACTTCCAAATACAGCACATTATTTCCACAACTTTTTTTTTTTTTTTTTTTTTTTTTTTTTTTTAAATGCACAATAGTATTCCTGCTTTTGAAGAAAATTCTGAGGCAGGTGCAATGTATTGTACATACAGGAAGAATCAGAAGTATCAGTGTTCCCTTAATATTTATTTTTGTATGTGGATATTTGCTGTATATGGATATTTGAAAAAAGATTTCTTTTCAAACATGCATTTTGTTAACCTTCACAAGATAAAAATAAAGGATGGTTAAAAATAAATTAGTTGTAACTTATCTCTTCCATGCTCTAATTCATTGTTGATCGAATCTTCCTACAGTACTGATAGCAGCTTGTTAATGCTGATCTCATTATAGGTAAGGGTGAAATATTTAATGGCAGGCATAATTTCTTTAAAAACCACTGTACTTAGTAACTAATGTAATTATACCAGGAGGCATAACAGAAGAGATTAGTGCAATAAGTGACCTAGCTTTAATAATGTCATCAAAAATTGTAATTGCAAAATTATCCGCTATGTTGTAAATGTTCACTAACATAATATTCAAGTCACTCATCATTTGCAGCACTTTGTGAAGTAAGCAATTATTCTTTCCAGTGTACAAATATAAATTCCATTAATTTTAATAATCCCCTCCTCACCGTGCAGTCCTGAGAACTGTATATTTAGACATAGTACAAAATGCCTTCAGCCATGACTGAAAAACAAGTATTGTGACAGGTAATGTTTGGATACCAGCTTTCTAAATCTTGGTACTGAGCATACCTAGAAAGATTTAGAGGTCAAGTTTGAGATAAGATCTCAGAGCTGCATATAGATACACTCAATACACTCATAAAAATGTCTACAACCTAGTCTAATAAGGATATTGACAATATGTCCTAGATTTATTTCCAGATAGGTGTGTTTATATCCATCTGTCCATTGATCTATCTACCCATCTGTTGATACATTGATCTATGTCAAACTATCTCACAATATATTATTGTTACATCTTCAGGACTTAGGTCAAGAGAATAATTCAGAAATACCTAAGTGAAAATGGGAACCCAGATAAAAATCTATTTATTTTTATTTTTTTTCATTCCTGTAAGAACTTTATTAGTCAGCAGGATGAGGGATAGATCTGGTTCTTTTGTTTTCTGAACTGCATTAAGCTCTATAGTCAGAATAAATATGAATTCCACATTTCCAATGTGACCAAAAATTTGTCATCTATAATAGCAGTTTTGTGTCTAATTCCTTGGAATTTTCTTCCCATCTTGCCATGTAAATGTCTGCATGGGGTGAAACCTGCTGGGTTGATCTACAAAACCTGTGAATTGTGCTTCTCCAGATACAATAATGATTACAGTGTTTATTATAATAGTTCATAGAAGAACCATAGAATGGCCTGGGTTGCAAGGGACCTCAAAAATCCTCTAGTTCGACCCCCCCCTGCCATAAATTGGGACACCACCCACTAGATCAGGTTTCTCAGGGCCTCATCTAACCTGGCTTTGAATATCTTCAAGGACGGGGCATCCACAACCTCTCTGGGCAGCCTGTTCCAGTGCCTCACCACCCTCTGAGTAAAGAATTTCCTCCTAATCTCTGATCTTAAATCTCCCCTCCTTTAGTTTAGAACCATTCTTCCTCATCTTGTAAATATCTGATTGAGTAAGGAGTTGCTCTCCATTTTTTATAAGCCCTCTTCAACTAATGAAAAGTTGCAATGAGGTCCCGCTGGAGCCTTTTTTTCTGTTTGGTGTTCATCTTCCCTTATTGCTCCTCACCACGCATTTTGCTGCAATCTCTAGGGAACAGAGAATTCTTTAACGTGTGAACTGAGCTTGGAACATTGTGGACCTTTCCTGAAGGTACTTCTGGAGGACAAGGAAAAATGCTTATATTGTGAAATCTTGGATGAAAATGGTCTTAACAAAACAAAGCACACTAGGTCTGAAAATAATACATGTGGGATGATAGGAAAAACACTATGTGAAAATATCTGCCTCCACTGAAAACCCTCCACTCCATCTTTTCCAATTCTGTCTGTGTAAAATGTGCCTAGTGTAAGAAAATCACTTATATTCCTCGTGAAGTTGAGAAAGAGAAGAACCTTGAGAGAGTAATTCATCCCATGTACCTTAGACATCTATCTAAGGTTGAAATCAATTGCTTTTGAAAACGCATCTTGCTTTTCAGTAACTGCAATGGAAGCTTCAATTGCTCCTTACTGAGTCTATATGTTCATTGTATTGATGTTGGGCTTAGACTAGATGCTGAGCCTTCAGACAGCTAATATGTGTGATGAATACCATCTGTTTTATCTTTAGCACAGAAATGTGGTATCCCATCAAGGATGATCTTGATTTTATAGGCAGGATCTGCCATGAAGCAGACTAGAAATTTTAAATCTTACAAGGAAAGGCCTTCTTCCCTTTCCTACAAAGGCCTTTACAGAAACTGTAGCCATGAGTTTCAATAGCTTTCAGCAATGCTATGAAATTCCCCTTGATTTATGTGAGGGGTTAGACCAGCAATGAGCTGTGCTGAAAACATCATTCATGATGATTGTTATTGTACATCTGCTGGCCTTTCTCAAGGCTGTGCAGGGATGGCTTTTCAGCCACACCTGCTTACCTCTGACTTCCAGAATTTTCTGTGAAGTCTGCCCAGCTGGATTCTTGGGGGTGTGGGTGAGGTGGGGAAATAAAATATTTTGTCAAACCAAATGTGGACTTCTTGGGCTATCTCCAGCGATGTTACCTGTTGGGAGCAGAAAGAAAAATACCAAAAATACCATACTGTGAATTGTGAGGGAAAACAGTTTTGGAAGCGTTACCAATAATAGTGACTTTTCCTTTGTCAACTATTATTGCCAAAGACATTGTATTTGCTGGTATTTCTAGGGTACAATTTCCATGCTCTTGCTGCTTTTTTCCTGTAACCTAGACGTATTTTCATTGTTCTGTGTACATTGCTCCTAGTTTGTATCTCACGTCTGTGACTTATGTTTTACAGCCCTTTGTGCAGTTTTTTGTTGTCAGTGGTAAGAATCTCAGTGATTTAGATGTTTCAGCTAAGCTCAGAATTCTTTTCTCTACTTTTATGACTATGCCTTCTGTAAAGTCCAGTCACTAGAGGAAACAAACAAACAAAAACAAAACAGTGCCCCACACCTCATAATATTTAGTGTAGCTAGGTGTTTTATATTATTAATAGAAATATTATGTAGGTAATTTAGACAACAATACGTACATTTATAAGTTGAGTTATAATGAAATAAATACATATAATTACATGCTGCTACTAAATTACACAAAATGCATAACTGAAGTTTGTTACATATTGGTGGAGTAATTTACAAAATGAATTTAGGAAATTCTGTATTTTATTTTTTTAATGAATAGGGTTCAGCAAAGTGATGTTACTACGTTTTTCTGTGTTTGACTTGTGCAGGTCTAGTGCAAATTTATGCCTGGTGTAGTGCTATTAATTTGATGGGAGTTACATCAGAGATATGAACTCATTCAGTTATTGCTAGTACCATCTGGAAATTTATAATGCCACAGCAATGTTTCACTTGCTGAAGACACATTCATCCTTTTTGTTTAGGATGGGAAGACGGGGATTAAAAATTGAAGATCACTTTAGCTTGCTCTATATCATCTTATATTCACTTGTAGGCTTTGTTATATTTGGATGATGAGATGCGAATTTAAATAATATTTAAATAAGCGTAACAGTGCAATCAAAAAAAAAACAAGACACAATTGGCCTCCTGAGGCAAAACAAATTCATGAATATCAGCATAATACTTTTACAATAGGGATAGATACATATTAAAAAGGCACCTTTGGAAAAGTGGTCACAGCTATTAGTTCAGTATCCAAGAGGCAATGTTCAGCAAGGCTGACCTTGTGGCAGAATGCAACTTTTACTTCTGCTCATTCCTAATGACCCGAGGCATGGTACTGTGCAGGATGCTGTGTTCCTCGGAAAGTTTTGTCTCTGTAACTGAAATGAAGACAAATGAATAGACACAAACTATGTATAGTGTTTTCTGGTCTATTTCCAGTTATGGACCATATGCATTTTTTAACCACCTTAAAAAAGTCAGAATAGAGATCTTCATGGAGTCAACAGAATAAAAATGCAGTGATGGCTGTGGTGGTCTGAGTTAGGCTTTCACCTTCCCTCAAGCCTGGTCTCTGATGGGGATAGTGTTGAACACTTGAGGAATGAGTATAGGAAACAACAAGCATAGAGTGATGTTTGCCTTGGCATACACAGAGAGCTGTCTCTGCTGCTCTTCCTGACACATCTTTATGTCTCTGTGTTAGTGTTGGCATTAGGAGCCTTGCTCCCAGGACTAGAAAACACCTGTGACAAAGCCCAGCTCTATTCTGCTATGGTTTATCATGCTGCATAATTCTGCTGGAATTGTTTTCTTCATTTTATTTTCCATTTGTTTAGGAAGTTATGCTGTTTGTTCTCATCATTTTTATTGGCATCTAGTCAGGAAATTTATTTTTCTCCTAATTAGAAACCTCTGCCTAGTTTTGAGACTATTCTTGATATATGTAGAAACACTGAATGCTAGCTTAAGTCATTTCCCTTCTCCCCTGCTACCTCCAGAGCATAAAGAAGAATTAATGCTTAAACACGTGCTGATTTCTCATTTGCTCAGAAATGTACCCCAGGCCTGTCCATGTCAAAACTTCAGGTAGCTTAAGGCCAAGGTTACAAAAACAGTAGAAATATGGACAGAGTTATAACTATACAACATACATAGCATATATAGATTTATATATGCTGTGTATACATGTTTGTGTCTGTGTAACTGATCTCTCTCTGTTATGCAAGGTGACAGCACTCCAGAGCTGGCAAAAAAAATATTTTGTACTAATGAGGCTAATTTAGAGATAATTATTTGTTTACCACAACCTTACTTTATTGTGGCATCTTGAGTTAATTTATTAAGAACTTTATGCAAGTATGGAGGCCTGAAAGTCTGTGTTATATCATCTGAAAAACTGACTTTTCTATGCCTTAAGTGTGTATTTTTCTTTCCCGTGCCCACAGCAGGTTTGGGACAGGCAGCACACCCAGCGTGGACTCCTGCAGTGATTCCCTGCAGGTAACAGAGCCTCCTGAGGCTGCTGCACCAGAGGGAACTTGTCATATTTGTTGGCAGCCCAGGCATTGATGGAGCACAATGCTGACAGTCACCTTCCTCATCTCTGGTCTCATTGAGTCATGTGGAACAAGGCAAGAATTATGTTAAATGTAGCGGTTTTGGTTAAATATATAAATATAAATGGAGAGGTTTGTTAACAGGTATTTACTGTAAGTCTGCTGGTAGCATAATTTCATAATTTTGCCTGAAGTTGCCTACCCTTAGAGGTTTATTTGCTTGCCTGTTAGGCCCTTCCTATTTGTGTCTGGTTTTCATTTACAAAAAAAACAGAACCAGAACATTCATCAAAACTGTTCATCTTTGAAATTAATGGCAATATTGCTGTGTTGTTCACTGGAAAACACATAAGAAAATTTGTATTCAGAATGTTTTTGCAATTATGGTGCATTTTTATCCAGCCGGGTTACAGTTAAAAAGGAAACAAACAAACAAACAAACAACAAGAACAACAAAAATATTTTTCAATGATTCTTTTATTTAAATAAGTTCATTATTTAGCCACCTCATGTCAGGATGATGAGCATTTTCACCATTTTCACTGTTTATCACAAATTATTGTAATGAACTTAGATAGTCCCATGTAAGCGTGTGTTTGTATAAAGGAGAGTTTGTGCAGCATAGAACGGATCATTTTATTTTTGATGCAGTCAACTTGGTAGACATGTTGCCTCTGTAATGCTAATAACCACCCATTTTTATGTAATGAAATGTGGAATAAACTGTATTTAGAAATACACATAAAAGTATAAAAATGTCTGAAGGTTACTTATACAAAAAAAAAAAAAAGCCACCAAATAGTTTGATTCCAAACCATCTTTGAAATAGAGTACATTACAAGAGATTACCTCCAAAAAATCAACCAAATTAGTAAACCAGAAAAAGTACATTTAGATATAATGGTATAGTAATGAAACTGAAGATCAAAGGGGAAAAAATGAAATGCAAATCTGAATGTTAAAACACATTCAGGCAAGTGCATCTTCCTAAATTGTCAGTATTACAATATTTACTTTTTATTTGTGTATAAAGACATGCTGAACAGCAGACTTTCTGTTCCCTGCAGGTATCGTCAACACAACATAAATGACAAAGTATCATGCAGTATCAACCAGCAGCAGCCAGAAAGGTGAGTGGTGAGTCAAAATCTCTTTTTACTACTACAGATTCACTGCTGCTTCGGTCCCCTTAATTTTTTTCCTCAATTTCTGAAGCCTGTGATCCAGAGGAGTTTTAGTTCTTTTGTTTGCTGTGGAGGACCTAAGTGCTGAGGAATTAGCTCTGAGGCAATACCTGAACATGAGTTCTACTTCCCACAGTACACCTAGAATAGACAAGGTGGGTGCCATAATTTGCTGCTGGCATAGAATAAATTACTCCTTTCTATAAGCTCAGGCTGGGAAGGTGCAAGTTTTGTATCAGCTGTGCACCAGCGTTACAAGTCCTGGTTGTCCTACTCCACCTTTCCTCTGAAAGACAGTCTACCTCATGGGCTTTAGCATGCAAAAAGTCAGCAGTCTCTGCTGACTGTTCATTTGGTAGCATATGGTTATATTTATTTTTTTTACCATTATGTTAAACTGATGCTGTCTGACGTAACATTTTTCCACGTTGAATACCACAGCATGTTTGAAAATGGTTAGTGATAAATTTCAATGGCCATAACTGCAGTAGAGGAGTATTTTCTGAAGTTTATGCTGTCATATTGCCTAGCGCCAAAAGCACCAGACATATTTCTTTCTTTCCCTGTTCAAGAGTTTAATTGCTAGCAGTCACAGGGATGTTTTACCACAGGAGGCAGAGATTAGACATGTGAAAGTTTAGTTATAGTAGATTCCTGGCTGTATTTAGCCAAAGCATGAAAATCTGTAAATGGAGCCTCCAAAGACATTAGATACTGAAGTATTTTACATTGCTAACGTTCATCACAGGCTACAGGCATCATGCCATCTCTGTTCCCCACAGAGGGGAAAAAAAATAAAATTCATAGAGATAAAACTCAGGCAGCTTTCTGAGTTCATTTTCAAAGAAGATACAAAGCTGAACTTTAAAATACTAAATTGGTGCTTCAGTCATAGCATCTGTACCAAAAAGTTTATTTAATGTCCAGCCTCGACATTCTTTACATAGCCAAAAGAAAGGATCTTCTTTGTTTGAGAGATTTTTTATTTTTTATTTTATTTTATTTTATTTTATTTTATTTTATTTTATTTTATTTTATTTTATTTTATTTTATTTTATTTATTTTATTTATTTTATTTTATTTTATTTTATTGTGCAGGAAGGAGCCCAACTCAGGGAGAAGAATATAGTCTAGGTAGCACACAATAGGCTGCAGTAGCAATCATGTCTGCTTCCTCCTCCCAAAAGGAGATTTCAAGAGGTTTCAGTTCCTGCTGAAATCAGCCATCCACAAAGTATCATCTGCATCTACAGCCTCTTGGTGGAGTGTCCTACTGCCACTACAGGGAAATGGCTGCCTGTCCTTTTAAGGGTCTTCTGTGCCTGTTGAAGTGGAAACTGGATTTGGGAGCATAGGCTGTAACTGAAAAGCATATAGGGGTAGGTAGTGCTCTGAGGGCTTTAGGAATGATATATTTTACTCTGGACAGAGGTCATCCTTGTCCATTGTGTGGTTTGCAGCTGGCAGAGGGAACAAAGAGACAACATGTTGGTTACTTTCTTATATAAGCTTAAAGTTTCATTTGGCTTTACAAATCTGTCAGCTAGCAAATATACTATCAAGCCTATGTAGCATTGCCTTGATAAGTTGCCATCAGTTTGGACAGGTGAAAAAAGACCCAAACTCTATAAACAAGCACTGATACAATTTATTGCTGCTGAAGGATTTATTTTGTTGATACTGTCAGCGTTAGTGTCTCATCTGTCTCTTCTTCAGTCTGAAAAGTTTCTGCAGTGAATTACAGACACTCAAAATTCCTTTTCGACTGATATTTTGAGTGTTGTAGGCAGAGATGGATAGGGAGAAAGTGAAGTCTGCAGAACAAAGTCAATAGAAAGAGACCAAAGAAACTAGCTTGAGGAAACAGAACTTCAGCATTGGAAACTGCATATCAAAGGCTTTTCATGTCTAGGTACCAATTTAACAGCCACTAAACCTAGACCACTTTGGCAAATTCCAGTAAAATGTTCCATCTGATGCAGACAAGTTCTGATAGTTATGAGTTTATAAAACTTACTGTTTGTTGGATAAGCTTGGACTATGCTTCTGAAACATTACCTGACTTTTGGTGAAACAGGATGTTCTTTGTCTTATCAGGGTTTGAATCGTCTTTTTTTTTTTTTTTTTTTTTTTTAGTTAGGATAGAAGATAGATTAGCTGCACTTTTCTGAGCATGCTTCTCTTTATTCTCTGGGAAAGGATCTCCAAGAGTAGCAATTCTCTGTAAGCCAATGCAGAGCTTTCCCTGGTGAAATCATCCCAGAGATCTTCAGAAAATCAGTGAATAAGGATTAAAAAAAAGGGGCATTCATTCAGATGTTCTGTTCAGGACTGGATTCATGTAGATGGTAGGTTGTTTTTTTTTTTTTGGTGTTGATGCCCCTCTTCCTTTTTTTTTTTTTTTTTTTTTTTTTTTTAACTATAAGTGAAGTTGGTTTTGTTTGTTTGTTTGTTTTGCCTAGTCCATACTGCTCATATGAGGCAACAGCATGGAGCTGTGGTGCTTCGATCCCTCCTTCTCTCTCCAGGAAGCATATAGACTGGGAAGAACTGGGAAATGGCCTGCCTGGCCCTGTGCAGTTGTATCCCTGAATGGGCAGCAACATTTCTTCAGGCCAAAGAGACTGTGACAGCAAACCTCAAGATCTTTTGTATTTCTCTGACTGGTAGAAATAACCTTTGTTCTTCAAAAACCCATGGATTGTTATTTGTTTAACTGCTTATTTAAGTGCTTTTGTTAAAATGCACAGGTTTTTCTCAATGGAGTGCTGCATTTTTGCACAAGCTAAGCAGCTCACCAGTACACAGCAGTGAATGGGGTGCTGCTGAAATTTCACCACCAGCCCTTTGTGTGGAAAGGAGCCCTGTCCCTTCCTCCTTGGTGTGAGGCTCAAGTGTCTTCTGGTTTGTGAGGTGCATGGGGAGAGCCCATTCTCAGCGTCTTCACGGGAGCTGGGGAAGAAATGTCACTGGGCTCTCTCCATTTTGCACAAGACATGAAGGGGGGAAAACATGGGTATAAAAAATGAACTAGTGAGTTACAGCTCTGTAGGGCATGGTAGTCCTGAACTGTATTGGTGGTGCAGAGGCACCTGGCTCACCAGCTCTTGGTGAGCTATCACTTTAAAAGCACTTATCGGTGATGCTGAAATCATACACTGCTGCTGCTCTTATTGCAGTGCTAAACATCTATTAACACTGACAGTCGAGTAATGAGGTGACTGCAACAATTAATTTCCATGTTTCCATTGATCTAGACTCTGGAATATTGTTACATTGATTCTTTATGAACATCTGAATAGAGGGAGAGGGGGAAGAAAGGAAGTCCTGTGTTTTAACACTTTCACCTTCCCAGTAGACATTGCCAAAAGGCCACAGTCTTTGGATTGCTTTCCTGTTTTCAAGTGCCAGAAATTTGATATAGTGTTATTTCATGGTTTGCTGAACATGGGCAGAATTGCAACCAGCGGTGCATTTTTTCAAAATCCGCGTAACCCTCCCTTGATTTTATGCTGCTTCAGAATCCAGTGAAACAGCTTCATTCTTTCTCTGTATCATGATGACATATCACAAGCAATGTTACCAGGAGACCAAAATATCACTGGAATAGACAAAAAATATTAAGATAAATATATCTATTGATTGATTACGTTGCTTTTTTTTTTTTTTTCTTTTCAAATAAAATAATAGTATTAAATAATACTGTAACATTTAATACATCCAAACACACTAAAAATGAACAATTGCTCTAAAGGCAAGAGATGAAAGCTAGATTTTCCCCAAAGACAGGCTGCTGTCAGTTCTTGCATTTCTGTTTATGGATATACGCTTGAAATGACTGCTCTGGTTAAGAGAGTAGCAGGCTGCTCTGGGTTCAGCAGTGAGCTTTAGACTGAAGAATAGACAGTGTGTTGGTAACAGTAACTAACAACATCAACCATTAAGCAGACCCTACCAAAGGGTAATATGGTCTTGATTTTGGGAAGGATATTGGATCTGCCCCTTGTGCATATGGGTGTAGCTCCACTGAAAATTGTTGTGCTCTATCAGTCAGCGTTGAGATTTGGGCCTACTGTTTTCAGTACACCAGTGAGAGCTTAAAGTGGGCTCAGGCATCATCTCCTCTTCTCTCAGCACCTGGCAGAAAGGAGAGAGAGGTCTCAGGAAGCTGGGAGTTGCAGGGTTTATCTGCTGAGCACAGCTGTGTGTAGAGCAGGCTCCAGCAGGAGCAGTGCTGGTGCTAGCTCTGATGCCCCACAGGAAGGAGCCACAGCCACCTAGCATCAGGCAGCAGGTCTGTATGTGGTGAGTGGGGCTCTGCTGGATCTGGGTGGCAGTAATTAGGGACGGTTCAGCTCTGAGCATCCCGGAGACACTTGATTTCCATTGTCTCACGTAGACAAAGCCATGGTGAGTGCTAAAGCAACTCTAAAATGAAAAAGTAATGATAAGGCTGTTTCTGTGGCCTTTAGTTCTGGAATTAAATGAATCTAGTAAGTACTGGAATTGGAAATCATGCTACGGAAGAAGGTTTTCTGGAAAGGATTTAATTATCTATCTGAATCTACTTTACCAATCATTATTTCTATGGTAGTTACTGCTTAAAGCCTTAATGCTGATCATGCTCTGCTGTGCCAGGTGCTGCATGAATGTATAAGAGCCAGTCTCTTCTGAGGTCTTTCTGTCAGCTATGCAGAAAGAAATGCAGGTGGTGCACATGCTGGGTACAAAGAGGGGCTGCTGAGACTGATGTCCGAGGTGGCTGATCCAGCATATCACTTACAGAATCAGTGTCTGGATCAACCTCACTATGCTGCTTTCCCTGAAGAAATGATACTCTTCTCTGCAGGCTTCTTCCCACATGTCTGTTCTCAGGCATACATGAGCTACGTGTACTCAAACTCATAATCTAGTAAACAAGTAAAGGGAGGAAATGGGATATCAGTTTGTCTGCAAATTACCTCATATAACAGTTCAAGGTAGCTCCAGAGCAGTCTTTAGCCAGCTGGACAGTAGCTTTCAGAGGTAATTTGCAAAGGCTGAGTAACCAGTCTCTGGAGACAGCTGTGCAGGAACTAAGAAGGAACCTTTCTGTTAAATGTGATGCCAATCATGTTTTCTAGCAGAGGGCTTGGAGAGAAATGTGGCAATCATTTAAATCGCTGAAGATCACTACTCCATTGATGGCGGTATAGCAATAGTTATGACTTCATGTCAGTGCAGTCAAAAAAGCAACTCAGTGGATTTTCAGTAGTGACACATACTGGTCTCACTAGATTTACTGGAAATCCTAAAAAATAAGGAAAGGTAATGAAGTAGGTGGCAAGAAAAACTGAAGTGTAGGAAAATTTTGGCTCTCTGACATATAGGACAAATCATCACCTTCCAGCTAATTGGCTACCACACCTGGCAGCCTCCTAATAATTTATGTGTAAATTTTTCATTGAAGTATTTATTTTACAGATTTTTTTTTTTTCTAAAAAAAAAGTGACTGACCAGGCCCAACCCGTCTCGCCCATGTGTTACTGCAAATAAATCCAATGAGCAAAATGAAAGTGTTGCTTCTGGTATTGGAGGGTAGTCACTGATTTCAGTAAAGCTGCTCCACCTTTTTTCATTTGCTCTGTTTGGTCAGCAATTTGTCCTGGAGGATGTCTGTCAGCACAGTATTTGTTTATGTTGTGACTCCACAACGGTCTAAATTTCAGACTATCAATGAATTTCACACCCTTCATAGGGGGCCAATCGCATTATGGCTTCACTGCCTTTTTTTCTTACCAGGTTATCTCCCTGTTTATTTCTTTATGGCCTCCAGAGAATTTTTCTCTTTCTGTTATTTACATACTTCTTCCTTAGAAAAAAAGAAAAAAAATATATTTTTTCTTCTGTAATCTTTTACCATGAAGTCTAGCTTGAAGTTCCTCTCAAATTTAAGTTCTGTAATGACTTTAATCTCTCTGATTTCTAAAGTGATCTTCCTGTCTGATCTCAGCCTTGTACTTTCTCTCTTTCAGTAGTTCTGATCGCAGAGATCTCTGTAAAAAAAACATTTACAAATAGGGAGATGCACAAAAACTAATGGCAGCCCTCAGTTCTTCAAGAGAGCAATTTGTATTTTCTTGTAAGAGCAGAGAAAAAGTGATTTGTTATATTTTATTAAAAGTTCAAAAGTTGACAGCCTGAAAGTTGAAAGGCTAGGAAGAAAATCCTTGTGTTCAGGTGATCAGCAAACCTTTGATTCAGTGGTTGTGCACTGGGAGCCTGGCCTGGTGCATTTGGGGAAGAGGCCACAGAACAGACAGAAATCTGTGAACAAAACTAGATGTGTCTGGTCTTAGGTAATTATCTCTAGATAAATGAAGGAGAGGAGTGCTTCCCTCCAGTGTCTAGGGTAAAAGGTGGAAAAATGACTCCTGGAGATGTTTCCATTGTTTGTAAGGGGTTGTGCATAGAGCTGAACTTAGATCAGTGATTATTGGCAGACTAAAGCTGGATGTAGGATCTCACTGTGTCAGTAAATAGCAAGAAACAGGTAAGTAATAATTAGACAGTATCCAGAGCCACAGTCGGCCAATTAGAAGCAGCACCATCTGGCCACCACTGCAATCAGCCCCTAGCCTCTGCTTTAATGGTGCACGCACATTGCTATTCTCAGAGTGGCTGCAAGTAACTGATGGAAATAGTAGAATTTTCTATTGGAGCCATCACTCACTACTTGAAAAAAATACAAAAAACACAAACATGTCAAAGCATTTTGTGTGGACCAATTAGTTGGCATTAAGATCTACTAATTGTGTTAACTATGTCTTTGAAAATTCTATCTTTAGTAAGCTCTCAGAATATTTGACTGGAAAAAATTATCTTTCTATTAAAGAGTTGGGGAAAATAATCTCACACTTTTTCTTGTCTGTTTATTCTGCACAGTGCAAATCTGCAAGAAGAGCCTGCGAAGCTGGCCAGACAGATCTAAACTCCATGTTAGTCGAACTGCATCACTCCCACGCCTTTTCCAGCTACCTAAACAATAATGCTTCCCATCTCTTTTGCTACTGCTCTTCAACACCCAGGTACCAGTTGACTTCTCGACTTCTCTGTTTGTGATATGTCTGTTTCCTACCACTTTTTTTTTTTTTTTTTTTTTTTTCATCCTTGTGTGCTGGTGTGTGTCAAGGGGCAAGCATACGTGCAATTAGACAGAGATCATTGCTGTGCCCCAGTGCAGGTTTTAGTCCATGCCTGAGAACATGGTAATGACTAGAAAAATTGTGCTAGCAGTAATGAAGCCTGTAACATCTTTGCTTCAGTATTCTGTTAGCTTTAATTCTAATATTCACCTTAAAGCCCCCAAAGCTTACCTGTTCAGAAGGATGAATAAATGAATTGATTGATTAGTCAGAAAGAAGAATAAGCTATGATTTAACAGTATCACCCAACCTGAAGGGATCTAATTTGAGCTTTCTGTAAAGCAGTGTAAAAAGATTATTTTCATACCCATGGGTATTGTTACATGAGTGCACAAATTTCCCCATAGACATGGAAAGATACTCCTTCCACACCTTCTGCTGACTTCTGTCTGTGAGCTCTAGCTGTCAGTGTGGAGAATATGGAGAAGGAAAAATAGGGGTGAGTGAGAATGTATGTGTGGGGAACCCTCAAAAACACAAAGCCACAGTTTGTGACACCAGAGGGCAATGTTCTCTTGTGATATCAATTGTGGGACAAAAACACAAGCCTGAAAAGTGCATCACAGTAAAAAGTTTTTTTTTTTTTTTTTAAAAAAAAGACCACAGTTTTGAAAAACAAAGCTTACAAGGTAACTTGCTAAGATGTACTATCAACTTTGAAGCTTTTCATGACTTACAGGTGTTGGTCACAGTTTTTTTTTTTATTTTTTAAATTGGGTTTAAGTTTTAGAGTGAATCTTATGTGCAAATGCTACAGATGTACAGTGTCAGGGAAAGCTGCTGAAAATATAAAGCTTGCATGCTCATGTAAAAACAAAACAAAACCAACCCATATGCACTGTTTTCTTTGTGTACACAAAATAACCACAGTTCTTACCTCAGCAGAACAGAGTAACAGTTGCTTGTTTAATGGCTCAGTAAAAATTAATGTCCTAATAAGTTAATAAGTGTATGTGACATTACAGTAATAGTAATGCCCTACTTTCCTTTAATGGAAGTACTCAAAACAGGCATTCTCCCTTCTCCTCCTGTGCAATTTCTACAGTAGGTTTACTAGCCTCAAAATTAATTGCACCAAAGTGATGCAACCTTTCCTTTTCCTCCAAACAGAATAAGTAGGCTCTGTCAGGTGCCAGGTCAGGACCATGCTGGAACCTGTTGGAGCCCCTAGGAGGGTACATGTGCTCTTGGGAACTGCAGGAAAGATCCTAGTTTTTATTTTCATTGCTGTCAGAATTGCTTTCCTCTGAGATAGATTTTGGGAGGTCTCCTGAACTGGATGTGAGATCAAGCTCTTCTACCTGAGGCATTGGCTTAGATGGACTTTCTGAATGGATATCTGTCTAAAAAAGGAGGGAGGGAAGGAGGGAACTTGTCTTTAATTGGGTAATTACATAGGCTAAATGAAAAAACATCTTGTGCAAAAATTAAAGGTAAGTAGGAAAGATTTTATGAATGGCTGCAGGGTCAGGTGTGAGTGCAAAAACCTCAAAAGTATTTAAACATTGTAATATCAAGTGCTAACTTGCTGGTTCCTGCAATCCTTATCTGATGAGTCAGAAGTAGACACTTAAAAATGGGGTCCACACAGTGATAAATGCTTTTTCTGCAAGGGCTAGAGTAGGGAGCATGGTACCCAACAACATTTGGCAAGGAGAGAGAAGACAGACCAACCCAGCTTTGATCTGAGAGAGAGAAGGTGAAGATGGATGATGGTTCAGTGGTCCTCCTATTGTAAGAATTAAGGAACATCAAGAGAAATCAATGGATAGTGAACTCAAAACAAACAAATAGGTGGCTTTCCGTAGACATCATGGATGCTGGAACCTTAAACTGATGCTGGAAGCTTAAACTTGCTGCAGAGCAATCCAGTATAAAAAATACAGTAAGGAATATTTAAAAACAAAACAAAACAAAAAAAAACAGATACCACCTTTGGCTCATGTATTCATTCACCACAAACCTGTGGAGATGGTAGAGACTAGTGGGAAAGGAGCACTGTAGGCTTTCCTTGTTTCGGTATTATACCCTAGTGGGTCATCAATAGATACAGGAGAGGGACCAGGGATCTGTTACAGCTATATCTTATGATTTTAATTCTCTTTGCTTGTGTTTTTCCACTTTATATTCGTTAATGTTATTTCCCATCTTCTTTGGTTAGGGAGTACGTGCATAACTGCATAACTTTAAAGGCTAGGAGTTAAGTTATCTGGTAACATCCTCCACAGCCACATCAAATCCACTTTATCACTTTGTCTTAATTATCACATTATCTTCTTGGGGATTTCAAATATCTTGTTGTGTCTTATGAGCTTTGCTGACCTCACTTGTGTGCAAGGATTATATAGGAAACTTTGAAAGAGGCACTAATTAAAACTGCAGATAAATGGAAAGGGGGATAAAGTGGAATAAAGTTTGGTCAGAAGCACATTGTGTCAGACTATACTGATGTCTGTCTTATCAAAGAAGATTGATAAGAATCTTCATTCATGTGTCTAGAAAAAAAACCCACATGATTCTGAAGACAAAAGCAGTAGATCAAATCCCTCTGACCTTGAGCAAAGCATTTGATGCAGTGTCACATGGGAAATTATTAGTTAAAATGGTGAAGATGGAGATTATTAAAGGAACTGAGATGTGTTAAGAAGCTCTTTAAATGAGAGATGACAATGAGTCATGCTGTGAGGTAAATGATCAGTGTGAAAGAGGTTGCTAGACAATTTCCTCAAGGACTGGTCTCAGGACAGATCTTATTTAATATTTCCAATAATGACATTGGCTTAAAAGACAAGAATGTGGTAATAAAATTGGCTGACATAAATTGGAAGCATCTGTAGTGTAGAGCAGTGCTGGAATCTTGTGCAGAGGCACAGGGTCATCTTGATGACCGGCAGGGTAGAAAGGGATGGGCCAGGGAGACACACCCTGGACATAACAGCGTGAGCCTGCACTAGGATCTCAGTTGTTGGAAGGAACCTTTTGGAGAGCACCTTTAACCAGAAGAAATCAAAAGAAGTTGACTTACTTAGCAGAGTAAAGTGATGGCTCTGTTGGAGGTGGAGAAGGCAGTTGTGTCCTATAAGCATGTCCTGTAGGAGACTATTGGGATCCAAGAAGAACCAGTTTAACAGAACGATGTGTTTGTAACAGTGCTATTTGGGTATGAACCAGCCATAAATCAGTTGTAGCTGCAAATTAGATGTCTTACCATTTGAAGACTGACAGTATGGAGCCGTATTCCCGTAGGAAAAGTAAGGCCAAAATATCTAGTTATAAGATGAGGCTTGATAAGCTTATGTAAGTGATTACATGAAAATGCCTGTCTGTGATGACTGAAACTGGACTCAGTTGCTCAAAAGTTCTCTTCCAGTCCTGCAACCCTTTCAATCATTTGGTTATAGGCAGTCATTTTTCCTCAAGACATACTGAATTATTTCATTCAGATAGACCAGTTTAAACAAAGACAATTGCCGTGCCAAATGCTTGTTGGTGCAAAACCTAAGATGCATGGCCAAGTAGGAATAAAATGTGGTCTCATAACACCCTTGTAAAAAAATAGTATAAATAGACAGAACCCCCGTTCTTTCCTCCTTCCAAATTCTTTTGCCAGCATCCTAGTACTGTGTTTCTCCTTTTAAGAATGGATAAAAGTGCAAAATGCTGGCACAGTTTCACAGATTGTAAGGCCAGAACAGATTGCTTAGGTCAGCTGGTCTGCACCTAGGCATTTTTCAAGGCTATGTGGTACATTGCTTTCCCTGCCTTATCTTATAATGTTTCATCTGATAATGATGACTGGCAGGGGTTTTCTAGTCCCTTGGATGATTTCTTTACAGCAAAGAATCCATTAAAATAATTCTAGTTCCTTTCCGTGTTTATGAGATAACTTCAAATTGACTTATGTTCCTAAATATATTTGATTCAAGGTCAGTCAGTGTTGCTGACATATTTAAGAGAGACCTTTTCATGTGATAATTATTATTCCTGCTAATCCACAGTTTGTTAATCAGAATTTTCTTCATGATATGGAGTTGGTATCATAAGGTTTTTGATATTGCTTCTGTTCCCTGACCAGATGTGTGCCATCCAAGCACCTTTGAAAAAACTTCTGAACATTTCCCAGACATGCTTCTGTACTTGGGTATGGTTTTATAACACATTTCCTTTCTGGAAGTATCCTTGATTACAAAAGTATAGTGCATCCCAGCATTCACTGAAAATGATGGCTGGTGCTGTGATGCAGCTAACACCAAAACAGGTCCCAGGTTTTACTCTAAACATATAATTACAGGCATCACCCTGCTCAGTTTTGCAGTTTTATAGCACTGCTAGTAGCATACATAGTCAAAACTTTTAATCATTAGCTTTGGTCATTTCTAATCTCCTCAGTTCATGAGTGTGTGAATATTGTCTTTTTTCCTATAAATTGCTCCCTTGAAGAGATAGTGATCGTAGTCAGTGCTTGCCTGGGTAATTGCTACTATTTTTTATCTGAAGATCTTGATATGTGATCTTCATTATACTGACTTCCACTGGAATTGGCCACAGTGTACAGTGATGAGAGAAAGAAATTGGTATCTAACTTCCCCTTATCTGTGGCAAGTGCACGTGTGTGTTTTAAGTAGATTAACATGCATACCTATAAATACAAGTTAATCTAAATCTTCATTGTTCTCCAACTGTAGGCATGATTAACACATTCAAAATGAGAATCTTGCTTGTTTAGTTTTACATGTGTGTTGTGGTACTAGGAACAATAGAAGAAAATTACATTAAGTGCTGCTTTGCTGCAACTCCCAGCTCCTCAGAAAAAAAAGAAAAAAAAAGAAAAAAAAAAGGATATAGGCATAGTAGTTTGTTCTGCAGAGATTCGGAACAATACTGCTTACCATCTGTTGAAATATAGTAACAAGACTACATGGCACACTTCCATAGGATTTCATTTATTCCAAGTACTGCAGCAGAACCAGAATCCTTTGAGGAACGGGAAGAATAAAAAAGCAGCGGACTTTCTATATGAGAAGAGCAGATTTTCTATATGAGTAAATGTGTGAAGGAAATCAAAGAGGAAAATGAACTAATAAAACTGGTAGAAATTTCCAAGTATGGATGATTCTCCCCTTCTGCATGTCAAATTTTTAGATGACTAATATGTTTAAAACCTCCTCGGGATAATGTTATCCCCAGCATTTATTTATTTATTTATTTATTGTGTGCGTCTCATAGTGGATTTAAACATGAAGAACTGAGTGAAAACTCCCTAACTTATATATTCAGTTGGAAGTCTATTTACAAGTCTTTAACTTACTCCCATGCCTAAGGCAAGCAAAGGAGCTTCAGTGGCCACCTAAGGACCTTTTTAGATAGTTGTGTCTGTGAACTAAGTGCTGTCTGCCTGCTCCCACAGGGGCTTATTACTTGCTTCACGTGCTCCCTAAGCTCACATGTGACTACATCTTTGCAAAGTTTTCCAAGGAATCTGCTCCTGACCATGCCCAGAACTACCAAGTACTAAGATCTGAGCAGCCAGGAGCTAATGATAAGTGTGATGTTGAGGACATACAAGCTCCATTTTCAGTGGTGGCATCACTTAAGCTTCTGTCTGCCTGAGAGCAGCCAGATGGCTGTGCACTGTCACAGCGTGAGGCAGTGGCTCCTGTGTCCATTGCTGAGGAAATAGAGAAGTGCCTGCCCAGGTATGTCAAGATACCACCAGGCTTCCACATCAGCTGTTTGCCTACTGTGGACACAGCCAGGAAAATTAGGGTTTGGAGGCAGGTGGAGGAGTTGGCTTTTGTTCTCAAATTTATGAATCTGTACTGTCTGAACATGTAGTACCACAGCTCTGCCTTCTTCCGTGGCATTGTCTGCCATACGTTGTCCTGCTCTACTCTGCGCTGGTCTGGCCTCACCTCAAGTACTGTGTGCAGTTCTGGGCACCACAGTATGAAAAGGACATAAAACTGTTGCAGAGTGTTCATTGGAGGGTGATGAAGATGGTGAAGGGCCTAGAGGGGAAGACCTATGAGGAGTGGCTGAGGGGGCCTGAACACTGGGCCTGTTCAGCCTGGAGAAGAGGAGGCTGAGGAGAGACCTCATTGCGGTCTACAACTTCCTCGCAAGGGGCAGTGGAGAGGCAGATGAGCTATTCTCTTTAAACACCAGTGATAGGACCTGCGGGAATGGTGTTAAACTGAGGCAGGGGAAGTTTAGGCTGGACATCAGGAAGAGGTTCTTCATCGACAGGGTGGTCGCACGCTGGAACAGGCTCCCCAGGGATGTAGTCACTGCACCAAGCCTGTCTGAATTTAAAAAGTGATTGGACTGCGCGCTTAGTCGCATCATCTAAACTTTTGGGTAGACCTGTGTGGTGCCAGGAGTTGGACTTGATGATCCTTATGGGTCCCTTCCAACTCCAGATATTCTATGTTTCTATGATACTGACATAGGTCAAGATAATATAGAAAGAAGAAGTAATTGTAACATCTCCTGTGACCAATGTAGAACTATCCTTGTGGTGAAGATATCAGAGCTGAGGAACAACCTTCCAAATGCTGATTTTTCTCCCTTGTTCCTTCTGGTTTGTCTTTCCTAGCATTCACTTTGCTGCTGCATCCTCTATTTGCTCTCATTGCCTCCTCCATTTCTATTTTCCCCAGTGAAATGCAGTTATGTGCTAGAGAGACATAGCTTTGCATTTATGCTTTTATGTGCTTCTTCTCTGTACTTTAAGTGCCAGTAAGTCGGACACAAAGAATTGGAAAGGGAATCTACAGAAACAATGTGCTTTGTGGAGAAGACCTTCTTCCATGTGAGGCTTCATGTCTTGTAGAAGGTAGAGAGCACTGGAGGCTTTTGTTCCCTGCCAGAGGAGGAGAGACTCCTTGCCATGACTCTTGTAGGCAATTAGCAGAGGCGTAAGAGAGCGGGTAGCAGAGCAGTCATTAGCACAGTGTATAAACTGCTTCTGATGTGTCTTGCTTCCCTCTCCTGCATACCATTTCATGATGCCTCTTATCACATCTAATGATGTGCTCTGCAGGGCTTTCTTTTTGGTCTGGATACTTCTGTTTTCTGTGTTGATCAGTAGCTGTTCCTTTTTCTCCTTGTCTGTTGCCCTGAATCCTCTTTGGGATTAACAGCAACATGCCAGAAGCCTTTCAAGGATCGTATTTATAATAAAAATAGATGGCACTGAGGTTCAAAAATGATGGACTGGGAAAGAAAATGGGAACATTAACTTTAGGTTGAGATCTGAGCAGGGCTCTGTACCTGCAGGCAGAGGCATTCAGGTGTGCAGCAGCAGTGTTAGTCTTCATATCTGACATTTCATATTGAATCTTTTGGTCTATAAATATTTGGTCCAGTATGTTTATCAACTTGCATAATGTCAAGCACTGTTAAGTAATTAATCTGATAAAGAGCAAAAACCCCATCAATAACGTGTTTGTGCATAAGCTTTACCATTTCCGTTTCTCAGACTAAAGTTGAGTTAGCAAGATATGTCCAGTCCTTGATCTTTCATATAAAGTCTTAAATATGAAGATGTATTTATTTATCCTAAATATTACCTTTTCTTATTTTTAATATGAACTTATGTATTAAGATCTTAATATAAACAAAAGTACTTTTAAGTATTTTTAAAGATAGTACTTTAGAATCTGAAGCTGGAAATGAGTATGAGGAAACAAAGGAAACTTCAAATATTATATGCAATTATTAGTTTATTTCTATGATTTTATTTTTGTCACCTGAAATATTGAAATAATAATGAATTAGTGGTACTGGGTGGGTTTCTTAGCAGTGCAAATAAGAATTTTAGCCTTAGACATTTTGTGCCTTTGGAAATCTATTTCTCTACTTTGGAGATCAGTAATAATTAGTAATTTTCTATGTATGCTTTAGCACAATAATTGTGCTGTTCTGAGCCTCTCGCATCCAGATTAGATTAAACAGAGAAAATTAGGTCTTATCATAATGCTTCATTAACATTTTAGAAGTAGGACAATAACAAATGAAAATTTGACATTATTATCTACAGAAATATGAAAGCAGTTACATTTTTGCTATTTATCATATCCAATTAGACCACGCTTGTGAAAGCAGAAGAGCTAGCCTTCAGTCTTCAGTGCAGCTCTTCACAAACATCTGTGATGTTTTCCTATACAAACTGCAAGCCTAAAGCCTGTGCGTCACTGAGGTCACATTTAACAGTAGTTAAAGAGCTCATGTGATTCATAGGTGCCAGTGGCAGTGACAAATTCCACTCTCGATGAATTTAAGTCTCGCATTTTTGAGTTGTTTTGAAGCTGCTCCTGCTGGCTTTAAAGTCGATGGAAGACTAGTCATTCATTTCATGACCAGGAGTGTCAGGCTCTTAAAGAGCACTTTGATTTGCTCTTAAATCGTAAGTATGAATTTCCACACTGACGGAAACCAGTCTGAAAATGCTCTGGAAGGAGAGTGCTCTTCTAGGATGGCAGCTAGCACTTCTGAAAGGGAGAGGGAAGAGGCTCAAGGGATTGCTCTTGGGCAGCAGCTCCACAGTCTGTGCACAGCAGCTACTCTGTTAAACAATTAAACACCCGTCCTTTCATGTGTGATGTGCTTTCATGTGTTCTTAAATTTCATAAACTGCCAAATTAGGTATTCAATAGTAAGTGGTAAATTGCAGTTCTTATTTTAACAACCAACAATTAGTGCAGCAAATGATGGGGTTTGATCTGCTGAAGGGCTTTTGGACACTAGCAGACAAATAGTGAGATAAAATAATGATCAGGATGTGTCTAAGCTAAGAATTTGCCTGTTGTGCTGTTAGTAAGAAATCTTTAGGTGGTGATAATGCTGTAGCAGGACAGACTTCGATTGGTCCTGAGGCAGCTGGGTCTGGCCTGTGCTTATCACTCCCAGTAGATGCACCAGGAAAATGGGGGACTGTTTTTCCCCAGCTTTGTAGGCTCTCATGCAGCTTGCCCTGCAGCTGGGAACTCAGTTGTTCCAGTCTGGAGCCAGGCTTTCTTTTGGGCTTCATGTTACCTCTTCCCCAGTCTACAGGTTTTAGCACACATGTAGTAACATGGGTGCCTTTCACCAGCTGCTCATCACCGGCTGGTTGTTGTGATCCCCACTAGTGCCTGTGGCCCAATTTGTTTCAGTCTTGCAGAGATCAATTGGTACTTTCCTCAGTAAACATCCTATCCTGAGATGGCTTGTATTCCTAAAATCTGACAAGAAATGACACTTAAAGAACAACCAACTAACCAAAATACACCCCCCTTCCCTCCCTAAACTGTGATGGAGCAGACAGCTCCCTGTCTAGTGTATTATGACAATAGCTCCTTCAGATCAGTGTGCTGCATGTAAACAGCATTTTATTCTGTACGCTGACAGTCTGTGATAAGTTCTGTTACTACCGAACAGGAGGAACACGTCTGATTATCGTGATATGAAAAAACCCTGTCAATGATAAATATATCTTTTAAAGTTAATCTGTTACAAGTTACTTACCCACAGGGTAAAATGTCTAAGAGATGTAAACATTTTCCTCTCTTGCAAGCAGCCTTCTAACAGAATGATATGCCAGAAATGTAACTAATTCTTTGTCAGACACATAGACATTTAAGGAAATCATCTTGCTTATTTTTGATTGTGCCCTCCTTCTGTGAGTGTTGACAATAGGCTGTGAAATTCACTGTGTTGGTCAGTGTAAGGAAAAAGTAGCTGTCCTTGTCTGCTTTTATTTTTACTCTTTTCTGGAAAATGACTTATTTGTAGAACAGAGGAGTATTTTACCATCCTTGATGGAGGGTGGGCAGGAAAGAAAGAACCTTGAAATCCAGTTGCATCACCAAAAAAAATCCTTGATTAATAAAGAGAATTTGTACCATCATTTTAAAGTATAATCCCCAACTTGGTTTTACATCTTTGTGACAGCAAGGGATACATTAAATATGTTATCACTAAAATATTGCAAGCAGTAGTGTGGCAATCAAATATATTGAAACTCATTTTGGATCATGACATTTAAATACAAGCGAGACATGTTTGACCCTATATGGGGATTACAGCTTGGAAGATTTGCCAGATATTTAAAAAAATTAGTTCTCTAAAAAAAAGTCCTTTTAATTTTAGTGACCTGACATCAAATCTAATGGCTCGAAACCTCATCTAGCTTCAAAAGTATAAATGACTTTTTAGGCTTTGTGAACAGGACAAAACTAATTGCTCTGCTTTCTCAGTCTTCAGCTCAACTTGCTGATACTCTGTCACAGAAATGAATCTTGTATCAGTTACCACATGAGAGTTAATAAAAGGAATATTTTTCCCAGTCTGGTAGTACTCCTAAGGGTTACCATTTTTTGACAAACTAGACTTCTAGAAAACTGGTGGTGACATTTTGAAGGCAACACGTAAATGATTGGCTTACTCATTTTGTGTTTTCACCATGCTTTCCCTCTCCCTCTCTCTCTCCCTTTTTCTCCCTCTCTTTTTTGATCACTGAGTTTGCTTCCTCATTCACATCATCTCACCTCAGATGTGCCTTGGACCTGATGTAAGTGCTCTGTTTCTTCCTGTGTAGCACCTCACAGGGCAGAGCAGCCTGTCGTGGGTAAAGCCCTGGGGATATGCTGAGTGTGGGGTAAGGCTGCACCTGTCTAGCTGGAGCATGCGTCCTTGAGAGGGTGGGAGCAGGAGCAGAGCGGAACTGCCCTGTCTAGTGATGGTGTACATACTGATAACATCTGCATGGTAGATTTTCCCAGATCAGCTCCTTGTTTGTGGTACAGGCAATTATGAGATATTGCTCTCTCTTCCAGCATAGATTAAAGAGTTACTTGGATTCTCAGTGCAAAAAAATAAGATATAATTTCTGTTTCCATCAATCAATCACCTAGTAATGAATGGCACCTGTCTTCTTCCAAATGTGACTAAAGCATACATTTATTTGCAATCTGGTAGAAAAGCAACGTGCCTGTCCATTATGTTAACCGATTTTTATTTTAAAGAGAGAAATTATTTTAATATCAGTTTCATAATGGAACTGAAAAATTGACAAGTTCAAGCCTCAGCCCCATTGCAACTGAAAATGTTGATACAAGCATTAGTATAAAAGCCCCAACTAGGACTTTTTATGTTTATCTTTGATATGACTGTATAAAAAGGGGTTTACAATCAAAACAATATCATGCTGTATTGGGTTAAACAAAAAGAATCCTGTCCAGATTTTGCTCTGGAAAAACATGTAAAAGACAAGAAAAATCCATGATTAGGTGTGTACATAGTGCAAATCATGGATGCATGATGTACTTAGCTGTGTACAGAGTCCAGTGGGACTCTTGGAAAGAATAAATGCTCATTCTACCAATTCAGAGTTTGTAGCATTTGATATGATGAAATAAGCACATTTGTACATTGGGATTAAACAAATACTGGCTTGCACAGAAGAACTTCAGGAGTTTTATGAGCAGTGAGAAGTATATAATATTTAAATCTTATTAATAACTTGTAAGCAATCATTTGAATCTGTAAGTATAATTACTTAGTATTAATGGAAGAAAAAAAATGTTATTAATCTTTGTGATATGAATAGACCTACTTTTTTTTGACTTCTACTTATTCCATTGTTATCTTCCTCATTTCTTTTTCTTCATCCTTCATGTATCATAAAACCGTCTCTTGGACTCCAGATACTCCATTTTAAAGCAGCATTTTATTTCTCACTAGCTTGGGTCCTACCCAAAGGTTAATATCTCCTCTCCTGTAAGCATTTGTACTCTTTCACTCATCTTTTTACACCCCAGCACATTTGACTATGCACCATCAGTTCCCGTCCTTTTTACAGCTCCATCTCCAATTTATCAGCTATTTCCAGCATTCTAGAATAGTTACAAAACTGAGTCCTTATTGACACATAATTACACTGTTTATGTTAGTATTTAAATGCCATATAAATGTTCTGTTTATTGCACATAAATTATCCCTAAGCAGGTGGAGGCGTCCTTTTAAGTAGTACGATTGTGCAAATGTGCTTTACAGAAGAATGATGGAGAGAATAAGAATATTCACGGATCAGTTGTTAAATACCCATAAGTGTTTCTTGTTCCCATGCTGGTACCTGAAATAGGACAGGTCCTTATCTTTTAGCATCTGGGGGCAGAGACAGTGAAATGCTGTGGCTGAGACATTCAGCAGCAGGAGGTTAAACAACTCCTGGCAATGCTGATGTTGCAAGTAGCTGCAGAGAGCTGCCCTTTGGCCAAGACAAAACAGATGCAAAGCAAGAGCATATGCACTGAGGATTTGCTGCAGCAATGTTTTGACTGTGTGCAGTCCCTGAACTAAACAGGAATTCAGGTCAAGAGGATGTGCAGCCCTTCATAAGAGGTGATGAAAGTCTCAGACGACTGTTTTTCACGTGTAACTCAGGAACACAACATCATATCTCTTCTAGTTGACTCACTCTATCACGCTGCACTTCTTCCTATTTGACACCTTCTTGAAAGCACACTGCCAGAATAGTTTTTCAGACTTATGTATCATAGTATTTGGTTCATAACTAACAAAGGTTTTCACACTTCTGTTGCATTTCGCACAGATCACTAGATGAGGTGCCTAAACCACTTTTTGATCAGATGATTAGTGAGATGCTTGTTTGAATCCTTTACAAGCTGTTATCTGTAGCATTAGAAACAAATCTGTCTTCTTTTTTTTTTAACATTCAAGAAGAAAACAAAAATATTAAATTGGGCTTGGAGCAAAATGAAAATGTGTGTCATTTGGGGTCCATTCTACCATAAACAAACAGTTTGTATGCCTGCTTATGTTATTTAACACTTTTTAATGATTGTGTTTCCAACACAAAAACAGCAGAAGTTCAATCACTTGAATATTTCTCTGTTCTCTCTCTTCTTTCTTTGGTATGAGGCCACTGACTAAATTTGAGAAGAGCTTGTAAGTCATTTCAGTCCATTGGAAAAGTTCAGTTTTCATGGAAAGCATACTCTCTTGAGAAACCACACTAGTTCCTTTTTCACCTTAGTTTGAACAGTAGAAAAATCAAAGTTTTCAAGCTGTGTCTTTCACCCGTGCTTGTGTCCTGCCAGTGTTCTGGAAGAGCTGGACTGTGGAAGCATCAAAGCACTGCTTTGCTCAGGTAGGCAGGGAGGACACTCAGCAGCATTCCTCAGGCTTAGGCATGAGGCAAGGCTGGTAAAGACATACAAGACTGGAAAACTGGCAAGTTTGGCCAACCTGTGAGTTGGCTCACAACCTGGCCAAACTTTGTGAGTTTCCAGCCTCCAGGCTGGGGAAAGCACCTAGTCCAGCTGCAGGAAAAAAATAAAAAATACCGTGTACATGTAATATCTCTTTTGCTTGTACATTCAAGTAACAAGCCCCACAAGGCTAAAGAATGTCATCACCTGGTACTGCTAGTCTCTAGTACTTTGATATTAATTTACAAGATCATTTTTTTAATTTGAGTACAGTGTTGTTCCTGTTTGTAATGCACATAAAGTGCTTATGTCACATTTTGTTTTGAAATACCAGAACAGCCTTCAGGATCCTCATCAAAAGAGTGACAATTAACAAATAAGAAAGGAAATGAACTTGGGAGGCAGCCTTCAAGTTTTGAATTTAGCAGAATACCAGCCTAAATATATGTAGGAATGACAAGGCAGTGGTGGAGTACAAAAATGACAAGTGAACCATGAACATACATGAAAGCATGTTTGCAGGACTGGACTTGCTCATTCCGTAACAAATGAGTAGATGCACTGAACTTAGGATCCTAAGAAAGATGAGAAATCCTTTTTGACATGCTAGATGAGTGTCTTAGGCTCTAGGGTAAAAAGTAACATTTGTAAGATTAAAATTACAGTCCTCTTAGAGCCACTGAAGTGAGAGGAATCTCGACAGGCAAGAGAAATGGGCTGACAGGAATCTCATGAAGTTCAACAAGAAGAAGTGCAAAGCCCTGCACCTGGGGAGGAGCAGCCTCATGCACCAGTACTTGCTGGGGGCCACCCACGTGGAAGCAGCTTTGTGGGAAAGAGCCGGGGGTCCTTGTAGACACCAAGTTAAACAAGAACCAGCAAAGTGCCCTTATCACAATGAAGGCCAGCAGTATCCTGGGCTGCATCAGGAGAGTTGCTAGCAGGTTAAGAGAGGGGATCCTTTCCCTTTAGTCTTCACTGGTGAGGCCATAACCAGAGTGCTGGGTCCGGATCTGAGCTCCCTGGTGCAAGAGACACATGGACATGCTGGGGGTAAGTGGTCTAATGAAGAGCCACAAAGACGATCAAGGGACTAGAGCAGGTCTGCTATGAGGAGCAAAGACAGCTATGACTATTCAGCCTGGGGAAGAGAAGGGTCAGGGGGATTGTTACCAATTTAAAGAAACACCTGAAGTGAGGGTGCCAATAGGTCAGAACCAGGCTCTTTTCAGTGGTGCCAGGGACAGGACAAGAGGCAATGGGCACAAAATGGAACACATGAGGTTCGCTCTGAATATCAGGAAACACTTTTTAACTGTGCAGGTGATGGAGCACTGGCACAGGTTGCCCAGAGGGGTGGTGGAGTCTGCCTCTGTGGAGATCTTCAAGAGTCACTGGGATGTGGTCCTGGGCAGCCTTCTCTAGTTGGCCCTGCTTGAGCAGGTGGCCTCTAGAGGTCCCTCTCAACGTGAGCCGTTCTGTGACTCTGTGATTCTGTGAATTATGGTAGCTCTTTTAAAGGTCTCTGTAAGTACTGCATTGATCTTGTTTCTTTAATCACTGGCTTTAATAAACTGGCACATAAGGAGAAAGTTTGTCCTCAAATACACCAGGCTAATTTAGCTTATCTTCAGCTCTGATTGTTAATTAAGTGGAACTGACTAGCAATAAATAAAATCTAAATGAATTTTAAAATAAAGGAGTTAATAGTTTCCTCTAATGTGTGGAATCAAGATCACGACTACACAAAAATATGCTGACTGTCTTCTGTTCTTCTTGGAAGGGTCTGTGAATCTGGAATTTTATTACAATGGATGTTAGAAATTTTGTATTGTCTATTCTCATCATTATTTTTTTTTTCTGGTGTTTATCTAGCAAGCAGAAATTAGATTATCTGTGTTGACTGTGATGTAAAGCAGCTTCAGAGAGTTTACTCTCACTGAGAGTAAACTTGTTTACAGAAAATGGTGCATAATGATGCCGCCACAGAAATTCTCTGCTGAAAGTTGAGGCCCCTATTCCCATGCTTTGCTAAAAGATGGAGAATGAATAAGGGAGCTGGCCTGGTTGTAAATAAGCCACAGTCTAAGAAACATTTGTTCAGACATTTCTGCCAGTATCTGTGTCTGACAGGAATAAGGACAAGAGAAGCACTTGTGAATGGCAAGATCAGATAATCCCTACAAGGGAATATTGATTTCCACGAGTTCAGGATCAGGCACAGCACCAATATGCAGATAGAACAGGGTAAGGCTGAGCCCCATGCAGCTGCTTGCTCACACCCCCACAGTGGATGGGGGGGGATATTGGAAAAGTAAGGTTGAGAAAACTCATGCTCTTAGTAAAGACAGTTTAATAGGTAAAGCAGAAACTATGCATGTGGGCAAAGCAAAATAAGGAATTCATTCACTACTTCCCATCAGCAGGCAGACAGACTTTCAGCCACTTCCAGGAAAACAGGACTGCGTCATGCATACTGGTTACTTGGGAAGATAAATACCATAACTCTGAATGGGAGGACTCCCATTCCCTCTTTTTACCTTTTTTTCTTTTTTCCCCTCGTCTTTTATTGCTGAGCACAAACTCATGTGGTATGTGATATTTCTTTGATCAGTTGGGGTCAGCTGTCCTGGCTGAGCATCCTCCCAGCTTCTTTGCACCCTGATCCTACTCACTGGTGGGTTAGCAGGAGAAGTAGGAGCAATCTTGACATCGTGTAAGCACTGCTTAGAAATTGCTGATATAGCTAAACAGTTGCAGATTTAACACATAACAACATACAGGTGCTACGCTATTCTCTCTCAGCCAAAGCCTGTACAAGTCATTATCAAACCAGTCATTGCAACATACAAGCTATGTAATTGTGTTCTGGGGAAAGGCTCACAGCTGGCAGAGGCTGAGCACTTTCAAGATCCATTTTGAAGGAAGCACTTAGTACCTCATTGGTGTATTGCTAGTTATTTTGCCTTTTATGATGAAAGTGAGCTCTTAAAAATGCTGTAAAGGATTGGGTAATACAATTTCAGTGTTTTGACTCTGTATGTAGAGGCGTAGATCAACACAGATCATATTTCCAGTGCTTTAATTAAACTCTAAGCTAAGACTTAGAAGGTGATTTTTAGCGGGTTTGAATTGATTGTTTCCATCACAGAAAAATATTTAAGACAGGAAAAAAATAATAGTGAAAATGACCTTCCATTTCCACCTTTTGAGTGTAGTGGCGTCTGGCTGCTGAATGGGGCCACCACTGAGTGCAGCCTGGAAATTCAACATAATGCAAGCCTCCATGGGAAATTGACACACCATTCTGTTAAGCATAGGTATTGTGTGTGCTTTTTTGTAGAATGAACAGCTCCTTTTAGGACTCTGCTAGAAAACAAAAAACAAACAACAAAAAAACACCATTTCTTAGAAATAATACCTTTTTCCCTCTCATTTCACTTTAAAAAAAACATATTTTCTGTGAAAACTGGAAACCTTGTGTTTTAAAAATACTGGAACTTTAATCACAATAAAGACAAAGAAAAAGAAAAATAGCATCAAAGATGGAATATTTTAATGGATGTTTTATATCTTATGCCTCTTTGGTTTAAGAGGAATATTCTCTCCCTTGAGATATTCTTTCAGAAAAAAATAACAATAAAAATATCTGTACAGAGCCATCACTTACCTTAAAAATATAGGAAGGTAACAACAGTCTTAGACTTTAGTTTATAACAGTAATTTAACAAAACTGACACTCTCCTGCTGATTTGCTGCAGATATGGTCTTGCTTGCAGGCAATCTTCTTAAGTTCAAAGCACAAGAAAAGTTTGTGGCTTTGAGAACTGCACTGTGGTGTGGCAGGTCCTCTGTATTGATGCTGATATTCTACTGAAACAGTACTGCTATTGGAAGCCTTTAGTCAGTTGGCCAGAGGAATATTGGAGTGTAACTGTTCAAGAAAACCCTGTATTAATAGAATAATGAAACTATTGACCAAGAAGATGAGACTTACTTCTGACTCAAGAAGCGAGACATTTGCCTTAGAATTGCTTCCCACAAAACATCAGGTCTAAACTACAACTATTTTCTTGCTTGTTGTAGGAGCTAATCTTTATAATGCATAAGAACAAAATACATGAATACAGAGACAGGTATTTCTATCATGCCCACACAGATACCATCATGCATATACAAACATGTACAAAATAATAAATGGTTAAGATTTTGTTAGGCATGCAAATCTTTTCTGTGGAACTTGAGTGTCATCCTGGATAATGTTATCAGTGTTTGTTGGACTAGAAATGATCCCCCTGGAAGAAGTTGGTAAATGCTATAAAAGATGTAGTTATTTTCCATTTATTTATTTTCTTTTGAAGATACTAAATTTCTTCTGAAATATTTCCAGCACGTCTGAAATGGAGATTTCATAGATCAATTACTGGGAATTTGAAGCTAATTTGGGGGATGGAAGGGAGGTACAAATTTTAATGTCTTTGATTTGTTAAAAAATCACTGTGCAAAGGAAAAGTTGGCTGGAACAATTTTGTTTAGTTTTGGTTTGTACTTTTCTGGCCAATTTGCTGATAGAAGAGTCTTCTTGCCCATTTAGTAAAGTTCTTGGATGGCTGCAGTTTTGATAATCAGGCCTGGGTAGGAAAGTGGTTGAAAACTGTTACTCATAAAAGCATCTCTTTAATGGTCCCCTGTTCAACATTTTGTTCTGTTTTATTTCTTCCTGTGTTTTCTTTGACTGTGTTTCTGCGTCTGACTGAAGTTTATCTCTGCTTGCTCACAAATGTATCAAATGTACAGACAGGGAAAGAAATGATGTTCATGCATCTTGGTAAACGAATAGTAGGCAGTCCATCACAATACTCACTGAATAAAATATCCACAAATTCAGAAAGTAGAAGCATGGAGGAGCTGGGGCCCGAACACAGAAATCTTTGAGAGAATAGCAAATGAGATGCTGAAAATGGATTAGAATCAGTGACTAGAGAGGAAGTGTGCAGTGGAGAAGCAAGAGGTATTCAAAGCAGAGATAGGTGGCAAGATATCATCCGTGTTCATTACAGTGGAATCTAGGTGTCAAAAATGACAAAAGTAACTAATGTGGGTTAGCAAAGTTATGAAAAGCAGTATCAAATTCTTGCAGTAATACACTCAGGGTAAAATGAACCTGGGGAAAAAAGAGAGAAGTGCTGGTTCAGCCATGGTAAATACCATCCCTGAATGAAACATAAAACAATGCTGGAAAGGTTAGCAGCCCTCCTCCACCTATTTCCTCCTCCATGCTCCCCCAAAAAGGAAAGAAAATAAAATCCGAACAACTTAGCTATGACTTTTTTGAGTTCTTGTCATTAAAATAAAAAATCCATAAATGAACACAGTTCCTCTGTGGAACAATAGAGAGAGAGAGAGAGATGATGAAAGAAGAAACTGACTTCTTTGTGAAAGAAGTCAGTTGTCTTGGCGTGGTCCCATGTACAGGAAAAGCTACAAACCAGAAAGGCTCCACTGCGATGTGTGTGGTTTCAGAGTCTGTTTTCTATTTGATATTTTTTTTTGTACAGGGACTACTTTTTTCAAAGGGGAAAATTGAAAATTTTCTCCTAGAGGAGAGGAGACTCGAGAAGAGGAGAGGAGTATGTGTCAATAAGTATGTTTTCCAGATGAGTCATGCTCCAAACCCCATTACTCTAGAGGGACCAGCCTCACCTGACTGCAGTCACCTACCCTTCTACTGGGAGAGATAAATTCTACAGTGGGATTTTGTTGTATCACAAAACTGATCTACATACCTGCTTGTATTACTCTCAAAATCCTGTTATGGGCAGAGAAGGAACATAACTGACATGTAGACTGAAGAATTTACTCTTAGTCTCATTAAAGTCTTGGCAGTCTAATCAAAATGTCACAAACAGTTATTATTAGTCCTGGCACAGTAATATTAGTGCACTCAGTACAAATGAACACACAAAAAACTCATTAACAACAGTTACATTTTATTATTATTACTATTATTAAAAAACCAAACAAACAAACAATCAAAACACCCACAAAACCTGTGAAGGGCAAATTTCCTAATAGCTACCTGTTTCTTTCACTGGTGTTACAGCCATGCATGCAGAGGTTCAGTGTCCCTTCAGAACAAGAGAGTGAGCATACAGAGTCATCAGTACTTTGCTAAGTGTTTGATGCCGGTCACAGTGATCCTTTCCACTTTGATCCATGGGGTTATTTTTTGCTGCAACACAAACTGCATACATTATATGCTCTTCCTCTTCATTGTTTGCCAGTTGTCTGCCTCGCCTCGCCTTGCCGTTGTCTCTATTGTCCCTGATTCCAAAGGTTTCAGTAGTTGTCCGCTGTGATTTGTGTTCACTGTAGAGGACCTCTGGCGTCAGCCTGTGTTGGTGCCTTCCTGCACAGTTTTATTCTCAAGTTTATTTCACAGAACATAGCTACTGGTTACTGCTATTAACAATGAATGTTAACCACATCATTGCACAAAATTAAATGAATGCCAAAAGCAATTTAGGGAACAGTTACCTAGCTGCTAGGCAATTGCTTTCACAACTAAAACAAGATAAACTCAGCTCAAGCCAAGATAACCTTAGTCCTGGAGTCTGTCCTCTTTTGCTGCTAATGGCTGTGCAGTGGTTTAGGGGCCTTGTTTGAGGCTTATCCTACAGCTGGGGTTAGAGTTAGGGTTCCATCCACTTTTAGTATATGTGTGTGATTCAGTGGTGTCATTGCATGGAGTGCTTGTCCACTGCAGAGTGTGTCTATGCACTGTTGCATGTTCATGTTCATTTTCTGGTGCAGTGCCCACCACTTAACTTCTTTACAGAGAAATATCTCCAAAACTTCAGTGGTGTCAGCCTTTTTTGGAATATCTTTCGTAAGTGCATTGCATGCTGGTCTTAAGATTTTTCTCTTTAATTGATAGAAGCTGCCATTTGAATTATGATTATAACCTTTACTTGACTGTGTTTAACTCCCTCTGGAGCCCCACAGAAACTGTTTCATCCATAGCAATTTATCTGTTAACTTTGTTAAGCTTAGTTTCTTTATGTTCTTGTTCTCTTGCGTTGTCTCCTGAAGATATAAAATTGTCATCACAATCAATCTCATTTGTTGCAACAACAATTTCATCAGAACTCTCTCCATTTTCCAGGCATGGTTGTCATTTAGACTTCATCTTGCTCAAGCTAATCAATCCTGTCAATCTGAAAACTATTGCCTGCATCTTTAATTCTCCTTGCAATAGTTATCAGGCCTGAGTTAAAAATTTTTCAGCTGAAATTCTTTCTGCCATAAAGAAAAAATCAAGCTTGATGAGAATTTGCACTTTCTCCTTCTGTCAAACTATACAGAAAATTTGCCCTTCAAACAATGCCTTTTTCTACATGAGTCAAGACTTTTTATTATAGTATTTTTAGATAAATGTTTCTTTTTTTTTTTTTTTCTGTTCAGAACAACCCAATGCTTTGAAGTTTCTTTCAATATATACATTATTGTTGTTGTTGTGTAGAAGTAATAATTTAAGACAACAGCTCTCAAGCGGCTTACAAGCAGTCTTTGTAGTATATTTTTATTGTCCACAACAATCACCACGTTTCCCTCTTATTTATTTATTTATTTTCAGATAGAAGTGGAGAAAGAGGGAACCAAAACTCTTCTTAGAGAAAGGGTCATCAGCAAGCAGGACTGAGGTTGCATGAGTAGTCAGCAATGTAGCAGTTAGAGGGAAAAAGAGGACAGAGTAAAACAGGTATTCTAACTTTTTCCTGGCTCAATGGGCTTGGAAAAAAGGGATGCAGATATTTATAGAAGGAGAAAAAATGCGTTACCAAGGATTCTTGTCTCATTAACAACAACTAAATTATATTAAATCCTTTTATTGAGCCACAGATTTGTCTAAGCAATGAAAAACAGTGGGAATGATGAAACATTGTTATTCCATAAAAAAGTATGGCTTATGGAAATATTTAACATATTTAGAATCACAGTAAAAATAGGTGCACTTACCTGAATATTTTCCAGTGTGTTAGAAACAATTACAATGGCCTTTGAAGTCACACTCACAGGTGTTTTAAATTAGTCCTCTGAGTCTCTGTGTGATATGTTAATCATAATGCCTTCTACTATTTTTCAGCAGATATTTTGCTCTGAAATAGACAGTGAGCGACAGTTTTTTTCCTAACGTTTTATATGAGTAATGAATTGTTTCAATGCACACATAGAAAGGACATCATTTAGACTTATCACTTCCAGACTGTGTTTTATCTATTTTTCACTGAGTTGAAAATGAGTATGTAACTCATTTCTAATGTCTTTTTCAGTATTAATATTATTCAGTATTTCCCCAGAAAATGATCTTGAATCACCTTATCTTTTTTTTTTTAATTCTGATTTAATTGAATAGCTTCCAATAATTAATTAATTAATTAAAGCTTTAAATGGCACGATTTTTGCTTTGTTTTTAAAAATAAACCTATGTTCTCAGTGTTTCAGTTAAGCATTATGTGGTATCTTCCTTGATTACATTTCCCAGCCAAGAGAAATCTTATACCTTGATAACCTTATACTCCAGTGGAGGAAACAGCATTAAAACTACAGTAGAGACCCAGTCTAAGATGTTAAAACACAAAGAAGACTTGACTATTGCAGAAGCTATTTACAATGATATTCTTTCATTTTTTTTCCATACTCCTACCATTATGAATTTAGCTGTACATTATCTATAAACCTCTTGGTCACAGGTTTCAAGTTAACATTACCTTTATTCTACTTAGTTTACTAAGTAATTAATTTTGGCTCACATTCATGGCTACTGTTGCAGTTCCAGAAGTGTATGGAGAAAAGAGTGTTCATGGTTGTTTTGGGGGATTTTTCTCTGCAGGTAGCTGTGTTTTTCACCTGAAGCTGCAATACTCATTCTTCACTGCTTTATGTCTTGCATAGCTACTAATAATTATATCTGTGCAGCAAGGGAACTTAAGCCTGTTTTTATTACTGCACAAGAGTGTTATTCTCATTCTTGCAGGTACAAATGATGAAAAAAACCAGAACAAAAACAACAAATCAAAACCAAAAAAAAAAAACACAAAAAAACAGCCAACAACAAAAACAGTCTAAAAAAAAAACCAAAACAAAACAAAATAAAACAACCCAAACCAACCCAAACAAAAAAATTCCTATAGGAAAATCTAGCTTGTTTTATTTGTTTGTTACTATTTCTCTACCATCTTCACTACTGATTGCCAGAACCACTTCCCTGTAATTATGTGACTGATAAACAAATGAATCTCAGATCTTCTCCTTCTAAACAAAGATGATGGAAAAACTGCATAAAATGTGCCCTACTAAGTCACTCACTGAATTATCTAAAACTGGTATGCTTTTGCTAGAAATGGCTAGGGCTAGCTGCTTCTGAAGAAGATGCAAGAAATGCTAGATAATAACAAAATAAATTGCCATAATGAGTAATTAGTAGATGGCTTGTGAACCTAAGCAAGAAGGTCGGTATTCTACCTATTTTTTCAACTTTTTTTTTTTTTTTTTTAATATTCCATTTCCCCTTCCCCTGTTTCTTTACAGCAGTACTGACTGTGCTCATTATCTTTGTAAATGTTTATTTTTCTGACCCTTGAGAAGTTCTTGGCCTTACAGCATCAAAGAAATCTATTTCTAGGCTAGTTATACAGTATATTAAAATGGCATGTCTTTTTCTCAGTTTGTCCCATGGTAAATAAATGATAAGGATAGGTGCAAAGCAGAATCACAGAAAAACTGTAGAGTATCAGGAATGCCAAGGATGTCAAGAACAGAGAAACTAGAGGACACTTCATCTTCTCATTGTATGGTTTTGACTTTTTTATTTTAAAAGTGACATAATCACTGTCATAAACACTACATTTCATGCCTCAGTACTTCTGCAAGAAAGCTGTTCTCAGCTTTTCTGCTTGCAACTAGAAACTGTCTCCACTTTTCCAGTGTAAGTTTATTTATGGGCACTATTTATTCCTTTGACTAGTTTTGTCCTTTTTTTTGTTTTAAAGTTTGCAGCTTGGATCCTCACTCAGCTGTTGGCAAGTCCAACTTTATTAGCCTTTTCTAAGATCATCCCACCAACTTCATCTTTGCTTACCTGCTGTGGAACTGGTTTGTACTAGGAACAAGAGCTGTATGCAGAATTCTAGATAAAGCTTTACTAATTTCTAGTAACATAGCTTAATCACTTCCATATATCTACGAGAAATGCTTTGTATAAGAACAGTGTTTGAGGGACTACATTTGCTTTTCTTCATTACTTCTTTGTGTTTAGTGTCCTTTAATGTGTCTCTAAGTCATCTGGCCTTTGGGAAGTTCTCACTTTATATCCCTGTATCCCTGTTTCCCATTTTCCAGTATTTAGCTTCCTTTACTGACCAGCATTTTATTTTTTTTTTAATTAGGTTTATTGTTTCTGTTCCTATTGATATCCTTTTAATGTATACAAGTATGGAACAGTTCCCTACTGTTTGCCTTGCTCAAGATTCAAGTTCTGGATAGCTTTTTAAAAAAATGTATAACCTATTAAAATTCCACATTCCTCCTCCATTCAAATCCCAAAAATCCCAAAGTCTCTCATCCATCCAGCCTTACAGTTTATCTTCTTTTATCAAAGTCTCCTCTTTTGAACTAAAGAATCCCCATTAAAAATTAACCTTTGTTTATTATTTCATCTTGTTTAGACTAAATTGATTCCAGATCACTCATCCTGAGTTAATTTTCTATAGCCAGTTTTCCTACAGTGTCCTCATTATTTGCCAAAGCCATTTTTTTTTTTTTTCAGTTAGTAGTTGGTAGAAAAAAATGTGCAAAAAATTCTGCACTCTAATTGGTAGTATTTCTGTCATCTATATCTGAAAAGCTAGATTATTCCAGAAAAGAAAAAACAATTGATATTTTATTTCTTAAAAAAACTGGGGAGATTTGCATTCACATAGAAGTTGAGTCCTGTGAATTCTGTGCTAGTCTTTAACTTTCTTGAAGCAGATCAGAAATATTCCACTGAAGATTAGTTGTGGCTCTGCATCTTCCTTAGTCTGGCATCGTCATTCTGGTTCTTTTCCAGCTGAAGTCTGGCAATAACATTTCTCATTGGCAAGGACTGGAATCTTCCCCTCTCCCACTGGGATCCATTTCATCCTTAAGTCCAGATTCCAGTCCTCAAGTTTCAGTCTCAGGGACACAATGAATGTGGACCCAATGATCTCAGTAATGATCACAAAAGCACCAAATCCAAATATCGATGCCATGGATATTGCATTGCCTATGGATCATCAGTTGTTCATCACTTTCTGTTTAATGCTAAAGCTTCTTTTTGTCACTCCCAAATCAAGACCAGTGCCAAAGAGGACTGGAATAGAAATACTAAGTGATGTTTTCATTACAGCTGGGATCAATTATTATGGCTCATTATTTTCAAATATTCAAGCTTGTGTTATTATAAAATGCTAGCTCATGCGAATGCTCCTGCTGCAGTGATTCCTACAGAATATTGACTATCTGATATTTTATTCCATTATTTTTCATCATTATTTTGACTTAGAGTTCTTTAACTAATTTATATGTTCCCTAAACATCAGTCCTTTATGACTTCCTTTTGTTTTACACTCCTGCAGCTAGCTCTTTCTTGCTGTTCACACACATCAAAATCAATAGAAGTTCTGCATGGTTAGTTCATGCCACAGAGACTGCAAATCCTCTCTTTTTCCAGTGAAAATTCTCAGAAGCAGGAGTCCATATCAATAGTAGGGACTAGAACTGGCCCCACAGCGGTAAAATCATCTTCTAATTAATTTGCACTACATTTATCACTGCAATGCATGAATACCTTGCATATTTCCTCTGTAGGTTTTTAAAGACCTGTTTTACTGTGAATTGAGTTGGAGAAAGTACACTTGGCTTAGCTGTTAATTGCTGACAGACGAGACAAAAAAGTAGATGAGGCAAATATAATGGGGGCACAATGTAATGTTATCTGGCTAACGTTTTTAGGGACTGTCCCTAATAAACGTGTACTCTACAGGCTCATCTCATGGAAGTGCCATTGTGAAGAATGTTTCGCTTTTCCTGCCAAAGGGGAGCTAGGGATGTGATCAAAGAGGGCCTGAATCATTTATTAACATGGTGTCACAAGCCAAATGTTTCCATTTTTCTAGCAAAATAAAAAGATCTGTCATTACAAGAGTGAAAACTGCTGGCTAAAGCAAAAATTAGGGGACAAGAGCTCTGGCTTCTGTTTCTGTTGCCAGTACAGCAGGAGGTTATGACTTCAGACATACAATTTACAGTCTAATTTGAAGAGGTCCCATTAACTCTAGCTGCAGCAGGTGTGCTCAGCACCTTTGAAAATAAGCTAATTGTTTTGTTCCTTAGTTTCCCTATTGCAAGATGAGGAGGAAAATAGCAAGGTTTAACTCACTGCTTGTAAAGTGCACTGAAATCCCCATTTGAGAATGAAAGGCACAGTAACTATTCCAGCAAAGCTGCCCTTGCTGAGTACAGCTACACATAACAGATGTAATATTTCAGAGGAATGATATAATACTGTACCCCTCCCATCACTGATCTTGCCCTTGCCCTTGAATTTTCCCAGTCTCTAGCTTTGCAAGCCTCTAAACTGAAAGGTCCTTGATGTACGCTGCTGAGAATACCAGGATCCCATGAAGCAGGTCTTAAAACAACAAATCAGTCTGTGAGTCTGTGATTGCTGCTCATTTTATAAACAGTTAAACATTTCATCTCTCTCTCTCTTTCTCTTTCTCTCTCTTTTTTTTTTTTTTTTTTTTTAATATTTCACAAACCTGACTCTTAGAGCTCTCAGATTATCTCAAAGATTATCTCCTATCTCAAAGGACTAGCCTAATGTTAAGCTGCTAAAATTGCTTTAGGTTTAGTCATATATAAAGGGAAAGATCTTTCATATACATTCACCTCTATGTGCTGGCTGTAAGAAATATGGACCCACCATTTCTTAAACAATATTTGTTTGTAGGCTATTCATCAGCATACTTAGATCTTACTTAGGTTCTGTACTCAGGTTTACATTGTAAATAAGGGATAAAATACATCTGCATAGCAGGATTTTCATGATAATTTCTGTGCTTGTGCTGCACAAAGTATTTCACCATTTCAAGCTTTGCAGCAGAAGCATGTTTTGCATAACATGGTGTCTTCCAACTAGCCATCTCTCTCAGTCCTCTGGCAATGACATCTACCTTGACAGGAGAAAAGGAGTGATGCCATCATCTCACCATCAAATCTTAGAGACCTGATAAAGTCACAGCTGGTATCTGCTGCTTGCTTGCAATCTTTTTTTCCTTGCAGCCCAACCAAGCCCCTGCCATTTTGCCACAAGTGGGCAGTGATTAACTGCTAATTCAAATCACAACCTTCTCACCCCTGGCTTGGCTTCACCGTCCTCAGTGTGGCCTTTTGTTGGCCCTCCCTGACCATCTGCTCTAGGAAGAAACCCGGCAGTCAGTGGTGATTTACTCTATCATTCCTACAGAAAATGTTTCAATGGTCTGCTTAGAAGTTTAGGAAGGTGTTTCTGTTTGAGAAATGATGAGAATGAACAACTGAGGCAATACTTCCTGATCAGATCTACCAGAGTCCCATATTCAAGCCTGATATCTGCTTGCTTCCAACCACTTAAGTAAGAAACCTGAAAAATGAGTTGATGTAGCTGGGCCCAAATCACTAATTATATTTAGAATATTCCACTATTTGTAATATTGAAATTATAGCTTTTCCTATGAAGAAAACAAACAAACAAACAAAGTTAAGCAAACCAGTTTGCAGACTTTCAGGGACAACACTGCATGGTACCTTTTTTATCACTCTTGTTACTTTAAATAGTGGAATATCTGCTTCTGATAGGAAGTGACAACAAATATGAAAATGGTAAGTTTTTTCAGACCAGATAGATTCTTGCTCCTTTCCCTTGTGGGAATATTATCATTATGTTCTTTTGGAATTATTTTACCTCTCTTCAGGCTCTTTTTAGACTAGGAGGTAACTTACGACCATATCACATGACAGGTAATACTTTATAACAAAAAGCCATGTGTAAACATGACATGCTTCCCTTGACACATGCCAGCCTGATGAATTAAACCTTAAGAGGAGTTTGTCCCATTTTAACTTAGTGTGTCTTGACATGTGCTGACAGCAGTTGTTGAAATTTGGCTTTAGGGAATAACTTCCAGACTGTGGGCAGGAGGACAGAAGAGCTGAAGTACGTGAGATCTAAACCTGGAATATGACTGAGGTATGTGTGGCTGAAAAAATGTTTCTAGGAAGCTGGAATATGTATAGTCCCACTATGGGAAAAGTGTTATGACAAGTATTATAACAGCTGTTATGACATTGGGAGACTTCAGTTTAGAGATGACATTTATCCAGAGGGATGGTGTATGCCAGCCCCAGGTTCCCCTCTCTTGGGTGAGGCATCCACTTAGTCTCTGTGAGAACAATAGCTTCTTTCCTTATCCTGCTATGGACATTTCTCTGTCACTCTTTTGCTTATGAAAGTGTCTGTTTTCAAAACAATCACCTGAAGCAGCTCTTGGAAATTGTCCACACACAGAGATGGAGTGGGGAGTTTCTTACCTCCTGTGGGTGCCTGTGTCCCCTCTCTGCATGGGCATGCAGGAAGGGCTGGGCACAGCTGGACCCCAGGATCCACAGGAGGGTGCTCCCATCAGCTGCTGGTTTGCGGAGATGGAAAAGCCCTGCTCCTTCTGTCAGTGCTCAGTATCTCCAGAAATCAAGGCAATGTTATTCTCTGCTCCCTCCTTTTGAAGGCTCACACCTCATTTGCTTCTCTGACCACTGCTGCTCACTGAACAGCTGTCTCCAGTGATCTGTCCATGATGATACAGCCAGTGCTACTTTAATTTGCTTGCAGATAGGCAGCAACAGATGGCACAAAGCAGGTAAGAGAATTATCTGCCATTAAGGGAAACAAAGCCCAAGACTAGCAAATCTGCCTTTTTTATTAGAAAGAAAAACAGTTCAGGGAATTTGGATATGAAGTAAACAAGAGGTACATAAATAGAGAACCATATAAGAAAAGGTTAGGTTTAAGGAAGTATTTGGAGGAGACAGAGAGGTTTAGATGAAAATTATTTGATTTCAAGCAAGAGCAAAGATTGTGCAAAAGGAAGAAGAAATCCAAGTTAAATGTATGTGTGCAGTCCATATGTAATGTCAGGTGTCTACTCAGGAGAATGAACAAGTAAAGTAATGGAAAGGAGAAATGGAATTGCAAAGGTCACAAGATTTCAATCTAAGTGAAAAAAATGCATGGGGAAGGTGTGTAGATGATACAATACAACAGCTTGAATTGGCAGACAGTTTATAGCAGTAGCTCTGAGTGAATGGACCTTCCTCTCCTGTGGCAAATTGAAGATAATGCCAGTGTTTCATAGTCATTTCGTGTTTATTATCACCAAATTTTTAGGACAGTATTCTGTTATCTTTAATGTCTTTATGGTGTCAAGTTAGTTAGACAATGAATGAATTTGATAAGGTGCTGTCTTTGAAGAAGAGGGTAAAAGGAGAAGGCAAGTTTTTTAAGATTATTAGAAATCTAATAAAATGAAAGAACATAAAACATTTGAATAATTGATTTGGAATTTGACAGAAAAGATTTCACTTTGGTTTGGATCATTTTTGGTCTTTCTAATCTCCTTTACAGAAGTTGTATGTCAATACAGAGGGTAAAAATGCTATTTCAAAAGAGCGCACTTTTAAATTGGAATATGTCAACATTAATTACAATTTGAAGCAAAGTATTCCTATTAACGCAGTTTCTTCTTGTTTCAGAAAATCTTGCCTATTTGAGTTTTCCAAACCAACAATTTCTTCTGATTTGGATCACAGCCTTGGTTCAAAAAATGTTTTGGTTATTTGTACATTCACTGAAAAACATCTCCTGATGTTGGTGTCAAAAGCTTAAACTGTAACTGGTTCCTGAAGCCTCAGTTTTCATACTGATGTCTAGAATGTGATGGAGTCTGTCAATAAGCAAATTTGTAGCACACAAATTTCATTGAAGTAGGGTCAAGCTGAAGTAGAATTCTCCAAATTCTTCTTCCGATCCCCAAAACTCTGTTAATGCTTTTCACATTCGGTGCCACACAAACAGAAAAAATCAACAAAACAACATTTTTTTCTTCAGACTTATGCTTCTTGCAAAGCGTGAGGTATTATGGAGCAACAGCTGCTACGCACTACCCTGAGTCTTCAGGTTCATTTTTTGTCCTGCTCTTCCTTCCTTCCTTCCTTCACTCCCTTGGAAGCTGTTTTCCTTGGAAGCATTGCTTGCTGCTTGCTTACAATGTACTATTTATACTCTGCAAAGGAACACCAGCTCCTGTGACTTGACAGATGACTATCACAGACATTCAGGAACGTGAGAAAGTGATACAGGTTATAATGAGATGATGTAAAATCCTATGCAGTATATCAAACAGAACCAAATTAAAATTCATATATGTTTAACTGGCAACCCAATGCAGCTCTTTCAAAGGAAGTGATATGTGTTCCTGTCTTTTGCCTTTCTCCTGAGAACTGTCAGTCACATTCTGCATGAGCCTGGGTTTATGCTTAACTTTATCAGGCAGACCAGTCAGTATTGAATGGCTTTAGTGTCATCTTGGGGTAATGGAAGTGTAGATAACTGTCCCAGAGACTGTTTGGGAAAAAGCTACTGTTGCAAGTAGCTGCAGGCTCTATTGACTGCATAATTCACATTTTTCTCATAGTGGAGAGTATGATCTATAAATTGTTTTAGGCTTTCTTACTGATGAAACAGCAAGATTTTTGTTGCTGATGGGCACAGGAAGCAGTAATAAATAGCCACATGTGCATACACAGGAAAGAAAAATAGTTTGCGTTTTTTCAGCAAAGCAAAAGATTCAAAATGTAGCCCAGCTTGTTTTGCAAGTTACAGCAATGAGAATGGAAAAAAATGTCTTCTGTATAACGATGATAACATGAATGATAGCATAGATCATTTACCCGTTCTCTATTAGGTACCTGCTGGATATTGCATCTATAGAGGCCATTTCCTGATGACAGATTGCAGCAGCATGAAATAATTTCTGATGGAACAAAACTGATAAACCTGCTTGTGGTACTTGTACACCTTTTTGACCTTGAGGTGGTAGAGGATTACGCTATTTCTAGTGGTAGATCTCCTGTTCACTGCTACATATATAATTTTTTTGGGTGGGGCATATTAGCAGTGTCCTGGCATACTAGCCAGATGACTTGGGCTGGAGACGTGCTTCACAATAAAATTGTTTCAAGCCTTTAGGTGAAAAGAAAATAAAGAAACAAGGAAAAATAATTTCCTTTTGGATCAGGTTTTAACAGTGTAAAAACAGAGATAAACATTTAGGTGAACTTCAGAATGAAGTATCATTCTGAGAAAAATGGTTTAGAATATTAGTCTTATATAATCCTTGACTGCTGATAGGGGTAACAATGATGAATCACTGCTCTTTGAACCATGTAATTTCATGAAAAGCAAACTAAGAGGAACTGCTGGTGTGCAGTTGAAGGAGGTCAGTATGTGTATAAGGTGTCCATCAAGAAGAGCTTGGTAAGAATTCAGCCTCCATTTGATCACTGGGATTGCATATTTATAGTTTCAGAGCTCGGGGTGACGTATTATCCTTTCTCCAGGAAGCTATGGATCAAGATTAGGGCTGTGCCAGACAACTGATTTTTTTCATGTGTGTGTGTGCGTGAGAAAGAAATCTGTTGTATTTGGGGATAAACCTTGCTACAATAAGCCTGAGGTTTCTAAAATCTGTGCACACTGACACAGGAATAATATAAAAGTGGTTGGGAACATGGCTTACATGTCTCGGCCAAAGTCAGATCAATAATTCACAAGTTTGAAACTGTTGGGAAATCTGCCAGGTATGTCCCTTGGTGTGTGCAAGTGGTCAGGAAAGGAAGGAAATGTGGAGAAAGAGTGGATAGTGATTGTTGGGGACTGTCTTCATAGAGAAACAAACCTGTGCCAGACTGTCTTGCCAGCCTGAGACATGAGATAGGGTCGATTTTATCACAACTCTTACTGAATAAGGGTCAGGCACAAGGTGAAACCCAGATGGGGGAACACAGGGTTGGTGAGAGATTGGCTGCCAAACATTTGGGAGTTGATGACCTTGCTGGAATGTACTCAGGGATAGATAGCATCGCAGTGGGGGCAGCCAAAGGGAAGGGCTGTGGTAGTTGGGCTAACCCAGGCTCCTGCTAAGAATCACTGTGGCCATTCAGGAGTTCCCACCCAGTTCTCCATCCTTCCTGAGTGCTCTCTGGTGTGCAGGTTAGCACACGGGAAGTGTGTTGTCAAAGATCTGCTGTGTGACAGCTCATGTGGGCATGTTCTCTGGTGGGAGCACAGAACTAAGGGCATTTTTGGTTTCTCTTTGTTTACTGACACAGGATGATCTACATAGATCTACTGATCTTCTCAGGCTCTACATAGATCTATTGATCTATGAGATAGATCTGATGAGATTGATCTGTAGAGCCTGACAAGACTGGCCAATGTGGCCTTCACAATACTCACAATATCCATGTACACCCTTCCACACTGTCAACTGCATCTCTGCTGCAATACCTGCACCTTGGTAGCTTTCTCAGTGCCCTTCCTGCGTCAGGCAGGATGCACATCTTAGTGTTCAGTTCAGGGGTCTCAGCAACATCTCCTCTGCTCCTATTAACAGGATGTATAGACACAGTGATTGCCCCTTGCTTAGGGTACAGAATGTGGGAGACAGGACTCCACCATACTCTCCAAGTTGGGAGTTGATGCAGTATTTTACTGCTCTGGGTTTACCCCCTATGAGGGCACATTTAAACATATGTTATTTTTTCAGTTGTTTACTCTTATTCATTATGTAAGAAAACAAACAGAAACAGAAACAAACAAACAACAATTTAGAATGCTGAAAAGATCTGGACAAGGCAGAGAAGCACAAGGGAAAATAAGTGTTAAAATCCATCCTGGGATTACATGTTTTAACTAGGCTTAGGAGTATAACTCTGTAATAGTTAAGCACGATGGTCTGGAGGCAGCATCCATACAGAACAGCTGTAAGAATGTTGGAGAGTATTTCCAGGAAGGAATCTCTGTCTCTGATATAATCATTCACCTAAATAACTATTAATAGACACAGTGAATGCAGGATATCAGCCCAAACTGACTTCTCTGACCCAGGCTGACAGGTCTTCAGATGCGTGAACAGCTTAGAGGAGCTCCATGAGACCTGACTGATTTTACAGTGCTAAATTCGAAATTGCCCTGTCTCCAAGCGAACATAGACTAAATGACTTAACATTAATGTACCATACCCACCAGTACGCCTGCAAGATAATGACACAGGCAGTGCCTCTCATATATTTTTTCAAATAAAATGCAAGGCATATCAGAAAGGTATTTGAGAATCTGCTCTGCATATTTACTGGCAAGATAATCTTTCTGTTCCATCCAACTGTTTCACAGCTCTGGATCATATATTCTCCTTTCTCCCATCCTGCCTCCTTCCCCCAATAAAGCTGGCTTTATACGGAACCATTTTTCAGTATTGTAATACTTACTTTCTTAAGAGTCTTAGAAAAATGGACTGCCTGGCTTCTCATTTTACATTTCAGCCTGACACATGTACAGCTTTTACTTTATAATCTTTATAGGATTTTGCATATATTTTTGAGAGAAAAAAAAAAAAAGACATTTATGATACAGGACAAATGAAATTTTTACTGAGGACAGAAAGGCAGTAACTACCATTGGAAGCTTGTAACTCTCAGTTATAGTATCAAGAAGAAGCCAACATTTACATCTGTCTCTGTCTAGGATGTACAATGTGCTGGGTACTATGCTTTGAATGGGACAGTGCCCCTGAGGCACTAATGCTCTGAGGCAGTTCAAGGAGGCTGTTGGAGGCTGTTGCTGAAAGCATGGATGTTCAAGAACCCAAGTAGATGGCTAAGTTTTATTCTGGAGTCTATATTTTTAACTCAAGGTCTCTAGTAGCTGTTTTAAGCCTGGTGTTTAGTGGCTAAAGACTGTCACAACTCCAGCTAAGATGGTCACACCTAATTCTTTTTCCTCATAAAAGGAGATGGCCACACTGCCAATTATCTCATGCTATATTGTCCAATTAACTCTAAGCAAGCTATTGCAGGTACTAGAAATCATCTAGCTACCACAGCATGGAGATCCATTTTGTCTAATTTCTTCTGCATCTTAGCATCTTCCTTGGCAAACAAAACAGGCTCACAGTGTGCTCTGTCCTTCAGAACAACTGAGCAGGCTAGTTTGGAGTTAGTGTGGGTCTGGTCTGCATGGTGTGCTGGGCAGAGCCCCTGTAACCTGCAAAAGGAGTACCTCCCTGTGGCAAAGATGGCCAGCTGCATGCTGATATTAGCAGGAGTGCACCCAGCAGGGCAAGGGAGGTGAGGGCCACGAAGTTGATCAGAGGGCTGGAGCACCTCTCCTGTGAAGAAAGGCTGAGAGAGCTGGGGCTGTTCAGCCTACAGTAGATAATGCTCTGGGGTGACCTCATTGCAGCCTTTCAGTACATAAAAAGGACTTATAAAAAAGATGGAGAGCAACTCTTCGCTCAGTCAGATAATAACAAGACAAGGGGTTTTTAAACTAAAAGAGGGGAGATTCAGGTTAGAGATTAGGAGGAAATTCTTCACTCAGAGGGTGGTGAGGCACTGGAACAGGTTGCCCAGAAAATCTGGATGCCCTATCCCTGTAGTTGTTTAAGGCCAGGTTAGATGAGGGCCTGAGCAACCTGATCTAGTGGGTGGTGTCCCTGCCTATGGTAGGCGGGTTCATGCTGGAGTTTCCTTCCAACCCGAGCCATTCTATGATCTGGAGTGCTGTGTGTGGTTTTGCATCCTTCAGTAAAAGGGTTCAAAAAAGGGGCACCAAGATGGCTGGGGCTGGAGCGTTTGGTCTGTGAGGAGAGGCAGAGGAAGCTGGTCTTGATCACCCTCAGGCTTTGGTGGGGGGACTACTGGCAGCCTAGTCCCTATGAAGGTCCCTATGAGGTTATGAAGGAGAAGAAGCCAGGCTCTTCTCAGTGATGCGTGGTGGGAGTACAAAGGAGCATAAGCTAAAACAGGAGAGGTTTGGATGGATGTAAAGAATAGCTTTTTCATCCTGAGGACTGCCATGAAGTGGAAACGGCTGTCAAGGGAGATTGTTCCATCTCCATCCTTGAAGGACTTAATGACCCAAAGAACACCCAGCTCTGACCCCAGAACTGACCATGGTTTGAGCAAAGGGCTGGAATAGAGACCTCATGAGGTCCTTCCCAGCCTGTGTGTTCCTGTGATGCAGTGGCTTTAAGACAGATGATAGATTCATGAACGGAGTCCACTCCCAGATCACATAACTAGGATTAACTACGCTGGGCATGATTAACCAGATGAGGGGTCTACAGCTCTGTCAGGACCTCAAGTAAATCTGTGGCTAATGAATGATAGGTCTTAGTAGGCTCAATTGACTACAACTTCAAAGTTCTCTTTAACTTTATTAAAAAATAAATTTATTAAAAGCAGGTATTTGAAACCATTCTAATTTCCCCCCTTCTTTATTGCCTTGTCTAAAATTAAAATAATTTGGCTTTCAGATGGGGAGTATGATCTGCCAGAAGAGTGAATAGTAACTCAGGAGACCCAGTTTTCCACTGAGCTCTTTTGTATTCTGTTAATGAAAATGGATACAAATGAACAGGATTATGTAATTATCCCACTGAAAAAAGCTCTCTGCTTCTATCTGTGAATCAGCTAATGCTGGCTGGTGAAGAGGAGAAAGTTACTACCTTACTATTGGGAATTCATATGGAAAGCAGTATGAGAACAACAGCAATTTAAAACTTTTATTTTAGGAGCTCTAGGTGATCTCAGCAGTAAAATATGCTTCAAGAATCTGATGCCTTTTTTTTCTGTCAAGATCAGAATAGAAATTATATAGACAGTTGCAAACAAAATGCAAAATAAAAAAGTCAAAAACCTCCAAACCCACATTATATATATCTCGCCTAACTTTGTATTTTGTAACAGGTTATTACTCTGACTATGACTAACTACAATGACAATTATATTTATAGTTGTTGCTGTTACTATTTCTACTACTATTACCACTATTATTGCTTCCCTGGATGTAATGGCTTCAGTTTTGAGTACATTAGGATGATTTTCAAAATGGCCATGAGTTCTGTTTCAGTAAATAAAGACTTTAGGTGATCACAACAGCTCTTTCAGATGCTTGATATGATAAATGCTAATTTTATTGTAGGCTCACGATCTTTTAAATTTAAAAGATTCTGTGTATGCCTGTATGCCAATCAGTTGTCATCTGAAAGTATGCACACCTGCATTGTTTTAGGAATAAATGATATATTATTATTATTATTTAGAAAAATAGGGGAATATATAGATGCAAATACTGGTGGCAGTGTTGGGATAGCGGGCACTCTCTGTGGGCAGAATTTTCCTATGCAAAGTGGGGTGTCTGCTCAAGTCGTTATCTCCTCTCTCCACTCTCTTTGCTTGTTACCTCCCTTCCGCTGGAGGGCACTGTTCTGGGAGCACAGGGTATGGTCACAGCCTGGTCAGCTCCTAGAAGAATCTGCAGCATCAGTTTAAAAAGTCCACGAACAGGGTTAGTACCAACTCATGAATTTATATGTAATGGATTAAGATGTGCTTGGCTTTCTACCTATAGAGTTGGACCTCACAAGCTGCCACTGATAGGTGGAGATGAGCAATGCAGTAATGGTGTTATTTTCTGCTGGCACTGCTAAACACACTGGAGACATTGGGTCCATGAATGCAGGAAGGGAAGTGCATAGTAGCTTTTGACTTGTGCAGTAGGCATATGCTGATATAATAATATTCTAAGCAGTGAACCTGTTTTTAATGGCTGATCAATTACTCATTTACTTTTGCTTTATATCTGAGTGATCAGTTTGTGAGGTAAATTTGGTTAGCAGTTTCTCTTTTTTTTCCACAGAATGTTTATGAAACTACAGTACAATGGCTGCTATGTAGATGCTGATGAAGAAAATATGCATTTATTGTGAAAATACTTACAGTTGGAATGACTCCATACTGGCCCACAAAATGAATAAAATCACAGACTTTTGAGTAATGTAAAATATCAGTGTTGCCCATTCATCACTTTTAGTACAGACAGTCACACTTAATTGGCTCTGGCACTAAAAGAAAAGTCTGGTATGGACCAAAATCAGTCTACATCAAC